>NC_064647.1:95118043-95858876 GCF_023864345.2 Schistocerca serialis cubense
GGAGTGGCGGTGCAGTCCCCTACGGCACTGCGTAGGATCCTACGGTCTTGGCGTGCATCCGTGCGTCGCTGCGGTCCGGTCCCAGGTCGACGGGCACGTGCACCTTCCGCCGACCACTGGCGACAACATCGATGTACTATGGAGACCTCACGCCCCACGTGTTGAGCAATTCGGCGGTACGTCCACCCTGCCTCCCGCATGCCCACTATACGCCCTCGCTCAAAGTCCATCAACTGCACATACGGTTCACGTCCACGCTGTCGCGGCATGCTACCAGTGTTAAAGACTGCGATGGAGCTCCGTATGCCACGGCAAACTGGCTGACACTGACGGCGGCGGTGCACAAATGCTGCGCAGCTAGGGCCATTCGACGGCCAACAACGCGGTTCCTGGTGTGTCCGCTGTGCCGTGCGTGTGATCATTGCTTGTACAGCCCTCTCGGTGTCCGGAGCAAGTATGGTGGGTCTGACACACCGGTGTCAATGTGTTCTTTTTTCCATTTCCAGGAGTGTAGTTAATTCCACCGCACGGCGGCTCAATTTCACCACTGCAACCACTCGGTGTTGCTCACAGGAAAAGCTTCCCAACAGCGAACCACCGAAACGAACGACGCAACATGAACGAACGTGGCTTGGGTTCTTACCCACCACTCAACTTTGACGTCCTGGGTCGGTGAACCACGAAGCTCGCAGCGATCGGACAGCTCCACACACGCTCCGACACTGCGCAGGGACCGCCAGCTGACCCAGCCGACTGCACCGCACCAACCGACCGACTACCCTCAGAATGGCGACAACATCTAAAATAGTCGTGACTGGAAATAACGCCAACTACACACACAACCTGACAAACACTTGCATGAAGACCTGAATGATACCCAACAGTAACTAAGCACGGACGAAGAGAAATCGAGAGTCGATGCACACACACACAGCCGACTCATGAACGAACGGTGAGCCAAAACGCGTCGTCCGGTAAGACGACCGACCGACGATCCATCAAGACCTTGGCCCGGCTCAAGTGATGCGTGGCGGCAATGGTCAGGCAAGCCATGTCGACGCAGACCTCACTGCTGCTCCAACCCGACAGCACCAGTGCCGCATTGCAACTCCCCGACTAGCAGGTCCGGACTGCGCTCCAGACGCGTTCCAACTGACTGGCAGCCCGAACTCGAGACCCGAACTGGCTTACGACAGACAACGACCAGGAAGTAATAGCAGTCGAGCAAAGATACTACGAAAGGGGCTGCTAGCACCGCTCACGGTCAGGCAAAGCAGTAACTCAGTGACAGTAGTAATTTAAATTAACGTAGTGAGGTGGAAGTTCGTTAAAAACAGGGTGTAAAATACATGGTGGCGGGAACACGAGCCACGCACGGCTCAGACGGGATTAATGTCGAATAATACGGGTGGCCGGATCTTTCGCTCGAATTGCCCAGAATGTTCTCCAAGCCAGTCGCAAACAACTGCGGTCCGGTGACACAGTGCATTGTCATCCATAAAAAATTCATCCTTATTTGGGAACATGGAAGTCCATGAATGGCTAAAAATGATCATTTCCAATCAATGAGCTGTTCAGTTGTGCCAGAGAACCCAGTCCATTCCATGTAAACACAGTCCACACCATTATGGAGGCACCACCAGCTTGCAGAGTACCTTGTTGACAATATGGGTCCACGGCTTTATGTGGTTTGCGCCACACTCTAACACAACCATCAGCTCTTACCAGCCAGCCGAAGTGGCCGTGCGGTTAAAGGCGCTGCAGTCTGGAACCGCAAGACCGCTACGGTCGCAGCTTCGAATCCTGCCTGGGGCATGGATGTTTGTGATGTCCTTAGGTTAGTTAGGTTTAACTAGTTCTAAGTTCTAGGGGACTAATGACCTCAGCAGTTGAGTCCCATAGTGCTCAGAGCCATTTGAAGCCAGCTCTTACCAACCGAAATCGGGACTCATCTGACCAGGGCATGGTTTTCCAGCTGTATAGGCTCCAACCGACAAGGTCACGAGCCCACGAAAGGTGCTGTCGTGCTGTTAGCAAAAACACTCGCGTCCGCCGTCTGCTGCCCTAGCCCAGTGTTAGTTACCTGTTAGCACTGACAGGTCTGCACAGACGCCGCTGCTCTCGGTTGTTAAGTGAAGGCCGTCGGCCACTGCGTTGTCCCTAGTGAGAGGTAATGCCTCAGATTTGGTATTCTGGATACACTCTTAACACTTTGAACCTCGGGATATTGAATTCCCTAACGATTTCAGAAATAGAATGTCCCATGCGTCTAGCTCCGAATACCATTTCACGTTCCAAGTCTCTTGATTCCCGTTGTGGGGCCAGAATCACGTCGGAAACTTTTTCACATGAATCACCTGAGTACAACTGAGAGCTCCGGCAATTCAGTGCTCTTTTATAACTTGTGTACTCGGTACTGGCATTGCTTCCGCTTACTTATGCCAGTCTCCTCACTTTTATCTTTCCTCTCTGGCCACCCTAGGCCAGCCAGCTATTGTTCTTTTCCGGCCCTAACGCCATTAGGTTTCGAGGGCTAGGGGTCTGTCATTTTCCAACCTATACTTCTCATGCAGCGTCTGACCCGTAGCGGGCGGCTGCGAAAGGCGTCTGTATCTCATGTTAGGGGCGGCCTCCAGAACTGCGGAAGGCAACGGAATACCGCCGCAGATTATCCTCCCTGTATAATTCAGTCTCCATTTTATGCACAAAAATGGCTTCCTGTCATGTTAAATCTGTGTCCGGAGGTAAAATAGTCCCACATTCGGATCTCCGGGGCGGGGGACTCCTTGAAAGGGGGCAAAAAATCAAAACGAGAATTGGTAACTGGAATGTTAGAAGTCTGCTACAAGCAGGAAAACTAGGAAACCTTAAAAGAGAGGTGGAAAAGAATAAAGAATCATATGGACCTCGCAGGAGTTGCTGAGGTAAGATGGAATGGACATGGAGAGTTGCAGTCAGATGAATATGTGTTGTACTACTCAGGAGGAGAAGTAAGAGGAATGAATAGAGCAGGAATGATTATGACAAGGGCATTGGCTAAATGTGTGGAATATGTAGACTATGAAAATGACCGGGTTATTGGCGTAAGGCTGAAAGGAGCGCAAAAAGATTTACTGATTGTCCAGGTGTATTCGCCAACTTCAGAACACGATGACCAAATTGTAGAGGAAACATACAATGTAATAGAGAGAATAATGGACGAAAATAAAAAAAATGCTGCAAAATAGTAATGGGAGACTGGAACGCCATTGTGGGAAAAGGGAAAGAGGGAAACATAGTAGGCAGTCATGGTCTTGGAAAGAGAAATGATAGAGGTGAATGGCTAATTGACTTCTGCAGGGAAAGGCAGCTAATAGCGGCAAACACATGGTTCAAGAACCACAAGAGGAGGCTCTACACTTGGAAATCACCAGGGGATAAATACAGAAACCAAATAGATTTTATACTGGTAGTAGAAAGATACAGGAATGGAATCAAGAAGGTGCACACATTACCAGGTGCAGATATTAATAGTGACCACAACTTACTTACGGCTTAAATAGAGGTATGAATGAAAAAAACTGAAGAAGGCGACCATGGTGAAGAAGTGGGATCTAGAGAAGATACGATCCAACAAAGAACAAATTAAAGAAATGCTGTCTCGGGAGTTTCTAAACACATTACGGGACAAAGAACCACCTGATAATGCCAACGAGTACTGGAATATGCTGAAAGAAGGAATCATTTAAGCAGAACAGCAAAATATAGGATATGTAAAAGGGAAAAGGTCAAAATAACCATGGGTCTCACAATAAATAATTTACAAGATGGAAGAGAGAAGAAAATTGAAAAACAAGAGCACTGAAGATGCAAGAAAGATACACCGAGGGTTAAATAATGAACTGCTAAGAGAAACAGAGCAGGGTAGGAAAAAATGGCTAAAAGAGGAATGTGATGAAATTGAAGAACTGGACAGGAAGGGAAGATACGACTTACTATACAACAAAGTAAAGACTATGAAATGGGGTCAAAACAGAGCAAGACGTGCTACTGTGGAAATTTTGAGTAAAGACGAAGAGGTAGTGTACAAAGATCGTGACGATGTCCTCCAGAGATGGGAAGAATATCGAAGAGAGCTATATGACACAGATAGCAAACCAGAAACTCTGAACTTGAATCACACAACAGTGTAAGTGATGACGAGAAAGGACCAAACATCATAATGGAAGAAGTTAAGTCTGCCATAGCTGCAATGAAAAATACGGTAGGTACAGATACGATACCGGGAGAAATATTAAAATGCTTAAACCAAGATGGAAGAAGAGAAATATTGAGATTATGTAATGAAATATATGACAGCGGTGATTGGCCTGAGGACTTTCTGACAACAGTAACGATTCCATTACCGAAAAAACAAGGAACCAAGAAATGCAGCGAGCACAGGACAATCAGCCTCATTTCACATACAACCAAAGTGATGTTAAGAATAATTAATAAGAGACTTGAAGAAGTAATGGAAGAGAATCTTGGCGAGGAGCAGTTTGGCTGTAGACGGAATACGGGCACCAGAGATGCAATAGGGCGCCTACGAATATTGGGAGAAAGGTTTATTGAAAAAGGAAGAGACCTATATATGTGCTTCATCGATCTAGAAAAGGCATTTGACAATGTGGCTTAACAAGCTGGTGACTATAATGAGGGAAAAGAGAGTGGACTGGAAAACCAGAAGACTTGTAAACTCATTATTTCTTAATCAAACGTTTCAATTCAAGGGAGAGGAGAAAGTACAAACTGGCTATGACTAGGAAAAGGAGTAAGACAAGGATGCTGTCTATCACCTACTCTTTTCAACCTCTACTTGGAAAATATGATTGACCAATGCTCATTAGATGACAAAGGAGTAGAAAATTGGAGGAAGAAGAGTAGGGTATTTGAGGTTTGCTGATGACATGGTCCTTCTAGCCATAGGGGAAAAAGAATTACAGGATTTGGTGGACACCCTTGAAACTAACGGAAAAAAATATGGAATGAAAATTAACACAAATAAAACAAAAGTATTGGCACTAGGGGGAAATAAGGAAATAAAAATTATGCTGAATGGAGAAATACTACAAGAGGTGCAAAATTTTAAGCATCTTGGAAGCAGGATAGACACCGACTGGAAGTGCAGCACAGAAATTAAAACAAGGATAGCAATGGCAAAAGAGGCGTTTTATAAGAAAAGGAAAATGTTCTGCAGTAGTCTGGACAGAGAACTCAGTAAGAGACTCATAAAATGTCCTGCATGGAGTGTTCTTCCATATGGCGCTGAAACATGGACTTTGAGGAAGAAAGACAGAGAAAGGCTGTAGGCTTTTGAGATGTCGACACGGCGGAGGGTGGAAAGAAGACGTTGTATGGACAGAGTAGAAAATGAAGAGGTACTGAGAAGAGTGGGAGAGAAAAGACAGTTACTAGATGTAATAAAGAGAAGAAAAAGAAATTGGATTGGGCATATATCAAGAAAGAATGACGGACTGATAAAAATAGTTTTAGATGTAGAAGGGAGAAGGAAGCGAGGAAGGAACAGATTACAGATACTGGATGACATGATGGACGGTATGACGTACATCAGCCTTAAAAAGTAAGCAGTGGATCGCAGAAAATGGAGAGACAAAGGACCTGCTAATATAGCAGGTAACTGATGATGATGATGATGATGACGCGGTACTACCGCCATCTGTATATGTGCATATCGCTAGCCCATGGCTTTAGTCTCCTCAGATTAAAGTCAAATTTCTCCGCTGCCACGCAGCTTGACATAAGAATTGAAACTTTCCACAAGTGTCTTCTTTGGTACTAATTACGAAACAAATCGACGGCACCCCAGGCGGTTATTCGTGACACACGAGTGCGCCGCTGCACACACGTTGAATACCGTTGCATTAGAGTTATTTGGGGTCCCTCTGTCAATGAACACGAAACATTCCGCTTTAAGAGTCATTTTGTTTGTCAGTGGAAACAAACCGAGGCTTTCCGTCGACAATGGACGCCACATGAAAGACTTGATGAGCAGTATTTGTCTGAATGAGATTTTCACTCTGCAGCGGAGTGTGCGCTGATATGAAACTTCCTGGCAGATTAACACTGTGTGCCGGACCGAGACTCGAACTCGGGACCTTTGCCTTTCGCGGGCAAGTGCTCTACCATCTGAGTTACCCAAGCACAAATCACGCCCCGTCCTCACAGCTGCAGTTTCAGTATTTGTCTGGTTTGACTACAGCTAAATAGTGCAAAAGCTAAATAGCAAACATCTGCCGAAGCATCAGAGAAATTGAGCCTGATGACTCTTAGGAAGAATATTTTTTTCACACTTATTTGTACACGTATTTCATTCGTATCCGTAGCGAATTTCGCCCTGCAGTATCATCGGAATTTTGAGCAACCTTGTAGTTACACCAGCAGCTGATTGACATTACAAGAAAAAAAAGACTGTCGCTGACAATTCTGATTCTCCACTGTTTTACACCGTGCGACTCTAGCGAGGACGCAAAACGTGTCTATGGTGTAGAGCCGAGTGGCATGTTCTTTGGCCTCAAAGCACGATGTGGTTGATGCATTGACCAATACAAATGAGAGAAAGATCGCGCTTCATATTTTTAAAGTTTTCGAAGTCAGCTAATTACAGGAAAGAAATACCAACATGCCGTTTTCGGACTTTCTACATGTCACCCCTTCTCGTCATAGAGGCATCTTCCTAACACAGTACTTTACACTACTAATGTGCCATGTATAAACCAAATTTGGTTGAAACTGCTCATGACGTTCCTGAGTTATGCATTTCTGTCATGTCTTTTCACCCCAAACGCCCAATCATCGAGGTGCTAGGGGTGCCTTACTGAAGTGTCCCATTGTGGGATAAAGCGCGCACGGAAGAAATACTTGTCCAGGCAGCACTGAACGATAGAACTTTATTTGTACGAGAAAGCAACAAAGAATGGTTCAAATGGCTCTGAGCACTATGGGACTTAACGTCTGAGGTCATCAGTCCCCTAGAACTTAGAACTACTTAAACCTAACTAACCTAAGGACATCACACACATCCAAGCCCGAGGCAGGATTCGAACCTGCGACCGTAGCGGTCGCGCGGTTCCAGACGGAAGCGCCCAGAACCGCTCGGCCACACCGGCCGACAAGAAAGCAACAGAAAGCATGAACAACAGAATACTGATTCTGTTCGACGGAACACAAGAGATCGCCGTGGTCTGTTAAGAATAATTGTCGCTATAGGCTACACTACAAGGTCAGAATCGGTCGGGGTCACAATCGGTGGTACACTGGCCTTATCTGGGTCCGGCAGCGCTGCGTTGTGGAGCTGTCGCTTCTCGGAATCAGACTCGGCATCAGGCTCGGCGTTACACAGACGGAGAGCTGCAGGCTGCGGTCGTATAACGACAGCCCGGTGGCTTTTCGGATGCAAGATAGTGTCGGCTGCCAGGTACCCTCTTTACTGCAGCGGATGGCGCAGTGAAGACACTTAGGGGTAAGGCGGGATGGCAGCCTGCAGAGCACTGCTGTGTGGCGGGTGTGCCGGGCCATCTGGCGCCAGCCGTACATGTCACTGAACTGTCAAAGCAAATTTTCGCAGACTGCAAGTTTTGGTAAAAAAGGTGTTACGGAGATATCCTAATGTGTCGCTATCTTTGCGCCCCCTCTCCCCCCCCCCCCCCCCCACTCCACTGTCTCTAGGGATGAAACACCTTCGTGGCTGCCACCAATAAGTCTAGCGACTCTGAAAAATGTAGATTTGACGCTAATATGGGTCCTTATGGAATATTTTTACATGTCACGTCTTCTCACTCCCACCCTATCCCTGGGGGTGGTTGGGGTATATTGTCCTCATAGTACACAAATAATTACACAACTAATGAGTATGTACATACAAAATTTGATTAAAATTTCCCTTGAATTTCCTGAGTTAAGCTTTTATCTCACCACCACTTTTCACCCCTACCCTTGTGGGTGGCAAGTGGTTCTTACCCAACAGAAACCTTAGTAGACTTGACCAGCACAACTCATCATTTTCATCATAATCGGATGAACAGGAACTCACAAAAGACGAGCAAATTCATATTCCCTTTATATATGAAGATAGTAACTGTTCTCGAAAGAACAGATACCATTAATGACCGTGCAGCTTCTCTAGAATAAATGGTAATTAATTGCAACCCTCAGCTGCCGACAAGTGTTGTTGATATACCTCGATGGGGACAGCTGAAAATGTGTGCCCCGACGGGGACTTGAACCCAGGATCTCCTGCTTACATGGCAACGCTCTATCCATCTGAGCCACCGAGGACACAGATGAATAAGTGCGACTGCAGGGACTTATCCCTTGCACGCTTCCCTTGAGACCCACATTCCGATCTGTCCACAATCTACATACGTAATGTACCTAATAGATATTTGCGGCCTAACGCGCAGACTCAGATGCAGGAACTAAGCCCCGACCGGGCGACCACTCGCTGAGTTCTCTTACTGGCTTTAAACGTTGATCGGAACGACAGACATACTAGCACTCCGAACAGACACTAACTGCCTAACAAATGCGGACGAGAGACAGACTAGCAAGCTGCGGACGAGAGACTGACCCAGACTGACTGACTGGCGAGCTCATAGCGCCTCTTAAATGCGCGTGAACAGGCAACGTTCCCCCTTTCGCACCAGAGGAAGAAACCAAAAGCTGCGATTGCCTCAGCGGCGCCACCGCCAGAAACGGAGGACGACTGCTTCACACTACGCGCTGCTGCGCGCTCTTCAAAACAGCAATTTTTTACCACGGCTCAATCAGATTTTCACGTATGAAAGCAGTATTTTTTATGATAAGTGATCTTCCCCTAAAGATCATGGGTACGAAACCCATTGAAACGTTGCGACAACCCGAAGTCAACACTCGGCTGATCATCCGAGAGGATTCTATCCTTGGAATACGTCGAGAAAATCTCAAATATAGCGACCACGTGCATGGGGGCTTAATTAAAAAGAAAAGACTAATATTAATGAATAAATGCAATAATTATACTAGCTGTGTGACCGGTTACTAAGTCTCGTTGGCCTGACTATTATTAGCACGCAATCTGACTGCATAAAATAAAAATAAAGAATGACAAGGAATTTCCATTAACACAATTGATTAATTAAGTCCCCTGCAACTATAAAAGCTACGAAACAACAAAGCACAAGTGTAACTGTTCTGTGTGTGGTAGTGTGACTCAACGTACATGTATCTGGCTCGGTTCTTTCTCAATACGACAAAATATTTTAAACACCATTTACAATGAACTAATTGAAAAATCAGAAATACTATAATTGCAGATAGAAACCAGAATTACAAGTCTAATAAATGAACACGAGCCAGATGCTTTGTTGACTGTGCCTGTGAGCAAGAGGGATTGTTTTTAAAGAAAACTGTAATACCTTTTTACCTCATTATATATTGACGAAAATATTCCATTACACCAGCATCATAAATCAAAAGCCCATCTATTTTCTCAAATATATTCTGACAATTGCATCTTCTTCCATCTATACATTACACCAACCGAACAGTACAACATTTTAGTCAACACTCAGATCGTCTACTCTCTCGCCCTGCCCTCGACATCCTCTGAACTACTACTGCACCCAATGGAGGCGGCGGAATAATAATCTTTGGCGCAATCTCTGGCGCTGTGACTCAGTGTAGCCACCTTTCATAGTTAGCGAAAACTGCGAAAAAGTATAACATAAAATAAAAATATCAGCACAGGATATTACCATTAAGATATAAATACGATATATACAATAAAATGTCGTCGTATACACCTATGAATTTTGGAAGAAATATCGATATATCGGGGCCGACTAACACGCCGTTCTCATTGGGGCGTATGATACCTTGACGCGACTCGTAATACGACACACAAACAACCCCCAGTGCATAGGAACTCAGTTGAAGCGACCAAACTGCTTCACACTGAGGCGACAGCTATACGGCACCAACACGTATGTCTGTGGTATCGACCGGCGGAACAGTGAGTGCTGATTGCTTCACAGAGCTGTGTCGTACGATACGAATTTCGATTCATCAGATGTCGCAGTAATTGTTTTATGTAAATAAAGTAGAGCTACATCCTATAATGTCTCTAACATGTTAGTCTTAATGAGAATTTTTTTTAAAGATTATTATTACTTTTGGTTATCATTTAGCTTTTTAGATTTGCTGTAGTTAAAGTTCGATTAATAGAAATTACGAGTGATGTATTTTCGTTGGATTCGAGCCTATGCACTGAGACAGGTCTATTGGGAGATTGTTATTTGAATTTCTGGAACTTGTACAGTCATGCTCAAAAGTATCCGAACGACCTGAATTGCATTACGCCTGATTCGCAAGCAACCCACATAACGCAGCTGTCTAGCAGGTCCTCTAATCGCTCCTTGGTACAGTCGTTTGACTATTGAAAATGGTCCCAACAAGTCACCACTAGAAAATACTGCTCTGTATCGCAATAACTCAAGACGTAAAGTTATACCACGATACTAGAAATATCACGGAACATCTTATCACAGATAAGACTGTCCTTAAGGCTTGTAAGCTCAAATTTATTGCAATAAATGACAAACCTGAAATGTTACCACTCTCATTATTACGTCAGATACGTAATGCACGTAGTAAGTTCGTCGTATTCATGATTTCCTCTTCAATGTAACATATCGTACTTGTTATTTAACACAAAATGACATTAAAAGTTTAAGTTATTCACGAGCAGGTAGTTGAGAATATGTATAAACTTCAAATGACACGCCGAACCGTCTCGCTCTGCATATGGATTCAAACCCAGGTCATGCAGACTAAGATTTCGAAACTGACGGAAACTAACAGTCATTCCTGACTAGACATACAGAGAGTGATATACCTCGATTTTAGAGAGGATCAGTTAGCAAATATCAACTTTAAATTACATAACGTAAACATTTTTAACGGACGCGAATTCCTAAACATCATCTATTGTCCCTGTTAACGAACTACGAGAGATGTTAAATAATGTTGATTCACAAGTAACTTACTTGAAAGGCCACGAGGTAAAGCTTTGTGTTGCACAGGGATTCGAACCCAGAACCTAATAGAATTGTTTGCGAAGCACAATCAACTGTGACACATCCGTTTTTCTCGGCAATAGCTAGATGTTTTAACTGAAAGAACGACACGAAACATTACTTTTTTCCTTCCCAGAACTCCAACCCGGCACCTATCACTCTTATATTCTAGAGAATACGAACGTTAAATATGGGTTTGTTACACCAGCAGCGATATGTAAGCATGTTTGAACTAGAAATAATATGACGAAGAGTTCAGTGCTGACTGGGAATCAAACCGACGCATATCGTTGTTGACTACACACAAAGAGACGTCAGCTACCAAAATTTTCTCCACCAGCAGCTCGGAATAACATCATTGAACATACAGTGAACTCTCAAATAGTTCTGTGTCCCACTGGGAGTCAAAAACGTCAGATTTCGTTAGTGTAGACAGCGAATGAAAATGCATTAAAAATCAAAATTATTATCCACCAGCAGGTAGGTGCTCTCATGCTAGAGCTTGACAATGCATAATGAAAACTTTAGTGCCGCGTCTGAGTTCAGAACCAATTTCATCGACATACAGAAGCTCAAATAAAAGATGGAATAAGTGTCCTGTGACCCTACATAGCGTTTGTTTATCACTAGAAATAAATAACTAGTATAAGAAAGGTTACTGGTGATAGAGTTCCCACATTTCGCCACTCCTGACTTTATTGTGGTTCAACCTAACGTCTACTTGGTAGAGAAAGAATATCATGTTTAATGTGAATTTCAGACCACAATGCCATTATACCTTCTTCACTTGGCGTAGCCAGAAGAGAATAGAATCTGCCTCTCCCTATTAAAAACCATCGGTAGATGTTGAAATTGAACCCAGACCATCAGCACAGCAACCTATCATCAACCCAACAGACCACGAAATCCTCGGCGGTGCGACACATTTTTCTATCATAACACTGCTGCGGCACACTCGATGAGAATTCTGACACACAGGCTCCCTGTAGTGGTTTGCAGCATGTTCAGTACATTCATTTACTTGGTTGACTGAATCGCTATGAACTAGCTGCCTCGGCTACCCAGTGAATACATTCGACTCTATTTTGTAATCACCGCAATAAAATCATGTAACTGCCACTTACACAGAACTGCCAACAGTATAGGATGGAGAAATTTAAATAGCAAAAGTTCCTTTCCATTTGAGCTACTCTACTGCGCTATCTGTTTGTTGAAAACGTCGTGCAGTGCAAAAGAAAAGCTGTAACTGTCTGTCTCTCAGAAGTCTAGATCCGGCCATACGCATTATCTCACGACACTGTGGAATAAGGAAGTTCTGGAAGAACTGTTGTTGATTTCTAGAGTTGCAGTAGCCACATACTAGGTAGTAGCGTAACGGTAAGCGTTGCGCACCATAGATAAATGGTCGCGAGTTCTATGACATTTGCTGCTACATTTTTTAAAACGCAATTCTGCTGTCTGCTGAAATTACCAGTTTATTGGAACTTCGAACATAATTCCCTTCGCTTCTCAACCCAAAATAGCCTCATGTGGAAACTGGCCTAACTTCTGCGACATTTTGTTCTTTTCAGATTTAATAGACGGCCAGGCAGCAGATGCATCTCGAAGCGTTTGTATTATGAATGGGTAGAGTGCATCGTGCCTATATAGAAAAGTATTTTCTACATTAGCTGTCGTCTGATAGTGGCATTTTATTCTTCTTCAAACCTTGTTTGACAGCTTTAACTCAGAACAAGTTTTCTGCATGGATGTAATCAATAAACTGCATGTGCAGTGTCAGACTGTTATAGATAACATCAGAGAATTCGCATGTATCGTTGATGATTAATTTCTCTCTCACGTTTAGTATTACTTTAACAACACTAAAAGAAATCTTACAAAAATTGTGGACTGTATTATAAGAAATGAAATAAAACTACCACGATAACCTTACGACGAAAGTCTGTTTTAATAAAACTGAGTATCTGTACACAAGCGTGCCTCTATCGGCACGAATTAGTATGGGCGCTGATGACCACGCTGTTTAGCGCCCGTAAACCTCAAACACACACACACACACACACGAATTAGTAAAATACTACTCACTTAGATTTCGATTGGGTCTGTGTTTAATTGGTATGCTGTGTCATACTCAACAGGTATGCAAATGTGGCATTACATAAATAAAGTTATGTATTCCTGAAACCCAAAATTTGCTTGTCAGCAGCGGAAAGGGGTGTCACGTGTTGTGCAGCATTGTAAGTTTTTCACCATTGCTCTATGAGCTGAAAGTATTTTGTCAGGATTTCCTTATCGATGTTTGATCTGTGTGCTTGTGGCTCTTTCGCAGAAGGGATGAAAACGTTACCGTCTGCGAGACTGGAACCGCGAACCATAACAGACGCTTATTCACAGCTCAACACGTCACCACACAGCTAGCGAAGAGGTATGTGTTGCGCCTTCCTCTTACGAGGCCAAAAGCGGATCCAACTCGTAAACCGCTATTTAAAGGACGAGATTAGTTGCGATTTCCACGTGCAACAGCTTTCCTGGGCTGAAAACCGTAAATTTTGATCTTTTCTTACACCTAAAGCGATAATAAATCAGCTTATTCAATGGAAATGACAGGAAAAATGAAGTGAACTTTGAGGCTTAATTCCGTGCACACCAGGAAGTAACTCGTCGATCACAGAGTTGCCTAATCTCAGTTACAGTACTAGCAGGGAGAAGACGAATCTATGTGACCCTACAGCGGGCTGGGAAGTGACCATAGCTGGCGTCTCAAAGACGCGGCTGCTACGGACTGGTATACGTAATGCGTCTGATTCGCATTTCTATAACTAGGTTTAGGGACTGGAGCGTACTTACTAATAATACTCAGAACTGACTGCAAACTAAGCATCATAAATCAGTACCTCTCATACCTGTTTTTATATTTCATTCGTAACTGTACTCAAAACTAAGAAACTCATTCACGGACGTTTTCGTGCCTCGCCGATAGTTGAGCACACCACACAAATAAAAATAAAAAAAAAAAAATGTGTGTGTGTGTGAGTGTGTGTGTGTGTGTGTGTGTGTGTGTGTGTGTGAGAGAGAGAGAGAGAGAGAGAGAGAGAGAGAGACAGAGAGAGAGGGTAAAAAATTGTTGTAAAGGAATTGAATACCGCTATGTAAAGAAATCTTACATTAAAATGACACGTTCCACATCATTACGAAATGTCGTATTCATGATCTATGGAACAAGTTTTAGTCTAACCTAATCTAACCATATCATATTGCTGTCTAGCTGTGAACAGACATGAATTACCGAAATTTTCGCCAGTATCAGTAAACAAAACTAAACTTGAAAATAAAAGACGGCAGTTTTTGTAATAAACAAGGACTCCTATCAAGACCCTTTCATCCCTGTTAACTAACCACGGAAGATGTCTGATATACCTCCATTCAGAAGTAACAAGACAATGTGCTTATACTGACAACCTCACCGTTCGCTTTACCTGATTTTGTAATCATTTAAATAAAACAACATGACCTTCCAGTAGGAGCCATTTCGTCCCCATTTTCCTTCTGTGAAATTTGTCAGTAAGCTTTTTGCTTCCCAACCAGCGAAATGCGGCAGAGTACGGCCAGTAAACGATTCACAAACCACGATTTAGTGCTGTTAAGACGATTTCTTTAATCATTGGCGTAGCTGAAGTAATCTAGTTTCTTCTTAAATCGTCTTATGCAGCAACGTTCACAGATATCTCAAATAGGAAAACTCTTTATCCAGGTACGAAGGTTTTAAAACAAACTTCCCACAGTTTATGTCAGGTTGATCTATCCGTCTGAGAGCACTGCGTAAGTATTTTGTCCAAGAGGTGTCACAAGTAGTGTTCCTGTAGCTGTGGGAATCATTAGTTGAAAACGAGTTTAACACCAGTGGTTACAGCACTGCTAAATATTCAAAATGATTATCAACCCAAGTCTGAGTTCATCCACAAACTGAGGCGATTTATAATATTGAAGCTAGACTGTGTATCCTTGTCTTCCTTGAGTGGGCATCGGAAGGCGTTTACACATACGTATACGAGGGTAATCTCAAAAGTAAGGTCTCTTAAGGGACACGCAAGTGCCAACGCAGGCACAAACGAGAGATCCTTAATTTTAATGCGCAGCGGAAACCATAGTAGCAGCTGCATGGTGGCAAAGTGATAAATGGCAAGACTACGGATACGAAGGTCTCAAGTTCAATCCCTCGTCAGGCCCACGATTTTTATGTGCCATTTTACTTTCATTTCCCATTGGGCAGTGTTTGTTGATGTGAAAAATGCCGAGTTGCACTGTGGTTCAAATGGCTCTGAGCACTATGCGACTTAACTTCTGAGGTCATCAGTCGCCTAGAACTTAGAACTAATTAAACCTAACTAACCTAAGAACATCACACACATCCATGCCCGAGGCAGGATTCGAACCTGCGACCGTAGCGGTCGCTCGGCTCCAGACTGTAGCGCCTAGAACCGCACGGCCACTCTGGCCGGTTGCACTGTGGTCCAAAAGCCACGTTAAACTGTAGGTTCCCCTACTAACTGGCTAAGTAAGTCAACTCAAAGGTCGGAGGAAAGCAATGGCATACCACCTCCAACAACACCGTGCCTATTAAAGCACTGTGGTCTCCAAACCACTCTTCCAACTGATGACAGCTTTACTTTCTATAGGTTCCAAAGTTAATTATTTCGGGTTATTAACATTTTTGTGCTTTCATGCTGTAGCTTTGATACCAGTAAACGTAATTAACCAGCCGAGCACTGTTACCATTCGAATTGTCAAGGTGGTAAACGACGATGCTGTCGACCCCAGTTACAATCTTGGTCATGGCTATGTTTCGGTTGAATACCTCTATGTGACTTTCTGCGTATTTCAAGATATACTTTTATACACTTGGTACGCATCCATATTGGTATCTGATAGAACTGTATTTAGCAACATGAATCAGATATGTTTTCCGTGCAATATAGCGGACAACACGTCAGAGCAACGAGATTTCGTTTGTGTGTTGCGCATGGTGCAAGAAATGTTTGTGTTTTGCTTGCTTCTTTGATAGGTTTCACCCCACTGAATGCGAGGAAGCTCACGAATAGACAGTCAATAACTGGAATTACGCAATAATACACTTAAAAGTTGTTTTTTTTTGCATTATGTATCCCAATGAAAATAACTGTAAACAGGTTATATTCCTACTTGCTTATTATTCGCGCTTCTCGATGCTTTCCTCAAAATATAAAAATAAAAATAAAAAGAGAGAGAGAGACAGAGAGAGAAAACAGAAATGTATTTCAAATATCAGCTCGGTGACGCCATGTTCGTCTCGTGATGTAAAGCAAGGATAGTTGATAGGTAATATCTCGTTGTACTAGGGATATGTATGGCTATAGGACTTTTCTCTCTGCAAACAACCAGAACAAAATTCAGTAACAAAGTGGTAAGAACACGTATGAAGTGGGCCGATTAAACACTGGGCCTTTCTTGGTTATTTTGTTAATGGTCTGTAATGCAGTAAACATCCTTGATTACTGTTTTGTTATTACTACCATTTTCACTGTTATTCGTCCCACAATAGCTTTCCTATCACTCATTGCTGCCGATGCACGTAAAGAGTGGATCAGGATGAATGGAATGTGGGATGTTTCGTCACGGAGAATATACACATTTATCTCGGCGTCTTGTGTTCAGGGTAATATGAAAATCTCAATAAGAGAAGACTACATCGGGATGCCGGTGATGCAGGCAATAATACCCAACTATTTCTGTCGACTTAACATCATGACGACAGACAAATTGGAGTCTCACTGTATTTTGATTATAATTCGTTAGCCTTCTTGCGACCTCGTTTTAATACCTCGTGGGAGCAGGCATAATACACTCCTGGAAATGGAAAAAAGAACACATTGACACCGGTGTGTCAGACCCACCATACTTGCTCCGGACACTGCGAGAGGGCTGTACAAGCAATGATCACACGCACGGCACAGCGCACACACCAGGAACCGCGGTGTTGGCCGTCGAATGGCGCTAGCTGCGCAGCATTAGTGCACCGCCGCCGTCAGTGTCAGCCAGTTTGCCGTGGCATACGGAGCTCCATCGCAGTCTTTAACACTGGTAGCATGCCGCGACAGCGTGGACGTGAACCGTATGTGCAGCTGACGGACTTTGAGCGAGGGCGTATAGTGGGCATGCGGGAGGCCGGGTGGACGTACCGCCGAATTGCTCAACACGTGGGGCGTGAGGTCTCCACAGTACATCGATGTTGTCGCCAGTGGTCGGCGGAAGGTGCACGTGCCCGTCGACCTGGGACCGGACCGCAGCGACGCACGGATGCACGCCAAGACCGTAGGATCCTACGCAGTGCCGTAGGGGACCGCACCGCCACTTCCCAGCAAATTAGGGACACTGTTGCTCCTGGGGTATCGGCGAGGACCATTCGCAACCGTCTCCATGAAGCTGGGCTACGGTCCCCCACACCGTTAGGCCGTCTTCCGCTCACGCCCCAACATCGTGCAGCCCGCCTCCAGTGGTGTCGCGACAGGCGTGAATGGAGGGACGAATGGAGACGTGTCGTCTTCAGCGATGAGAGTCGCTTCTGCCTTGGTGCCAATGATGGTCGTATGCGTGTTTGGCGCCGTGCAGGTGAGCGCCACAATCAGGACTGCATACGATCGAGGCACACAGGGCCAACACCCGGCATCATGGTGTGGGGAGCGATCTCCTACACTGGCCGTACACCACTGGTGATCGTCGAAGGGACACTGAATATTGCATGGTACATCCAAACCGTCATCGAACCCATCGTTCTACCATTCCTAGACCGGCAAGGGAACTTGCTGTTCCAACAGGACAATGCACGTCCGCATGTATCCCGTACCACCCAACGTGCTCTAGAAGGTGTAAGTCAACTACCCTGGCCAGCAAGATCTCCGGATCTGTCCCCCATTGAGCATGTTTTGGACTGGATGAAGCGTCGTCTCACGCGGTCTGCACGTCCAGCACGAACGCTGGTCCAACTGAGGGGCCAGGTGGAAATGGCATGGCAAGCCGTTCCACAGGACTACATCCAGCATCTCTACGATCGTCTCCATGGGAGAATAGCAGCCTGCATTGCTGCGAAAGGTGGATATACACTGTACTAGTGCCGACATTGTGCATGCTCTGTTGCCTGTGTCTATGTGCCTGTGGTTCTGTCAGTGTGATCATGTGATGTATCTGACCCCAGGAATGTGTCAATAAAGTTTCCCCTTCCTGGGACAATGAATTCACGGTGTTCTTATTTCAATTTCCAGGAGTGTATTTTGCTTTTTGAACAACGAACAGTAACACACAAAGATAGTAGATGGAGTGATACAAAGAAACAATCAAACTCATGGGTGTGGATGCAGTTTATCATTAGAGGACTGAAAAAGAGGGAAACATTACAAAAGCAATGAATACGCTGGATAGTGTACATTATTTGTATAGATCTGAAGATGAAAAAGTGCAGATCTGCACAGTGCCCGTATCTGCACTTCAGTTTCTGTCTTACTGGGCATAATTTTTAGTTTCTTCTCTTCTGAATTTTCAAATGAATTGATTATTGCGTGGTACAGAATAATTAGTTAACTGTGTTTTTTACAGCTTCCATTCGCAGCAAAATTTTTCTACATTCTGGTGCGGTTCATGAAATTCTACTTGTATGATCACACGCCTATACATAGATGCAATCGATTTCGAGGTGCAAAGTGTTTGTTATCTTACTTTTCGTGACAGGTGGGCAAAATTGATATCCAAAGACTTTTTATTGTACTGAAATAATTTTTTGTCACAAAGTGGAAAGGTAAGTGTTTTAGTCGTATATATTTTGTGCGAAACTGTAATCGTGAAGGAAGATTACACACCCGAATGTTTGACACAACTGGTACGAGAAAACGCTGCATATTAACCAAACCTCGCTCCTCCTCTCCGTATCCTCCTATAACACGAGCACAGGATTCTCCACCTACAACGCTACAGAGCTGTCCCGAGCACAGCTGAGAATTGGCAACACCGTCACAAACATTTGGCAACACTGTGACAGTGCAATCACTTCCGCGTTTGGTACTGAATTGACTCGCTAAATTCACTTGGTATTCCCTTTCCATTTGAATAACTCGTGTTTTATAATCCTCATGTAAACTAAGACACTGAGACAGAAAATTCAATTTTTTGGTCCCAGAAATGCTATTCTTCACATAAGTGACAACTTTCATTATCTTTCACGATGCGTTATGAGGCTGAGCGACCAATACTATGTTAAGTGGTGGGCTGGCAGCGGTGTGTCCGTAGCCCCGTGGTACCACCCGTGTCTCGTGCTGCAACGGCTCAATAAGTCGTCAGTTCTAGTCGTGCTAGGGGCCAGCATGTGAGAGCTTCTTCTCTTTTTTTATGGTCTATATTACGGAGTTGCGAATTCCCAGAAAAAAATCTGTAACGAAATCAGAAGAAAACCTTCACACATCAGAACCTCTTGGCAGCTCGATTCAGTAAGTAGTGTTAATGGTCATAGATCTCGACTTTCTCACTGCCAAGCTGCTTCACAATACAAGTGTCTCTGAAGATATTCAAATCGATCGTCAAAGATACGAAATTCAATATTGTTCTTCACTTAAGACTCACATGCCAAGGTGATAAGTATGAAGGAAATGAACTGATAAGCAAATCGCAAGAAAATACTTTCAGCTCATAGTGCAAAGGTGAAAACATTACAATGCTGCACAACAGGTAACGCCTCTTTCCGCTGCTTACAAGCAAACTTTTTGGGTTTCTAGGAACACACAACTTTATTTTTGAAATGCCACATTTGCATACCTGTTGAGTATGACACAGCATACCAATTAAACACAGGCCCAATCGAAATCTAAGTGAGTAGTATTTTACAAATTCGTGTCGATATTTCATTTCTTATAATACGGTGCACAATTTTCGTAAGGTTTCTTTTAGTGTTGTTAAAACAATACTAAACATGAGAGAGAAATTAATTATCAATGATATATGCGAATTCTCTTATGTTATCTATAACAGTCTGGCAATTTACATGCAGTTTATTGATTATATGCACGTAGAAAACTTGTTCTGCGTTAAAGCTATCAAACAAGGGTTGAAGAAGAATAAAATGCCACTACCACATGACATCTAATGTAGAAAATACTTTTCTATTTTGGCACAATGCGCTCTCCCCATACGTAATACAAAAGCTTCGAGTTGCATCTGCTGCCTGGCCGTCTATTAAACTTGAAAAGTACAAAATGTCACAGAAGTTAGCCCTTTTTCCACATGCGACCATGTTGGGTTGAGAAGTGAAGGGCATTATGTTCAAAGTTCCATTAAATTGATAACTTCAGCAGACATCAGAATTGCGTTTTAAAAAAATGTAGCAGTGAATGTACACGAACTAACGACATCTTTTTTACAGTGCACAACGGTTACTGTTACGCCAGTAGCTGTTACGTAGTTACAGCTGCTCCGGAAGGCAACAGTTCCTCCAGAACTTCCGCATTCCACAGTGCAGTGGGATAACACATGTGGCAGGATCTAGACTTCTGAGAGACAGACAGTTACAGCTTTTCTTTTGCACTGCACGACGTTTTCAACAAACAGATAGCGCAATAGAGTACCTCAAATGAAAAGGAACACTTCCTATTTAAATTTCTGCATCCTACACAGTTGGCAGTTCTGTGTAGGTGGCAGTTATTTTATTTCGGTGATTACAAAATAGAGTCGTATGTATGCACTGGATAGCTGAGGCAGCTAGTTCATGGCGATTCGGTCAACCAAGTAAATTAATGTACTGAACATGCTGCAAACCACTATGGGGAGCCTGTGTGTCATAAGTCTCATCCAGTGTAGCGCAACGGTGTTATGATGGGAAAATGAGGCAAAGAGCAGGGAGTTTTGTGGTCTGTTGGATTGATGACAGGTTCATACTCTTGTGGTCTGGGTTCGATTCCATCTTATATCCATGATTTTTGATGGGGAGAGACAGATTATATTCTCTTCTGGCTACGCCAAGTGAAGAAGGTATAGTAGCATTGTGGTCTGAAATTCACATTAAACATGATATTCCTTCTCTACCAAGTAGACGTTACGTTGAACCACAATAAAGTCAGGAGCGGCGACATGCAGAAGCTCTATCACCAGTATCCTTTCTTATACTAGTTATTTATTTCTAGTGATAAACAAACGCTATGTAGGGTTACAGGACACATATTCCATCTTTTATTTGAGCTTCTGCATGCCGATAAAATAGGTTCTGAACTGGGAATGCAACTCAGACCACCCTTAACGCATAATTTGATCCGTTCGTGACAATACAGCTCGACTACAATTTGTTGTTTGTTCAAAACTGCAGATTCCTCAACATCTCCACATATTGCATGTGAATGGGTTCGAATCCTGCTCCTGCACTAAGGTTTTCCTTATGATTTATCAAGCTCTAGCATGAGAACACCATCTGCTGGTGGATAATAATTTTGATTTTTAATGAATTTCATTCGTTGTCAACACTAAAGATATCTGATGTTTTTGACTCCCAGTGAGTCATATAACTATTTGCGAGATCACTGTAAGTTCAAGGATGTTATTCCGAGCTGCTGGTGGAGAAAAATTCGGTAGCTGACGTCTCTTTGTGTGTAGTCAACAACGATATGCGTGGGGTTCGATTCCCAGTCTCTTCGTCATATTATTTCTAGTTCAAACATGCTCACATGTCGCTGCTGGTGTAACAAACCCACATTTAACGTTAGTTTTCTCTAGAATATAACAGCGATAGATGCCGGGTTGGAGTCCTGGGAAGGACAAAATTAATTTTTCGTCTCGTCATTTCTGTTAAAACATCTCGCTACTGCCGAGAAAATCAGGTATGTCACAGTTGATTGTGCTTCGATAACAATCCGATTAGGTTCTGGGTTCGAATCCCTGTCCAACACTAAGCTTTACCTCACGCCACTTCAAGTAAGTTACTTGTGAAGAAGCAATATTTAACATCTCTATTAGTTCGTTAACAGGGACAATAGATGCTAGGAAGGAATTCGTGTCCGTTAAAAATGTGTACGTTATGTAATTTAAAGTTGATGTTTGCTAACTGATACTGTCTAAAATCTAGGTATATGACTGTGTATGCCTAGTCAGGAATGACTGTTAGTTTCCGTCAGTCACGAAATCTTGATCTGCATGACATGAGTTTGAATCCATATCCAGAACGAGACAGTTCGTCGTGTCATTTGAAGTTTATACATATTCTCAACTAGCTGCTCGTGAATAACTTAAATTTTTTATGTCATTTTGTATTAAATAACAAGTACGATTTGTTACTTTGAAGAAGAAATCTTGAATACGACGAACTTACTACGTGCATAACCTATCTGACGTAATAATGAGAGTGGTAACATTTCAGGTTTGTCATTTATTGCAATAAATTTCAGCTTACAAGCCTCAAGGACAGTCTTATCTGTGATAAGGTGTTCCCTGATATTTCTAGTATCGTGGTATTACTTTACATCTTGAGTTATTGCAATACAGAGCAGTGTTTTCTAGTGGTGACTTGTTGTAACCATTTTCAATAGTCAAACGACTGTACCAAGGAGCGATTAGAGGACCTGCTAGACAGCTGCGTTATGTGGGTTGCTTGCGAATCAGGCGAAATGCAGTTCAGGTCATTCGGATACTTTTGAGCATGACTGTACATACTGGTTTCGATCACACATAATGTAAGATCTAACTTGATCTTCCCTTGATTTGTGAGTTTTCATGGTTTTGTAGGCCTCGTCATGTAAAATAATGAGTAACGCATCAAGCTTGGTACCTCTATGGTGATGTGGAAACACAAGCATTGTAAATAAAGAAATTAATTCTGTGTTTGTCTGTTTCTTTTGTTTTTAATCTTGTTACCTATAGTTCCCAAATTTAATTTAAATGCCCAGGTAATAATTTCAACATAAATTTGATTATGTGCATAGCTGTTTCTAATGGCTTTGCTTATTTTTCACAGGTAAAGTATGAATATCCACCAATCCTCGAGTATGCATGTTTACTAGTCAATTTTGGCAAAAGTAATCACTGACACAAAGCAAAATTTAATTGGTTGACACAACTGTAAATTGTCTTTTCACCTGTAATTTTACTTTTTTTAGATTATAGTAATTGCTGGCCTTAATTTTCTATATTTAACATGTTGGCTGACTTGGTTAGTGACAGATGTTACACTGCCAGGCTGGACACACTAAGTCAGGTGTGTGGTTCTGCCATTGTCAGTGGCAGTCAGTCTGTTAACCAGGCTCCTAGTAACCTGTAGCATGAAGTATATGCATCTATAATACCGTCTGCGGGGTTGCCCTTTACACAGTCTGGTATCCTGTGTTGAAATATGTATCTAAACCTGAACTTGTGGACACCTTTCTAATCGTTTAATCATTTGATTTTGTAAGATACTGAAATAAAAATACTGCAGACACAAAAGTCTTGTGGAAATGATAAGGAATGTCAGATACAAATAGTTTTGCTCAATACAATTAAAGCGTAAAAATGCTGATAACTGGTTGTTACCACGAGACCACTACCGGTAACAGCAGAGCTATCCGCTGTGACCACCAGCACCTTGTGCCAGCCAACCAATTATTACACACAACTTGGTCCCTAGTTCTCTGTAGTTAAAGAAAATAAAATTTCTGAGGTAAGTTCGAACTGTGTTATTGGTATATTCCCCAGCATCATCTAAAACGTTAACACTGAAGTAGCACTGACAGGTGCATAATATACACTCCTGGAAATGGAAAAAAGAACACATTGACACCGGTGTGTCAGACCCACCATACTTGCTCCGGACACTGCGAGAGGGCTGTACAAGCAATGATCACACGCACGGCACAGCGGACACACCAGGAACCACGGTGTTGGCCGTCGAATGGCGCTAGCTGCGCAGCATTTGTGCACCGCCGGCGTCAGCGTCAGCCAGTTTGCCGTGGCATACGGAGCTCCATCGCAGTCTTTAACACTGGTAGCATGCCGCGACAGCGTGGACGTGAACCGTATGTGCAGTTGACGGACTTTGAGCGAGGGCGTATAGTGGGCATGCGGGAGGCCGGGTGGACGTACCGCCGAATCGCTCAACACGTGGGGCGTGAGGTCTCCACAGTACATCTATGTTGTCGCCAGTGGTCGGCGGAAGGTGCACGTGCCCGTCGACCTGGGACCGGACCGCAGCGACGCACGGATGCACGCCAAGACCGTAGGATCCTACGCAGTGCCGTAGGGGACCGCACCGCCACTTCCCAGCAAATTAGGGACACTGTTGCTCCTGGAGTATCGGCGAGGACCATTCGCAACCGTCTCCATGAAGCTGGGCTACGGTCCCGCACACCGTTAGGCCGTCTTCCGCTCACGCCCCAACATCGTGCAGCCCGCCTCCATTGGTGTCGCGACAGGCGTGAATGGAGGGACGAATGGAGATGTGTCGTCTTCAGCGATGAGAGTCGCTTCTGCCTTGGTGCCAATGATGGTCGTATGCGTGTTTGGCGCCGTGCAGGTGAGCGCCACAATCAGGACTGCATACGACCGAGGCACACAGGGCCAACACCCGGCATCATGGTGTGGGGAGCGATCTCCTACACTGGCCGTACACCACTGGTGATCGTCGAGGGGACACTGAATAGTGCACGGTACATCCAAACCGTCATCGAACCCATCGTTCTACCATTCCTAGACCGGCAAGGGAACTTGCTGTTCCAACAGGACAATGCACGTCCGCATGTATCCCGTGCCACCCAACGTGCTCTAGAAGGTGTAAGTCAACTACCCTGGCCAGCAAGATCTCCGGATCTGTCCCCCATTGAGCATGTTTGGGACTGGATGAAGCGTCGTCTCAAGCGGTCTGCACGTCCAGCACGAACGCTGGTCCAACTGAGGCGCCAGGTGGAAATGGCATGGCAAGCCGTTCCACAGGACTACATCCAGCATCTCTACGATCGTCTCCATGGGAGAATAGCAGCCTGCATTGCTGCGAAAGGTGGATATACACTGTACTAGTGCCGACATTGTGCATGCTCTGTTGCCTGTGTCTCTGTGCCTGTGGTTCTGTCAGTGTGATCATGTGATGTATCTGACCCCAGGAATGTGTCAATAAAGTTTCCCCTTCCTGGGACAATGAATTCACGGTGTTCTTATTTCAATTTCCAGGAGTGTATATTGCAACTGAGAATAGATACTTAAAAACTGATGTGGGAATACATTTTATGAAACCCTCCAGAATCAAACATGACAATTGTATTGATACACAAGCAAACCCATCTGAGTGGCACACTAGGTTATGCACTCATTGGCTGTAGGTACAGAATATTCAGAGAACTCTTCATACAAATTTTATTGCAAAGCATACTATAGTTAAGATGCAGTGCATAGATGAGAAACTTGGGCATGCCAGAACTGGTTTTACTCAAATACTTGGAAAATGAACTGTGGAATTTTATTTACATATTTGGTGCAGTTTCCTGTGTTCCCAACACGTCTGTGGTGCGAATTTCTGGGAGAAGAGAGCTTACATTGAGCCTGTCATGTGTATGGTGTACTTTTTGTTCCACTGCTGGCGTGGTGAGGTGGTCCAGATTGCAAAATTAGGGGCCTAGGAATGAAACTCTTATTAGTTTTAGTATTTCAAAATGAACATACCTGAAAATGAAGCTGAATTAGTACTTCCCAATAAATTGCAACCTTTTTTTTCCTTTCTCTCCACAGTTCATTGCAGGTGACACTTGAAAGCACAAGGTTGGTGATTCGTGTTGACCACAGTGAACTTGGTGAAGATTTTAAAGTAACAAAGTAGTTGTTGACATTCTGATATTAATGGATAACAGTATGAACCATAACAATGAAATAACATAAATTACTTAAACCAGGAATTAAATATACATAGCTTTGAACAGTCATTAGAGACACTTCCTAGTCACCGCGTATTTGTGTGCTATAACTATTACACCAACCTTTTCTTTTATCCGTCTGTGATGAAGAACACATGCCACCTCTTACTTGTTTTGTAGACCAACTCTAGGTTTACAAGATCCACATTTCAGAATTCTGGTAATCGGTAGTTCTACCTCCTGTGGAAAGTGTAGGTTGATAGCTGTCTCTTCAGATACGGTCTGATCAACGGCCATTATAGGGACTTTAAGCAAAAATGTGACTCAATTTTCTGTCAATGATGAATATATCACTAATGTATTTACTACAAAGATATTCGTGATGGTATAGAATTGTGTGAGGCCGCCTACTGGAATACCTGCTGGCAGAGTAAATTGTGCACTTCACACCCAGTGCATTGATTTCTTCTTACAAAGGAATGGTTAGACTTGTCATGGCGAAACAGGTATTGCTTTTTTTAGCACTGTTCTTTAACTGTGCAAAATGTCCGTATGCAAAACTGTAGCTGCTGACATGAACTGGAAGTCACCTAAAAAAAACCACGAACATGGCTGTGTTTCCTGCTTGGCGCTTGCAGTGGAGCGTTGTGCGCATGGTCGGGAAGTGCGGCCGTATTATCGCGGTGTTCTCTAAGAGGAATATCGCTGCACGGTTTTGGTGGAAAGGGGAAACGAATATACGTTTCTGTGGCGTGCACGTCCTTTTAATTTCTGGTACGTATTTCAAAGCATACCGTCCTGAAACTGGTTAGAAATGTGAAAGATGTTCTATACATGTTCATCTATACTCCGCAAGCCACTTTACGGTGAACATTCAATCTCCCCTCACAGGTGATGGCGGGCCCTGTAAATGTTTTGCTGCTTGCCATGGAGATATACCACAGACGCCAAATGAAGCAATCAACAGTAAACACGCGTGAAGACTATGTGGCTAGAAACAACTGAAACACTCGATATTGCAGACTGTGAATCAACAGACGGCGACGAAACCGACGAAAGTTGCACTCACGAATACTCTTCGAGTGATAGTGCCACGTACCATCATCAGTTATCTCCGAAAGTAACACCAGCAACTACAATTACCTTATCAGACAAAGAAAAAGCGGTGACGTATTTGTTGAACTAAAGTGGTAAGAAACGCCTACTGTCAGTACTGTTCAAAATAAGTCTCGCTTTGTCCGTTCTGAACGTGAATTGTATAGATGGAGAAAGGAAGTCGCTGGACGACGTAAGAGTCGACTGGAAATTGCGACGGAGATAAATGCGCGAATTTTTGAGCTATTTACCGATGCCAGACAACAGTCATTTGGTGTCAGCGATACAACTTTGCGTGATTGGGCGTTAGAGATTGCCAACGCGGTAGGCGCTAAAGAATTTACAGCTTCTGAAAGTTGGATTAGTCGCTTCAAAAGATCACATAAAATTGTGGCAAGAAAAATAACAAAATTTATATCGAGAAACAGGTCGGAAAATGAAGTGACACAAATCGAAATGATAGAAGCTTTTCTTACGAATGCTAAAAATAAGATCGCTAGTTTTAGTGAATCGTAAGTGTACAATGCAGATCCGCCAGGTTTTCAAAAAGATATGCGTGCGAAAAGAACACTGTCATTCAAAGGGGAAAAACGTATTGAGGCGATTGCGCAGTCCATGACTGCACTCACCCATTCATACACTATAATGCCCATAATTAGTCTGGATGGTTCATTTCTGCCTAAACTATATGTGTGTCTTCCAGAACCAACTGGGCGTTTTGGAGCACGTGTCAAAAGAACAATGTTCTACCCAAACAATGTTGTGGTAGACGAATCGAAGTCTGGAAAAATGGGAAATGAAAACGT
Organism: Schistocerca serialis cubense; assembly: GCF_023864345.2. Lineage (NCBI taxonomy): Eukaryota > Metazoa > Arthropoda > Insecta > Orthoptera > Acrididae > Schistocerca > Schistocerca serialis. Next base: position 95,145,911 of record NC_064647.1, read on the forward strand.
TACACTTTTCACGCGTCATGCTTTTCTTCCGTTCTGCGGGAACAAATCTCTTCTCCTTCTACACTCCTGGAAATTGAAATAAGAACACCGTGAATTCATTGTCCCAGGAAGGGGAAACTTTATTGACACATTCCTGGGGTCATATACATCACATGATCACACTGACAGAACCACAGGCACATAGACACAGGCAACAGAGCATGCACAATGTCGGCACTAGTACAGTGTATATCCACCTTTCGCAGCAACGCAGGCTCCTATTCTCCCATGGAGACGATCGTAGAGATGCTGGATGTAGTCCTGTGGAACGGCTTGCCATGCCATTTCCCCCTGGCGCCTCAGTTGGACCAGCGTTCGTGCTGGACGTGCAGACCGCTTGAGACGACGCTTCATCCAGTCCCAAACATGCTCAATGGGGGACAGATCCGCAGATCTTGCTGGCCAGGGTAGTTGACTTACACCTTCTAGAGCACGTTGGGTGGCACGGGATACATGCGGACGTGCATTGTCCTGTTGGAACAGCAAGTTCCCTTGCCGGTCTAGGAATGGTAGAACGATGGGTTCGATGACGGTTTGGATGTACCGTGCACTATTCAGTGTCCCCTCGACGATCACCAGTGGTGTACGGCCAGTGTAGGAGATCGCTCCCCACACCATGATGCCGGGTGTTGGCCCTGTGTGCCTCGGTCGTATGCAGTCCTGATTGTGGCGCTCACCTGCACGGCGCCAAACACGCATACGACCATCATTGGCACCAAGGCAGAAGCGACTCTCATCGCTGAAGACGACACGTCTCCATTCGTCCCTCCATTCACGCCTGTCGCGACACCACTGGAGGCGGGCTGCACGATGTTGGGGCGTGAGCGGAAGACGGCCTAACGGTGTGCGGGACCGTAGCCCAGCTTCATGGAGACGGTTGCGAATGGTCCTCGCCGATACCCCAGGAGCAACAGTGTCCCTAATTTGCTGGGAAGTGGCGGTGCGGTCCCCTACGGCACTGCGTAGGATCCTACGGTCTTGGCGTGCATCCGTGCGTCGCTGCGGTCCGGTCCCAGGTCGACGGGCACGTGCACCTTCCGCCGACCACTGGCGACAACATCGATGTACTGTGGAGACCTCACGCCCCACGTGTTGAGCAATTCGGCGGTACGTCCACCCGGCCTCCCGCATGCCCACTATACGCCCTCGCTCAAAGTCCGTCAACTGCACATACGGTTCACGTCCACGCTGTCGCGGCATGCTACCAGTGTTAAAGACTGCGATGGAGCTCCGTATGCCACGGCAAACTGGCTGACACTGACGGCGGCGGTGCACAAATGCTGCGCAGCTAGCGCCATTTGACGGCCAACACCGCGGTTCCTGGTGTGTCCGCTGTGCCGTGCGTGTGATCATTGCTTGTACAGCCCTCTCGCAGTGTCCGGAGCAAGTGTGGTGGGTCTGACACACCGGTGTCAATGTGTTCTTTTTTCCATTTCCAGGAGTGTAGATTCGTGGTCAGATCATAAAAAGTCTGATTCGTTAAAAGCTGTATTTCGAGCCCACCCTGACAAAGAAGTAGAGATACTTCAGATTCCACCCGGCACGACGAACGTAATTCAGACTTTAGACAGAGAATTTTTCCGGCGTGGAAGGCATTTCACAGAAAAGTAACAGAGAAAATTATTGTGTGCAGATCACTGCAATTTCCTGTCTACCACCGTGACAATATTCTCAAGCTGCAATCAGTAGCCGGCCGCGGTGGTCTCGCGGTTCTAGGCGCGCAGTCGGGAACCGTGCGACCGCTACGGTCGCAGGTTCGAATCCTGCCTCGGACATGGATGTGTGTGATGTCCTTAGGTTAGTTCGGTTTAAGTAGTTCTAAGTTCTAGGGGACTGATGACCACAGCTGTTAAGTCCCACAGTGCTCAGATCCATTTGAACCATTTTTTTGCAATCAGTAGTACACTATCAATTTCCCTCCCCACGGCTTCAGAATTTGATTAAATATGCGTGGCACTCCTCGAAATATACTGATACTGGGCCTGATTCATTCCTAACACCAGCCCAGTTTTGTCTACGGACAACGTCTGTGATTCGCAGGACTGCATATGTCGTCTTTGCTTGTATGTTCTTGGTGCACAAAAAACCTATGTTTGGAACATTGTATCAATATTTCGCATTTTTGAGGTAATTACAAGAAATAAAGTTGGACGAGTTCTAAGCCGTATATTTATTTGTGTCTATTTCATAACTACACTCCTGGAAATGGAAAAAAGAACACATTGACACCGGTGTGTCAGACCCACCATACTTGCTCCGGACACTGCGAGAGGGCTGTACAAGCAATGATCACACGCACGGCACAGCGGACACACCAGGAACCGCGGTGTTGGCCGTCGAATGGCGCTAGCTGCGCAGCATTTGTGCACCGCCGCCGTCAGTGTCAGCCAGTTTGCCGTGGCATACGGAGCTCCATCGCAGTCTTTAACACTGGTAGCATGCCGCGACAGCGTGGACGTGAACCGTATGTGCAGTTGACGGACTTTGAGCAAGGGCGTATAGTGGGCATGCGGGAGGCCGGGTGGACGTACCGCCGAATTGCTCAACACGTGGGGCGTGAGGTCTCCACAGTACATCGATGTTGTCGCCAGTGGTCGGCGGAAGGTGCACGTGCCCGTCGACCTGGGACCGGACCGCAGCGACGCACGGATGCACGCCAAGACCGTAGGATCCTACGCAGTGCCGTAGGGGACCGCACCGCCACTTCCCAGCAAATTAGGGACACTGTTGCTCCTGGGGTATCGGCGAGGACCATTCGCAACCGTCTCCATGAAGCTGGGCTACGGTCCCGCACACCGTTAGGCCGTCTTCCGCTCACGCCCCAACATCGTGCAGCCCGCCTCCAGTGGTGTCGCGACAGGCGTGAATGGAGGGACGAATGGAGACGTGTCGTCTTCAGCGATGAGAGTCGCTTCTGCCTTGGTGCCAATGATGGTCGTATGCGTGTTTGGCGCCATGCAGGTGAGCGCCACAATCAGGACTGCATACGACCGAGGCACAAAGGGCCAACACCCGGCATCATGGTGTGGGTAGCGATCTCCTACACTGGCCGTACACCACTGGTGATCGTCGAGGGGGGACTGAATAGTGCACGGTACATCCAAACCGTCATTGAACCCATCGTTCTACCATTCCAAGACCGGCAAGGGAACTTGCTGTTCCAACAGGACAATGCACGTCTGCATGTATCCCGTGCCACCCAATGTGATCTAGAAGGTGTAAGTCAACTACCCTGGCCAGCAAGATCTCCGGATCTGTCCCCCATTGAGCATGTTTGGGACTGGATGAAGCGTCGTCTCACGCGGTCTGCACGTCCAGCACGAACGCTGGTCCAACTGAGGCGCCAGGTGGAAATGGCATGGCAAGCCGTTCCACAGGACTACATCCAGCATCTCTACGATCGTCTCCATGGGAGAATAGCAGCCTGCATTGCTGCGAAAGGTGGATATACACTGTACTAGTGCCGACATTGTGCATGCTCTGTTGCCTGTGTCTATGTGCCTGTGGTTCTGTCAGTGTGATCATGTGATGTATCTGACCCCAGGAATGTGTCAATAAAGTTTCCCCTTCCTGGGACAATGAATTCACGGTGTTCTTATTTCAATTTCCAGGAGTGTATTTGGAAAGAATGTTGTAGATAACATATAAGCCATATTTGTCAACGAATGTTTAATTAGCATACGATCACTTTCACTGGGGGAATCAGCTGTCTCACTGCTGTGGCAAGAGAGCGGCGCGTAGCTGACGCCACCTTGTCCCTAGGTGGCGTTGGTATAACGTAGCGAGAGAGGTCAGGGTTGTACAAGAGGCGGTTATAAGCGCGGAAATCATGCGACAATAATGTCTTACTTCATAAAATTGGTTACAGACTTCCAGGTCATGTCAGCAGCTAAAATTCTGCATACAGACTTCTTGCAATGTTAACTCACAGTGGTAAAAAAAGCAACACAGGTTTCGACATGACAAGTCTGACCATTCCCTTGTTAGGTTATATCACAGTACTGTTATCTCAGGCTTGTTTGTCACTGTGATCAACGAAGCAGCATTATGCCTTGAAGACACAAAACCAACAGCATTCTTAGATATTAGTTAATATCTCCTAAAACAAATAAGTTTTACGTTCAGCTGTCAGGAACTGCTTTGAAATCTCATTATTGTTATTATTATTATTATTATTACCATCATCATCTTTTTACATGCGTGATCTCTTACCAGTCTGACAAGTACATCTGCTTTGCTTAATGAGGATAGTTATGGCTTCAAACAAAGAAAAGAAAAAGGTAGTGACAATGCAGCCTGTAAACTTAGTTAATACACAGTTTGGAGTTAAATCTGCAGATATGATCCACAAATCCAAATACAATTTCAAGATTATCAACCAAAATTTTACAGGCCTTGGAAGTAAGCACAATGATTAGGACATCTTAACATATGTTAATAAATGAGACGTTTCAGTTATTACTGAGTACTGGTATACCAAAGAAGAACCTTATTACGCCTCCATTAACAAAGAATCTCTCCTCATCTTTCAGTAGGAATCTCAGGCCTTATGCCCCATATTGTAAGCTCTTTACCTGTTGAATATGACATTGGACTTTCTGTGATGAACTATAAACGGAAAAGGAAACACACAATTGTGTGTATGGACAGTCCTCCATCTGCAAGTAGAGCTATTTTTCTAGTTAATCTCCATTACATGCTTGTAGAGACAGATGGTAAATACTCTGAGAAAATGTCTGGGTAAATAGGCTGATAATTGTTCATGGTCTTATACAATCTTATCTAACAGGAATAAATTTTTACTGTTAAGAATGGTGAGTGACACACACACACACACACACAGAGATCTAACATTACTGATATGTAATACAGGGTAGCCAGGGCTCTGTAATGGGATGCCTTCTTTTCTTGTTTTAGGTAAATGACGTAAAATACTGCTACCCAAATTCAAAGATAGTTCCGTATGAAGTGCTGCATCTATTGTGCACAAGCATAGAGATCATGAGCAGCTACAAATACTGTGAAACTGTATTACAAATGAAATAATTCATAACTTCAGCAAAAGAAGATAACAGCAGTGATGGATTTTAACCCCACAAGACAGATTTTGAGATTCAATTGAGCACAAGAACTGATACTGTCATCAAGGAAAACTACCAGTTGGTTATAATTAAACTTTCTGTATTTAACATGTTGTAACATGGAAACTAATTACCACACAGGAACATAACTTGGCAGCATTAATACCGAGGACATGGGGAAGAGAAAAAATGCAGAATCAACTCAGTTGAAACACTTTTAATGTGCTGCTACAGGACATCATACCATTACATACTGGTACCATTACTGGTGCTGGTGGCTGTTATGAAAATCTTGCGATTTTATACAAATTTGGTATGGTGAGTTAACAGAACTTTTTATCCATGCGAGTAAAATTATTTGTAAAATCAATAGCTCAGCCTCTTACAGAAATCTCTTCAGGGTCCTTGGGAGTCTTTCACATATTTACTCCCTAATAGTATTTGTTGTTCATAATATGGGTAATTTTACTCTGTTCAGTGAAATGAACTAGCAAAATACTGGAAGTAAAGATAATGTCCGTGAAGACTATGTGTTGTGTACATAGTTGCGCGTAGTCAGTGCGTACACAACTTTCCCACTAGAGCGCGCCCCGCTAAGCACAACAGCGCAGGCGCAGCGCTCTGCACTACGAGATGGCGCTGCCATAGAAACGGACCAAATTCTGCTTCCGCCAATCCGCATACTAATATGTAACACAGCCAATGAGATTGCTGCTAACGTAGAACCTTTTCTCCTCGCGGATCACACTCGCGCAGTGTTATACGAACGCGCGAGGTATTGTAACGAGTGTACAGACCTCTGATTAGTCAGTCTGCACCAGTCTACATTTGTCTGTACCAGTCTATAGTCAAGTTTCAGTCTGCGCCTAATAAGATTACCATATTCCTGTACATAGCCATGAAGATAAATGTATAGACACTTTTGTCAAGTATCAGGGATATATGCGAGGATAAGATTAACGTAACAATACCAAAGGAACTTCAGATTGTCAATTGTAAATAGCATCCAGAACCAAGTTAAGTAATTTTTATGCTTGTTATTATTTTAATAAATGTGTGTGAAAATTAATCAAGTTCTGTTTAAAGTTGGTCACCGTCAATCTGCTACTCTAAGCGTGCCAGTGGCATTTCTATCGTCTGACTTAACGGCAGAAGATAAACATGCCACGATAAGACCACGAGACATATTGCTGACACTCGCCTACTTCGTTAGAGCGAGAAGTCAAATAATCTGATGGTGTGTGTACTGAAGGTCTTACAGTATGCACACCACATTATGCATTCCTGCCTAAGATTCAGAATGGAATTTTACATTCTGGTACAAAAGTCTCAGGCAGAAAACTGGAAATCCTAAGATATTAAAAAAATACAAAGTAAAAAATTATTTTATTAGCCTCTCCTTCTATAATTAATTATAATTAAGCATAACATTTCAACTCGAGGATGCATATGCTGGATAACACTAAGGTTCATATTAAACAGGATTGAAATGTTACTGTTATATGTAAGGCCGACAGTACGGTACGAATTGCAAAATTACGAATTGCTTTGTGTGAAGTATGAGTGAAAAACAGCACTTGAATAAAAAAAAGTATTTCTAGCTTTCAGGATCATTAGTTCCTTCCTCTCTGAAGATGAATATGTTTTGCAAGATAGGTAATGAGGGGAAGATGACTTGGAGCACCATGTAGAACACTTGGGTGACCCATTGATAAGCACTGCTCCAGTGTTTGAGACACCCAGCAGGTCAGATTAAACCAACACATTAAAGTGACTCAGAGGTGGGCTGCTAGATAGTTTACCAGTAGGTTCAAACTATGTGTGAGTGTTATGAAGATGCTAGGCAAACTCTTGTGAGAATCCCTGGAGGAAAGACAATGTTCTTTCTGTAGAACACTATTGAGAAAATTTAGAAGGCTTGAGAAATCAGAGCTCGTATGGAGGCATATACACTCCTGGAAATGGAAAAAAGAACACATTGACACCGGTGTGTCAGACCCACCATACCTGCTCCGGACACTGCGAGAGGGCTGTACAAGCAATGATCACACGCACGGCACAGCGGACACACCAGGAACCGCGGTGTTGGCCGTCGAATGGCGCTAGCTGCGCAGCATTTGTGCACCGCCGCCGTCAGTGTCAGCCAGTTTGCTGTAGCATACGGAGCTCCATCGCAGTCTTTAACACTGGTAGCATGCCGCGACAGCGTGAACGTGAACCGTATGTGCAGTTGACGGACTTTGAGCGAGGGCGTATAGTGGGCATGCGGGAGGCCGGGTGGACGTACCGCCGAATTGCTCAACATGTGGGGCGTGAGGTCTCCACAGTACATCGATGTTGTCACCAGTGGTCGGCGGAAGGTGCACGTGCCTGTCGACCTGGGACCGGACCGCAGCGACGCACGGATGCACGCCAAGACCGTAGGATCCTACGCAGTGCCGTAGGGAACCGCACCGCCACTTCCCAGCAAATTAGGGACACTGTTGCTCCTGGGGTATCGGCGAGGACCATTCGCAACCGTCTCCATGAAGCTGGGCTACGGTCCCGCACACCGTTAGGCCGTCTTCCGCTCACGCCCCAACATCGTGCAGCCCGCTTCCAGTGGTGTGACGACAGGCGTGAATGGAGGGACAAATGGAGACGTGTCGTCTTCAGCGATGAGAGTCGCTTCTGCCTTGGTGCCAATGATGGTCGTATGCGTGTTTGGCGCCGTGCAGGTGAGCGCCACAATCAGGACTGCATACGACCGAGGCACACAGGGCCAACACCCGGCATCATGGTGTGGGGAGCGATCTCCTACACTGGCCGTACACCACTGGTGATCGTCGAGGGGACACTGAATAGTGCACGGTACATCCAAACCGTCATCGAACCCATCGTTCTACCATTCCTAGACCGGCAAGGGAACTTGCTGTTCCAACAGGACAATGCACGTCCGCATGTATCCCGTGCCACCCAACGTGCTCTAGAAGGTGTAAGTCAACTACCCTGGCCAGCAAGATCTCCGGATCTGTCCCCCATTGAGCATGTTTGGGACTGGATGAAGCGTCGTCTCAAGCGGTCTGCACGTCCAGCACGAACGCTGGTCCAACTGAGGCGCCAGGTGGAAATGGCATGGCAAGCCGTTCCACAGGACTACATCCAGCATCTCTACGATCGTCTCCATGGGAGAATAGCAGCCTGCATTGCTGCGAAAGGTGGATATACACTGTACTAGTGCCGACATTGTGCATGCTCTGTTGCCTGTGTCTATGTGCCTGTGGTTCTGTCAGTGTGATCATGTGATGTATCTGACCCCAGGAATGTGTCAACAAAGTTTCCCCTTCCTGGGACAATGAATTCACGGTGTTCTTATTTCAATTTCCAGGAGTGTAGATTGCATTTCTGCCCTCTCTCTATTTGCGAGTGGAACGGGAAAGAAAATGATTTGTAGTGGTACAAGGTACCCTCCGCCATGCACCATTTGGTTGCTTGTGTACTATGTATATATTAAAATTCGGAAGAAAATTGTGACTGCCTACTAGATTCAAAAATATAGTTGTAACTAACCTAAAACGCTTTGATTTATTTCAAATGTTTTTTTCCACATTCAACTGTTCCTGATACACACTGATAATTACTGACTTGCATCCATAGCAGTGTTACAATTTGGAGAGCCCAGTATTTCTTAGCTCATTCAGCTCTTTTCATCAAAAGATCACATACAAATAAACTGGATTTTGAGAAACTACACACAGGAAGATGTGACTGGCGTATAGCTGCTTGGTTACAGAACAACAACGATCAGAATCTCAAAGTACATCGGTAACACACATTGGGCAAGAGCACATACCTGGGCTAGAATACTATGCTGGATTTCACACCTTTCCCTAGAAATCTTGGCTGGAGTAACAAGATTATTTGTAACAGTCTGACGTCTGCATTAGTTTGAAATGCAATAGTTTTGTTGACAGTTGTGGAACACAGCGAATGAGAAATAACGGTTGTGGTAACAGACAGACGTGTGACTTTGCCTAATATTTTGTTTGCGGCATATTTACATATACTTCTCCATATTTAACACATTTTTCATAATACAAAATAGAACTACTAGGTCATCCCCTAAAACATATATTAGAAAATGAACAAGCATCCGACCTGTTTCGATTCATATTACGTACAGATATCGTACACAAACTGGAAAAATGCAGTGGGCGTTCCATTACGTATCCTTTACCATAATTGATCCGTTTTTCCGCTTTTGCTACTGCTCGCATAACCTCAAAAACAAATTCGTGCTGCAAACGTCTGAATGGTAGTTACATTAGTAAGCTGCAGTTAATGCGTTAAAAACATTTAGACATATTGTCCTGAATGCGTAGTATGTGTTATGCTATAAATCACTCTGCCGTTCAACCAATAATTTGTAACCAGTTGGCTTCAATCAATCACGTAAGACTCTAATCTGTAAGTCTGACTACGCTGCAGATTATTATGTCACCTTAATCGAAATTATTCGCATTCCAACGGTGTTTCTACATTTAATTCTCTTAATAGAAGCTTCATTCAAACAATCTGGATTGACGACGTTCCAATCATCCAATGCAACAGCTGAAGGCAACTCTGTATAATAGCTGTCACATACGTCAACAGAGCTGCTTACAGATCTAGTCACCAGGTAGGGTTGTGACGCTTTCGCCTTTCTGATGACGTCATGAAGCGATTCCTCGGGGCCCGCGAGACTGTCGTAAAGGAAGTGTTTATCTTTGGAAATTTTTGGGCCTACACAAATCAATAAAAATTCGAAAACTGTAGCTTTCGCTGGAAAAAAAAGAAATAGCCCATATTCTAGTTCAGCTTTAAGGTAGAGAAAATTCCGAGTGCTGGAGAGGAAGTGCCGTTCTAAACTAAATCTCAAAGTTTTTGTAAATAGGAACGACCCCACACCCGGATGGCATGGTGACCATCCAAAAAGATCTTGTCACCTCTGCTTTGGTTAGTATCTAAAAAGTATTCCTCTGACAACGCAGCGATTTATTTTCGCTTGGCTTGTTAACCATTTGTAACTTTCGGAGAAGCGTCATAAATGGCGAATTTTGTTTAAAACCTACACATTTCTCTCGTTGCCGTGTTCAAATTTGCTTCTTTTGCCAAAAAAGCGCAGTTTACAAAATGTCACTTTCCTATATTATGCTGTGCAGACACAATTGCGAGAGAATTCCGAAAGAGTAGTTTATTAAATGAGTATCCGAGGAAAAGTAAGGTCAGTAGATTATGAAAAGCACATCCTCGTTTCAACAGCTATTGATGGCCATTAAAAATCAAACTCTTTCGTCTAAAAATTCTGTAACTGGTAGAATAACACGCTAGATAATGAAGTTTTGCATAATAAACATATGGCAGAATAGGCTCCTCTTTTCATGCTATCATCTGCCAAAATCTATTCTCGATCTCTCAAGTAGTCTATGAAATGTGAGGAATGTTGTAAATATTTCACTCTGGTTTGATAGCTGACGCGGCGCGCTCGCAGATGAATGATGAAATTTGCCAAGAAGCAGCGTTTCACAAAACAACAAAAGCAAAAAACCTGAAAAATGATAATTTGTAATTATATCACACGAAAAAATTAGTATTTGTTATTTGACGTCTCTCCCCGATGCTATTCAATCTGTATATTGAACAAGCAGTAAAGGAAACAAAAGAAAAGTTCGGAGTAGGTATTAAAATCTATGGAGAAGTAATAAAAACTTTGAGGTTTGCCGATGACATTGTAATTCTGTCAGACAGCAAAGGACTTGGAAAAGCAGTTGAACGGAATGGACAGTGTTTTGAAAGGAGGGTGTAAGATGAACATCAACAAAAGCAAAACGAGGATAATGGAATGTAGTCGAATTAAGTCGGGTGATGCTGAGGGAACTATATTAGGAAATGAGACACTTAAAGTAGTAAAGGAGTTTAGCTATTTGGGGAGCAAAATAACTGATGATAGTCGAAGTAGAGAGGATAAAATATGTAGACTGGCAATGACAAGGAAAGCATTTCTGAAGAAGAGGAATTTGTTAACATCGAGTATAGATTCAAGTGTCAGGAAGTCGTTTCTGAAAGTATTTGTATGGAGTGTAGCCATGTATGGAAGTGAAACGTGGACGATAAGTAGTTTGGACAAGAAGAGAATAGAAGCTTTCATAATGTGGTGCTACAGAAGAGTAGCATGGAGAGCTGCAACAAACCAGTCTCAGGACTGAAGACCACAACAACAACAATTTCACGTCTGTCAAGACCCCTGTTTCTCAAGGATGGGTAGACATATCAGGTTGAAATTTATATAGCGAGGTCTATAGTCACTTGACATTATATTAAACGCAAGCTTCTAAGCTCCCGTTAGCTGAGTGGTCAGTGAGGCGGAATGCCACGCCAAGAGGCCCGGGTTTGATTCCCGGCTGGAGTCCGCTCAGGGACTGGGTGTTGTGTTGTCATCAACATATCATCCCCATCTCCAATGCGCAAGTCGACCAAAGTGGCGTCGAATGCAAGAAGTACTTGCCCTTGACGGCTGAACTTCCCCGAATGGGGGTCTCCCAGCCCACAATGCTGTACGCTCATTTCATTTCAGTGCCATCAAAACATAAGGCCATTTGTGTCATATTTTGATACTCACAAACTCAGTCATCAAAATCTGCAACGTATTTCTTGGCCAGAGTTACTGGCAGAAGTAAAGCTGTGGGGAGAATTCATAAATCTACTTGGGTAGTTCAGTCAGTAGAGCACTTGCCTGCTGAAGACAAACGTCCCGAGTTCGAGGCTCGGGCTCGTACACAGTTTTAATCTGCCAGGAAATTTCACATCAATTCTCACTCCATTCCATAGTCGATATTTCATTCTGGATATTATAAACTTTTGGTAAAGGCAGGTTGTTAAATGAAAAGGTGACAAAACAATTGTAATAAGGGAATGGAAGTTTCTGAAATGTGCTAGGATGATTTAACTGAAGTAGCGTCAACTTGTTCTCCTGATGATAGTAATGAAGTGGTTTCCGAGACAAACCAGGCTAACACATTTCATACTCAGGATGTGAGGGTCAATCAGAAAATTGTTGGTGTAAACAATTATGTTTTGAAGTGAAGAGGGAGTGTATACATGTAGTGAAGTTAATGATCTTGTAGACAAAGAATGCAAAGCTTCGATAATTACTAATATAGTAAGTGAAATGAAATTAGTAAATGTCAGTGTAAGTAAGGTTGTGCTGGTGTGTGAATTAACTGTGAGGAGAAACGTCACCAAATTAATCTCTTCTCAGGTTGTCACTGATATGAACAGATAATTAGAGACAGAGTAAGGAGATGAACTGTTTATGAAGAATAGTGTGTGAGGTGAGACAGTGCAAAAAGCTATTTTTTGTGTAAATTTTCAAAAAGTAATTTTCTGGTACTTCTGTTCAGAAAGTAAATTTCATTATATATGTGCAAAAGACAATTTTCAGTGGAGGTGTACAAGAAATAGTTTGTACTGATAAGAATCGGGAAATAATTTTCAGTGCAAATAGAATGATAACAATTCCGATCGCAAATGTCAAAGAAATAAATTTCAGTGTAAATACATTGGGCAGTGCATTTCTGTTTGCTAGGGGTCAGTCAAAGAACTTGGTGTGTTTCTCAGTGGCAATTGAATCTCAATGTAGACAAGTGTAATGTGCTGTGAATACATAGAAAGAAAGATTATTTATCATTTAGCTACAATATAGCAGGTCAGCAACTGGAAGCAGTTAATTCCATAAATTATCTGGGAGTAGGCATTAGGAGTGATTTAAAATGGAATGACCGTATAAAATTAATCGCCGATAAAGCAGATGCCAGACTGAAATTCATTGTAAGAATCCTAAGGAAATGCAGTCCAAAAACAAAGGAAGTAGGTTACAGTACAATTGTTTGTCCACTGCTTGAATACTGCTCACCGGTGTGGGATCCGTACCAGATAGGGGTGATAGAAGAGATACAGAAGATCCAATGGAGAGCAGCGCACATCGTTACAGGATCATTTAGTAATCACGAAAGCGTTACGGAGACTATAGATAAACTCCAGTGGAAGACTCTGCAAGAGAGATGCTCAGTAGCTCGGTACAGGCTTCTGTTGAAGTTTCGAGAACATACCTTCACCGAGGAGTCAAGCAGTATATTGCTCCCTTCTATGTGTATCTTGCAAAGAGACCATGAGGATAAAATCAGAGGGATTAGAGCCCACACAGAGGCATACCGACAATCCTTCTTTCCACTGACAATACGAGACTGGAATAGAAGGAAGAACCGAAAGAGGTACTCAAGGTACCCTCCGCCAAACACCGTCAGGTGGCTTGCACAGTATGGATGTGGATGTAGATGTAGAAGTGTGAAAAAAATGGTTCTGGAAGACAGGTACTGGTGTGCAATCAATAACACGAAACTCTATAGATCCAGTTAATTGTGAACCTACCAGCAAGCAGTGGGTTACTAGCCTGTACCGAATTCATTATGTGGGGATAATGTTTCCCCCAGCTGGTATCTCATCATAACTTTTTCCTGAGTCACTCAACCTCTTTTACTATACTGTCAGTAACTTGTTAATTGACATCTACTTTTGTCTAATCTTCAGTACGGTAGCTTGAGCAGAGTTTCTTGTTTGCACTATTAGTTTATATTGGATTAGTGATTATAAGGAATGGAACAATAAGAGGATGGAAGCAAGGGCAGTATACAACACATACATGGCATTTGCAAAATTGATGAGTTACTGCTTTTAGCTTAATTTTGAAGATTGTAATGACAGTAGTTTTGTTTCAGCTCTAATAGACTTCTTTCAACTAAAAGATAAGGTAAATGAAAAATGTGTCAGGATATTTGAAAAATGAGAAACTACCTGAAAATAATATTCAAGGTCTAAGTTAATGGGCTCATATATTGTGTCAGAGGGCATTGTAAATATATCATAAAAATATTGAGTTAGGAACAGTGGCTGATTGAACTGCTGTATAAATATATACCAGCAGCGATTATTTTTGAAAACTTTATTTAGTCTTTATTTAGGCCTAGATAAAGCTTCCAAAAATAATGGCTGACAGTATATATTTCTACATCAGTAGGAATTTGTGCAGCAGCAGATGTAAAGAAAGAGAGAACATCTTGAATACAAAGTGTAAAGTTATGATTTTAGCAACTGATTTTTTGCGTGTTGTGTAGCGAGAGTAAAGTTTGCATATAATACTAGGGTCTGTTATTGTGGAGTGTAGTTCCCTAGATTTATTTTTTATGTATAAGGAGCAAAGCAGGAGCTTATTTCTGAGATAATGATGCATTAACATAATAACGAAATATCTGGAGCATGGAGATAATGATGTATCGACAAAGTAATGAAGCAATAATGAAAGATATAGGGATCGTACAAAAGTTGTCGTCAATTAACATGTTACTGATAGGATAGTAGAAGAGGTTGAGTGACTCAGAAAAAGCGATGATGAGATACCCACCTGGGGGGAACATTATTGCCACACAATGAATTCAGTACAGGGTAGTAACCCTCTACTTGCCAGTAGGTTCACAATTAACTGGATTCCCTTCCCTTCTATATAGATTTGTGTCACTGGTTGCTTACTAATATCTGTCTTACAGAACTATTTTGTTCACACTTACGCTGAGAAACACAAGTTCTTTGATTGACCCCTAGCAAAAATAAATGTACTGCCCACCATATTTACACTGAAATTTATTTCTTTGACATTTGCACTGAGAATTGTTCTCATTAAATTTGCATTGAAAATTATTTCCTGATTCTTACCCGTACAAACTGCTTCTCATACACCTTCACTGAAAATTGTCCTTTGCACATATGTAGTGAAATTTTCTTTTTGAATAGTGGTACCAAGTCTCTTTGTTGTGCCTATCTGCCACTCAGCACCTCCACTATACGGAAAGCAGCAGCTTTTCTTATCATAATATTGTCTCTGAAAGCAGAGATGTTCTGATCATCTGAGTGGAGTATGTTGCTCCATAAGCTACATCTAAAGGATGCAAGTAAAGAGGTGAGGTGCACGGGAGACCACCACAGATATGTGCAAACGAGGAACTGGAAAACATGTCTGATCGGGACAAGAGCTGGTGAACGAGAGATCGACCCCGCAATGCCGGCATGCTTCGCCAGTCTGCTTCGCACCCCCTCCCCACCCCCCCCCCCACCCCCCCGTAACTGTTCTCAGCCTTCTTATTGTCTGGCAGAGGGTACTTTGGACTTGTAACTCTGTTAGTGATGCTTCGCAAGAGCATCCCCCGTCTGCAGTACCTGATGTGGGAACAATGTTCACACGGATTGAGCAAGGTAGGCGTGGTATCTAGAGTCATTCAATACCACACCAGCCTAAGCCCAGCCATGGCTGTACCTAAAGATGCAGGTTGACTGAATTGAAGACCCAAGGAATTGAAAGAGACTAAAAAATTTTTCGTTTCTAATAAAGCTTCCCTCTCATTCAAACAATCCACCACGTACAGTAGGCTGTTATGTGGACACTGGATTATACAGTCAGCTATTTGGCAATATCTGTCTATACAACTCAATGTGGGGATGATGAAATAAAGCAGGTGAATCCTTTCCAACCGTTATGTTTTTCTTCCCTTCAGGGGGAAAGGGGCAAGGGGGGAATCAAATCTTGTGATATCTTCAGTAATGTTATTTTTCTAATGTGCACAGTACCTGAAATTTTGAAAACTGATTAGGGCTTATTTGGCTTTATTTTATTATCTTTTACCTTATTTTAGGTATTTAGAGTCCATCAGAACAGTTAGGTTGCGTAAATACCGAGCTAATTACAAAACATCACTAATTTCAGATTTCGTTATCATTGCTCATACACAAACATATGCCCAGTTACTAACTTCCTGATAAGGAAGATAAACAAGATATATAAATAAGGGAAGTATTCTTACAATCAATAACAAAAACATGTTAGCGACACTTGCACACATTTAATTTTGGATTAATTAAGATAATTAGTTAAAACATTGTTACTGAAATAGAATCCCATATTTAGGCAAACTAGCCAGCATAAATCAATAAAAATTACCTTGCTATCTAAAAGTCGTTTTTTGAAACAAATATTCATCCACTATTCAGTAACTGAGAAAAGTAAATCTTTAATTGTAATTTATAATAATCCAGAGAACAACAATAGCTACAGTCAGAGCTAATTATTGTAATCTTATGAAAGAGGATTGCTGGAAACCATTTTAGGTCAGTCTGTAGTGAGTCTAAAATTAGCACTACCTTTTCTGGTGCTACGGGGAAATGTACCACAGAGATGTGGTACAAATTACAAGTCAGAAATTGTACTGTGATTTCTCTAAATTTGGTGTTTGGTAGTTTGTTCAATAATTCAGTGACTATTCTAAATGGTTAATCAGACTGTGAATGTGTAACTAGTATCATGGACTTTATCAGCCTTCAATAATGATCATCATCTACTGTGACAACAGGGTCAGGCTGTGAACTGTGTTGTTTCTGTAGTTAGTTACTGTGCACATCATTATGATATTGATAAGGATTGTAGACTTCAAGGACAGTGATTTAAGAACTCTTATCAGCGACTGTGTTAATTATTTGTTCACCACACATGATACTAGTTAATTTCATTGCCTGGTTACAGCACTCAAAGAATCACATTATCTCATGTCAAGTGTAGTATGTGGTTAGCTAAGTATCTTTGTGTAACTTAAGTAGATAAGACTCAGACTGCCTATAAACAGAAGTTCATTCAGCATCCAAGTGTAATAAAGTGTGTGAACTACGAATATGGTGTAGGATATTTCACTGACAACAGCATGCTTTCAACATTGACCTTTCAGCCAGATTAAGCAGAGGCACACCACTAATGAGGGCATACATTTGATGGAGGCATAGCTATCAAGGGGATATTTGTATGGGTAACGTGTGTGTATGTGTGTTTGTTCTAGCTCATCAAAGGATTTATCCAAAGGCTAATAAGATTTTTTTTCTTTTCTGTGTACCTGTATCCTTCGCTCCTAAATTATCTCCACTCTATCACAACTTTCCTTGCCATATTTCTCCCTTCTATAACTAAACATGACTGATGAAAATACTTTATTGCTGCTTTTGACCAACATAGTCAGACAAATCATTTACCTATTTACAGTGGAAGTCACATCTGTTTCGTGAAAGACAGCTGGATTTAGAAATAAACACTGTTGCAGTTTGTCTTCCTTTTCTAGTTGGGAATCTAACTATGGGGAAGAAAGCAAAAGTTGGAGAGTGGTGCCCTTAATCAGTACTTTCTGTACAACCAGTATTATCTAGATGAAATCATTATTCAAATATCCACATACAATGACTTCCTAGTTATTTCTACTAAGTGTTATTAGTACTCTAATTGGCCGGTTTAGTTTAAACTGTTGTGGGCTTCTAGACTGTCAGAACTAAAATAGCTATTCATTGTGTTGCTTGCTTATGACTATGGCCTGGAATTTTGTTCCAATTTTTATAAATATAGCCTTTCCACCTTTTCTTATATCATGCCGACAGTAATGTGATACTAACTGTTATCCATTTAAGTGCATTAATTGAATTTCAATTACTTCCAAATGATGGTTTGTTATACATAATGATTATGTAAAAATACCTTTTGATTTTTCAGTTTCCTATAGTTATATGAAGCCTGTGTGTTCCATTTTGAGAAAAAAAAGTCCAAATGTATTTTGATAAGTTAGAGTGAGCATTATTTTCATGAAATATCCATTGTATTTTGTGCACAACTGACATCAATTAGCAATATTCCTGGCAACAAAATGTGTATAATTTTTTCTGAACAACTATGTATGCAGTTTGTGCTGATAGCTGAGTGTGACGTCATAGCATTTTATGTGGTGTAGCTACATGAAGTAATCTGTTCTGGTATCAGGGTGTATTTTGGAGAGTTTGAGGTTATGTACTTTCTTCTTGATTCTGATTGATTGAACATTTGTGACAAACAAAACTTTTTTCGTGATGTTCGATGTACATTGAGCGATTTATAACCACATTTGGAGTTCTAGAAGTCAAGAAATAAAAATTTCGACTTCATTTTAATTATGTTCTGATAAAAGGAAACAGCTTTGTTTCTACAGTGACATAAGCAACTGAAAGTCCTGTACTCCACTGCTGTGTATATGTCTGACTCTTTATAATTATATATAAAAACAAAGATGAGGTGACTTACCGAACAAAAGCGCTGGCAGTTCGATAGACACACAAACAAACACAAACACACACACAAAATTCAAGCTTTCGCAACAAACTGTTGCCTCATCAGGAAAGAGGGAAGGAAGAGGGAAGGGTGTCTGTATGTGTGGATGGATATGTGCGTGTGTGCGAGTGTATACCTGTCCTTTTTTCCCCCTAAGGTAAGTCTTTCCACTCCCGGGATTGGAATGACTCCTTACCCTCTCCCTTAAAACCCACTTCCTTTCGTCTTCCCCTCTCCTTCCCTCTTTCCTGATGAGGCAACAGTTTGTTGCGAAAGCTTGAATTTTGTGTGTGTGTTTGTGTTTGTTTGTGTGTCTATCGAACTGCCAGCGCTTTTGTTCGGTAAGTCACCTCATCTTTGTTTTTATATATAATTTTTCCCACGTGGAATGTTTCCTTCCATTATATTGACTCTTTATAATGGTTTACTGCTTCATGTTGCCACACAATGTTCCTGAGGTAAAGAATTTTCCTTTCAGCCTGTGGTTCAAAATATTTGTATTCATTATCATTCCTATCAGATTTTTGAGTTCCCAGGATTTGTTTTTGAAGCAAGTATAGGATCATTTGGTCAATTATACAAATATAGTTATTTAAGAAATAATTTTGAGTTTAAACAAGTTACTTCTTTCAGAGAATTCAGTGTTTTACAGATAAAGCAGTACCATACAGTATGCAGAATGATTTCAAGGCAAGTGTCTCATTGTGAAGCTAATAGCACTTCCTGACAGAATTTTCAGTGAAGGATTTAAAACATACATAAATTTTTGGTGTTTACACTAGCTAATGGCCTGGAAAATCAGGGAAACAACCTCTCTTTGTCATGTTTATTTTGATTTGAAGAACATTGCCTCATAAGGTACTCTATTCATTTGAATAATATAGACTGTACGTAAAGCATCATACTGAGTCAAACTATTTTTGAGGATATTAGAGAGGAAAATATATTAAAATAATCTGGAAAAATAAATTCTTAAATTCTGTAGTAGTCCTGTAACTTAATTTCAAACAGGAAATGTTAGTTTCTTTTTGCATGTGAGTCATTTTTGACTGCAAGAAATGGTAAATCCCCAAGAACAGAGAGAAAGAATGAGTTTATAATGACAGTTTGTCATCAGAGTGTCAGATGCTTGTTCAGAGTAAATTCTCAAGACCATTTTACATGCTCAGAAACATAGGACAGTTATTTCATATAATGCATTACAGGTATAAAACAAAACATGGAACTATAAAGAGAGATGCTGAATGAAATGCATTTTTCTGTTGTGAGTGGAATGTGTGAAGCTTTGAATTACTACTGTAGGATGATCTATCACAGAACTCAAAGAAATTTTGGTCATATGTAAAGGCTGTTACTGGCACAAAAGTTAGTGTCCAGACATTCATGGATGATACGGGAACTGAATTTGTGGATGGTTCAGTCACCTACTGCAGCGGCAACACCACAGACAGATTGGCAATGTGGGTTGCTGACTCCACTGCAAAGTCTGGCTGACACAAGAGTGTTTACAAGCAAGTACCACAGTTGAGAGCAACCACATAGGTGTGGCCAATGGCTATCAGAGGGCATCGACCAGCAGTAGAGGAATGGGGCATGATGATCAACAAACTATTTCCTGGCAATGATGTGGGTGCAAATAGTCCTGGAAATATCCTTCTGCTAGATAAGCCAGCACTAGACCATTCAGCAGGCAGTTATCAACTAGCTGAGTGCATAGAAGATCAGCCGGTACAGCGGTTTGCCACCTCAATCATCCTCTCTTCCACAATGATTGGGATACATCATTTCCATCGTGTTAGGCTATCTACCAGCTGCTAACAGCTGACTTCAACATGGAACAGTTGCGGGAGTATAGAGTCAAAGGGAACTCCGATCATAGGAATTAGTTGTCGTTTGCTTGATTCGCAGAAGGGATCCTTATTGTTTTTTTGGATTTGAAGAAGGTGTTACTGTTTGTGGTTTATTGTAGTCTCCTTAATAAAAAAAAAGTTGGCAAAATAAGTTGATTCTTGTTCTGTAGATTTAGCTGTTGCGACGAGTTTGTTCGAATTTCTGTGTGGCTCCATTGTTTGTTCCCATGGCTGAAGTTATTCCAGGTTTAGATGCGCTACCAGCTTGCGTTCTTGAGCTGTTGGATCATAGGCAACATGTGAATGAAATTCTGATTCAGCATCAGCAGGCTTTGACTAGTGTTCCTTCGGGGGTTCTGGAGTTGCCCGCTCCTGCCGCATTCTCGCTGTTTAACAAGTCTATTGAACTGTGGAGTAATTATGTGGCTCACTTGGAACAATATTTCCTTGCCCATGGAATCATCAACACTGGCCAGTAGTGTGCATTTCTTCTTCCCTATTTGGGTCATGACATTTATCCCTTAGTGCAGCAATTGCATCCGGAGGTAGAACCCCATGCCCTCCCTTACGAACAGCTGACTGCCAGTTTAGCAGGGTATTTCGATACCCAGGTTCACATCACGGCAGCTTACCACACATTCTTCAGCTGTCAGAAGCTTCTATCACAGATTTACAGGGACTGGATCACTAGCCTTATGGTTCGGCCCTCGTTCACGACTTGATTCTGGTCCATGCTCCTGATGATGCCCTGCACATGGATACGTTGAAGCTGAAGGATCACTCCTTGGACACGTATCTGTTGGTCATTTGTGCCCATGAACAGTCTTCCTGTTCGTCTGTGGCACTCCACGCCTCATCACAGGTCTTTGCTACATGGCCACTTGTCGTCGCTTGGAGCCGCAGTCGCCGGAGCAGTGGCCGTGCTGATGGCCGACAGTGGGCACCCCACCGCCACGCACTCCTCCAATCCAGGTTATGGGTTCTTGGGCTCAGCAGTGTCAGAGGTTGCCCTCCTGTTATCAATGCTTTGTTAGGCACCAGCGCCATAATTGTCGTTTCCAGTGGGTGGTCTATTCTGCCTGTGGGACGAAGATTTATCAGGCTGATGTTTGCCACTCCTCTTCATTAATGGAGGTGGATCTTAGTGTTGTACCCTCCAGACTTGGTCTTAGAGGATTTGGACTAGCGGCCAAGGGTGTCGTCTGTCCAGATGGTCTTCCCACACAAGGCGGTGTCCATTGCTCTGACGGTTCAGATCAGTGGGATTCCTCTTCATTTCCAGCTGGACACAGACTCCTTGGCTACTATTATTGATGACGACTCTCACTGCCACTTGGGTGGTCTGACGCTCCACCCGTTTTCTTGCCCCTTGAAGAGCTATAGTAATGACATTATCTGCTTGCAGGGGTGGTTTCTGGTGCAGGTGCAGTGTCCCTCTCATGATGTCACTGCCAGAGTTTTGGTCCTACTCACCCCCACAGCCACTAATCTGTTGGGGATGGATCTTTTTCATTCTCTTGTCCTTGAGATCCATGATTTGGCCCCAGCAGTCCAAACTGTGTCCCCTGACACTCTTTTACAGGAGATTTCTGATTTCTTCCCGGATGTCTTCTCTGATGCTTCTCCAGAGGTGTCCGATTTCAAAGTGCACGTCGAACTACTTCCCCTGCCAGTTCCCAAGTTTCCCAAGACTCATTCAGTGCCTTTTGCTCTGCGAGACACCCTACACAAGGAACTGAGTCACCTCGAGGAGGCGGGAGTTCTGACACCGGTTCACCACAGTCACTGGGTTTCACCTGTTGTCATCCTCAAAAAACTGAATGGGTCCCTCCGGGTAAGTGCCGATTTTAAGGCCACTGTCAATGCCCAGTCTATTATTGACTCTTACCCTATCCCAAAGGTTAATGATATTCTGTCCAAGTTGGCAGGTGGAAAGATCTTCGCCAAGATTGATCTTAGGGAAGCATACCTCCAGCTGCTGGTTGATGCTCCCTCTCAAGAGGTCCTTCTCATCAAGACTCCCTTTGGGCTCTTCTGGTACAACTACCTGCCCTTTGGGATCGCCAGCACTGCAGCCATCTTTCAACACTTTATGGAGTCTGTGAATCTTTGATGACTTTTTTAGGTTGTGCAGGCTGCAGGGTTGCAGTGAAACAGGGCCAAATGTCAATTTTTGTGTCACAAGTGACCTATCTCGCCCATGTCTTGAGTGCCACAGGAATTTGCCCAATGCCACAATACCTCAAGGCCATTCAGCAGCTCCCGCTACCAACAAATGTCTTCCAGCTTTAATCCGTCTTGGGTGAACTCACCTATTATCTGCATTTCATTCCACATGCTGTGGCTCTGGTGGAGCCTCTGCATTGCCTGCTTCGTAAGGATGTTCCCTGGACCTGGTCGCCAGAATGTGATCGGGCTTTCCAGCATCTCAAATCTGCTTTTCTCGCTGCATGGTGCCTCGTCCCATATGACCCTGCCAAGCCTTTATTTTGGCCAGTGATGCATCGGATTATAGGCTGGGGGCTGTGTTGTTTCATATCTTTGAGGTGTTGAGCGCCCAGTGGCTTTCACCTCGAAAATCCTATCACATGCACAGTGCACCTATAGCCACATCAAGGAGGAGGCCTTAGCCATCATATTTGGTTTCAAGATGTTCCATGACTTCAGCTACGGCCATCAGTTCATGCTCTACACGGACCACAAGTCCTTGGTCTCCATGTTCGGCACCACATCTGCCATCTCTACCTGGAATTTTCGCCGCCTGTAGCAGTGGGCAATGTTCCTTGCAGGGTACACCTATGACATACATTACCAGACCACAGCCCTCCATACCAATGCCGATCTTCTTTCCCAACTTCCTGCGAGGGTGAATTCCAACTTCCATGCTGATTGGGTTCCTTCTTTCCATCTGGATGACGCGGCCTCCTCCACCATCGCCACGTTGCCACTGAATGCCCAGCTCATCAGATGGTTCAAATGGCTCTGAGCACTATGCGACTTAACTTCTGAGGTCATTAGTCGCCTAGAACTTAGAACTAATTAAACCTAACTAACTAACCTAAGAACATCACACACATCCATGCCCGAGGCAGGATTCGAACCTGCGACTGTAGCGGTCGCTCGGCTCCAGACTGTAGCGTCTAGGACCGCACAGCCACTCCGGCCGGCCCCAGCTCATCACACAGCACATGCTGTCAGAGTCAGTTGTCCAGACGATTCTGCATCACCTTCAACTCGAGTGGCCCTCTGATTGTCGACAGGTGGCGGACCTAGGGGTTTGGGCTTACTGGCCTCACTGCAATGACTTTTCTGTCCACGATTGGGTTCTTCTTCTCCTAGGGGACACTGATTGTTGGCATATCATGATACTGTCCTCCATCCATCAGCGGGTCCTCGTGCTCCTACATGTTGGGCGCACTGGGGGATCAACCTGACGAAGCGCCTCACCTGCCGACATGTCTATTGGTGGAGAATAGACAGTGACATCACCCACATGATGGGTTCCTGCTCCTCCTGTGAGTGTCAGCTGTTGGCACCACCATGACACCTGCTTCCGTGGCCTCCGACTGCCTCCCTATGGTCCTGGCATCATCTGGATTTTGTGGGTCCATTCCTAGGGTCCTACTGGCTCATTTTGGTGGACACCAGTTGTGGTTGTCTGTACATCACATGCATGTCCTCAACGAACGCCGCTCATGCCATTCAAGTCTCCTCTCATATTTTCGCCATCGAGAGTCTACAGAAGGTGATTGTTATGGACAACGGCCCACAGTTCACGTCGGCAGAGTTTGCTTCCTTCTGTGGTACGTCTGGCATCCAGCTGCAGTGGGTTGGTTGAAAGGTTTGTCTGCACGTTTAAATCACAGATGGCCAAACTGTATCAGCATCACTCACAGGCAGATTCCTGTCTACTTATCATTCATCTGGTCACGATGGGTCCTCTCCAGTGGAGAAGCTGCATGGTCACCCTCATTGGATGCCTTGTCACTCCTGTTTGCTGCTTCCCCTAGTCGGCCACTCCGGTCTCAGTGTGACTGTGGTTCTCTCCACAGGATCCAGTCTCGGTGTTGGTGTTTCCCAAGGGCCGTCCCTGCTGGGTTCCCGCCAAGGTCTCCACGCTTCTCAGCCACACCATGGCAACTGTCATCTTCGATGATGGTTCCCTCTGTCAAAAGAACTTCGACCAGCTATGGCACCATCTTGGGCTGACCCCAGCACTGCCATTGTCTCCGGTACTGCACCTTGACTCTGTCTTCCGGGAGACTGGGGGTTCATTGGATTTCCCTTCACCACTGCCACCATCACAGCTGCCACTGTCATAGCAGCTGCCAACGTTGCAGCCATCACCACTGCCGCTGCCATCACCACCAGATTTCGCGAGTCCCTGTGGGCGGGTCACTCACCTATGGATGCCAATGAGTCTCCCCCAGCACCAGCACCTCCGCCGCCACTTGTGGTCTCATTCAACTAGCAGAAACTGGGACCATAATTGAGATGTGCCTTCGCCATGCCGCTGGGAGGGGTGGGGAGGAGGACTGCTGCAGCCACCACAGACACCTACTGCACACTGCAGACAGATCAATGATGTGGGTTGCCGACTCCACTGGGAAGTCTGGCCAACGCAAGAGGGGGCGCAATGATCACACGGGTGTAAATAGTCCCAGAAATTTCCTTCTGCCCAGGACTAGATAAGCCAGCACCTGGCCATTCAACAGGCAGTTCTCGACTTGGTGAGTTTGGAGAAGGTTGGCCGGTCCAGCGGTGTGCCACCTCAACCATCCTCTCTTCCGCAATGATTGGTACACATCGTTTCCATCATATTAGGCTATCTACCAGCTGCTAACAGCCAACTTTGACATGGAATAGTTGTATGGATATAGAGCCAAAGGGAACTCTGATTATAGGAATTAGTTGTTATTTGCTTGATCCGCAGAAGGGATCCTTATAGTTTTTTTTTTATTTGAAGAGTGCGTTACTGTTGGTGGTTTATGGTAGTTTCCTTAATTAAAAGATGAAATCGTTAAAACTGAACCAGGCCTCAGAGCCCATTGGAATGTCTACCAGATCTTACACCCAATTTTCAGCTGAGTTAGCCCCTCTGTTAACTGGAGTCTTCCATAGGGCCTGTGGACAAACACCTGTACCCAGTAGTTGGAAGATAGCCCGGGTCACACTATACAAAAGAAGGATAGCAGGAGTGATCCACAGAACTACTGTCCAGTATGCTTGAAGTCCATTTCATGTTGAATCTTAGAACATATTCTGAGCTCAAACATAATGAGGTGCCTCAAACAGAATTAGCTCCTCTATTTTAAAAACATCGATCATGTGATATCTGACTCACACTTTTCTCACATTATATTCTTGAAAGCCATGGATCAAGGCACTCAGGCAGATGAAGTATTTCTTTGATTTTCAAAAAGCACTTGACTCAGTGCCACACCTTTGCTCATCACCAAAAATATGATTGTATGGGGTATCAAGCAAAATATGTGACTGGATTGAGGATTTCTTGGTAGGGAGAATGCAGCAAGTTATCTTCAATGGAGACTCACTGACAGGTGTAGAGGTAACTTTAGGTGTACTTAAGGGAAAAGTGTTGGGTGCCTTGCTGTTCATGTTATATACACTCCTGGAAATGGAAAAAAGAACACATTGACACCGGTGTGTCAGACCCACCATACTTGCTCCGGACACTGCGAGAGGGCTGTACAAGCAATGATCACACGCACGGCACAGCGGACACACCAGGAATCGCGGTGTTGGCTGTCGAATGGCGCTAGCTGCGCAGCATTTGTGCACCGCCGCCGTCAGTGTCAGCCAGTTTGCCGTGGCATACGGAGCTCCATCGCAGTCTTTAACACTGGTAGCATGCCGCGACAGCGTGGACGTGAACCGTATGTGCAGTTGACGGACTTTGAGCGAGGGCGTATAGTGGGCATGCGGGAGGCCGGGTGGACGTACCGCCGAATTGCTCAACACGTGGGGCGTGAGGTCTCCACAGTACATCGATGTTGTCGCCAGTGGTCGGCGGAAGGTGCACGTGCCCGTCGACCTGGGACCGGACCACAGCGACGCACGGATGCACGCCAAGACCGTAGGATCCTACGCAGTGCCGTAGGGGACCGCACCGCCACTTCCCAGCAAATTAGGGACACTGTTGCTCCTGGGGTATCGGCGAGGACCATTTGCAACCGTCTCCATGAAGCTGGGCTACGGTCCCGCACACCGTTAGGCCATCTTCCGCTCATTCCCCAACATCGTGCAGCCCGCCTCCAGTGGTGTCGCGACAGGCGTGAATGGAGGGACGAATGGAGACGTGTCGTCTTCAGCGATGAGAGTCGCTTCTGCCTTGGTGACAATGATGGTCGTATGCGTGTTTGGCACCGTGCAGGTGAGCACCACAATCAGGACTGCATACGACCGAGGCACACAGGGCCAACACCCGGCATCATGGTGTGGGGAGCGATCTCCTACACTGGCCGTACACCACTGGTGATCGTCGAGGGGACACTGAATAGTGCACGGTACATCCAAACCGTCATCGAACCCATCGTTCTACCATTCCTAGACCGGCAAGGGAACTTGCTGTTCCAACAGGACAATGCACGTCCGCATGTATCCCGTGCCACCCAACGTGCTCTAGAAGGTGTAAGTCAACTACCCTGGCCAGCAAGATCTCCGGATCTGTCCCCCATTGAGCATGTTTGGGACTGGATGAAGCGTCGTCTCACGCGGTCTGCACGTCCAGCACGAACGCTGGTCCAACTGAGGCGCCAGGTGGAAATGGCATGGCAAGCCGTTCCACAGGACTACATCCAGCATCTCTACGATCGTCTCCATGGGAGAATAGCAGCCTGCATTGCTGCGAAAGGTGGATATACACTGTACTAGTGCCGACATTGTGCATGCTCTGTTGCCTGTGTCTATGTGCCTGTGGTTCTGTCAGTGTGATCATGTGATGTATCTGACCCCAGGAATGTGTCAATAAAGTTTCCCCTTCCTGGGACAATGAATTCACGGTGTTCTTATTTCAATTTCCAGGATTGTATTAATGACCATCTGGACAATATGAATAGTAGCCTCAGACTTTTCACAGATGATGCTGTTATCTATAATGAAATACAGTCTGAAAGAAATGCAGAAATATTCAATCAGATCTTGATAAGATTTCAAAATGATACAAAGATTCATAACTTGCATTAAATGTTCAGAAATGTAAAATTATGCACTTCACAAAATGAAAAGTATTATCCTTTGATTATGATATCAAGGAATCACAACTGGAATCGGTATTATTATACAAATACCTGGGTGTAACACTCAGTAGGAACATGAAATGGAATGACTGCATAGGCTCAGCCATGGGTACCGCGGACAGCAGATATTGGTTTACTGATAGAGTACTCGAGAAATGCAATCAGTCTGCAAAGGAGACTGCATACAAATCCTTTGTGTGACTCATCCTAGAATATTGCTAAAGTGTGTTGGATACATACCAGATAAGACTGACAAGGGATACTGAACATATACAGAGAAGGGCTGCATGAATGGTCATCTGTGGGAGAGTGTCACAGAGATATTGAAAGAAATGAGCCACCATTCTCTTGAAGATACATGTAAAATCTCCCAAGAAAGCCTACTTTCAGGAACCAGCTGTGAATGATGACTCTAGGGATAAAACACCACACACTATACAGGGTGAGTCACTAACTACTGCCACCAAAAATAACTCCTAAAGTACAATAGGAGCTGAAAAGTTTGTGGGACAAAGTTTCATGGTACAATAGTGGCCATAATATGATGTTGGGTTTTTGTTGCTAGGTGGGGTCACTTCAGAGATATGAAGGTCAACTTTGTTTTCTTAAATGGGATGCTATAGTTTGGTACTTATTTTCTGATAACAGCTATCGAGAGGAATCCAGTGATGTGTTACCGTAAGGTCTTCGAAGGTCAACGAAGGTCACAAAGGCAGCATGAATGTCCATTTACAGAAGGTATTTGAAGTGATGACCATTGGTATCAATGCAGTGCTACAATCTTCTTATCATGGGCTGAGTGGTATTCCTTATCACATCAGCAGTTATCGAAGCACATGCTGTGGCAATTTTCTCTCACTTATCTGTAGGTGTAGTTTGAACATCTTTATAAATCATGTCTTTTACGAATCCCCAGCCGGCCGGGGTGGCCGAGTGGTTCTAGGTGCTACAGTCTGGAACCGCGCAACCAATGCGGCCACAGGTTCGAATCCTGCCGTGGGAATGGATGTGTATCATGTCCTTAGGTTAGTTAGGTTTAAGTAGTTCTAAGTTCTAGGGGGCTGATGACCTCAGAAGTTGTCCCATAGTGTTCAGAACCATTTGTACAAATCCCCACAACAAGAAATCCAGTGGCATCAAGCCTGGCAAACGAGCTGGCCACAACATCTCCTCCATGTCCAATTTAACAATCTGGGAATTGTGTCTGCATTTCATTTCTAGCCATCAGCGAAAAATGTGCCAGATACCCATCATGTTGATATCACATTCTGTTCCCTGTTCCTAAAGGTATTTCTTCAAATAACCAACCTAATGTTTCTTGCAGGAATGTGGCGTAGTTCCTACCATTAAGATTTCCTTCAATGTAATAGGGGCCTATAATTCTGTCCTCCAGAATTCCACACCATACGTTCACTGGCCAGGGTTTTTGGTGTGCAACTTTCGGCAGTAACATGGATTTTCAGTTGCCCAATAATGCATGTTATGCAAATTAACATTTCCATTATTTGTGTATGTAGCTTCATTAGTCAACAAAATCAAATTAAGAAATGTGTCATCCCTCTCAATCTGAAGTTGAGCCCATCGGCAGAATTCAATGTGACACATACAATCCGTACCAGTTAATTCTTGGTGGAGACTGATATGGTAACGATGATATTTATGGCGATGCAGGACATGAACAACATGACTGTAGCTCATCCCAGACTCCCTTGTGATTTGACGTGAGCTAACACAAGGGTCTTGAACCACAGTGGCAAGAGTACCAATTTTTGTTTCCTCGTTAGTAACTTTCCTTTGCTGGATATGTTTCCAGTGTGTCAAAGGATATGTTTCCAGTGTGTCAAAGGATATGTTTCCAGTGTGTCAAAGATCCAGTTGTTCTCAATTTATCATACACATATTTAAATGTACAATGTATAGGATGATTACATTGAGGATATCCTTCAGCATATAAGTTTCTAGGTCTCACTGAATTTTGTTGGCATTCTCTGTAAATGAGAAGCATATCGACTTGTTCTTCGAATGAATGCACCATTAACATTCACTTGATTCGATGATACTAGTCTTACTGTTCCTATTAGTGCTGTATTGCAAAACTGTCTAATGGTGTTTACATGTCAATGGCATGTTAGATGGATACGCTGTATTTGGCGAAAATTTACTATTTGCATGATATACGAGAGAGAGTTGTCAGAGCATGAACTTCAATAAGTGCCGAAGTGGTAAGGAATACCACTCAATCCACGATAAGAAGATTGCAGCACTGCATTGATACCAATAGTCATCACTTCGAACATATTCTGTAAATGGAAGTTCATGCCACCTTTTTGACCTTTGTTGACCTTTTAAGACCTTACTGTTACACATCATTGTATTTGTCTCAATAGCCGCTATCAGAAAATAAGTACCAAACTATAGCATCCCATTTAAAAAAACATAGTTGACATTCATATCTTTTACGTGACCCCACCTAGCAACAAAAAAACCATCATCATATTATGGCACCAGTTGTCCTATGTAATGTTTGTCCCACAAACTTTTCAGCTACTATCATACTTTCGGAGTTATTCTAGGTGGCAATAGTTAGTAACTCACCCATTATATTGCTCCCATGGGGATCATGAGGACAAAGTCAGACTAATTACAGCATGCACAGGGACATTTAAACAATTGTTCTTCCCGTAGTCCATACAGAAATGCAATGGGAAAAATCCCTAATAACTAGTATAGTTGGATGTACCCTCTGCCATGCATTTCACAGTGATTTGCAGAGTATGTATGTAAATACAGATGGTATAAATTTTCTTAGTTTCATTACAAGGTCAAGTCAGAGGTGAAAGCATGGGAAAACCAAGGAAGTTTCAGGTCTAAAATTCTTACATGAAGGTCTGTATTGCAGCACAGTTATAATACAGATTCAGCCACCAGTGTGTGTTGTCAGGAAGTTTTATGCAGGCCTATACTCAAGATACCTCTAGTCTAAAAATTTTTTGCGTCTTTTTCAATTGCTTGAGCGAGAGCACCTGCCGGTATCACAGAGTATACATTCAGCACATTCTGTTCCTCATTTGTTTAAACTTCTTCACGCCATCTCAACAGGTGGCAGCAGCAGCTGGAAAGTGAGTGTTATGATGGCATGCACCATGTCGGGAACTAAAAAAGGTAAATATTCTTATCTTTTGCAATTTCACACATTTAGAAGCATATTTACATTTGCAAATGGTTAATTTATCTTGTAAATAAATATCTCTACCAAGAAACTATTCTTCATGAACAAAATGTTCTACTTAATTGCAGGTGTTGATACCTCGGGACTCTAGTACTATTAATCTCCTCTCATTGTTTACTTGGTTATAGTGGCGCTTGTGTTTGTTTCTTCATTTTTTGCTAAATGTTCTACTTTTTGCTGTCATTATCCTGTATTAAATGACCTCTTTCCCTTGCATGTAAATATATCAGTTATTTATTGTATTTCTTTAATGAAAATAATGAACTGAGTGATCCCATTTTTCCCTTCTGTAGCGCTAACTGATGAAGAAATAGCGGAACTTTTGGCAGTGGAAGATCCAAATGCTTTTGAATTTGACCTGTCTGAAGAAGAAGATGAGCTTGATATAGCTGTCAGATCTCAAACTCCAGCAGCTAATGAGTCATCATCTGAATCAGGTGATGATGGGGTATCTTTGATGGAGATCCAACACAGAGGTGCAAAATGGAGACACACAACATAGTTGCTAGATACAAATCTGTATGGCATGTTTAATGTATGGTTTGCAAAGATTTATGTCCTTTTACTTTAATTTCTATGTTTAATCCTGAATAACCAGAATTTGCAACACTGAAATTCCAACTGTGAAGTCACCATTTGAATATTTCACACAATATACTGACCAAACATTGTTTGATGATATGGCTTATTATATAAATTTACATCATGGTACACTAACAGGGAAGTCAATGGACTGTAGCGGAACAGAATTAAGAAAGTTATGGGGGGTTAGTATGCTCATCGCATTACTGGGGTTCCCTAGATTGAGAATGTGTTGGGATTATTCACTGATTGCAGATACAGTTAGCAGGAACAGGATTTACCTGATAAGAAATAATCTGAAACTGGTTAATGACAATGCTGTATTAGAGGAAACCAAACAAAGTGACAGTTATTGGAAGATACGACCACTCCTTGACAGACTAAGAAATGCATTTCGAAATCATGCCCAACCAACTCATGCACGTATAGATGAATAGATGATATCATTTACAGGTCAAGTAAGAACAAGACAGTACGTTAGGGGTAAACCTCACCCAGTTGGCTTGAAGAACTTTGTGCTAGCTTCATTCAGTGATATACCACATAACTTTTTGCCATACCAAGGAAAGAGTAAAGATATCACGTCTGGAAAAATTCCAGTACTAGACAACCTTGATATTGGAAGGTTGTGTTGTTCTAAAGCTTTCAGATTCCTCGCCACCTGGGTCACTAATGTACATCGATAGATGCTTCACATCTGTCCCCTTACTAGATAGTCTCCTAACTCATGAGCCAATCTTAGCAACTGGGACTAACATGGCTAATCATCTTCCAAAAGCTGTATATTACAAGATAAATTTAGATTTGAAAAGGGAGGACAGAAGTTCTTTTGAACAGGGTAGAAGTGATGAAAAAATAGCTGCAATGAAATGGTTCGACAATACACCTATTTAAATTGCATCTTCTGCTTTTGGTGTTCATTCCACTACCCAAATTTAACGTTGGTCAAAGAAAGATAAGGTTTATGTCCAAATTCCTAGGCCAAATGCAGTATATAACAAATATATGGGTGATGTGGATCTCCTGGATAGGGTACTGGGAAAATATCCAATGAGAAGAAGAACTAACAAATGGACAATACGCGTGATCCACCACTTCATAGATTTTGCTGTTGCAGCAGCTTGGCTAGAATATAGGCAAGCAATGAAAAGTAATAAATTTATGAGAAAAGACATCATGCAATATCAAGCTTTCAAGCTTGATCAGACTTGAGCAATGATGATGATGGTGACGGTGATGATGACGAAGGTCCACCAGCAAAACAGGCAAGAGCTCCAAAAGCTTTACCATATTTGCCATTCAGGGTCTCAAATGCTAAGCACATACATCATATGATGAACAACATGCAGAAAAATAGGTCAAAATGCACGTTAGGGGGTTGTAGATGTCTAATGTTTGTACAATGTTGCACATGTCAACTGTTCCTGTGCTTTACATCTGAAAGAAATTGTTTTGATCTTTTTCACAAGAAGTGAATCTGAACTTATGTTACATTTCTCACACAAAAACAGGATTATTTTATATGTTAAGAATAATTTTGTTGTAACACTCATATGTATTACTTTGTATTAAACTGATACTCTTTGTCTTTAAATACGTCTGCTTGTGTCTGTATATGTGTGGATGGATATGTGTGTGTGTGTGCGAGTGTATACCTGTCCTTTTTTCCTTTTTTTCCCCCTTAAGGTAAGTCTTTCCACTCCCGGGATTGGAATGACTCCTTACCCTCTCCCTTAAAACCCACATCCTTTCGTCTTTCCCTCTCCTTCCCTCTTTCCCGATGAGGCAACAGTTTGTTGCGAAAGCTTGAATTTTGTGTGTATGTTTGTGTTTGTTTGTGTGTCTGTCGACCTGCCAGCACTTTCATTTGGTAAGTCACATCATCTTTGTTTTTAGATATATTTTTACTTTGTATTAACATAGACCATAGGATCACATATGATACCCTCTGAAAAATATATGTAAAAATGAAAATAAAATTTTTCTCTGCATTTTTGACTTATTTGTGTCCTTATCACTTGTGAATATCAGTTTCAATAAAATTAGACATCGGACCAACTTTCAGGACTCTAGAGGGTATAGGGTGTAACACAAAGGTGTGGCCAAACTTTTAGGAAACATTTATTACTCATAGATGAAGTAACCCCCCCCATGAACCATGGACCTTGCCGTTGGTGGGGAGGCTTGCGTGCCTCAACGATACAGATGGCCGTACCGTAGGTGCAACCACAACGGAGGGGTATCTGTTGAGAGGCCAGACAAACATGTGGTTCCTGAAGAGGGGCAGCTGCCTTTTCAGTAGTTGCAGGGGCAACAGTCTGGATGATTGACTGATCTGGCCTTGTAACATTAACCAAAACGGCCTTGCTGTGCTGGTATTGCGAACGGCTGAAAGCAAGGGGAAACTACAGCCGTAATTTTTCCCGAGGACATGCAGCTTTACTGTATGATTAAATGATGATGGCGTCCTCTTGGGTAAAATATTCCGGAGGTAAAATAGTTCCCCATTCGGATCTCCGGGCGGGGACTACTCAGGAGGACGTCGTTATCAGGAGAAAGAAAACTGGCGTTCTACGGATCGGAGCGTGGAATGTCATATCCCTTAATCGGGCAGGTAGGTTAGAAAATTTAAAAAGGGAAATGGATAGGTTAAAGTTAGATATAGTGGGAATTAGTGAAGTCAGGTGATTACAGGGTTATAAATACAAAATCAAATAGGGGTAATGCAGGAGTAGGTTTAATAATGAATAAAAAAATAGGAGTGCGGGTTAGCTACTACAAACAGCATAGTGAACGCATTATTGTGGCCAAAATAGACACAAGCCCATGCCTACTACAGTAGTACAAGTTTATATGCCAACTAGCTCTGCAGATGATGAAGAAATTGATGAAATGTATGACGAGATAAAAGAAATTATTCAGGTAGTGAAGGGAGACGAAAATTTAATAGTCATGGGTGACTGGAATTCGTCAGTAGGAAAAGGGAGAGAAGGAAACATAGTAGGTGAATATGGATTGGGGGGAAGAAATGAAAGAGGAAGCCGCCTTGTAGAATTTTGACCAGAGCATAACTTAATCATAGCTAACACTTGGTTCAAGAATCATAAAAGAAGGTTGTATACCTGGAAGAATCCTGGAGATACTAGTAGGTATCAGATAGATTATATAATGTTAAGACAGAGATTTAGGAACCAGGTTTTAAATTGTAAGACATTTCCAGGGGCAGATGTGGACTCTGACCACAATCTATTGGTTATGACCTGTAGATTAAAACTGAAGAAACTGCAAAAAGGTGGGAATTTAAGGAGATGGGACCTGGATAAACTGAAAGAACCAGAGATTGTACAGAGTTTCAGGGAGAGCATAAGGGAACAATTGACAGGAACGGGGGAAAGAAATACAGTAGAAGAAGAATGGGTAGCTTTGAGGGATGAAGTAGTGAAGGCAGCAGAGGATCAAGTAGGTAAAAAGGCGAGGGCTAATAGAAATCCTTGGGTAACAGAAGAAATATTGAATTTAATTGATGAAAGGAGAAAATATAAAAATGCAGTAAATGAAGCAGGCAAAAAGGAATACAAACGTCTCAAAAATGAGATCGACAGGAAGTGCAAAATGGCTAAGCAGGGATGGCTAGAGGACAAATGTAAGGATGTAGAGGCTTGTCTCACTAGGGGTAAGATAGATACTGCCTACAGGAAAATTAAAGAGACCTTTGGAGAGAAGAGAACCACTTGTATGAATATCAAGAGCTCAGATGGCAACCCAGTTCTAAGCAAAGAAGGGAAGGCAGAAAGGTGGAAGGAGTATATAGAGGGTTTATACAAGGGCGATGTACTTGAGGACAATATTATGGAAATGGAAGAGGATGTAGATGAAGATGAAATGGGAGATAAGATACTGCGTGAAGAGTTTGACAGAGCACTGAAAGACCTGAGTCGAAACAAGGCCCCGGGTGTAGACAACATTCCATTAGAACTACTGACGGCCTTGGGAGAGCCAGTCATGACAAAACTCTACCATCTGGTGAGCAAGATGTATGAGACAGGTGAAATACCCTCAGACTTCAAGAAGAATATAATAATTCCAATCCCAAAGAAAGCAGGTGTTGACAGATGTGAAAATTACCGAACTATCAGTTTAATAAGTCACAGCTGCAAAATACTAACGCGAATTCTTTACAGACGAATGGAAAAACTGGTAGAAACGGACCTCGGGGAAGATCAGTTTGGATTCCGTAGAAATGTTGGAACACGTGAGGCAATACTAACCTTACGACTTATCTTAGAAGAAAGATTAAGAAAAGGCAAACCTACGTTTCTAGCATTTGTAGACTTAGAGAAAGCTTTTGACAACGTAAACTGGAATACTCTCTTTCAAATTCTGAAGGTGGCAGGTATAAAATACAGGGAGCGAAAGGCTATTTACAATTTGTACAGAAATCAGATGGCAGTTATAAGAGTCGAGGGGCATGAAAGAGAAGCAGTGGTTGGGAAAGGAGTGAGACAGGGTTGTAGCCTCTCCCCGATGTTATTCAATGTGTATATTGAGCAAGCAGTAAAGGAAACAAAAGAAAAATTTGGAGTAGGTATTAAAATCCATGGAGAAGAAATAAAAACTTTGAGGTTCGCCGATGACATTGTAATTCTGTCAGAGACAGCAAAGGACTTGGAAGAGCAGTTGAACGGAATGGACAGTGTCTTGAAAGGAGGATATAAGATGAACATCAACAAAAGCAAAACGAGGATAATGGAATGTAGTCAAATTAAATCGGGTGATGCTGAGGGAATTAGATTAGGAAATGAGACACTTAAAGTAGTAAAGGAGTTTTGCTATTTAGGGAGTAAAATAACTGATGATGGTCGAAGTAGAGAGGATATAAAATGTAGACTGGCAATGGCAAGGAAATCGTTTCTGAAGAAGAGAAATTTGTTAACATCGAATATAGATTTAAGTGTCAGGAAGTCGTTTCTGAAAGTATTTGTATGGAGTGTAGCCATGTATGGGTATGGAGTGTAGCCATGTATGGACGTGAAACATGGACGATAACTAGTTTGGACAAGAAAAGAATAGAAGCTTTCGAAATGTGGTGCTACAGAAGAATGCTGAAGATAAGGTGGGTAGATCACGTAACTAATGAGGAGGTATTGAATAGGATTGGGGAGAAGAGAAGTTTGTGGCACAGTTTGACTAGAAGAAGGGATCGGTTGGTAGGACATGTTTTGAGGCATCAAGGGCTCACAAATTTAGCATTGGAGGGCAGCGTGGAGGGTAAAAATCGTAGAGGGAGACCAAGAGATGAATACACTAAGCAGATTCAGAAGGATGTAGGTTGCAGTAGGTACTGGGAGATGAAGAAGCTTGCACAGGATAGAGTAGCATGGAGAGCTGCATCAAACCAGTCTCAGGACTGAAGACCACAACAACAACAACAACAGATGAAGTAAATATGTTATATGGATATAGATACAGAAACACTTTACTTATGTACTAGAGTTCGTTTCCTGCAGCTCTTTAACACATTAATCATGGGAGAAATATGAAAAGAAAATTTAGCAAAGTATGAAACAGTTTTGTATATGTAATGTTCAAATTGCCCTCAGTTAGCCAGGATACATGCATAAACCTGCTGACACACTGAATCCCAAATGCGCTAATGTATCACTGGAAAATTGGGTATTGCTTCAGAGCCTTCCACAGTATGAGCACAAAGACTCAGTAGATCTTGCACCTGGGTTTCATACACATGAGATTTCAGATACCACAACAAATAAAAGTCTAGTTGGTTTAGAGTGTGGAGCCCAAGGAATTGGCCCACCTCCATTTGTCGTGAAATCTGTCATTTAGAATCCTACGAACTTTAACACTGAAATGAATAACAGCTCAGTCATGCATTAAGCACATATTCTGATGCACTAGGTACATGTTCTGGCAGAACAAGTGGAGTATTCTCTAAGAAAGTATGGTATGGTTCCCTGTTGAGTCTGGATTTAAGAACATGGTGCCCTTACAAACAGTCACAGACAAAGCCATCTCAAACATTGACAGAATGTCTTTGTTGATGATGTGACTGCACAATTTCATGAGGATGACTGACAGCCTATAATAAGGAATAGGAGAGGACACAAAATTGAACCTCATGGTTCATCATTTCTCCCTTGTCATTAAATATTTTTCGCCTTCCAACATTGTTTCAGTTCAGCACAACTTCTTGCATTCTTTTTGTTGAGTATGATTCAAACCAGTTGTGTTTCCCATGATTCATGTCATTTTGAAGAAAGTAGAAAATGAGCTTTAACATGGAAATAAGACATTTCTGGACCCACGTCCATGTAACACATTTTATTCTTCTATACATGAGGAATGGTTCATGAACCTTTGGCCACACTTTTTTGGTACACTCCATACATGGATAGGGGACTGTCCCAGTACACCACATGCTGTTGACAATTTTCCCTTCCTTTACCGCAGAGGGGACAGGAGGGGCAGTGGTGTAAAGTCCCTAATCATCAGCCCTTTGCACTAGTGTCCTGGATTAAATTTCAAACCTCTCCACAGTGTCAGCTCCTCTCTTCTATAAAGTAAGAAACTGAAACTTCCCACCAAAAAATTAAAAATTATCTCATTAGCCCCTCTTTTCTACAAATTAGCTGAACCTCTAAATTAGGGGTGTCAAAAGTTTTATTAGCTGCAAGGCAAGTAGCAGTGTTTGTTATAAGGCTGTTTGACAAATGATGATGTACTATCAGCTGACAAATCCAGCATTACCTGGGTTTCACCGTACCAATTTTATATTAGAAATACAATCCTGGAAATGGAAAAAAGAACACATTGACACCGGTGTGTCAGACCCACCATACTTGCTCCGGATACTGCGAGAGGGCTGTACAAGCAATGATCACACGCACGGCACAGCGGACACACCAGGAACCGCGGTGTTGGCCGTCGAATGGCGCTAGCTGCGCAGCATTTGTGCACCGCCGCCGTCAGTGTCAGCCAGTTTGTCGTGGCATACGGAGCTCCATCGCAGTCTTTAACACTGGTAGCATGCCGCGGCAGCGTGGACGTGAACTGTATGTGCAGTTGACGGACTTTGAGCGAGGGCGTATAGTGGGCATGCGGGAGGCCGGGTGGACGTACCGCCGAATTGCTCAACACGTGGGGCGTGAGGTCTCCACAGTACATCGATGTTGTCGCCAGTGGTCAGCGGAAGGTGCACATGCCCGTCGACCTGGGACCGGACCACAGCGACGCACGGATGCACGCCAAGACCGTAGGATCCTACGCAGTGCCGTAGGGGACCGCACCGCCACTTCCCAGCAAATTAGGGACACTATTGCTCCTGGGGTATCAGCGAGGACCATTCGCAACCGTCTCCATGAATCTGGGCTACGGTCCCGCACACCGTTAGGCCGTCTTCCGCTCACGCCCCAACATCGTGCAGCCCGCCTCCAGTGGTGTCGCGACAGGCGTGAATGGAGGGACGAATGGAGATGTGTCGTCTTCAGTGATGAGAGTCGCTTCTGCCTTGGTGCCAGTGATGGTCGTATGCGTGTTTGGCGCCGTGCAGGTGAGCACCACAATCAGGACTGCATACGACCGAGGCACACAGGGCCAACACCCGGCATCATGGTGTGTGGAGCGATCTCCTACACTGGCCGTACACCACTGGTGATCATTGAGGGGACACTGAATAGTGCACGGTACATCCAAACCGTCATCGAACCCATCGTTCTACCATTCCTAGACTGGCAGGGGAACTTGCTGTTCCAACAGGACAATGCACGTCCGCATGTATCCCGTGCCACCCAACGTGCTCTAGAAGGTGTAAGTCAACTACCCTGGCCAGCAAGATCTCCGGATCTGTCCCCCATTGAGCATGTTTGGGTCTGGATGAAGCGTCGTCTCACGCAGTCTGCACGTCCAGCACGAACGCTGGTCCAACTGAGGCGCCAGGTGGAAATGGCATGGCAAGCCGTTCCACAGGACTACATCCAGCATCTCTACGATCGTCTCCATGGGAGAATAGCAGCCTGCATTGCTGCGAAAGGTGGATATACACTGTACTAGTGCCGACATTGTGCATGCTCTGTTGCCTGTGTCTATGTGCCTGTGGTTCTGTCAGTGTGATCATGTGATGTATCTGACCCCAGGAATGTGTCAATAAAGTTTCCCCTTCCTGGGACAATGAATTCACGGTGTTCTTATTTCAATTTCCAGGAGTGTAAAAACAGAAACTTAACTATATTTGTAATGCAGTACCGAAAAAGTTTCGTTTCCGTGTATTCGTGGAAACTGTTTCATCCAGCCTCATCGTCAATATTTTTGTGTCTAGGAAACCTGCATACTTGGTTTGCCATACAAACAATCAAACAAGTCATATTAGTGAGTTTTATTACAATTAATCAAATACAATACTTAACTTTGTCAAATACACAGATGTGTCGCAAGCAAATCGCGACGTATGAAATAATCGGTCTTTGGAGTGACTGCTGATCTCTAACTGACAGAAGTCCGTCCTGAACTGCTATCAAAGTTGCTATTGTTGACAATGCTATCCAAGTGGCTAATCTTGAAGCTGCTATTGAACTCGGCCATCACCAGACGGTCATAACGCTTATGTCCTCTCCCCATATGGGCTACTGCTGTCGCGTTGTAGTCCTGGAGGGAGGTCTGGTCAGTGTGCAATTGGCTGACTTCTTCTCACAGCCTCCTCTTCCCTCTCATTCCCAACTGATGTCCCGGCACTTGGCTTTATACCATAACAGAAACACCTTTGAAATTATGAAACATCATACAAAGAAATATGTTTAATGTGCAAAGGTGTTAGTACAGTACCCAAATTAAGAAACATAGAATGGAACATACAAATTCCCTGCAACATTTTTTTAACTCAGAACGATCCCTGACAGTTGCAGTGGGCTGGGCACAGCAGCTTCACAGGTCTGCCTCAACTATAAAAGGACCTAGAACAATTTTGTTAACATCTCTATGGTAATGGCTCATTGTTATGATGGTTCCATAGATGGCTACTGTTTTCACTTGCAGCTTCGCAGTTGAAAGCTGGCAACAGCACTCTGAACTATCAGGGGTGTTCTGATACCATCTCAACTATAGTTACATGTCTACAATGCTTTTACTCCATTGAAGAATATTTAAATTTATGAAATGTGTTATATAAATACTTACGTGTAAAGTGTATTATTGTAACCTTAAATATGTATGCGTTGAAATGACTTTCAGCCTGTATATTTATAACTTGACTTGTCCAATGTCTTATGCATAAGCTGCTATGTAGACAAAAGGACCAATAAAAAATACAATACAATACAATGCAATTTTGTAAAAGCCTCTATAGAGGGCTATTGTTTTCACCTGCAGTCACTTGTGCTTCACTGTTGGAAGGTGTGAAAGCATTTTCTGATCTTAGGGACTTCCTTATGTTGTCTTGACTGTAGGAGTGTCTTAGTTGCAAAGAATAAATGTATTGAAACTTTGTACATCATTGGCATTTTTTCAAGCATCTCAGTGTTTATGATGTAATATCTCTTGAAGTATGTGTCTTACATTGATACATTTGTGTAGGTACTTTCAGTGGCATATGTGGATACTGCCTGCTAAATATATTGCAAACAGACTCAGTACAAAGAAGTAATAAATTTAAACATATTGCATGACATGGCAGCTTAACACACATCTCAGTGTTTATGATGTCATATCTCCTGACCAGGGTGTCACACAATGACATAATTTTGTAAACACATTAAGTGTTATATATGGATACTGTCTGCAAAATGTCTTGTAAATAGAGCTAGCAGCATAAAAGTAATAAATTTAAATGTCATGCACAATGTCTTAAGTGTTTATGACATCATATTTCCTGAACTACCTATGGTTGCATGATATAATTTTGTAGGTTCATTTAGTGGCATATGTGGATATTGTCTGCTAAATTTGTTGTGAATACAGTTAATACTACAGAAGTAATAAATTTAAACATCATGGGTGCTGAAGCAGGTTTTAATGATTCTCGTTGTTTATGATGTCGTATCTTCTGATCTATGATAGATATGTGCTTCTTACCCCCCACAGTGATTCTTGCCTGACTGTAAGGGATATGATTACCCAGTTCCATTAAAATCAGTCAACTGGTTGAGGAGGACACGAACAGATGCGCATACGTACATCCTTGATATCAATTAAATGGAAGGAAACATTCCACGTGGGAAAAATTATATATAAAAAAATTATATATAAAAAAAAGATGAGGTGACTTACCGAACAAAAGCGCTGGCAGGTCGACAGATACACAAACAAACACAAACATACACACAAAATTCAAGCTTTCGCAACAAACTGTTGCCTCATCAGGAAAGAGGGAAGGAGAGGGGAAGACGAAAGGAAGTGGGTTTTAAGGGAGAGGGTAAGGAGTCATTCCAATCCCGGGAGCGGAAAGACTTACCTTAGGGGGAAAAAAGGACAGGTATACACTCGCACACACGCACATATCCATCCACACATACAGACACAAGCAGACATATTTGAAATATGTCTGCTTGTGTCTGTATGTGTGGATGGATATGTGCGTGTGTGCGAGTGTATACCTGTCCTTTTTTCCCCCTAAGGTAAGTCTTTCCGCTCCCGGGATTGGAATGACTCCTTACCCTCTCCCTTAAAACCCACTTCCTTTCGTCTTCCCCTCTCCTTCCCTCTTTCCTGATGAGGCAACAGTTTGTTGCGAAAGCTTGAATTTTGTGTGTATGTTTGTGTTTGTTTGTGTGTCTGTCGACCTGCCAGCGCTTTTTTTATATACGTACATCCTTGTTTATATATGCATAGATATCGTGTGGCACATTACAGGTGGAGTCACAAACGATGTTAGTCAAGTTTACGCTTTGCTGCGCACCTACAAAACTCATTCTCTGGCAGCCCGTGAGCATTTAATAGCGGTTTGAGTGCTCTGATGTGAATTTCACAGCCATTGCAAGGATTGAATGCGATTGTAGCCAGTTATTTGGTAAATTTTTATTCCATTTCTCATGTGTTGTCATCGCCGATGGTGTGGTAAGTGACAAATTCTATGTATGAAAGTAAGAGACATAATTTGCCAGATACAGGCTTTGTTCAACTGCAAAGCATGCATTTACAAGTACCACAACTGTCAGTTGTAACTGGCAATACTGCAAATCCCATCTGTTCCTCGACCTGCACAAACCACCAATGTTTGTGAATCACACAATAGTGCTGCTGATGCGATCGGATGGATGAAATAAACAAACAAACTTCAAACTGCTGGTGCTATCATCATGGTTTAAGCTGTGGGAAGTATAGTCCAGTGCTCTCAACAAAAGTCACATCACACACTTACAACTGAATTGCACGTGCTGAAACTGAGGCCGCAAAACACGTCTTGTCGAGTTATCCAGTTTCAGCTTGACACACACTGGATAATGATGAGCCAGCTGTTTAGCTACACAAGGAAGATCTCTATACTTGGAATGATATGAATCTACAAGTTACAACTGATGTCAAGGCAAACTAT
The DNA here is from genome assembly GCF_023864345.2 of Schistocerca serialis cubense. Lineage (NCBI taxonomy): Eukaryota > Metazoa > Arthropoda > Insecta > Orthoptera > Acrididae > Schistocerca > Schistocerca serialis. Next base: position 95,188,724 of record NC_064647.1, read on the forward strand.
GAGTTTCAATATGTAGGTTAAAATTCATTTCAAGATTCCATCTTCATTCATATAAAAGATGCAGACTTGTCAAATAAAATTGATCTTTTTCAAACTCCCTGTATTATAGTATATCAGCTCCACTGCTTCATAGGAGTGCTTCAAACTGTGGCTCTTTGTTGCAAATACCCTGCCTGACAACAACAGTGAATACGATATTGCAGTGCCTGTGTTATTTATTTATTTATTTACATGTCAAGTTCCATAGGACCAAATTGAGGAGCAAATCACCAAGGTCATGGAACGTGTCAGTACATTAACTTACAACATAAAAGTAATAACAGATAAAAATAAATGTTCATGAACCTAAAAGAAAATCAGTCCAAAAGTTTAAGCAAACGCTATCAGCAATACAATGAGAATCAGCTTAATTTTACAAGGAACTCCTCGACAGAATAGAAGGAGTGACCCATGAGGAAACTCTTCAGTTTGGATTTGAAAGCACGTGGATTACTGCTAAGATTTTTGAATTCGAGTGGCAGCTTATTGAAAATGGATGCAGCTGTATACTGCATACCTTTTTGCACAAGAGTTAAGGAAGTCTGATCCAAATGGAGGTTTGATTTCTGCCAAGTATTAACCGAGTGAAAACTGCTTATTGTTGCAAATAAACTAATATTGGTAACAAGAAACGACAATAAGGAATATACATATTGAGAGGCCAATGTAAAAATACCCAGACTCGTGAACAGAGGTCGACAAGAGGTTCGTGAACTCACACCACTTATTGCCTGAACCGCCTTTCTGAGCCAAAAATATCCTTCTAAAATGGGAAGAGTTACCCCAAAACATAATACCATATGACATAAGTGAATGAAAATAAGCAAAGTAGACTAATGTACATGTCGAAGTATCACTCACTTTTGATACCGTTCGAATAGTGAAAATGGCAGTATTAAGTCTTTGAACAAGATCCTGAATGTGGGCTTTCCACGACAGCTTACTATCTATCTGAACACCTAGGAATTTGAACTGTTCAGTTTCACTAACCATATGCCAGTTGTGTGAGATTAAAATGTCAGGTTTTGTTGAATTGTGTGTTAGAAACTGTAAAAACTGAGTCTTACTGTGATTTAACGTTAGTTTATTTTCCACAAGCCATGAACTGAGGTCATGTACTGCACTATTTGAAACCGAGTCAATGTTGCACACAACATCCTTTACTACCAAGCTAGTGTCATCAGCAAACAGAAATATTTTAGAGTTACCCATAATACTAGAGGGCATATAATTTATATAAATAAGGAATTATAATGTAAAGTTCCTATCGACAGTAGGCACTGTAGTGACCATAGCCATTATGAAATACAATAAGGTGTTTGTGATTGTGAATATGGATAACCATCAGCTGTAGAATGGAATGACAAATATGAAAATTTGTGCCGGACCGGGACTCGAATCCGCATTTCCCGCTTAGCATTTCACTGTGCGTGCACAACTTGTCACCAGACCAAAACTTCCATATGCATGCATGTCCAAAGGAACTTTGCACCGTAATTCATAACAACACAGGCACTGCAATATCATATTTATCCACAGACACCGGCAAGTGACTTTTACATAAAACGTCTCACCTCTACGGGAATATATATAACGGACATATGAGTACAGGTCATAGATGCATCATTGACAACATATGGAAGTTTGTATCTTGCTGTGAGTTATGCATAGATAGCCACACCCAACTTAGGGTGACCACTCTTGATAAGCAGGAAATCTGGTTTGAATCCCGGTCCGGCACAAATTTTCATTGTTGTCATTCCATTCTACTGCTGAAGATTAGCCATATTCACAATCGTGGATATATTTAATGTAAAAACAGTGAAGCACTCAGAAGGCATGTTTGGATTTTGACATAACTTTGACATGTACACATCATCAGTGGGCATGTAAATGATTAGAGTTGCAATGCTCTGCGCCAGCAGAGCACATTAGCGTTGTTACCAGGCCTGGTACAGCATGAAAGAAGCGTGAACAAAGTCAGATGTTGAGTGGTCGGTGTGAAGGACACGGAGATGCCATGTACTGGAATGCTGTCAATAGAGAAGGGCAAACTCATTCATCCTTGGGAACTAGTTCACTAGTGATCACTCTTTTTTGGGAACCATTCATTTTTACTCATTCACCATTCAGTTGTGCTTGGTATACGGTTCTTATGAAAAATTGAAAATTAGTAGCACAGGTGACTGCAGATGGAAGGCGCCAAGAGGGAACATTTGCCTTTGCCCTGGAGTGCAGAGTTTTTATTCATAACAGAATTCTCACACACTTGTAATTTTCATGATTCTGCAAAACCTCCTGTTTAGCCAACTGTAGCATTATGTGGCTGATCACAGTGAAATAATATGAGGTGGCACACGAAAAACCAGCCCCGAGTACAGACTGCTCGCCAATTATGCAGGATTTGTTGACTGCTACAAGCAGAATAGATAAACATGTAATAAATTAGGCAGTGAATAAATAACAAATAAGCTAATGCAAACAACAACTTCGATACAATACATGACGATTGGTAGGCGATGATGAGCAGTCTAGTACTCGGGATCGATTTTTCGTGCGCCACCCTGTACCACTGAAATAATATTGTAGAAGTTATTATACTCTCTTTATAAAATGTGACACCAGACACTCAATTATGGAACACAGACTTCATCTGGTTGTAAGTCGGTCTGTCTTCCATAACAATGAACGTGCTCTTTTACCTTGGATCAAAAAAATACGGAAAATGGTCACTTGTGTGTGCCGTGCCAACTTCCCTTGCATTTGTAATAACAAACACATATTGCCTTTTTACAAGTATTTCTTCTGCCTTTCATTGAAATAGTGAAGTAAGCTGATTTCTGTTTTGTTACCTGAAAAGATGTATGTATTACATATCACGTAATTTTATGTAATTTACATAATTATAAAATACATTTTAATCATGTACACTGAATAGAATACGAAAAGAACCAGAATTTCCAAGTTCAAAAAAGGTTTGAAACAGATCTAGAATGGGCATGTGCAGCGGATATAACAAACAGCTCTATACTGAACTAACTATGAGCAGTCGGCAGTGGAACTGCAACGTGTGGCCACACGAAGAAGGACGAGTCCGGCCGAGCAAGACCAAGACAAATGGCAACGGGACCAAGGCAGAAACGAGACAGGCCAACGTGCCGTTGTGGGAATGAGAGTGACCGTTTCCCTTTCCCGGGAACTATAAGTAGAAAGCCGCAACCGAGACCGACAGGAACGGGACCGAGGCTGGAATGAGACCAGCCGATGTACCATTGCAGTAACAAAACTGACCATTTCCTGTTCCTGGTAACTATAAGTAGAAAGCCGCGACCGAGAGCAACGGGAACAGGACAGAGGCTGGACAATGGAACGAGACCGGCCGACGTGCCATTGCGGAAAAGAGACCAACCGTTTCCCGTTCTTGAGAACTATAAGTAGAAAGCCGTGACCGAAGTGAACTGTGAAAGACTGTTCCTTAGAATTTATTCATCGCTGGTTCTGTTCATCTTTATGAACCGTTCCTTTGAACCCGTTAGTTCGCAAATGACCCATCTCTATTTGTCAACATCTGACAGTGTCTGAAAGGGGCCTTATTGATCTGCATTTGATCACATCTGACCACCACAAGGCCAGTTGACCATACTGTGCACCAGGCACATCCTACCCAAAATTAAGCAGTGGACTCCAGAGCCAGGTCCAGTGATTTTGTCATCCAATACAAAAATATCGAGTGCCCCCACAGTCTACTTCTTTGCATTTTGAGATGTAGTCAAATGTTTGCAGGATGACATTAATCCTTGACATCTCATTTTCATATATCACACTTAATATGTCCTTCTGATGGGAATATGTCTTTAAAAGCAGATCGAGGTATGGATTGCCAGACAGCGAAGCAGAACTGGACCATTTACAGTGTAATACATTTTGTGTTATGACTCCAGAATTAATGATGTCAACCAGAATAAAGTTATGTCACACTCGCAGAACAAATGATCTGTTCAATTTTTGTCAAGTGCAGAGCAGAGGGGAGTATGCAGTGCAGTGGAAGGGACACGGTGACCAACGCAGGTAGGGTATGTAATGAGGAGCAGAGCCCTTGCAGTACAAAGTGGTTCTAATTAAACTTTCACCATTTGAAAGGTCTCCATGAAAAACAACTTGTCATAGGACAATGAAACTTTGTGGAAATGTTTGTGAGGACGGGGGAAGAGAAATAATGAATAAACCACTGAAAGCAATACTTTTTAATTTGCACACAACAGGGTAAACTGAAGAAACTGCAAAAAGGTGGGAATTTAAGGAGATGGGACCTGGATAAACTGACTAAACCAGAGGTTGTACTGAGTTTCAGGGAGAGCATAAGGGAACAAATGTCAGGAATGGGGGAAAGAAATACAGTAGAAGAAGAATGGGTAGCTTTGAGGGATGAAGTAGTGAAGGCAGCAGAGGATCAAGTAGGTAAAAAGACGAGGGCTAGTAGAAATCCTTGGGTAACAGAAGAAATATTGAACTTAATTGATGAAAGGAAAAAATATAAAAATGCAGTAAATGAAGCAGACAAAAAGGAATACAAACGTCTCAAAAATGAGATCGACAGGAAGTGCAAAATGGCTAAGCAGGGATGGCTGGAGGATAAATGTAAGGATGTAGAGGCTTATCTCACTAGGGGTAAGATAGATACTGCCTACAGGAAAATTAGAGAGACCTTTGGAGAAAAGAGAACCACTTGTATGAATATCAAGAGCTCAGATGGAAACCCACTTCTAACCAAAGAAGGGAAAGCAGAAAGGTGGAAGGAGTATATAGAGGGTCTATACAAGGGCGATGTACTTGAGGACACTATTATGGAAATGGAAGAGGATGTAGATGAAGATGAAATGGGAGATATGATACTGCGTGAAGAGTTTGACAGAGCACTGAAAGACCTGAGTCGAAACAAGGCCCCGGGAGTAGACAACATTCCATTAGAACTATTGATGCCCTTGGGAGAGTCAGTCCTGACAAAACTCTACCATCTGGTGAGCAAGATGTATGAAACAGGCGAAATACCCTCAGACTTCAAGAAGAATATAATAATCCCAATCCCAAAGAAAGCAGGTGCTGAGAGATGTGAAAATTACCGAACTATCAGTTTAATAAGTCACGGCTGCAAAATACTAACACGAATTCTTTACAGACAAATGGAAAAACTAGTAGAAGCCAACCTTGGGGAAGATCAGTTTGGATTCCGTAGAAATATTGGAACACGTGAGGCAATACTGACCCTACGACTTATCTTAGAAGCTAGATTAAAGAAAGGCAAACCTATGTTTCTAGTATTTGTATACTTAGAGAAAGCTTTTGACAATGTTGACTGGAATGCTCTCTTTCAAATTCTGAAGGTAGCAGGGGTAAAATATAGGGATTGAAATGCTATTTACAATTTGTATAGAAACCAAATGGCAGTTATAAGAGTTGAGGGGCATGAAAGGGAAGCAGTGGTTGGGAAGGGAGTGAGACAGGGTTGTAGCCTCTCCCCGATGTTATTCAATCTGTATATTGAGCAAGCAGTGAAGGAAACAAAAGAAAAATTCGGAGTAGGTATTAAAATCCATGGAGAAGAAATAAAAACTTTGAGGTTCGCCGATGACATTGTAATAGTTTAGGCAAGAAGAGAATAGAAGCTTTCGAAATGTGGTGCTACAGAAGAATGCTGAAGATTAGATGGGTAGATCACATAACTAATGAGGAGGTGTTGAATAGGATTGGGGAGAAGAGAAGTTTGTGGCACAACTTGACTAGAAGAAGGGATCGGTTGGTAGGACATGTTCTGAGGCATCAAGGGATCACCAATTTAGTATTGCAGGGCAGCGTGGAGGGTAAAAATCGTACAGGGAGACCAAGAGATGAATACACCAAGCAGATTCAGAAGGATGTAGGTTGCAGTAGGTACTGGGAGATGAAGAAGCTTGTACAGGATAGAGTACCATGGAGAGCTGCATCAAACCAGTCTCGAAGACCACAACAACAACAACAGGGTAACGTTGGCAACTGCATACCATGTTTGCATTCCATATTACAAATGTTACTCAATGTGATGACCATGTGCACCTATAACAGCCTGGAGGCTGCTCCACTGCTGCCCGAAACATCAGAGGTGGGATGCTGGCTACCTCCCTCCCTGTGCTCACCTTCCACCTCCACACTGCATCCAGCATTCTCAGCTATGGCACTAGTAACTTCAACAGTTTGTGGTGCAATTAGTCATCGGCCTCTCTTGGGAGCAGTTGCCAAATCATCAGTTAATTTAAACTTCCGAATCATGTTCTTCGACCCCAGTGTGGAAGAAGTACCTCGTCCGTATTCCTTCAATGCCTCAATATTCATGAATAGTAGCAGCACTGTTGCTGTTGTTCTGATAAAATGAATAGCTTTATGAGTGAAGCTCACTTCATCCAGAACCGTGTTGGCTGTCTGCAATGGTAATATGCTCTGACACTTGGGTTTGAACCCTGTGCTGCCATACCAATACTGGCACCTAATGGCAATTTGTGCCACTAACATTACGAACAATGTTAATCCTGCAGTGCACAGTCTGGACATTGTTGCTATAAAGTTGCAAACAATTCTGTCTGTGCTCGCTGGTAGCACACCGCATTCTGTACTCGTCCACCGTGGTGTTCGAGGTCACAGCAAGAAGTTATAACACCTGAAGATGGGTGTATAAGAGCCAAAAATCAGTCATCTTCGAAACGAAGACGACGAAACGAAACGAAAGAACCCTAGAGCTTTAGTGGTATTTTCAGCCTCTGCCATAAAGTTGGATACCCATACAGTAAATAGTTTTCCATCTGCTCTGGCTGAAGAAACGAAAATAATAACCACTCTGAGCTTTCAACATTCATGGATTGCATTTCATACCAATTGCTTGCTGTGGTGTAAAAGACACATGGGAGAGACAGGTTTCTAGATAGACATTTAGCTTCACATGTGGTACATGTTCACAATGCAACACAAAGACAAAGAAACAAATGCGCACCAGTTCACTATGCATTGAATGTGTGTTCACTGCACTGCTGAACAGTGATAAATCACATATGTTGGCAGAAGTTGCAAAATGCACAAAACATTCTGAATTATGTCAATGAATTCCAAGCAGAACTACAGGTCTCAGGCAACAAGGGAAATTAAACAGAATATATCATGTGAAGTATTACCTACAACAATGGGTTTACACATGTGGGTGCCATTTCATTTTAGACAATACTTTATTAAGTAAAAGAAAAAAATGGTTCAAATGGCTCTGAGCACTATGGGACTTAACATCTATGGTCATCAGTCCCCTAGAACTTAGAACTACTTAAACCTAACTAACCGAACGACAGCACACAACGCTCAGTCATCACGAGGCAGAGAAAATCCCTGACCCTGCCGGGAATCGAACCCGGGAACCCAGGCGCGGGAAGCGAGAACGCTACCGCACGACCATGAGCTGCGGACAAGTAAATGAATGAAAATTCATGACATACATATGTTTCCACACTTACCTTATACTATACACATTTTTCTTACATTAGCATCACCGAACTCCTGTACGACTTCATTGAAATCCAAACATCCACCTACCTCATGTTCAGTCAAGACCATTTCCATCACACACGGTCATGCCTGGTTGGCATCTGATACCTTTTAATCAGTCTATACTCTGATGAACTTTCTTCTCTACTGGCCACTGTCACTGGTTGTATTAGCAAAATTTATAATGCTATACCTACATTGTGCACAAAGCTGTGCTCTTTGTGCAACTTCCAAAATTTCACCTGATGTGCTACCAGGCATTACCAGTGTTGAGTCCAGTTTAAGTTCATCTTTAAGACTGATATTCTTAGCTGGTCCATGACAAACTGTCTCACAGTGTTTTGGAGAGGCACAGTGATGTTACTGTTGGTGTCTCTGTAGGCTATCAAGTTGGAAGTGGTTGAGGGAATTCTGATGCCACAACAGTATGTCGCAGAGATCCTTCAGCCTCATGAATTACCTCTCACGTGTAAGTATCACGGTACCATTTTTCAATAGGGTAATCCTCCACAAGCTACAACGTGGTTGCTGATTAAAACGGTGTTCCAGGAAGTGTAGAATAAATTTCTTTCATTTCTGTCAATCATCACAAAGTGTTTGGTCCTTAGACTACCCGTTTTTCTCAACAATGATCATCATCAGATCTGCAGTAAAATATGGGACATGAAATACAAGCAGTGAACAGATTACAGCATAAAACAATTAAATATGCCATAGTAAAATCAATTATTTAGTCTTTTGTTTTCATCTTTTTTTTCCCTAGTTACTCTATCAACTTTATATTATTTTATTAAGTGCATAGCTTGTTCTTGTGAATGTCACTATTTTTCTCTAAAATAATCACAAGAGCATCTCAGAATCACATATTGTCATTTGACTATTTTCCTTTTAACAACCAGCCATCCTGATTTAGGTTTTCTGTAATTGCCCTTCACAGCTGACTTCCTCCCCATGCTTCCCTACTCTGACATGACTGATGATCTTGCGGTTTGGTCTCGCCGCCCCCCCCCCCCCCCCCCTCCAAAACCAACCAACATTTTAACCATTTTAAATTTAACTTTGTTCGTGTTTCAATTATCGTGTTTTATCGCTGTAAGAACTTATACATGTGGGAAGCCCACTATTGACTTTACCTGTTGTACTCCTCATTTATTGCATTCTGTACAATTGTATAATTGACAAATGTGTGCAGACTTACAGTAGCAAGATCTAACAAGCTTACAGCACATACATGTGTTGTCGCTACTGTCCTGGAGTGTGTTACAAACAGTAAACAGTAGTGCCATTGACAGTATGACTCCACCAGCATTGTGGCCTGTTTACAGCTCATTTTAAGTATGTGCAATGATGCTAATCTGAGTTTGAGTTTGCATATATTTTGTGATGATGCCACTAGATCTTTATTATATTAGGATGCTTCATGAAACACGTATACCTCATCACATTTTAACTGCATGTTTCCATATCCATGATCATAATAATTTTTATTTATGGCATGTTATATTGTTTTAAGTTGTAATTTCGACCAATACTTGTATTTCATGTCCCATATTTTGTTGCAGATCTGTAGATGGTCACTGCTGACCAAAACTGGTAGTCTAAGGACCAAACAGTTTGTGATCATTGACACAAATAAAAGAACTTAATTAAAGGATCGTACACTTCTGCAGTTAATCCATGTCCCTATTAACCATCTGTGTGATGCTGGAGATGCTGTTGTAGCCAGTGAGGTCCCCAGATTTGTCCCCAACAGAACTCTAGTGGAAATCTGTCCCAGCACCAGTATCCAGGACATAAAGGACCAGTTACAACAGTTTCTGTATGTCCATCTTTCTGACCAGAGGTCTGAGGGACTTTGGTCATTCACTTATGTAATAAAAAGGAACGCCTACAGCTGTCCTCACAATGTTATTTATTATATGGCTACCAGTTTCGGCACTTCAGTGAAAATCTTCAGAACTTAACTGAGGTTGAGGGGGTTAACTCCAGTCGCATACAAGATTCATTGAGGGCCATCATCTATGAACTGGTTTTCACAGACTATCTGTAACAATGGTCATGTGTCTCCAATAACACATAGTTGATTGTTGGAGAGACAACATCTCTGTTATAGGTAGTCTGCGAAGACCAGTTCATAGATTTTGGCCACTAATGAGTCATGTATGATTGAAGCTAACCCCCTCAGCATCAGTTAAGGCCTGAAGGTGGTGTACTGAAACACCAAAACTGGTAGCCATATACACTGACGTACAAACAATTCAACGAAACATCATCGATATGGGCTTTCAGAGCTGAAGGCCCACTCAGGTACCCTTGTTGACTCCATGACACAAAGTTTTACTCCTTGCAGTGGGCCCATCAACACTGACATTGGACTGTTGATGACTGGAAACATGTTGCCTGATCGGACAAGTCTTGTTTCAAATCGTATTGAGCGGATGGACATGTACGGGTATGGAGACAACCTCATGAATCCGTGGACCCTGCATGTCAGCAGGGGACTGTTCAAGCTGGTGGAGGCTCTGTAATGGTGTGGGGCGTGTGCAGTTGGAGTGATATGGAACCCTTGATACGTCGAGATATGACTCAGGCAGGTGACATATGTGAACATCCCATCTGATCACCTGCATCCATTCATGTCTATTGTGCACTCTGACGATTTAGGCAGTTGCAACAGGACAATGCAACACCCCACACATCTAGGATTGCTACAGAGTGGCTCCAGGAACACTCTTCTGAGTTTAAACACTTCCACTGGCCATTAAACTCCCTTGACATGAACATTATTGAGCATATCTGGGATGCCTTGCTTCAGTGTAATAAATAACATTGTTAGTATGGCTTTTATTACATTAGTTACAACAGTTGTGAAGCAATTCACATCAGAAGAGGATACAATGGCAACCTTCACAACCAAGTAAGTGCACGCATGTAGGCCAGAGACGGTGCTGTGTCATATTGATAAGTGACTCCATTTTGTAATCACTGAACACATACTTTCTCAACACATGATGTGGTATTTTGTTTCCTCCTCCCGTTTTGATGTTTCACTCTATTTTTGTCAGGCTGTTTACTTCAACAGTTGATGACTAGGATTTCAATACATTCATCTTGGGTGAGGGGGGAGGGGGCATTTCTTTCGGTCTTATACTAATACTCAGGGTCTCATATAGCAACCATTATCTGTAATGGCTGGGGAGATACCTGATATAATGACGGTCACATGATCCATTCAATGTGGATTTGTTTCCAATCACACTAGCTGCATTATTTGACAATAAAATGAAATTGCATAGATAAAAATATATAATCACCAAGCAGCAGCAGGAGAAAAATGCTCGCTCGCTCCCTCGCTCCCTCCCTCGCTACACACACACACACACACACACACACACACACACACACACACACACACACTCTCTCTCTCTCTCTCTCTCTCTCTCTCTCTCTCTCTCTCTCTCTCTTCTGGCAGAAAACACACACACACACACACACTCTCTCTCTCTCTCTCTCTCTCTCTCTCTCTCTCTCTCTCTCCTGGCAGAAGAGTTGATGGGAAAGAAGAGGGGTTGAAGGAAAAGAACTGTAGAGGCTTAGGAAAAAGGGTTCAGTTTGGAAAAAGTCACCCAGAACCCCAGGTCAGGGGAGACATGCAGGACAGGATGAGAAGGAAAAACTGATTGGTGTGGACTGCACCGGATGAGATTCGAAAACCTAAGAGGTTAAAGGTGGGAAACAGGGTAATATGCAAGACAGAGATTACTGGTAAAAGATCATGCATGAGTTAATAAGAATGTAAAGCTAATAGCATTGTATGTAACAGAGGTGGGAGGGGGAGACAGCAAAAAAGACAGGTCAGAAAATGAAAGATGTAGAAAACAAAAATGGAGTGAAGAAAGGAGTAGTTACTGTGAAGAAATGCCAAGATGGAAGGAACTAACACAAATTAAGGCCAGGTGATTAATTTATGTTAATTTTATACATCTCAGTGTATTTTCACAGTAACTACTCCTTTCTTCACTCTCTTTTAGTTTTCTACATCTTTCATTTTATGACCTGTCTACTTTTTGCCATTCCCCCTCATATCTCTGATACACACAATGCACTTAGGTTTTCACTCTTTTTACCTTGTGCATGATCTCTTAGCAGTAATCACTGTCTTGCATATTACCCTGTCTGCCACCTTTAAGCTCTCAGGTTTTCAAATCTCATCTGGTGCAGCCCACAACAATCAGACTTTCCTTCTCATCCCATCTGGTAAGTCTCCCCTGACCTGAGGTTCTGGGTGACTTTTCAGAACTGTATCCGTTTTCCTAAACCTCTTCATTCCTTTTCCTTCACCTTCTTTCTTCTCCTTCTATTCCTACTCCTCTGTCAGAAGAATGAGCCACCGGCTCCAAAAGCTTGCATAAGTTTAGTGTTTGCATGTTCTCCTGTTGCTGCTTGGTGAGTAGATACTTTTCTCTATCCAATTACATTACTTTGTCAAAAATTGATTATTTTCATTGTTATAACTACATTATTATTTTATGTTCCTGCTTTTCTACAGTCTGGAAAGCATTTTATTATTTTATGTTCCTGCTTTTCTACAGTCTGGAAAGCATTTAAATCTGATCATCCTTTGTTATTCCATTCCTGTTGACTCATATTAATACAAAAGCAGTAAACAAATGAGGAATAAAAGGCATCTGAAAAGAATCTCAATTTTGTGTGAGAGTGAAATCTGTAGAAAACAAAATAAGAAAAGTGAAGAAATAACATTTTTGTCTTGTGGATACCCACTGTCACTCCCTATCTATTTCTTACATTCATGAGTCCCTTCAGATCTAGTATCTGGAGTGATGGGTCCTTTCCTTGAGCAGCTGTGGCTGCCTATTTTGCGTAGTACAAGAAAATTATGGAAGGCCACATACTTGTCAGTTTACAACCATTTGTTTATGTTTTGTATGTGTGTATTCGGTACAGTACTGCATTTTTGTTCCAATGTATTTTATCAGTATTTATTTCTTTAGTCACAAACTTTTACATTCGTAATAACAAGCTACAAAAACTTTGTTCCAATAGTGCATGTTTCAGTCACTAGTAAGCATTACAGTTACAATTAGGGTTACTTGAAATTTTGTCGATAGCATAGAATATGCAATGTACAAATTTTTCTTGTGGATGATTGCACTTCCTTTTTTTCAAAATATAGAAGTAAATTAATTTTGATTACTTGCTCCGCAACCAAGATCCTGATAGCAGAATAGGGAACTGGGTAACACAGGAACATCATGTTAGCATAAATGCAGCAGCTTTTTTTCTTTTTAATTTTATAATCGATATGAGCTTGTGCACAATTTATTCAATTTCATACAATAAGGCTCCTTAGATGTTATGGAACAGTGAATAAAATCACATTTGTCAGTGAAATTATTACAAATTATTAGACTGTAAATATTCTCCAAAACAGTCCTTAGAAAGTGTCCAATTCCAAACACATACAAGAAGTTACAAACTTACAAAACATGGCTAGGAAAATTGCACATATGAAAGTCCTCTCGCCATTCACCTACAAAAAAAGAGATTTGTACCTCATTTATTGACAAGTACTACATACCTACTGCATAAACATATTATGCCATCTACAACCATAAATTCTGAGATCAGCAACAGAAAATTTGCTTTTTTCCCCAAATCTTTGCCTAGTCAGTGACGGAAAATACTTATCACATTGGAGAGTTACAGAAATTGTTTTTATAGAAATTATATACAATTTACAAACTCATTTTGCATTTTGCTGATTTAAAAAGAATAAACTGAGGACTCACAACAGTGAAACAGTTGCTGATCAAAGATATACACAATTACAAAGCTTGCCCAAGCAAGCATTTTGCTGCTAAAGACGAGTTAAAAACTACCAGCAGTGATTTTTCACTTTCAAACTACAAAATAGTTTAGCTATGAATAACAATAGTTACAATAAACTGCACAATACACATAGCTTATCCCAACAAAACTCAAAGAGGTCCAAACTGCAGAAGACTACTGCAAGAGCCAAACAGCTGTAACATGGCATGTTAAATACCATTTCTCTTTTCTTTTACATGGAAAAATGATTTACCCCCATGTTTCAAAATACTACATGCTTCTCACTCTTTCACAGTGGGCATACTAAATACTCATTCATACCCACACAGTTTTTAAACATATTAAGAGGATTCATGTCCCTATAAGCTACTCTAAAACGAGTGTCTTGGATGGAGGAGAATAAAACAAATATAAGAAAATAGCACTGATGTGTCCAGTATGCAATTTTACACACTGGTGTTGGACTGGAAAACGAACTTTACACTTGATATTGATGGAGCACAGCTGTAAGTGAAGTAGTAATGGATTTCTATTCTTGTTTTATACATTTCTGGTTTTAGTAACATATTATTAAATAAGAGAATTTAAATTAGTGCTCATCATACAGATATTCCAAGCAAGCATTTTTGAGAAAAAGTTGCAAGATATCATCCTTTCATATACCTGAGATGACATATAGTGCACTGCTTAATGATCCTCGCAGATGTGTATGTGAGTGCAGTTGCTTGAGTTCATGTGTTGGACAGTTGTGAAATTCATGCTATTTTCTTGTTTATTGCGCTGATGTTTGGAAGACACTTGAGAATTATTTGCTTTCTCCTGTACAAGATGGCAAGTGTTGCTATATTCTTCTGCAGTTTGGTCCACAGCAGCTCCCAGTATAATTCTTGATACAGTCACTACAACATGAGGATATTCCTTACAATTCCAGTTCCTGCAGACAGCACACACCCATGTACCTTTATGTATAGCATATATAAATAATAAAAAAACTGCTTTAGTAACAAAACAGTGCACAATCGTGCTCCGACCAGCAGAGCACGTACGTTCTTCCTCAGCTTGGAAAAGTCCAAACCAAAACTGATTTTCTTGTATGCAAAAAACTGCACTTTTGAAAATACATCATTAAAATATGGAATAGTGATGCATTACAGTGTTATTGACTGGAATATCCTGACATTCATTTACTGAAGCAGTAATGTAGTACGCTATCTGTACATTTAAAAATAGTTATTGCTAATATTGAAAATTTTACACACACACACACACACAGAGTGATATATGTACATATTCATACAGCATTCACTGCTATTCTAATCATTCATACTCTCTCATACAAGTGCATAAAATATACTGTCATTCTGCAACTACAGGAGATCAAAACATAAACACTGACTGATGAAAACGATCCAGCCATCATGTGAGGGGAGTGTTATAGAGTGTAGAATAGCAGAGAGCACCTGCTGTCCAAACAACAGCGACAGCACCTGTTGTCACATCCAAACAGCACAACCACGCAGACTGGACCATTCCATGCAGGTTGCTGTCTTTATGTGTTGTATTCTTATAGAATTTGCTGCAAAGCTGCAGTCTGCTATTCCAACATGTTAGCAGCCAATCTGACTTCCACGTCTGCCTCTGTAGCTGAGTAATTACTATAGTTGTCTGCCATACAGAGGACCCAGGTTCAGTTCCTGGTAGTGGGAGGATTCTTCATCTGTCAGAGGACTGGCTACTCAAATGGGAAGTAGCAGTTCTAAAGCTGATGACTTGCTTTCAAAGACAGAATGCAATGCCAAACCCTGTGGTCTGTACTTTTTACTCTGAACAAGATGGCAGGGACAGGTTTCAGAAGCTTGAGAATTTTATTCAAAATGATGCACCGCAAATACTGAGAGAATTTTATTCGGACGTACCACTGAAGAAACAGTTACCAGTGTCATAGAAAAGTAGGTGCCTGAGACCTCCACAACCTTAAAGCTACCACCAGACTGTTCTCATATTTTAATATGCTGTTTGATTTATCCATGACGGACAAGAAGTCGTCATTACTAAAATCATTAAAAAAGTACAAAGAAGGGCAGCTTATTTTGTATTATCACAAACTAGGGGAGATAGTGCCACAGACATGATACATGAATTGGAGTAGCAATCATTAAAACAAAGGTGTTTTTTGTTGCAACGAGATCTTCTCATGAAATTTCAATCACCAGTTTTCTTCTCTGATTGCAAAAACATTCTGTTGGCACACACCTACATAGGGAGAAATGATCATTATGATAAAATAAGAGAAATCAGGGCTTGCACAGAAAAATTTAAGTGCTCATTTTTCCCGTGCACTGTTTGAGAGTGGAACAGTAGAGAGACAGCTTGAAGGTGTTTCATTGAACCCTCTGCCAGGCACTTTATTATGTATAGCACAGTAATCATGTAGATGTAGATTGTTAAAGTACATGCTCAACAATTTTTGACAGAGCAAAACCACTAAAACTGATGCACTGAATTTCAACATGATGAGATTTTAATTTGTGGGCATCTCTGCAGGGGTGTGTATTATCCTTGATCATTAGTGAGAGTGTCTGATTTCTTGATCATGCACTCAAAGTGCTCAGTTATACTGCATATGTGTTTATATCCAGGTGTGTCTTTCCTAGAGGTGTATGGACTACACGTGCAAACAGCTGTTGCTGTAACACTGCCTATATTCACAGACTAAATGTGCCGATTCATTTTAGTTTATTTTCCCAACTAGATGGATGATTCTTAAACACATTTTTTGAAGACAAAGAGAAATGACAACAAAATTTTAATATTTTTATATATGTATGGTGTCTAATCTTTCAGACATTCTCAAAACAACAGACACCACTTATATAATTAAGGCAAGGATGGGCAATGATCACTTCAGTGTGGGTGCACACCATGCTCAAACTCTTATGGGAATCAGTGAAATGCCGCAATGATGGGAGAGGGGCACTGCATCTGTGGTGTGTGGATAAGTTGAGAATTTGGGTCTAATGAGAGGCATGCCAGGATAGCCCAGGCAGTTGCGATGACCATTGTGCCCGGAAGGGCAGCGGTCAGTGTGTCTGCCTAGTAAGCAGAAGACCTGGGTTTAAATCCCGGTCCGGTACAAATCAATACCCACTCGCAGATAATGTCATTAATTCCTTTGTGTTTTAATGCTTTCATTTATATTTTTATCTCTATCACTTTTATAAGATTCTTGTAGAATAATCCTGACAATAAATACTTGATCCTATGAAATGCATCAATTTTAGTGCTTTAGCACCGTGAAAGATCAGTGAACCTACTTTTTGACATTAATGTACTGTTAATGGATAATGACTTCAGCTATTTTATTGATAGTATTTAATTCACACTGATTGTTTTCAGAATCATACAATTTCATCTTCATATTTGCTTGTGGCAATCCAACTCTACCAATACAATGAAGTAAATAAAGTGATCCAAAATTTAACCACATTGAAATCAGTAGTGCTACTGTAAGCATAAAATAGGTTAATTCTTGGCCACACTCCTGCAATCTGGAGGACAGAGTTTACGTCTATGTTAGATTTTATCATATAAGGATGTAATTTCAGATCATGTCCATAATCATTTTAATAACACAAAACGTTATACTTTGAAGATAATTGTGGAAAAAAAACTTCCCTTTTAAGTATGAAACTAATCTGTGTCAAGTATTGAGTAGCCAACCATCATTTCTCTGGGATATATATATATATATATATATATATATATATATATATATATATATATATATATATATATATATATATATATATATATATATATATAATTATTTTTTTTATTTTATTTTATTTTATTTTTTGTCACCTATAAAATTTAGTTCTTTTGACATAACACATCTCGAAACTGGTCAACTCATTTATATCAAAAATTGGAACTTTAGAGTTTGTCACCCCATCCTCCTGGATAAATTTCTATGGACACTATAGGGTATGATGCTACATTATGAAAAGTAGCCCAATGCTGGAAGCAAGTCTATTGAGAAGTAGTATGTATGTGTATGTACCCTCTGTGCATAATATATACAGGGTGATTCCATGACCATGTTACACACATTCAAAATGATGGGGAGGGGTAGATGTATCAATATGAGGAAGGTACCCTCGCCCAGAAACAAACAAGTCAAAAATTTTTCTGATACCTCTGACAGTGGAGCTCTTCTGTGGCAAGATCTTTGCTTTCCATATTTTATGAGGTTGTAGTAGGGACCAAAATGAGAAAAAGATGTCCAGTTGACATGGGCTCTAATGTGCATACTGTAAGAGGTATGAGTATTTATTTGTCTTTTCTACTGTGAAACCCATCTCTTCCACTGAACAAAGCTCCACATAATGCACAAGTGTAAACACATCTCCCAAAAGCTGTGGTATGGAGGTGAGTCCACTGAATTATTACTTGAAATAATTTATATTTGTACAGTGCATACATAGTGTGAGCTCGTAATCTATTTTTGACTACTCATTTTGCTATAACCACTTATAAAGCTTATATTTTACCACTGATCAATACGCTGTGGACATTTTGCATATTACTATTACTCCATCTTTTTCTCAATTGCAAGTTTAGCAAAACAGATGGATGTACAACACATTGTGCCAAAGATAAACTATTATTTTACAGCCTGGCAATTTAATAAAAGCACTGAGGAGAAATGACAAGTCATAAATTAATAAAGGACATGCTGGAATTAGATACATGTATTACAGAAAGATAAGTGGCTTCTTGTGAGCAGTTTCACTATCTGTCTATCATTTTTTTCCCTCAGGTATTCAATTCTCCTTTCACTTTTTCCTATAGCTGCTCATCGCTATCTCAGATTCCCTTATACTTTCAAACTATTTTGTCAATTGATCTCTCTCTCTCTCTCTCTCTCTCTCTCTCTCTCTCTCTCTCTCTCTATCCCAATATGACATCCACTTTTGTGGACTCCTCCCACATTTTGCTTGATGATATCTAATGACATTGGATCCTCTGAGACACTCCTGTTCATCCCAAATATTTCTCTTTCTTGTAGAACTTTTGCTGTCAGAACCCATGGTTTTGTCACTTTTTGTATGTGAGTTCACTATATGAGGTAAATTGTATGATTCTCCCTTTGACTGTGATGGGTTATTCATAGAATCCTTTTCACTCAGTCTCACTTAAGTTGACATTATTTACACATTTTGGATGATTAGCACTGTTTCTCTATTCTCCAACTTTTACACACATTCAGTAATAAATTTCTGATGTATCGCACCCTAAGCCCACTGTTTTCCTCAAAATATTTATTTTCATCAACACAGTGCCACCATTTGCATGTTGGTAAGTGCTGCTATGAGGTGCAATATGTGCTTTACATGTATACTGTATTCAACTATTTACTTGATTGTAAGTGATTATGAATGACTACCAGTTTTTAGACTCTCGTTTATTTGTTAAAAGCAGTTGACGGTGTTGCAAGGGTGTCAAGAACGATTCCCAGATTCTTACTTTTGCTTAAAATCTTTATATTTTGTAATTTTTCAAAATTCTTTTCATTCATTTTGGTGTACCTGTGTACTGTCCATGAAAGCAAGACTGCTATTCATAGATGCCATCTTGATACTTGATGGACTACAAAAACAAGTTCATGATTAATTCCAGTACATCCAGCAATGTCAAATTTACTGTGCATCACTGATAATTTTACATATAACAGGTCTGAAGAACCAAGTTCAATAATTTGTCTGCTTCGAAAGTGATTTTTCACTGTGCAGTGCAGTGTGGACAGATTTTAAACTTCCTAGTAGATTAAAACTGTGTGCCAGACTGGGACTTGAAACTGGGATCTTTGCCTTTCACAGGCGTGTGCTTTACTGAGTGAGCTATCCAAGCAGTAGTCTAGTGCAATAAGCCTCTGATTTGTTTGATATCTCCAGTCTTAACATATGCTTCTGTGCCTTCACCACTGCATTCCCGAAGTTTATGGTGGCCTGATTTCATAATAATTGCAAATTTTACTGTGATGCCTTTCCACTGATTTGCCAGTCATAAATAACTGATGAGCTCACACTCTGAGCACTCTGTACATATCTGAACAACTTAAATGGAACAATGGCTATAATAAATATATTGTCCATTTAGACTGCTGCTTTATATTTCTCTCTGGCCAATTTTGGCTCTGAACAATTATCTTTACCTTCAGATAAATCCAGAAATCAAACTAACCATAATGAATTCTAAAATTGAAACCTTTGTGGACAAAGAATGTACTGTATAAGCACAATAAATGATCATTAGCAGGCATTATGTTAATACTTATGAACAATTTATGTGACGCATAACAGCCCTATATTACCATTTTGAAGACGATGAGAAAAGAAAAATGTTAAAGATGGCTGTGCACAAGCCAGAATATAAAATTATTAAAAAAATTGGCATGACATTGGAACAGTATGTCAGAAAAAGAACTGTCAGATTATCCTGGTATTCTATACATGTAGGATGTTGCAGGGTCAGTTGTGCACAGAAATAATTGTTAGAAAGAAGTTAAATACATTGAGCTATTTCTGAGTCAATTAGCATTGAAGCTACCCCAAAAAGCCCATTAATTTAAGTCACCTACTGGATACAAGCAGTGTCAGCTGCTTCCATAATGCAGATTACAGTGCACAAGACTGCTCAGTCTTCAATCTTTACTACCATCCCAAGTCCAATTTTTTAATCATTCCATTACTCGGTTTTAAGAAACCAAATAAAGAATATGTTTGGCAACACCATCTGTGGTGGGCTGCTCAAATTTGTGTGAACAATGGCCTGATTGGCTAACTTCAATGTTAATTAAGTTGTAAATGCTGCAACATATTGAATTTTTTCTTAACAATTAACCCTGCACCACCCTTACAAGCTTTTCACATGGTTTCTAATCACTCTCTATAGTGAAAGACATTTAGGTTCAGAATTAAGGCTAAGATCTAAATGTATTTTATGTTTGTAACTGTACTTGACATTTGCAAAAGCCATCATGTTGATGACTCCATGCAAAAAAAAATCTAAATTAATAAATGTAGTTGACTTTTGTACAGTTTTTGCAGTTATCATATGAGCAACTCAGACATTGTCTCTTTATTCCAGACACTGGCATTCTATATCTTCAGTTGGTAAGAAAGTGTTACTAACATTAAAAAGCCTCAGCAGGTAAAAGACACAAATGTCAAATGTGCTACATTCTGTTATGAAAGTCACAACTCTTCGATACAAATAGTCCTCTGGCACCAGATCAGTGAGAAGGACAGGTGTCACAATTTATTGAACCAGAAACTGCCAGTGGAATAAAAGCAGCTAACAGAAGGATTATCTACTTTACGTCAATGAAGGAAGGTTTTGTCTTTTAAGACTTAACAGATCTGCTGTTACTGAACAGTTCAACACTAACAGTATTCCTTTGACTACAACAATGTCCTGGTCACCACAGCATTTTGAGATTCTGTTTTCAGGGAAGCTGTAAAAACGAAGCTAACTATTGATGAAATGAATTGTGATGGTAAGTCCACGATAACATCAAGTTAATTCTCCATTGGTGCTTAGTGGAACATGACAATATTTAAAACGAAACCCTTTCCTGAAGATCAAGTAAATGTAATGATACCTTTCAGTAAACAGAAAAAAATGCTAGATAGTGTGATGCAAAATACTTTTGATAACTATAAGTACTGGTTCCATCAAAATGGCATAGGATGTGTACCAAAATGCCACAGATATTGCAGTTTAGCACTAAATAACCACAAATAACCAACTTATCCAATATAAGCATAAAAACAGCGGTCAAGGAAGAGAACATTTCAGATTTTCAACAACCTGTTTTAAACTTCATGTTGAGACAGTACTCCGTATGAGGGTAAAAATTTGTAATAAACTAAAATGCTGAAGGATATTTAACAGCCAGCTTGGTTCTCTAAAACGAGATTGCTCTGCAACCTTTTGATGGAGAAGTGCTACTGTACCATCATTGATAGAGAACAGAATTTCAGTTTGAACAAGAAAATTTTACATTTAATTGTGGACTGTTATAAATATAAATGATGCTGCATTGATACTTATAATAATGTAAGATTTTTAATTCTATTTAAACAATGGAAAATCTCAGGTGGAATATTTTCATTCTGATCTTTGTTTAAAAAGTAATTATGTCTCATTATAAATTTGACTTGTGTCCTGTGTAATAAATTATTATAACTATAAATGATATGCAATCATTTGTCATTTGGTTACAGTAATGCATATAAAATTATTCAAAATGTTTCATTTTTCAAAGGAAAGTCAACTTGATTTTGTTATAAATTTCTCTCTCTTGCATGACAAATCAAAGTTTGAGAACTGTTCTCTCTGAGACAAATATATTACATATCAGACAGAATTTAGGGTGGGGTCAACTGTGTAAGCTATTTGTGTGAAGCAGCAGGACCTTCATAACAGAATATTACACTTTTAACATTTCTAACTTTGGTTGTAATAAATTCTGAGTTTTTACTATACACTATGCCTACTTGCTATATGGAACGATTAAAGGACATCATCCAGACTGTGATGGTTGAGCCTCATGCTCTCTCAAAAAATGAATGAAACGTATGAAGTTGAAATATTAGAGCAATGAAGGAATTGGATCTCACCTCAGGGCTGAAAATAAATTGATCAGTTCAGTAAAAGTTTTGAAATAAATTCTCAAACTTGCTGTATTTTTCTCATAGTCGGCCATAAAGAAATGTGTGTAAAATGGCAAAAACTGTTTTTTTTTTTTAAATATCTCTCATTCACACTTTACCGCAGATACACTTCGTAAAAGAGAGAAACTTACATTTCATCTCTGCACCACTATTTTTTAATATCCAAAATGTGGAAGCACTACGAAGCCAGTGTGCAGAGGTGCCAGCACCAGAAAGCTGCCACTGGCCACTTGCCATACAAATTTAAAAACACTGTTGCAATGTCCGCAGGCTAGGAAAGACAGTATGGATTACTTCATACAAATTTGATGCAACAACATTGCCTTCAATTGTGAAAAATGTTTGTAATGTTCCACACATGTTGCCTGAAGATGATCAAACTGATGAAACTGAATTTTTTATTTACAGTTTGTAAATGTCCCGCTTTAACACAAACCATGCACAGTTATCATAGCACAAAACAACAATTCCTTCAGATTTTTGCAGCATTATTTACACTTGTTTCATCAGAGCACACATGTATATATGAACAAATTACAGTCAAAATAATGAAAAATCATCACTCCAGATATCATAATAATGTTATGTTACAGACTAGAATTCTAGAGGCATTATCAAAACTTAGGAACTCTCAACCTAGGCAATTCACATTGTTGATTAACTTTGGAGGCCGTACATTTTGTGTGGCTTTGTTGCCATTTCATGTTCCTTTCTCTTTGAAGAATAAAAAGAGACTAACTACAAATGATGAAATATAAACTGATTGCAATTTGAATACTTAAAACATTAAACTGAAATATGCACCACAAAATTAAGTACATCCCTTCACATGAATCATGAAAGTGAAACAGTCTTGTCTTGGAGCACAAGTGCCACAGAAATCTGGAGCCATTGCATCTACTTTCACTAACAACAACACCAACAATGACACACATATGACTAGTATTCAAATTCTGCTCACTACAATAGTTGCAGTTACACATTTCACAAGTACCACTTCATCTCCTACATTATGTTGAGCAATCATGAAGCCCTATAAATTTTTCACACCATCTCATATAAAATGGCTTTCTCCTATTGTAATCAACTTCTTCAATCAAGTCTAGTTTATCTCCAACACAACCCTACATGTCTTTGGACAAAAAAAGCACATATTTGCAGTTCAGTCACATCCATCAATCCTCAGAATTTTGAGACCTTTACTCATTACCTTTCCCACATCCCAAGAATGGTACAAAATTTTAGCCAGTAGCTGTATGATTTGTGTACAAACATTTTTTGTCTCTTCTAAATTTCTGTGGAGTATTTTGGATTATTTAAAACTAAAAAGGTAGTGATCACAATTTATATGTTCCAGTTTTACACAAAAGAAAAGGTCACATACCTTTGCAAAACTGTAAATTTTTAAAATTATATTACACCAAAATATGTTACATGCCTACGGGCCGAATTTTGGTCTGTCAGTACCTGTGACTCGATGTAGATTATAAGTAGTGTACCACATTTCCAAAGAAAAAAATTGGATTCCTGATTGAGCTGAAGTTTAACAGGCCAACATGTAGCGCAAAATGAGCATCATATTCAGGTTCAAGGACTGCCGACAGGTACACCTTACTCTTAAAATTTAATCTGTTTCGAAGTATAAATCATTCTCAAGCAATCAAATACTGGGCCCGTAATGGCAGAAGCCCACAGGGGGCTGAAGTAAAATGTAGCCTTCGAACATTCTGCACCACTGCCTTCAGACAGATTCCATGTGCTCCGTGAGTTCAAGGATGGGACTGTCACAGACCGATGGTCCCAGTGGTTGCCAAGGCAGGCCTCCCGGCAGGTAGGAGCCAGGTGCAGGACTCAGTGACAGCGGAGGAGGCTGTAAATGACAAAAACAAACCACTGACATCATTGTGATGAGAAGCTGAAAGAACTGATGTTTAAACTGAGGGCAAAAAACTTTTGAGTGTGACCAAAACCAGCCTCAGTTAATCCTAGAAAATCTTTATTTGATTGACATAACTGGTTTTTGACCACTGTGATTGTTTTAATGAAGCCAATCAATGGTGCACTCTTGCTATTTAGTAAAAAACAAATACACTTGCTTAACACATCGTGATCCAATAAAACATCATATACAGTTTATTTTTAAATGTTTGTTTAAAAATTTAAACGAAATCTAAACCAAGTATACACATGTATCAAAGTGAAATATTTGTTTAGATCACACCTGAACTCGTATTTGGTGAAATATGTCTGTTTTTAAATAGTTAATTTATCCAAAATTTTTCAGTTATCGCCATTTTATCATCATCATCATCATCATCATCATAAGCATTACCGATTATTGAAATGTTTACAAAATAACAAAAAGAATCTATACGTATAACAAAATTGTAACTGGCTGATGTCTGTAAGTAGGAGGTATTTAAGAAAACTTAATATAAGGGGTCTTTATAGCAGCAACAGAAGCCAACACAAATTATTTTTATAACATTTTTTGTCTGTCTGTCCATATATTTGAACATGCGTCATGCAAAGATTTGCAAGAATTTAGAAGCATATACCACTAGGAGAAAGACAGACAGTGCCTACAAGACAATTAAAGAAACCATTGGAGAAAAGAGAACCACCTGCACGAATATCAAGAGCTGATGGAAAACCAGTCCTAAGCAAAAAAGGGAAAGCTGAAAGGTGGAAATAGTATATTGAGGGTCTGTCCAAGGGAGATGAACTTGAGAGTAGTATTACAGAAATGGACGAGGACATAGATGAAGATGAGAAGTTGAGCATTTGAATGGAATGGACAGTGTATTGGAGATAGGATGTAAGATGAGAATCAACAAAAGCAAAACGAAGGTAATCGAATGTAGTTGAATTAAATCAAATTATGCTGAGGGAATTAGATTAGGAAATGAGACACTGAAAGTAATATATGAGTTTTCCTAATTGGACAGCAAAATAATTGATGATGGCTGAAGTAGAGAGGATATAAAATCTAGACTGGCAATGGCAAGAAAAGCTTTTCTGAAGAAGAGAAATTTGTTAACATTGAGTGAAGATTTAAGTGTCATAAAGTCTTTTCTCAAAGTATTTGTATGGAGTGTAGCCACATATCGAAATGAGGTGTGGATGATAAATAGTGTAGACAAGAAGAGAATAGGAGCTTTTGAAATACAATTCTACAGAAGAATGCTGAAGATTAGATGCACAGATCATGCAACTAACAAGGAAGTGATGAATAAAACTGAGAAGATAAGGACTTTGTGGCACAACTTGACTAGAAGAAGGGATTGGTTGATAGGACACATTCCGAAACATGAAGGGATCACCAGTTTAGCGTTGTTGGGGAACATGGGGGGTAAAAATCATAGAGGGAGACCAAGAGATGAATACAGTAAGCTGATTCAGAAGGATGTAGGTTGCAGCAGTTACTAAGAGGCGAAAACGCTTGCACAGGATAGAGCAGCTACATCAAACCAGTCTACATGCAAAAGTTACTACATGAAACTGCATGTGGTTTTCATAGTTGTATTTCCAGATGTCTAACTTAAAATCTGGTATATGTTAATCTTGATGCACCACCTAAAATATGAGTTATATACGCATAGAGAGAGTTTCCTTTATCTGGCTCAATCCAGGGGAACAGAAATCCTTACGAGATACAGGGGAACTGTCTTAGGAATCTTTAGATGCTTTTCTGTGAAAATTTTGCCATAATCAAATTTATTTCTTGATGTGCATGAACTCAGTTTAATGTAAGGATCATTTCATTACGTGGGAAAAAAAAATTGGGACAGAAGAAGTTTTATAAAACTAAACTAAATAAATCAAGATAGAAATGACAGAGTCAATAAAAGAAGTATTTTGGAACTTTTTATCATAATAATAATAATAATAATAATAATAATAATAATATTAACATTTTAATGTCGTTATCCAGAGACATTCTTGAGTTCATTCTTGAATTGATGTAACTACTATCGTTGATAAGGTTGTCGAGTTGGCAGTAAAAATCACTTTCACTCTTTTGACAGCTTAATCTTCAATTTTTAATATCCATTTTTCTCACTGATAATAAGCTTCAGGATTTTTCAAAATTCTTGTGGGTTCAAGGCCCACGCAGATGAGGTTGCAAGCAAAAGCTATGATGCAATAAGAATGTGCTGCTTTTTTTGCAACATGATTTATATCTTTGGCATGTACCATAGTTTAGAGTAAGTTGTTGTTGTCCTGTTGGAGGAAGTGCATTTTGTGTCAGACACATTATTAAAGCATTGGTGTTGTGTAGTGATGTATGGTGGTGTATTATGGAACTTGTGTTAATTTTATGTGCTTATCAGGCAAGATCACTAATAAAATGGGGAAAAGTATCAGCAATGTCCAGTTACATTTCATTTATTGTACTCTGTAGAGAGAGGGAAAAAAAGTCTTATAATATTGGCTTGAAATTACAAACTGTTGTAATCTCTATCTCACATTTTCCTCACAATGCATTGAGAAGTATTCACACAAACTAGATCACTGGCAGTCACTGAATTTTGCAAAGTATTATCATTATCATTTCTTTACTTTCTCAGACGTTAAGTCTGGTTAAAATGGGACGTGACGCGGACCTTGATCAAGCATCACTTCCTTTTAACTGTACGGTATATGTTATATTGCATTTAGGAACTTTCGGGTTATTGAACATGTATCAAAAATTACGGATTTCTGTAATTGTATATATAAGCTTGGATGTAGCTGTATTGTATTGATGTACTGGCGGATATTGTGTGGTATGACTCCTGTAGTTGATAGTATAATTGGTATAATGTCAACTTTATTCTGATGCCACATGTCCTTGACTTCCTCAGCCAGTTGGATGTATTTTTCAATTTTTTCTCCTGTTTTCTATTGTATATTTGTTGTATTGGGTATGGATATTTCGATTAGTTGTGTTAATTTCTTCTTTTTATTGGTGAGTATGATGTCAGGTTTGTTATGTGGTGTTGTTTTATCTGTTGTAATGGTTCTGTTCCAGTATAATTTGTATTCATCATTCTCCAGTACATTTTGTGGTGCATACTTGTATGTGGGAACGTGTTGTTTTACAAGTTTATGTTGTAATGCAAGCTGTTGATGTATTATTTTTGCTACATTGTCATGTCTTCTGGGGTATTCTGTATTTGCTAGTATTGTACATCCACTTGTGATGTGATCTACTGTTTCTATTTGTTGTTTGCAAAGTCTGCATTTATCTGTTGTGGTATTGGGATCTTTAATAATATGCTTGCTGTAATATCTGGTGTTTATTGTTTGATCCTGTATTGCAATCATGAATCCTTCTGTCTCACTGTATATATTGCCTATTCTTAGCCATGTGTTGGATGCGTCTTGATCGATGTGTGGCTGTGCTAGATGATACAGGTGCTTGCCATGTAGTGTTTTCTTTTTCCAATTTACTTTCTTCGTATCTGTTGATGTTACGTGATCTAAAGGGTTGTAGAAGTGGTTATGAAATTGCAGTGGTGTAGCCGATGTATTTATATGAGTGATTGCTTTGTGTATTTTGCTAGTTTCTGCTCGTTCTAGAAAGAATTTTCTTAAATTGTCTACCTGTCCATAATGTAGGTTTTTTATGTCGATGAATCCCCTTCCTCCTTCCTTTCTGCTTAATGTGAATCTTTCTGTTGCTGAATGTATGTGATGTATTCTATATTTGTGGCATTGTGATCGTGTAAGTGTATTGAGTGCTTCTAGGTCTGTGTTACTCCATTTCACTACTCCAAATGAGTAGGTCAATATTGGTATAGCATAAGTATTTATAGCTTTTGTCTTGTTTCTTGCTGTCAATTCTGTTTTCAGTATTTTTGTTAGCCTTTGTCTATATTTTTCTTTTAGTTCTTCTTTAATATTTGTATTATCTATTCCTATTTTTTGTCTGTATCCTAGATATTTATAGGCATCTGTTTTTCCATCGCTTCTATGGAGTCACTGTGGTTATTCAATATGTAATCTTCTTGTTTAGTGTGTTTTCCCTTGACTATGCTATTTTTCTTACATTTGTCTGTTCCAAAAGCCATATTTATATCATTGCTGAATACTTCTGTTATCTTTAGTAATTGGTTGAGTTGTTGATTGGTTGCTGCCAGTAGTTTTAGATCATCCATGTATAGCAAATGTGTGATTTTGTGTGGGTATGTTCCAGTAATATTATATCCATAATTTGTATTATTTAGCATGTTGGATAGTGGGTTCAGAGCAAGACAGAACCAGAAAGGACTTAATGAGTCTCCTTGGTATATTACACGCTTAATCTCATTATCATTATTATTATTATTTTTATTATTATTACTATTATTCTTTCTTTCTTTCTTTTCTCAGACGTTATGTCTGGTCAAAAATGGAAAGTGACGCGGACCTTGATCAAGCGTGACTTCCTTTTAACTGTACGGTATATGTTATACTGCATTTAGGAACTTTCGGGTTATTGAACATGTATCAATAATTACGGGTTTCTGTAGTTGTATATATAAGTTTGGATGTAGCTGTATTGCATTGATGTACTGGTGGATATTGTGTGGTATGACTCCTGTAGTTGATAGTATATTGGTATAATGTCAACTTTATCCTGATGCCACATGTCCTTGACTTCCTCAGCCAGTTGGATGTACTTTTCAATTTTTTCTCCTGTTTCCTTTTGTATATTTGTTGTATTGGGTATGGATATTTCAATTAGTTGTGTTAATTTCGTCTTTTTATTGGTGAGTATGATGTCAGGTTTGTTATGTGGTGTTGTTTTATCTGTTATAATGGTTCTGTTCCAGTATAATTTGTATTCATCATTCTCCAGTACATTTTGTGGTGCATACTTGTATGTGGGAACGTGTTGTTTTATAAGTTTATGTTGTAAGGCAAGCTGTTGATGTATTATTTTTGCTACATTGTCATGTCTTCTGGGGTATTCTGTATTTGCTAGTATTGTACATCCACTTGTGATGTGATCTACTGTTTCTATTTGTTGTTTGCAAAGTCTGCATTTATCTGTTGTGGTATTGGGATCTTTAATAATATGCTTGCTGTAATATCTGGTGTTTATTGTTTGATCCTGTATTGCAATCATGAATCCTTCCATCTCACTGTATATATTGCCTTTTCTTAGCCATGTGTTGGATGCGTCTTGATCGATGTGTGGCTGTGTTAGATGATACAGGTGCTTGCCATGTAGTGTTTTCTTTTTCCAATTTACCTTCTTCGTATCTGTTCATGTTATGTGATCTAAAGGGTTGTAGAAGTGGTTATGAAATTGCAGTGGTGTAGCCGATGTATTTATATGAGTGATTGCTTTGTGTATTTTGCTAGTTTCTGCTCATTCCAGAAAGAACTTTCTTAAATTGTCTACCTGTCCATAATGTATGTTTTTTATGTCGATAAATCCCCTTCCTCCTTCCTTTCTGCTTAATGTGAATCTTTCTGTTGCTGAATGTATGTGATGTATTCTATATTTGTGGCATTGTGATCGTGTAAGTGTATTGAGTGCTTCTAGGTCTGTGTTACTCCATTTCACTACTCCAAATGAGTAGGTCAATATTGGTATAGCTTAAGTATTTATAGCTTTTGTCTTGTCTCTTGCTGTCAATTCTGTTTTCAGTATTTTTGTTAGTCTTTGTCTATATTTTTCTTTTAGTTCTTCTTTAATATTTGTATTGTCTATTCCTATTTTTTGTCTTATCCTAGATATTTATCGGCATCTGTTTTTTCCATAACTTCTATGCAGTCGCTGTGGTTATCCAATATGTAATCTTCTTGTTTAGTGTGTTTTCCCCTGACTATGCTATTTTTCTTACATTTATCTGTTCCAAAAGCCATATTTATATCATTGCTGAATACTTCTGTTATCTTTAGTAATTGGTTGAGTTATTGATTTGTTGCTGCCAGTAGTTTTAGATCATCCATGTATAGCAAATGTGTGATTTTGTGTTGGTATGTTCCTGTAATATTGTATCCATAATTTGTATTATTTAGCATGTTGGATAGTGGGTTCAGAGCAAGACAGAACCAGAAAGGACTTAATGAGTCTCCTTGGTATATTCCACGCTTAATCTGTATTGGCTGTGATGTGATATTATTTGAATTTGTTTGTATATTAAGTGTGGTTTTCCAATTTTTCATTACTATGTTTAGGAACTGTATCAATTTAGGATCTACTTTGTATATTTCCAATATTTGTAGTAATCATGAATGGGGTACACTATCAAAAGCTTTTTGGTAATTAATGTATGCGTAGCGTACTGACCTTTGTTTAGTTTTAGCTTGATATGTCACCTCTGCATCTATTATCAGTTGCTCTTTACATCCTTGTGCTCCTTTGCAACAGCCTTTTGTTCTTCATTTATAATTTTGTTCTGTGTTGTATGTGTTATTAATTTCTGTGTAATGACTGAAGTTAATATTTTGTATATTGTTGGTAGGCATGTTATGGGGCAATATTTAGCTCGGTTTGCTGTGTCTGCTTGATCTTTAGGTTTCAGATAAGTTATTCCATGTGTAAGTGTATCAGGGAATGTGTATGTGTCTGTAATGTAACTGTTAAATAATTTAGTTAGATGTGAATGTGTTGAGGTGAACTTCTTTAGCCAGAAATTTGCTATTTTATCTTTTCCAGGGGCTTTCCAATTGTGAGTAGAATTAATTGCTAGGGTGACTTCATGTTGCAAAATTATCACTTCAGGCATCTGCGGTATCATCTTGTATGTGTCTGTTTCTGCTTGTATCCACCGTGCATGCCTGTTATGTTGTACCGGGTTTGACCATATGTTGCTCCAGAAGTGTTCCGTGTCTGTTATGCTTGGTGGATTGTCTATTTTAATGTGTGTGTTATCTATTGTCTGGTAAAATTTCTTTTGGTTTGTGCTGAATGTTTGGTTTTGTTTCCTTCTATTTTCACTTTTTTTGTATCTTCTAAGTCATTTGGCCAATGCTTGTAATTTCTGCTT
Organism: Schistocerca serialis cubense; assembly: GCF_023864345.2. NCBI lineage: Eukaryota > Metazoa > Arthropoda > Insecta > Orthoptera > Acrididae > Schistocerca > Schistocerca serialis. The sequence continues at coordinate 95,219,877 of NC_064647.1, forward strand.
CTTTTCATCTAATTGCTCTATCGCTTCTTCTTGTGAGATTTTACCTAACCTTTTTTGTTTTTTTTTCTGACACTTCATTTCTTACAAATTGTGTTAGCTGTCCGATGTCTTTACTCAGATTTTCTATTCTGATCTGTAGCCTGTGTTGCCATGCTGGTTTTGTGGGTTTCTTCTGCGTGTTGGTTGGTTCTGATCTCTGCCTAGTGTGTATATTTAGCGTAGTGAGTGCTCCTATATAAACCAGTAGTTGTAACTCTTCCATAGTTGTGTTTTCATTAATTTTGTTGTGTAGGATTGTGTTGATAGTTTTTATTGTTGTTTCGACTTGTTGGTTATTTGGCAGTCTATGCAAGAATGGTCTAATGTCTGTATTTGTGTCTTTGTATTCTATATATGTCAGCTGAAATTTCTCTTCTATATCTAATATGTGTGTCACTTCGTGTTCTATTTGTGCTTGTTCTGGTGGCTGTCTTAAGATTTTGTTTTCTTCTGATTGTTTAATTGATGCGTGTTGTTCTTTGTTTGTTTGCTCTGGGATGTTTGAGTCCATTACTGTATTTTCTTCTTCTTCTGATTGCACTTTATTTTGTTCCAGTATTTGTTGTACTTGTTGTTTGATATTTTCTAATTCTGACTGGGGTATCCTGTTATTTTTGATTATTACACAGATCTGATCAGCTAGTTGTTGTTCTGTTAAAAATTTTAATTCTGGGTATCTGGTAATAAATGTTGTGTATACTTGTGATCTGTATCCAGTTGTGTTGGTTCCTAGGTTCGTTGCTTGGTAATAACAGAACATGAGGTGTCGATTAACTTCATCTGACCATCTCATCCTCTGTCTTTGTTTTCCTTCTAGGGTGGTTGCAGGAAGCATATCCTGCAAAACACCTCTATTTGGATTTAAATCATTTTCCAGTTGGCTAGCAGTGTCATTACCATTGTGGGTGGGAATAGGGTTCAAGCGTCGTCCCCGACCATGACAGCACTTGTCCGAGGCTTCTTTAGTTCTGTCCTGAACCAAGCAATCACACTAAAAGGGGAGTTAGCCCTATTAGTGGTTTGTTCTTTTCGTCGCCTTTTACGACTGACAGAACATACCGGAGGCCTATTCTTTTCCCGGGCCTCCTCGGGGTTTATCATTATTATTATTACTACTACTACTACCGTTATTTTAATTGTATCAGTATAGTTCTAATAGATTAGATTAGGCTGTCTTAAGACAGCTTTTTTTAAAACATTCTCCTTGTCATCAGCAGGCTAACAGCTTGTCACAGTGGTAACTCCATTTCCTGTCAGATTATCAAAGTTAAATGCTGTTGGGCTTGGCTAGCACTTGGACAGGTGACTGTCCAGTCTGCCAAGCACTGTTGGCAAGTGGTGTGCATTCAGTCCTGTGAGACCAATTGAGGAGCTGCAAGATTGGGAAATAGTGGTTCTGGTTACAAAAACTGAGAATGGTTGGGAGAGTGGTGTGCTGGCCACATGCCCCTCCATATTTGCAATGGGTGTCGCCTGTGGGCTGAGGATGACATGGTGGCAGGTTGGTACCATTGGGCCTTCAACGCCTGTTTGGACAGAATTTAGTTCTTTTTATCGTGTCTTCACCAACATATCACCTGATCCTTCACTGTGCAAGAATCTTTACACAGTCAGCACACCTATGTATAGCAAAAGTCATGAAAAGGGTGATTGCACATGTTACATATAATGCCTAAATTCCTGAATGTTGCAGCAAGATGCACTTTATGGCATCATGCACAATCTGAGCTCTCTGCTGCAGACCAGTGTGTAGTGGCACATTGCAAATTTACTAACTTCAAATGTATGACAATAATCTTTGCAATACTCATAGACAGCATATTGAAGAGCAGACAGTAATTTGGGTTTTCAAGAACAAGTGTCTAGTATGAATCTTCAACATCATAGACAATGTTTCCATACATGTAAATTGGCACACAGGGTGAGGATGAGTATGTGACAAATGGCAGACACGAACCTACTACAGTGACATACTGCACAGTCGACAGTCTTCTGTGGGCCAGACCACTGCCTATTTGAACGTGAGATATCAGCGACCCATTTCTACCAGGACCGAGTGGAGGCAAATTCACTGTTTAGGCTTTGGCAGCCAACGGCTGACTCATGTCCCGTTGCTGACACCTCAACATACAGATCAGCCGCTGGCTCTGATCCACAAACATAATCACTAGACGATATAAATGTGGCAGCATGTAGCTGTCTGATGAATCTATATCAATATTAGTGCACTTTTGATTCCACCTGTCTGCTTTGACCTGTGATGTCATACTTGGAATAAACAGTGCAGCTCACATAAGTTACTAAGAAAACCATTTAGATGCTCAAAGGTGGCAACCACAAGATAAACTATTACTGCCACAAGCAAACATAAGAAAAGTGCAAAGTATTTCAGTCACATAATCAAATGAAATTAAAGGGTCAACCATAAGAATTAGGCTGTTTTGGGTGGTAACAAACTAAAAATATGACATAACACTAACGTCAATTCAAGACAACCACATAATCAAAAAGAACACTAACAAATTACTCCAAATAAAAAAAATACAAAAAACACACAATTGTAATCAACTATTCACTTAATCAATATAGCTCAAATAAAGATAATGATACCACCACAGCCCACCCTTCCACCCAGAAAAATAGAATAATAATTCTTATCTCAAATTTCACTTGACCTACCTAGCCTAAATGAAGAGAGCAACACCAGACCATCCCACCTAATAAAACCAAAAAATCAGTACTGCAAATTTCACTTGAGCTATTAAAGCATACTTATCACTCATGGAAACCTCCCTCAAATGAATCAAGGCTGCCCCCCCCCCCCCCCCCCCTTACACGCATGCACACGAAAAAAGCATACTGCAAGCAATAAGATATTCAAATACAACTCCAAAGCAAAACTCCATAAAACACTCAACATGCAGCATATAAAACAACAAACTAAAACTGAGAACTAAGAGTTCAGAAACCAAAACCAAACCAGAGACTCAATCCCATTCAACTGAACCACTACTACAAACCAAACAACATGCACAAACATTTACCACAAAAATCTGCCACTGCTAACAACAATGTACCCCCTACAGAAACAATGCGTTTCAAATACACTGCACCTCCACAATGTCACATTCAGGAAAAAACAGGCAAATATTTATAAGAACCAAAATTATAAATATGATTGCTACTCATTTCTCTAGCAACATTTTAAACTGTACTCTCAGGTTCCTGCCTAAGCACACCCTTGTAAATGATGACATATTTGGTATAAACAGATTATTTTACCCCATTTACTAAGACAAACATAGATGATATTTAATAACAGGCCCCTTACATCCTTTGCACAGGACATCACCGGTCAAAGCTGATGAATGGAATCAGACCATGTATTTGACCCTTGGTATCAGTTGTATCAAGCTGACAGCCACATGGAAATATCTCATACCCCCTATGAATCTTTCGATCATTTGTTGGGTTGGGTTGGGTTGTTTGGGGAAGGAGACCAGACAGCGAGGTCATCGGTCTCATTGGATTAGGGAAGGACGGGGAAGTAAGTTGGCCGTGCCCTTTCAAAGGAACCATCCCGGCATTTGCCTGGAACAATTTAGGGAAATCACGGAAAACCTAAATCAGGATGGCCGGACGCAGGATTGAACTGTCGTCCTCCCGAATGCGAGTCCAGTGTCTAACCACTGCAGATCATTTGTGTCAGCAAGGTTGTGTGCAGGTAGAAGTTGCTCCTACTACGGTCTGGGCTCTGTTCACGTTAGGCCCCAGTGTCTGGCTGCAGGAAAGAATGACAGATGCACAATATGTGGACATTATTGCTAACCCTCTGCATCCCTTTCTGGCATTAAGAGCACAGCAATGGAGATATGGCATTTCAACAGAACAATGGAACAAATCACTGCTGTTCAATTGCACAGAGGTGATTTGATTAATTCTCCAGTTAATTCTCGACCACAGTTTGGTCTCCCAGATCACACTATCTTAACCCAGTTGAGAATTTATGGGATGTGTGTACACTTGGTGAACCCAGCGCCGACTACAAAAGAACAGTTGTGAATAGTAATGGATGATGTGGGGATCAGTGATTCCTAAACCTCGTAGCATTCTTGCTTCAACTACTACTTCCAGGACTGATTTCCGATTAACATCACATCCAGTGCCTTTCCATGACTTTTATGCAATCACTGCATAAAAACATGCATATTTGTTACATATGTGTCATTCATATAACATATAAAGTGGAGCTAACTACATAAATACTCTCATAAAATGTAACTGGATCAGATGATATGTTGCTGATGACTAACAATGTAAATAAACAAGTGCATCCATACAAATATGGGCATAGTGATCCTAAACTGCTTATGGTTAGGCACCCTCACATCATCCATTGTCTTCAAATGTTCCTATAATTTCAATCCTTTTTCCTCAATCTTGTTTCCATTAACACTTTAATCTCTCATCTTCTCCATTTCTGTTACATGTATCCAGTTTCTCAAAAACTGTATTTATTTTATTTGCACCTTGCTTTTCTCCCTTTGCTTCATGACACAGGTTCCCCTCCACAGTCAATGCTCAAAAAAGGCCATATACCTTAATGAACTAAGTGTTGATAAGACATAGCAAAAAAAAAAAAAAAAGTGACGCAGATTTTAATGCAACCTGAGTTACAAGTAATTGCTCCATTTGCAAATATCACAATATTCCAATCAAATCTGTTATTATTGACTTACAGTATGCCCAGAAGCAGAATCTGCAGTACCAAATTATGAATCTTGCACATTGCTTTCAAACTGTCTTGCAAGTTGACCAGAAGCTAAGAAACAAAATGTTCTCTTAATGAAAAATGCAACACTGCACAAGAAATGTAAGTCATCATTTAAGGACCTAGGCATGTGTCTAGTTGTAGATAAATAATTTGTCCATTCAGTGAAATTTGAATTGGTCACAGTAAATACTGTAAAACCAATACTGGAATAAACTGCAGTGTTTAAATGCGGGGTGTAACACCGTACAGTAGTACTGCAGAAAACATCTGTGTGAGGCAGTAAGTATCAGTTGAAAATTCAAGAAATCAGTGTTGTCACCATAAAAGTGTGTCACATGAATTGGTAGACAGCCTTTAGTTTTCTACATTTTTCCCCTTCTGACTTCAAAATGTCTACATCAAAAAATGCTGTAACTGTAGATTTATCTTTCTTCAAACTATCTTCTAAGAGTAGTTGAAGGGGCAGTGTTTCTTTGTGTGTTCTCTCCTTTCTACATCATAATGATGACAGCACTACTACATTGTATTACATTTGACCTTTCATTAATTTAAGCTGAGCAGAAGCTTGGTTTTGGTTCAGGGCATAATGATACAAATGGGAGTTGCTCGCATATGGAACAGTCCTGAACAAAGCAAATCATGTTTACAATATAAAGGGCAGTCAATGAAAAATGAACACCCACCACAGTGTGACCATGGATGGTTCCATTCAAAAGTAATCATCATACATGTTATTTAACCCCTTGGGGGAAGACGCAATCAATTTCTGTTTTATACAATGTGATCAGTTGCTGAAGGATCCACAACTGCACCCACTCTTAAACTTCCTCATCAGACTGAAACCGACATCCACATGTTTTTTTTCCCGGTTAATAAAGATGTGAAAATTGCATGGTGAACTATCTGGGCTGTATGGAGGATGTTGAAGTTTTTCCCAACCAAATTGCTGAAGTGTAGCCTTCATTCAATTGGCAGTCTGGGGACAAGAATTGTCATGCAACAGGATGATTCCATCTGACAGGATTCCTTTGGGTTTTGACTTTATAGTGCATCACTGTTTCTGCAGCATTTCTTCATTGATTATGGTTCATACTCATGGAATTTGACAAACAGAGGGCCCCTGCAGTCAAAGTAGAGGGTCATTGTGATCTTACGTGGTGCCATCATTTTGAGTCCGAAATGGCAAATGCAACAGTGGAAACAACCCACATCTGACCCATCAAAGAAATCCAAAGCTGTTAACACAAGCTCCAGCAAGGTCTTGATGACCTTCTCCTTTGACTTCAGGGGACCTCTGCTCATCAAGTTCCTCAGTTTGATTGAGGAACGCTGCAACATCCTCCATACAGCCTAGATCTTTCAATTATGTGATTTCCACATCTCTGGCAATCTGAAAAAAGACAAGTAGATGTCACAATACCAGAGAAGGAAAGTTGCTACTCAGGATATAGCGGAGATGCTGAACCGCGATAGGCACAATAAAAAGATTCACACACACACACACACACACACACACACACACACACACACACTCTCTCTCTCTCTCTCTCTCTCTCTCTCTCTCTCTCTCTCTGCAGTCTCAGAGAGCTGAGACCCCTAGCAGCACCAGTGCATGATGGGAGTGGTGACTGGGTGGGGGTAAGGAGGAGGCTGGGGCAGGGAGGGGTAGGGATAGTATGGTGGTAGTGGTGGACAGTCAAGTGTTGCAGTTTAGGCGGAGGGCAGGAGAGAAGGTGCGGAGGGGGGAGGGGGTAAGTAGTGGAAAGGAGAGAAATAAAAGAAATTAAAAGAGTGGGTGTGGCGGTGAAATGACGGCTGTGTAGTGCTGAAATGGGAACAGGGAGGGGGCTGGATGGGTGTGGACAGTGGCTAACGAAGGTTGAGGCCAGGAGGGTTACGGGAACGTCAGATGTATTGCAGGGAAAGTTCCCACCTGCACAATTCAGAAAAGCTGGTGTTGGTGGGAAGGATCCATATGGCACAGGCTGTGAAGCAGTCATTAAGATGAGGGATATCGTGTTTGGCAGTGTGTTCAGCTACAGGGTGGTCCACTTGTTTCTTGGCCACAGTCTGTCAGTGGCCGTTCATGCGGACAAACAGCTTGTTGGTTGTCATGCCTACATAGAATGCAGCACAGAGGTTTCAGCTTAGCTTGTAAATCACACGAATAGTTTCACAGGTAGCCCTGCCTTTGATGGGATAGGTGATGTTAGTGACTGGACTGGAGTAGGTGATGGTAGGAGGATGTATGGAACAGCTCTTGCATCTAGGTCTATTACAGGAGTATGAGCCATGAGGCAAGGGATTGGGAGCACAGGTTGTGTAAGGATGGACGAGTATATTGTGTAGGTTCGGTGGACGGCGGAATACCACTGTAGGAGGGGTGGGAAGGATAGCGAGCAGGACATTTCTCATCTCAGGGCATGCGCCGAGAGGTAATCGAAACCCTGTTGGAGAATGTAATTCAGTTGCTCCAGTCACAGATGATACTGAGTTATGTGGGGAATGCTCCTCTGTGGCTGGACTGTGGGACTTTGGGAGGTGGTGGGAGACTGGAAAGATAAGGCACAGGAGATTTGTTTTTGCACAAGGATGGGAGGATAATTACAGTTAGTGAAGGCTTCAGTGAGACCCTCAGTATATTTTGAGAAGGACTGCTTGTCACTGCAGATGCGACAACCACAGGTGGCTAAGCTGTACGGATGGGACTTCTTGGTATGGAATGGGTGGCAGCTGTCGAAGTGGAGATATTGCTGGTGGTTAGTAGGTTTGATATGGATGGAGGTACTGATGTAGCCATCTCTGAGGCGGAGGTCAACATCTAGGAAGGTGGTTTGTTGAGTTGAGTAGGACCAGGCAATGGGGGAGAAGTTGTTCTGGAGGAATGTGAATAAAGTGTCTTCACCTTCAATCCAGATAACAAAGATGTCATCAATGAATCCGGACCAGTTGAGGGGTTTAGGATTCTGGGTTTTTAGGAAGGATTCCTCTATGTGTCCCATGAATAGGTTAGCATAGGATGGTGCCATGCGGGTGGCATAGCCGTACCATGGATTTGTTTGTAGTTAATGCCTTCAAAGGAGAAGTAATTTTGGGTGAGGATATAGTTGGTCATGGAGACTAGGAAGGAGGTTGTTGGTTTGGAATCCATAGGGCATCTGGAAAGGTAGTGTTCGACAGCAGTAAGGCCATGGGCATTAGGAATGTTAGTGTACAGGGAGGTGGCATCAATAGTGACGAGCAGGGCACCGTGTGGTAAAGGGACAGGAACTGTGGAGAGTCAGTGGAGGAAATGGTTGGTATCTTTTATATAGGAGGATAGGTTCTGGGTAATAGGTTGAAGCTGTTGGTCTACAAGAGCAGAGATTCTCTCAGTGGGGGCACAGTAACTGGCCACAATGGGGCATCCTGGGTAGTTGGGTAGATGTCACTTTTAGTCAGACAAAGAGGTGCAAGAGTGGGGGCAGTTGGTGACCCATCAGTGGCCGACTGCGTTCTACTGAACACGGATTGATCATCTCATCTCCCAGTTGGATAAATATGTTAATGTGTGTGGTTAATACTTTTGAATGGAACCACCCATGGTACCTTTGTGGTGGGTGTTTAGTTTTCATTGGATTCCGCCTCATATAATGACTGAACTGGACTGACTTATGGTAGAAGTACTAAAAACATAAAAAAACATAAAAACTGCCCAAATAAAACTGCAGCTCAATGATCATGTATTCATTCACTCACTGTAGATCCCATCAAGAAGGAGAACCATCAGGGATAGGGATGTAGATGTAGAGTCATGAGACAAGGACATCATAGAAACTTGAATTATGTATACTGTATTAATAATAAACTATGCTATACTGCTTAATGCTATACACATTTATGTCACCTAAATTTAATCAAGTAAATTAGTAAGGAAGCTTTTGCTTTGGAAAAAAAAAGAAAACTGCTGCCTGTCAATTCTACCACATACAAGCTGTTCACCTGCTATTACTAGCTTAACATTTATCTCATTACAGTAGAAATTTTATAGAAAATATTTTTCATGTTGATAATAGCGTACAAGGGTACAACAAACACTGGTACTTCTCATGTGACTAACAGGGTTTTCAATTCCTGACTTCACATCTACATTTACATCTACCCGATTGCTCTGAAATTCAAATAAGTGCCCGGAATAGGATTCATCGAACTACCTTCAAGCTATTTCTCTACCATTTCTCTGTGGTAAAGATGGATTCTTAAATCCTTCTGTGTGTGCTTTAGTTTCTCCAATTTTACTACAATGGTCAATTCTTCCTAAGTAATTGGGCACCAACAAAATATTTTCAAACTCTGAGGTTCTGACTGAAATTTCATGAGAAGATTCTGCTGAAAAATGCCATTGTTTTAGTGACTGCCAACCAGTTTGCATATCATATCTGTGGCCCTTTCTCCACTGCTTCACAATAACACAATCTGATGTGACACGGATCCCACACTGCACAGCAGTACTCCATAAGAGGGTGGACAAGCAGAGTGGAAGCAGTCTATTTAGCAGACCTATTGCATTGTCTAAGTGTTCTGTGATTAAATCACAGAATATGGTTTGCTTCCCCAACAACATAGTCTATCTGATCGAGCCATTTTAAGTTATTCATAATTGTAATATGTACTTGAATTTACAGCCCTTACATTTTTGTGATTTATTGTGTAACCAAAATTTAGTAGATTCCTTTTAGAACTCATGTGGATAGCTTCACACTTTTTATTATTTAGAGTCGTTTGCCACTTTTTGCCTCATACAGATATCTTTTCTAAATCATTTCGCAATTTGATTTGATCATTTGATGACTTTAAAAGATGGTAAATGACAGCATGATCTGCAAAAAATCTAAGAGGGCTGTACAAATTGGCATCTAAATATTTATGCAGAGCAAGAGCAGCAGAGGGCCTATAATACTTCCTTGGAAAATGCCACATATTACTTCTGTTTTACTCAATGACTTTCTGTCAGTTAGTGTTCATATAATTTGTGGGAAGACTGGCTAATGAGGTATATTTTTAATTTTTTTGAACTGGTAGGATATCCATTTGCTTTCTCTGTGTTAGAGATGGGAACTTGTTGAACATCTTACTATGGAAGCTTATACCTTCATTCTGAACTCTGGACTATGAGGCATAATCCACATGAAAATTATTTTTGTGTCTTGTATTGTGACTATGTATATTGCAGTTGAGGTGAAAGTGATTTTTATCACCACCAACAAAAATCAGTATGAAGTAACTGTGCTCAGAGATCCTTAAAAAGGTTTATGAAAGATGTACAGTTATCAGCTTTACACAATATTCTTACTGCTCCTTTCTATCTGCTTCTATGGCTGCAGTGACAAATGCGTACTTGAGTGGTGGTACTCAACCACAGGGTGTATGGCAGTTCAAATCCTGGTGGTGGAAAAAATTCTTACCACCAGTATTTGGCTAGCAAAGGGAGGAGAGGTGGTGGCCATAAGGTTTGTGATCACCAGACTTTGTGCCGATGTCCTGTTTTCAATACTGAACTTCTGCATTGTGTTTCATGGAGAGAGGGCATGTGACACTATTGATGGTGATCTATCTGTTGGATGAGGACATTAAGACTGGCAGCCCCCTTGGTGCTATTTGTGAAGAGTTGACTGTGTGCTGGCACTCTCCCTTGCCTCATCATCACTCACTCACTCACTCACTCACTCACTCACTCACTCACTCTCCATGTATGTACAGTATTATTACAGGAAGTTGTAATGGAGAATGTTGCAAAGAAAACAAACAGACTGCTCACTTGTACTGAACAAAGATTTTATTTACTAAAGATGCACTGCCCCAAGAGGCATTTCCTTAAGACAACAAGGCAAAATAAACCAACACTCTTGTCTTTACGTCAATACAGTGAGAGCTGCTTCCAAGAGCATAACACACTGAACTGAGCTTTTCAGTCATTTCATCCATGTGTTGACTCCACTTAACTTCATCTACATTTACATACTTACTCTGCAAGCTACTGTACAGTTCATGGCAGAGGGAACCTTGTACCACCAATTCATTTCCTTTCCCATTCCACTTGCAAACACCCTGAGGGAAAAAAAACTGTATATACACTTCTGTACAAGCCCTAATTTCTCTCGTCTTTGTGATAAAATGTACATCAGTGGCGACAGAATCAATCTATGGTTAGCTTCAAATGCCAGTTCTTTAAATTTTCTCAATAATGTTTCATGAAAAGAATGTTATCTTCCCTCCAGGAATTACCATCTGAGTTCACGAAGCGTCTCTCTAATACATGTTGATCAAACCTACCGATAAGAAATTTAGTGCCTCACCTCTGAATTGCTTTGAAGTCTTCTTCCCTTCATACAATCTGTTTAACATAAATACCAGTGACCAGCAAATGCATCCCAATGCCAGGCAGTTTATATATGATAATGACATGGCCATGGCTGTCCAAGAGAGCACCTTCAAGGAAATGGAGGAGAAATTAAGTAGCAGCAAATGAAATACTGGGGGATTACCATCACCAAAACCACCTGAAACCAAATCCAGCTTCTTTAATGGAAAACCACTATGTGACTGGGAATGTCCAAACAGATAACCACCTACTGACATGCCCAAACTTCAGCATTAGCTGTATGCTGCTAGATTTACAATTAGCTAATGATAAGGCCATCTGTGTAGCTGATTGTTGGCCGAAAATATTTAAGCTTTAATTGTATGGTGTTCTGGGAACAGAAATACCTGGCGTGTGTGTGTGTGTGTGTGTGTGTGTGTGTGTGTGTGTGTGTGTGTGTGTGTGTGTGTGTGTGTGTGTGTGCGCGCGCGCGCGTGTGCACTCCAGTTATATTCACTGACGTGTCACATGAGTGTTCTATTTGTTCCTTTATAGATGAGCTACACTTTCCTAAAATTCTCCCAAGAAAGGAAATTGATCATTTGTTTCCCCTACTATAACGCTTTCATGCTCATTAATCTCAAATCACTTTACAATAATATGCCTAGATATTTAATAGGGTAACTTTGTCAAGCAGCACACTGCCAATGCTGTATTTGAACATTATGGGATTGTTTTTCCTACTGATCTGCATTAGCTTACATTTTCCTAAATTTAGAGCAAGCTGCAATTCATTGCACTACATAAACATTTTGTCCAAGCCATCTTGTATCCTTCTAAAGTCACAATGATGACACCAACCCATTCCCCATAACACAGCAGCAAACAGCTGCAGGTTGCTGCTCGTCCTGTCCACGAGATCATTTATGTATGAGGGTTGACTGAAAAATAATGCCTCCACCTTTGTAACTCTTCAACAGTTGGCAGCATTGGTATGCAGCAGGTACTGGCTTGTTCTGTAGCCTCTTCTCTACAGCTCCAGTTGGCAGAAAGCCTTAGCATTGAATGGTTGTGTTGCTATAGTATGGAACCCTGCGCAGACGATCGGTCAATGTGATTTAAGCAACGTGCAGCCATTGAATTCTCGACAGCAGAAGGTGTCACCCCAAAAGGAGATTCATCATAGAATGAAAGCAATTTATGGTGATTGTGTTGATGTGAGTACTGTGTGTCATTGGACGAGTAAGTTTAAAAATGTTAAGGCGGGAACATCTGACCTACGTCTCAAACAAAGAGTTGGACACACTGTGAGAGCAACCACCAAGTTTCACAAGCAAAACGTTGACAGATTGATTCAGGATGACCATTGTATCACATAGAGAGAAACTGCAAGCACAATCAGCATTTCACAAGAACGTGTGGGTCACATTATTGCTTTGCTTGGCTATCGGAAGGTACTCTGGATGGTGACTCCTGAAGTGAAAGAGCACAGACTTTAAATTTGCCAGGAACTCCTCTGGCGTTACGAGAATGAAGGTGACGCCTTTCTCCATTCAATTGTGACACGGGACAAAATGTGGGTACGTCATTACGACTGTGAGACTGTGGTCGTGGATGTACTTCTTCTGTGACAGCTTCAGAAAATTTATTCATCGTTTGCAGAAATGTATAAAATTGGCTGGTGATTAGGTGGAAAAGTGAATATTGGTAATTGAAGATTACATTCTAAGGATTATTTCTGCATTTGATTTATTAAAATATTCCCATCCAACCCAATTAACAAAGGTGGAGGCATTACTTTTCATTCAGTCCTTGTATATAGAGAATGAGAACGGCCCTCTCACATCTAGCTGGGCCACTCCTGATGATACCCCTATCTCTGATGAACATTCACCATTGAGGACAATTACTGTGTTCTACTATGTAAGAAGTCACTGAGTCATTCAGTGTACTTTTGGTGCTACAAGTCATTATTGCTTGTTTGAAAACACATGCTGTGAGTATATGTGAAATTAATACTTCAACCATTAGTGGTGAACCATTTGTAGGTATGTTCAAGTATGATCTGGACTGTGCCTGCTTGGGCTGAGTTTGGACCCTTGATTAGCATGCTTGTGGCATCACCAAACATTACAGTTTTTGAACTGCCCTTTAATTTCACTGGAAGATCATTTATTTACATTAGAAATAAGACTGCACCCAGTACTGATCCTTGTGGAACTCCATGCTATGTTCCCCTATTCTGAGTTTATTTTCATTCCCAAGATGCAGTCTGTTATGGAGGCTCTCTGCTTTCTGCGTGCAAGTAAGATTCCACCCATGCAGGAGAGATGCTATTTATGCCATAATTCTTTAGTTTGCTTCATAGGATTTATTGTTTCATGTAGTAAACAATAACATTCAATTGAGAGTGTGCGAATCTGGAATCAATTTTGTCACGCAATGCATTCAGGAAATTATCATTGTAGCCCTACGGATTTTCAATTAATTCATATTAATGAACATTCTGCCTCATGTGAGAAACTGAGTATCTGGATTGAGGTATTGTACCTCATGCTTTGAATCAAGTGCCTCAGTTGTTCCAAAAGATTGTTTCAAGAAAGTGTCTAAAAGAAGGCTACCATATTTTTGAAACAAGAAAATGGGACATTTAGACCAAAGGACAAAAGAGAATGTGCAAAATGGTTTCATCATAAATACAAAGATTTCAGAACTAATAACAAAGAAACAAACAAACAAATAAATAATGCATAAGTTACATACTTGTATAGTATCTCTGAATTTATTCCATCCAGACAGTCCTGTAGAATTTTTGATACGGGAGTCATTCTACCAGTCACAGCTGTAATGAATTTTGTTTTGACTCGCACTCGAGCATATCTGTTTACAGTTTTTGTTACTTCTCACAACATGTATGTCAAACACAAGTTATTATGATTTGTTAGTTGATAGTGCATACCGGCACAGCTCAGTTGTCATTTGCACCTGTACTTTTCCAAGCGAAGTCTCCACACAGTTTCGTGTGTATATGTGCTGTAGACCCATAATATAAGCAGTGCTTTGCTTCGCCACTTGTTAGTATCTTTAAATTTTTCATCAAACTGAAGCAAAACTACAGATTTGGAATTTTTGAGAGCTATAGTTAATGATGTTTTATGCTGATAAGAGATTGCCATGAAAGAAAAGTGGCAATTTGACATATACTCAAAACAAGGGACTATCCTGGCTAATACATGATGTCTGGTCACCTTACATCTACAATCAACTTGAGCAAGGCTTTTATGTCAGGCTTTGTGATGTAATCTCATGAAAGGTACCCATGTTAATCAGAGTCTATAGACCCGAGTCTTAGTATCCTGCCAAATTACAGGAGGATTGGCTAATATGGTACTATTTTATTTTCATTTTGAATATTTGGGTGCCTCCAGTTCCACATACCATCTATAATTTAAACTCTATTCTGAAAACTAGAACAGGTTACATGGTCTATAAAGAGATTATTTCTACTTTTGGCACTGCATCTGTGAATTCCATTGTTGATGTTGTTATCTTCAGTCCTGAGACTGGCTTGATGCAGCTCTCCATGCTACTCTATCCTGTGCAAGCTTCTTCATCTCCCAGTACTTACTGCAACCTACATCCTTCTGAATCTGCTTATGTATTCATCTCTTGGTCTCCCTCTGCGATTTTTACCCTCCACGCTGCCCTCCAATGCTTAATTTGAGATCCCCTCATGCCTCAGAACATGTCCTACCAACTGGTCCCTTCTTCTTGTCAAGTTGTGCCACAAACTCCTCTTCTCCCCAATTCTGTTCAATACCTCCTCATTAGTTATGTGATCTACCCATCTAATCTTCAGCATTCTAATGTAGCACCACACATCGAAAGCATCTATTCTCTTCTTGTCCAAACTATTTATCGTCCATGTTTCACTTCCATACATGGCTACACTCCGTACAAATACTTTCAGAAACGACTTCCTTACACTTAAATCTATACTCGATGTTAACAAATTTCTCTTCTTCAGAAACGCTTTCCTTTCCATTGCGGGCCTACATTTTATATCCTCTCTACTTTGACCATCATCAGTTATTTTGCTCCCCAAATAGCAAAACTCCTTTACTACTTTAAGTGTCTCATTTCCTAATCTAATTCCCGCAGCATTACCCGACTTAATTCCACTACATTCCATTATCCTCATTTTGCTTTTGTTGATGTTCATCTTATATCCTCCTTTCAAGACAATGTCCATTCCGTTCAACTGCTCTTCCAAGTCCTTTGCTGTCCCTGACAGAATTACAATGTCATCAGTGAACCTCAAAGTTTTTATTTCTTCTCCATGGATTTTAATACCTACTCCGATATTTTCTTTTGTTTCCTTTACTGCTTGCTCAATATACAGATTGAATAACATTGGGGACAGGATACAACCCTGTCTCACTCCCTTCCCAATCACTACTTCCCTTTCATGCCCCTCGATTCTTATAACTGCCATCTGGTTTCTGTACAAATTGTAAATAGCCTTTCACTCCCTGTATTTTACCCCTGCCATCTTTAGAATTTGAAAGAGAGTATTCCAGTCAACATTGTCAAAAGCTTTCTCTAGGTCTACAAATGCTAGAAACGTAGGTTTGCCTTTTCTTAATCTTTCTTCTAAGATAAGTCGTAAGGTTAGTATTGCCTCACGTGTTCCAACATTTCTACGGAATCCAAACTGATCTTCCCCGAGGTCCGCTTCTACCAGTTTTTCCATTCGTCTGTAAAGAATTCTCATTAGTATTTTGCAGCAGTGACTTATTAAACTGATAGTTCGGTAATTTTCACATCTGTCAACATCTACTTTCTTTGGGATTGGAATTATTATATTCTTCTTGAAGTCTGAGGGTATTTCACCTGTCCCATACATAATGCTCACCAAATGGTAGAGTTTTGTCAGGACTGGCTCTCCCAAGGCCGACAGTAGTTCCAATGGAATGTTGTCTACTCCTGGGGCCTTGTTTCGACTCAGGTCTTTCAGTGCTCTGTCAAACTCTTCACACAGTATCGTATCTCCCATTTCATCTTCATCTACATCCTCTTCCATTTCTATAATATTGTCCTCAAGTACATCGCCCTTGTATAGACCCTCTATATACTCCTTTCACCTTTCTGCTTTCCCTTCTTTGCTTAGAACTGGGTTCCCATCTGAGCTCTTGATATTCATACAAGTGGTTCTCTTTTCTCCAAAGGTCTCTTTAATTTTCCTGTAGGCAGTATCTATCTTACCCTTAGTGAGATAAGCCTCTACATCCTTACATTTGTCCCCTAGCCATGCCTGCTTAGCCATTTTGCACTTCCTGTCAATCTCATTTTTGAGACGTTTGTATTCCTTTTTGCCTGGTTCATTTACTGCGTTTTTATATTTTCTCCTTTCATCAATTAAATTCAATATTTATTCTGTTACCCAAGGATTTCTACTAGCCCTTGTCTTTTTACCTACTTGATCCTCTGCCGCCTTCATTACTTCATCCCTCAGAGCTACCCATTCTTCTTCTACTGTATTTCTTTCCCTCATTCCTGTCAATTGTTCCCTTATGCTCTCCCTGAAACTCTGTGCAACCTCTGGTTTAGTCGGTTTATCCAGGTCCCATCTCCTTAAATTCCCACCTTTTTGCAGTTTCTTCAGTTTTAATCTACAGTTCATAACCAATAGATTGTGGTCAGAGTCCACATCTGCCCCTGGAAATGTCTTACAATTTAAAACCTGGTTCCCAAATCTCTGTCTTACCATTATATAATCTATCTGATACCTTCTAGTATCTCCAGGATTCTTCCATGTATACAACCTTCTTTTATGATTCTTGAAGCAAGTGTTAGCTACGATTAAGTTATGCTCTGTGCAAAATTCTACCAGGCGGTTTCCTCTTTCATTTCTCTCCCCCAATCCATATTCACCCACTATGTTTCCTTCTCTCCCTTTTCCTACTCTCGCATTCTAGTCGCCCATGACTATTAAATTTTCGTCTCCCTTCACTACCTGAATAATTTCTTTTATCTCATCATACATTTCTTCAATTTCTTCATCATCTGCAGAGCCAGTTGGCATATTAACTTGTACTACTGTAGTAGGCATGGGCTTCGTGTCTATCTTGGCCACAATAATGTGTTCACTATGCTGTTTGTAGTAGCTTACCCGCACTACTATTTTTTTATTCATTATTAAACCTACTCCTGCATTACCCCTGTTTGATTTTGTATTTATAACCTTGTATTCACCTGACCAAAAGTCTTGTTTCTCCTGCCAGCGAACTTCACTAATTCCCACTATATCTAACTTTAACCTATCCATTTCCCTTTTTAAATTTTCTAACCTACCTGCCCGATTAAGGGATATGACATTCCACACTCCGATCCGTAGAACGCCAGTTTTCTTTCTCCTGATAACTACGTCCTCTTGAGTAGTCCCTGCCCGAAGATCCAAATGGGGGACTATTTTACCTCAGGAATATTTTACCCAAGAGGACGCCATCATCATTTAACCATACAGTAAATCTGCATGCCCTCGGGAAAAATTATGGCTGTAGTTTCCCCTTGCTTTCAGCCGTTCGCAGTACCACAACAGCAAGGCCGTTTTGGTTAGTGTTACAAGGCCAGATCAGTCAATCATCCAGGCTGTTGCCCCTGCAACTACTGAAAAGGCTGCTGCCCCTCTTCAGGAACCTCACATTTGTCTGGCCTCTCAACAGATACCCCTCCGTTGTGGTTCCACCTACGGTACAGCCATCTGTATCGCTGAGGCACGCAAGCCTCCCCACCAACGGCAAGGTCCACGGTTCATGGGGGTAGGGTGAATTCCATACTTAGTCCTAAATTCACTATCATTTATTATGACAAATACATAGATCAGTCGTATTAATATGATCACTGCCTATGTAACTTTTTTCGCAGGAGAGCTTTTGTGAAGTTTTGAAGGTAGGAGACGAGGTACTGGCTGTAATGAACCTACGAGGATGGGTCTTGACTCAAGCTTGCATAGCTCATTCGGTAGAGCACTTGCCCATGAAAGACAAAGGACTGAGTTCAAGTCTTCGTCCAGCACACATTTTAAATTTGACAGGAAGTTTCATATCAGCACACACTCCACTGCAGAGTGAAAATTTCATTCTGGAATGAATCACAACTTGTTGTAATCTATTCATACTGATAGCTACAGGAATTATTCTAGATAACTTCATATATGTTGATCAGCCAGAACATTATGACCACTGACCTACCATTGATATAAACCTGTCAAGGCGATAGCAGTGTCACCTGGTGAGGAACGACTACTATTTGGACACATGCATGGTGCATGTAGTATCAGTGAGCGTGCTGTCTGTGTGTAGAATGGGGAAGCTGTACAATCTATCCGATTTTGAATGAAGGCAGATTGTGATGGCCCAGAGGCTCAGCACTAGCATTTCAAAAACCGCACAACTTGTCAGGTGTTCAAGGAGTGCTGTGGCGAGTGCCTTCAACACATGTTGAAACCAAGGTGAAACCATGTCCAGACGTAATGGGGTTGGTGACCACCCATCATTATAGATGTCAGACATCGTATGCTGGGCAAACTGGAAAAACGGACAGGTGGTGAACTATGGTGGAACTAACATCAGAATTTAATGCTGGGCAGATTACAAGTGTGTCTGAAGACACAATGCCCTGAATACTCCTAACGATGGGCCTCCACAGCTGACAAACCACGCATGTGCCGCAGTAACAACCACAATATCATCAACTACAAATGAAATAGGCATGTGACCATTGGGACTGAACATTGACACAGTGGCAGAGCATTGCAAGGTCTGATGAATCCCGATACCTTCTTCATCACGCCGAGGGGAGGGTGCGAATCTGTTGTCTTTGAAGGGAACAGCTCCTCGACACCTGAATAGCAGGACAGCAGCGGCTCCATTACGCTCAGGGAACATTTGCATAGAGATCCATGTGTCCAGTTGAGCTTGTGCAAGGCACCATGACAGATAAGGAACATCATATACTGGTTGCAGACCATGCACACCCCAACATGATGATCATGTTTCCCAATGGCAAAAGGATTTTTCAACAAGATAATGCACCGTGTCACAAGGAAAACTGTGGTGAGTTCCAATTGATATGCTGGCCTTCCAACTCACCAGATTTGAACACAATCAAGCACATCTGGAATGTGTAGCCTCAGAGCATAGCCTCAGAAGCCATCACCGCCGACCGGAGTTGCCGAGCGGTTCTAGGCGCAACAGTCTGGAACCTCACGACCGCTACAGTCGCAGGTTCAAATCCTGCCTCGGGCATGGATGTGTGTGATGTCCTTAGGTTAGTTAGGTTTAAGTAGTTCTAAGTTCTAGGGAACTGATACCACAGCAGTTAAGTCCCATAGTGCTTAGAGCCATTTTTGAGCCCATTGCCCCCGGCCCTGGAATTTACAAGAATTAAGCAACTTTTGTAAGCAGATTCAGTACCAACTCGCTCCAGCAACCTACCAAGGCCTCATTGCTTCCATGTCATGATATGTTGCCCCTGTTATCTGTGCCAATGGTGGGCATACCAACCAGTAGGTAGGTAGGTAGTCATAATGTTCTGACTGATCAGTGTTGTGTGTATTAGTAGAAATACAGCTATTTCAAATTTTGCACTCTTCTTATACTACTCAGCTGATTTTTTAATACCTTGTAAAAATCATTATGTAGATATTCCACCATATTTGTGTGTGTATTCAGGATATAATTATTTCTTGTTCCAATATTTCGATGGGCAACCTTTCAGCCGATCTCAAGGTAAATTGCTTGCAAGATTTTTAAATCACTTTACACAATGATGTGGAGTAAATGTTCATGCATCAGAGATAACTTTGTTGGTAAGAAGACCATTTGTCATAGATAAACATTTATCCATCTAAGAGTAAAACAAAGTGAGCACAGAGTCAGCAGACCTACACTGCTTATAAAGTATGCGGTTGATTATTATGGATGGAATATGTTGGAATGCCAGGCAGTGAAGACTTAGAACAGTATTTCCTTTGAGAGTGCACATGTGAAATGAGGGGTTTCTACAATTTGTTGAGCTGGAAATTCTCATCTCAGTTGAGCAGCTTGTGTGCCAATTGTATCCCCACAGCTTTGTTGACCACTAACTCCAGTAGGATGAGGCTGTGGCTAGTATCTTAACTTTCCCATAATTCACGGTATGGCCAATGGAAATATAAGTGTTCAGCCACTGAAGATTTATTGGGCTGTACAAGGCAAGTGTATCGCTGGTGTTCAAAGCAATGTTCCTGTACAGTGTGTACGGCTTGTCCTGTGTACCTTTTACCACAGTCACACGAAATTTCATAAACACCCACCTTTCATAAAAGCAGATCACCCTTCAAAGATCACCAAAGAGATGCCAACTTGGCTGATTTCTGTTTGCATTCTGTACAACTGCAAAGTCAAAATCAGTTTAATATGAACACTGAAATTAACTGGATGTAAATCTCCAAATCCATTTATTCCAATAAATTACAGAAGCAATGACTAATGATGCATTGTTTTACTTTTTTTAAATTCCTGGGTGTTATAAATTTCCTGATTTGTGTCTACAGGGAACCAGTATTATGCACCAGAATTTAAAATTAAATTCAGAAACTTAGACAGGGATGGATAGTCTATATGAAAATTACTTCAATTCCTAGTACTGCGGTTGTGACTTTCACAGTTCATCTTGATCATTATTATATTAGCTAAAAATACCATTATGGAGTAAATACATATGGACTTGTAAGTTTAGGCATCCCTAACAACATTAAGAGGGTTCAGTATGTTGGTTAACTTATCTATGTGTTGGTGCCACTGCAATTTATTACCAATCTGGTTGGTATACGAACTTCACACACAAGAGTTTTTAATTTTTGCTCATTGATCTCCTCTTCTGGTATCTGTTGGTCATTTTTAATAGTTTTTATAGAACATGAGCATTTGTAGGATTATGGGTTATACTGTTTCCTGTGAATCGATCATAAGACTGTCCAATTATTTTCGTGGTTGAGTCTAGCATGGATGTATTTGGGGCACCTGTCAGGAAAACTTTATCATCAGCAAACATCAGAGTTTTCAAAGAGTCCCGTATGTCCATGGCAAATCATGTACTTTGTTCAAAAACAGGTGCTGACCATTCACCAAACCTTGTGAAACACAACATTTTTAATGTTTCTCCAACCTGAATTCAGCCTTATCCTGTGGTATTATTTGTTAAAGTGACCTTCTGTTTTTAGAGTTCAAATATGTCTCTGCCCACTCAACAGCATGCATTTAACAACTTTCCATACAGTTTTCCTCATAGAATTTTATTAAAATGAGTAGAACTCTGCTCTCAAACAACATGAACTAGAAAGCGAAATAGTGAACAGTGCCTGCTATGAACCACAGGGACCCTTAAAACCATCTGCCCTTAACAGGAAGCTTCTGTCACAAGTTTTAAATTCCATGTTTACAAAATTGTTCACACAGGAGGATCAATCTAATATACCGTCATTTGACCATTGCACAGGGTCCCATATGGATGACATAGTAATAAGCATCCCTGGCATAGAAAAACAACTGAAAGAGTTGAAAACAAATAGGTCATCTGGTCTGGATGACATTCCGGTTGCATTTTACAAAGAGGTCTCTATCTCACTGAGCCCTTACTTAGTCCGCATTTATTGTGAATCTCTTGACCAGCACTAAGTGCCAAGCTGCTGAAAAAAGTGCAGGTGACACCTGTATATAAGAAGTGTAAATGAATGGAACCACAAAATAACACTCCAATATCCTTACCACCAGTCTGCTTCCGAATTCTAGAGCATATTCTGAGTGTGAATAAATTAAATTTCCTAGATACCAAAAGCTCAAGTCTATGAATCAGTACAGCTTTAGAAAGCATTGCTAGTGTGAAACCAACCTTGCTCTAGTCTCACATGACATACTGTGAACTATGGATGAAGGGCAACAGGCTGATTCCTTATTTCTAGATTTCCGAAAAGCATTTAACAGATAACCCCACTGGAGACTGTTAACACAGGTATGTGCATATGGAATAGGCTCCCAGATATGTGACTGGCTAGAAGAATTCTTAAGTAACAGAACCCAGTATGTTGTGCTCAATGGCGAGTGTTCATTGGAGATGGGTTACGTCAGGAGTGCCACAGTGAAGTGTGATAGGACTGTAGCTGTTTTCTATATACATAAATGATCTGCCAGACAGGGTGGGCAGCAATATGCACTTGTTTGCTGATGATGCTGTGGTGTACAGGAAGGCATTGCAGATAATGACAGTAGGTTGATACTTGTTGGTGTGATAAGTGGCAACTGGCCCTTAATGTAGAAAAACGTTAAGTTAATGCGGATGAGTGGGAAAAAACAATCCCATAATGTTCAGATTCAGCATTAGTAGTGTCCTGTCTGACACAGTCACATCATTTAAATATCTGGGCGTAGCACTGCAAAGGGATATGAAATGGAATGAGCAAGTGAAGATTGTGGTAGGAAAGGTGAATGGTCGACTTTGGTGTATTGGTAGAATTTTGGGAAAGTGTGAGTCATCTGTAAAGGAGACCACATATACACTCCTGGAAATGGAAAAAAGAACACATTGACACCATACTTGCTCCGGATACTGCGAGAGGGCTGTGCAAGCAATGATCACACGCACGGCACAGCAGACACACCAGGAACCGCGGTGTTAGCCATCGAATGGCGCTAGCTGCGCAGCATTTGTGCACCGCCGCCGTCAGTGTCAGCCAGTTTGCCGTGGCATACGGAGCTCCATCGCAGTCTTTAACACTGGTAGCATGCCGCGACAGCGTGGACGTGAACCGTATGTGCAATAGACGGACTTCGAGCGAGGGCGTATAGTGGGCATGCGGGAGGCCGGGTGGACGTACCGCCGAATTGCTCAACATGTGGGGCGTGAGGTCTCCACAGTACATCGATGTTGTCGCCGTGCCCGTCGACCTGGGACCGGACCGCAGCGACGCACGGATGCACGCCAAGACCGTAGGATCCTACGCAGTGCCGTAGGGGACCGCACCGCCACTTCCCAGCAAATTAGGGACACTGTTGCTCCTGGGGTATCGGCGAGGACCATTCGCAACCGTCCCCATGAAGCTGGGCTACGGTCCCGCACACCGTTAGGCCATCTTCCGCTCACGCCCCAACATCGTGCAGCCCGCCTCCACTGGTGTCGCGACAGGCGTGAATGGAGGGACGAATGGAGACGTGTCGTCTTCAGCGATGAGAGTCGCTTCTGCCTTGGTGCCAATGATGGTCGTATGCGTGTTTGGCGCCGTGCAGGTGAGCGCCGCAATCAGGACTGCATACGACCGAGGCACACAGGGCCAACACCCGGCATCATGGTGTGGGGAGTGATCTCCTACACTGGCCGTACACCACTGGTGATCGTCGAGGGGACACTGAATAGTGCACGGTACATCCAAACCGTCATCGAACCCATCGTTCTAGCATTCCTAGACCGGCAAGGGAACTTGCTGTTCCAACAGGACAATGCACGTCCGCATGTATCCCGTGCCACCCAACGTGCTCTAGAAGGTGTAAGTCAACTACCCTGGCCAGCAAGATCTCCGGATCTGTCCCCCAATTGAGCATGTTTGGGACTGGATGAAGCGTCGTCTCACGTGGTCTGCATGTCCAGCACGAACGCTGGTCCAACTGAGGCGCCAGGTGGAAATGGCATGGCAAGCCGTTCCACAGGACTACATCCAGCATCTCTACGATCGTCTCCATGGGAGAATTGCAGCCTGCATTGCTGCGAAAGGTGGATATACACTGTACTAGTGCCGACATTGTGCATGCTCTGTTGCCTGTGTCTATGTGCCTGTGGTTCTGTCAGTGTGATCATGTGCTGTATCTGACCCCAGGAATGTGTCAATAAAGTTTCCCCTTCCTGGGACAATGAATTCACGGTGTTCTTATTTCAATTTCCAGGAGTGTAGAATGCTAGTCCAACATATTCTGAGTACTGCTCCAGAGTTTGTAATCCACAAAGACATCAAAGCATTGCAGAGACGACCTGCCAGATTTGTCACTGGTGGGTCCGATCAGCATGCATGTGTTATGGATACACGTCACTAGCTCAAGTGGGAATCCCTGGATGGAAGAAGACACTCATTCCAAAGAACACTACTGAGAAAGTTTAGAGAGCTGGCATTTGAAACTGACTGCAGAACAATCCTACTGCTGCCAACATACATTTCACATAGGTACCACAAAGATAAGATACGAGAAATGAGGGCTCATATGGAGGCATATAGATAGTCATTTTTCCCTTGCTCTATGTGCAAATGGAATGAGAAAGAAAATAGGTAGTCGTGGTAAGGGGTACCCTCTGCCACCCACTGTACAGTGGCTTGCAGAGTAAGTGTGTAGATGTAAATGTAGCTGTAGAATAGTCTAGCAAATAGTTCAGAAAGTTATACTGAGAGGTTTCAGAGTTTTCTTACATCATCTGTGTATCCCTGATATTGCTCTATGTGAGTCTAACTTATTGTCACAAATAAAGTCAGCAATTTGAACATGTCTACCCAACAGAAGAGGGGAAAATATGGATCTGCATACCAAAGACTAAGGAAATACTTCAAGAGCAGTGGAAATATGGTGAGGATAACTTTCACGTGAGTGCTGTGTAAAATATCTTCATACTGCTTGCAATAACAACAGGTTATTGAGAACATTCCTTGCTTCAGGTCTCCAGCAATGATGAGACAGTCACTAGTTATTTGGACAGAAATAAAGTAAACCCATATGTTCATTGCACACAAAAGCCTTTTTATAGTCATAACGTGTTAGTAAGATGACTTTTTAGAAGCTTTTAGACAGAACATTTAGTGCTCAGGCAGCTAATAGTTGTGTGCTCTCTGAGGTTTTTGTGGTGTTGCAACTGAATAAAACCTGGTTTTCATGTCACCTCACTTTGAATCAAACACTTGATCTTTCATCAGATGTCTCTACCATTGATGTCAAAGCTTGTTTGAAGTGACTTGCACTGAAAACTGAGGACATTTTATCCAACTCGAACCTCTCTCTCCTTCTTCCCTATTTCCCAAATACATTCCTACCACTTCATAGATACAGCAAAATTCCACATTTTTCTGCAAATTTCTCAATATATCACTGCCAATAATACTCCCTTTGCTGGTTCTACTCCTGTTTGGTTACTTTTGGATCACACAATGCAGACAATGTCTCCACACAATGTATTTACCAGCAACCTAAAGGTGAAAGTCTTGACATGATTTCAGTATAATAGCGCCAATGCAGCATAAGAAACCTACAATGCATTATAATTTACAGCATTATTTTATGACTATTTACATGGTCTATAAATTTATTCTAGGTCATAGGTGTTCACAAATGATGGACAAGAAGAACTGCTGGTATCTGGGATATTGACATCTATATTCACTACTTTTTTAGATATTAACATTCAGGTGCTGCATTGGTGCTTTTAACCTCTTAACATGTTGCCACAATGGCAATAATTGTCTGATGACACTTGCATCTGATGAGCAAAACTGGTGATGGCGAGTCAAATTGTGCGCACACTATGGCTATTTTATCTGAATATTAGTTACCAAGGTTGTGTGTCCCAGACAGATGATACCTGCATTTGATAAATTTCGAGATATAATTGTATGTGATTGTATTAAACCATATACCTACAAGGGCAATCAAATGAAAACAAGGCAGATGGGCAAAAAGTAAGTAAATACTTTATTATTTCAGAAGTAATAACCATAAATGTCAACAAATTTATTCCGCTGTGAGACAAGACTGTAAATGCCTTCTTGGAAGAATTTTTGAAGTTGCTTATGGACAATGATTGTACCCAGGCCCGCACCCCTTTGTCCGAAGCAAATCAACGGTTATGAATGTCTTTCTTCAGAGCTCCAAAAATATGTAAGTCACATGGAGAGAGAGAGGATGTGCAAGAGACTCCCAATAAGCATTCTGCATCATGGTCAAAACAATCTTGACAACATATGGTTGTGCATTATTCTCCAACAGAATTATGCTGTCTGTCAACATTTCTGGGCGTTTGGACTTGATGGCAGGCTTAAATTTTTGAAAATTGTCCACACATTGTTCTGGATTATTTTTGATGCCATGAACCAGAAATTCAATATGCAGCAGGCCCTTGCAGTCAAAGAAAAAGGTCATTGCGATTTTCCCAAAGCTGGTATGCCTGTCGTTTTGACTACACTATCGCAGTTTTGCTGGGGAGCCCTTACACATGTTCCATATAGTCCCAATCTCTCCCCAGGCCAAACAGTGCTATGAAACAAAATGTCATATACTAAGTGCTGTGTAAACACTGTTCATCCTTTTACATCAGCATGACTACAACCCAGTTATCAGTTAGGATGAATGGGCATAGGCAGCGGGTGCATACTGGCAACACACAATATTCTGTTGCACAGCATCCTCTACCAACATGACAGTCATGGTCTCTGTGCCTGTTTCAACCACACGCAACACCTGGATTCTTCCCCCAGACACCAGTTTCTTAGAATTCTGCAGGTGGGAACTAGCTTGACAACATTTCCTTGGTTCTCACCACCCACCTGGCCTTAATAAAAGTTGATTTCTTCAGTCTCAGCATTTCTTCAAAGTAACTAGTACTTTCTTCACTCTGTTTTAGTTTTCTACATCTTTCATTTTCTTACCTATCTATTTTTTGCTGTCCCCCTCCACCTTCGTTACATACATAGAATACACTTAGCCTTTCACCCTTATTAAGCCATGCACGATGTTTTAGCAGTAATCTCTGTCTTGCATATTACCCTGTCTTCCACCTTTAAGCTCTCAGGTTTTCAAATCCTGTCTGGTGCAGTCCACGACAATCAGTCTTCCCTTCTGATCCCATCCAGTAAGTCTCCCCTGACCTGCAGTTCTGGATGACTTTTACAAAATCTACTGCTTTTCTTAGACTTCTGCAGTCCTTTTCCTTCACCCCTCCTCCTTCCCCTCCAACCTTTCTGTCCGAAGAAGGAGCCACTGGCTCCAAAAGCTTGCCTAATTATAACCTTCTTTTATGTGTGTGTTTGTCGCTGCCTGGTAAGCAGATTTTTTATCTATCTAATTACATTAAACTAATCTATAACTTTTTTAAAAAAAATGTGTTTATTTATGTTCCACATCTTCTCCTAAACCAGTGGACACATTTCAACCAGACTTCATACACATGTTACTTACTGTCTCAATAGAATTGCTGTGGGGGTAAGAACCACCGACGAATCAAAGGAGGTGAAGGGTGGGCAATGAAACAGCAGTGTAGCCCATGACATGCAAATACCCTTGCTTTAGTCCTGCACTATTTGAGAATGAGAGTACTTAGTGACTTGCAACAAACTTTACAAAACTTTGTCTTGCTGACAACCTCCACAAAATGATAAAAGTAACGATGTTTATCACTTACTACATTTTCGCTGTTCGTAGAGTAAAGCTACCACATGAAGCATGATGTTTTAATTTATTAGTTCTTTACTTCTAACTGTATCTGCGACACATTTTGCAGGCGGTAATCATACGTACCACTGAACGTAAATTATGTCATTTTACAACACATAGGTCAGAAGATGCAAGGTCATAAACATGTAGCTGCATGAAAATGAAATTGTAGGGCATATTAGCTACAGATACAGGTGAGGTATGTGTACAAATGTGTGTGAAATATGTTAAATATGTGTGACATATACTTCACATCAAGAGAGAGAGGCGGTAGGAGATGGACTAATAGAAGACTGGAATAAATACACACCTGAGCAACGGATATTCAGCTAGTTTTGCAATCACTTCCATTTCAAAACCTTGATGAAGCTGCAATAATTTCACATTGTTTCCTATGATAAAACTGAAAACTAATGCTGTATGCTTGGTATTAACACTTTTTATTTTTAGTTCAATAACTGTAAGTTTCACAATTAATATTTTAACATAACACAAAAACTTTTCATATTCACTTTGCTGTACTGATCAAACAAAGACTAACTGTGCAGTATCTCATCAGTCTAAGAGCTTAAATAGAAAGACTGCCCTGAAGTGATTTACTGAAATGTCTGAATACAAAGGGCGAGCAGAAATGATGCCTTTGGCATGAGTTTCATCGTGTACATAAAATACAATTCCTTCTGATACATCTCAAATATTGTGTGTGTCAAATTAAATAACAGTATTGCTTCCGCTTTTAATAATAAAGATAGATTCAAATAAAATTATATTTTATACAAATGAAAAACTTTTAGAAATGTTTACCTATTTATGAAAATAAAATAAATAATTTTCCAAAATATGCGTCACAATGTCCACGTAAGTTAATTTTGCAGATTAATCATAGACAGGTGGCATTTATTACAAACAATAAAATAAGAAAAGATTGTGTTTTGTACCTTATCATTAAATTAATGGAATGACTAATTTTTGTAGCACAACACAGAAACATGTAAAATTATTACAGAACTTTGGCAGTGTACTAATGGAATGTGTAATTATTGAAAAACATGAATTGGATACTTCATATCTGCAAACTGGCATAAATCTCAATCTCAAGAAGTTACTGTAAACCTTGGTTTGTTGTTGTAGGCAACTGCACACATCTTCCCATGAAGGCATTGACAATGTATTAACAGTTGGTAATTATTTTTGAAATAATAAATGGTTTACTTACTTTTTTCCATTCTGTCTCATTTTCATTTGACTATCCCCTATAGTAGTGCTGAGTCTGACTAGAAATATTTTGACTTTAGCAGTTTCTATAGAACTAAGATTTGTTTGATTGCCAGGCTGTTCACAGGAAACTACCTTTCCCTCGGCACAGTGATGGTTTTGGTGCTGTCCTGCAGTCGAGGTAAATGTTATGATTTACAGAACATTGCCAGAGTAAGTCTACAAACTATTCTCTTTTCCTTCCTCACACTGCCATTATTGAACTACAACAAGAAAGCATTCCATTATTGGCTGTGCAGATTTCAGTGCCATTGCCACCATAAAATAGGTATGGCTGCAGTATATCTACACAACATTTGTCCCCAATTCCCACAAAGACACCTCCTCCTCCTGTACGTCTCGATCACAACAGCAGTTCACCATTTGCCTGTGGTTAATCAAGACTTTGTGAAACCGTATGCAGTTTTACAATCACAGGGTCTTCCTACACTATAGGTGTGCTCATCTCTATTTCATCTACGGACACA
Source organism: Schistocerca serialis cubense (assembly GCF_023864345.2). Classification (NCBI taxonomy): domain Eukaryota; kingdom Metazoa; phylum Arthropoda; class Insecta; order Orthoptera; family Acrididae; genus Schistocerca; species Schistocerca serialis. The sequence continues at coordinate 95,249,271 of NC_064647.1, forward strand.
GCACATCAACTGAAAAGAAAATACACCCTTTTTTCACTGGATGGGGAGGCTGAAATGTCAAGGGCATAAAATCGCCGCTCCAGGAATTGGAACCTTCTAAATTCCACACGGTGCAATACACACCAACATACAGTTGTAAACTCATCAATTGAGAAGTCCAATTGCCATTAGCACGTAGTAATATGTCAATCTGAGGTGGCATGGCTCATGTTGGTTCAGTTCTAGGAATCTGTTTTACAGCCAAATTGAGGTTATTTCGGCAGGTTTCCCCATAATATTGCTGAATGCTGGACCAGATTACTCTTCCTCAAACAGCCAAACAAATGTAGATTTCAAAATTTTCAACTTGTTATTGCCAGCCTACATTTTACAACCTCTATACCCTGGCTGACTTAATTATTTGGGGATGTAATTTCAGATTGTTAAAGCAAAGAGGTCGTATCCATACTTATACTGACAAAAAAGATGCACTTTGCATATACTAGTGAAGTCGAATGTCAAAAGTTTGAATGTTATAGGGAAGTTAGTAAATCTCAAAAAGGAAATGCTAAGGCTCAGTCTAGATACAGTGGGGGTCAGTGAAATGAAACTGAAAGCAGACAAGGATTTCTGGTCAGTTGAGTGCAGTGTAATATCAACAGCAACAGAAAATGTTATAACAGCAGTAGGATTCATTATCAATAGGGAGGTAGCGCAGAGAGTGAGCTACTGTGAACACTTCACTTCAATGATTGCAGTTTTCTAGTAAGAATATACAGCAAACCAGCACTGACATCAAACTTCAGGTATACATGTCAACATCATAAGCAGAAGATGAAAAGGCGTACAAAGTATATGAATAGGTAATTCAGTGCATAAAGGAAGATGAGAATCTAATAGTCACAGGGGATTGGACAGCATTTGTAGGGGATGGAGTAAAAGAAAGGAGTTTGGGAAAATACGGGCTTCATAGTAGGTACAAAATAGAAGAAAAACTTATTGACTTCTGCAATAAATTTCAGGTAGTAATGTTGAATACTCTGTTCAAGAAAGAAAAAGGCTGGCAGATATGGGAAGATTACAGTTACACTGCACACTGGTAAGGCAGAGATTTTGAAATCAGATATTGGGTTGTAAGGTGTATACAGCGGCAGATATAGACTCAGATCCCAATTTTGTGATTGTGAAGAGCAGGCTGTAGTTTAAGAGTCAGGTCAGGAAGAACTAATGCACAAAGAAGTATGATACAGGAATGCTAAGAAATGAAGAGATACACTTGAAGTTCTCTGAGACTATAGATACTGCAATAATAAATACCTCAGTATAAAGTTCAGTTGAAGAGGAACGTATGCTTCTAAAAATGACAATCATGTAAACTGGAAAGAAAACAGAGGTACAATGAAGGTAACTGCGAGGAAAGCACGGGTAACAGAACAAACACTGAAGTTGATAAATGGGGGAATACAGAAATAAAAGTCACTTAGGAATGAAATAAATATGAAATGCAGGGAAGCTAATGCAAAATGGCTGCAAGAGAAATGTTAAGAAATGATTGTCGGAAGGACTGACTCAGCATACAGAAAATTCAAAACAACCTTTGGTGAAATTAAAAGCACGGGAGTACAGAATGTGGACTAACAGTACATCAAAAACAGATAAAGTAATGAGCAGGAGCAGGAATGCAACTTAATATCAGAATTAGAGAGTACGCAGCGCAATAACCCGTGATGGATGGAACAAGGACGACACAAAATGCAGACTAACACTGGCAAAATGGGCATTCATGGCCAAGAAAAGTCTACTAGTATCTAACATGGGCCTTAATGTGAGGAAGAAATTTCTGAGAATGTACATTTGGAGCACAGCTCTGTATGGTAGTACAACTTGGACTGTGGGGAAACCCGAACAGAAGAGAATCAAAGCATTTGAGATGTGATGCTACAGACGAATGATGAAAATTAGGTGGACTGATATGGTAAGGAATGAGGAGGTTCTGTGCTGAATCAGAGATGAAAGCAAAATGTGGAAAACACTGACGAGGAGGGACATGATGATAGGACATCTGTTAAGACATCAGGGAATGACTTACCTGTAGAGGGTAAAATCTGTAGACAAAGACAGAGAATGGAATACATCCAGCAAATAACTGCGGATGTAGGTTGCAGTTACTACTCTGCAATGAAAAGATTGGCACAGGGGGAGGAATTTGTGGTGGACTGTATCAAATCAGTCAGAAGACCGATGACTCAAAAAAAGGTGACATACACTTACAATGCAATTATCAAAGTAATCTACCTTCACAAAGCATTGATCTGACTATCAATCATTTCACATACAAAATGTCAAACTTTGTTATGTGTGTCAATGTATTCTCAAATTCTTTGAGTCATTTACCAAGTTAACACCAAAAATGACACTGGGAAGACAAAAATCAAGTCTCAAGAACTGTTTTGTGCTATCTTGTTCACATTTTAGAACGCAAATGGATTCTGATAACCAGGTCAAACATCAGTTTTCTGATCATCAGTCCTTTTATACGGTTGACGACTAGAAATCAGCAGTTCCTTTCCAACATAAGTCAGAACATAAGTCAGTACATAAGATGTTTCCTGTAAATCCAACTACAAGATTCCTTCTTCCTCAGTCTAATAATTCATACTCTCCTTTGCTGCACAAAATGTCACTCCATCGATATTAGTTAATATTTTTAAAAACTAGAAGAATGTGACAATCTGAGCATATTTCATAGAGAGTTGAACATTCCCATGAAAGTGAACATCACTTGTGGAAGAGGAAATCCAGCAATTAGAACCATTTTTCCAGAATCAATAATTGAGTGTTTACATGACCCAACAGAAGCAGTAATATGAAACTGGTTTATAACTTAGGTGTTGCATGTAAATATAGTAATTTATACCACACATGGGAGCTTTTGAATCTTGTCCCTCTTGTATAAATTTCTGTGAACAGTTAAGTTCCAGGTTTAAATCGTGGGTGATTAGAAATTCTGTCCATCAATTGTGAAGTTACTCCTTGGTATTGGGCAGCTGGTGAGCTATCAGAATATCAACTCCCATCTATTTACTGTCTTTGACCTGTTAAACAGTTACAGACCCTAAGGGTTTCTTAAAGATTTCAGTGATTTCTGGAAATGTTCTGTAGTAATAATAATAATAATAATAATAATAATAATAATAATAATAATAATAATAATAATAATAAAATACCTGGAAAATTATTATCAGTGGACTGCAAATGTTCTTATGGCAACGTCTGAATAGTTCCTAGCATGACAAAGAATACACAAGATTTCAAAGATACCACAATAAGGTATTTTCTTTCACTGTAAAGCTGCTTAACATGTAGTAATGTATTGTAAACAAGGCTGTGTTGCTACAGATGTAGATAATTATTTGCTTTGAATAATACCATTATATTCATGTGTATATTAAGCTTCAAATGTAAGATAAACAGCAGCTATTTAACGTAACTTACGAAACAACAGGTTATTCTCCTGTGAATTTTGACTTCTATTTTGTATCATTTACTGTTTGAACACTCACTCACTCACTCACTCACTCACTCACTCACTCTCTCTCTCTCTCTCTCTCTCTCTCTCTCTCTCTCTCTCTCTCTCTCCCCCCCCCCCCCCCCCTCTCTCCTGGAGGTCTTTCACCTGAATCTGGCACAGAAACAGCAGGTCTCATTAGTATCTTGAAAACTAAAGACAAATAGTATCAGTCCATGGAGCAACCTCCCAAGAGCAAAAATTGGAGCATTGTGTACCCCAGGGATCCATCACAGGACCTCTCCTGTTCCTTATCTATGTCAATAATATAACTTGTATCTATGACATTCTACAGTTTGCTGATGATACCACACACTGTGCCGAGACAAAAATGGCTGAACAAGCTGTGTTGACAGCAGACGTACTCTTTGAAAGCATTAAAGAGTGGTTCATCGAAAATAAAATTAAAATGGTCAAGAAAAAAACACAACACATGATATGAAGTCCCAGCAAAGTCAGCTGCCAGGATAACATGGATGCTGTCAAACTACTAGGCTTCATGATAAACAGCAAACTAACAACGAAAGAGCGCACAGAGTATTTGTGTTACAAGCTCTCTTGTGTTATATATTGGCTAAGAAAACTAAAAGTTACTATTAACAATACATTATGCACTCTTTCATAACCATATTAATTATGGTCTGCTGTTATGGGGACGCTCGGCAGGTTTTAAGGTGGTGTTAATGCTCCAAAAAAAAAGCTGTCAGAATCATTACGTTAAGTAAAAAACAGGAGCACTGCAAACCTATATTTACCAGTTTAGGGATAATGACAGTATTCAGCTAATAGGTGTTTCTATGCTTCAGCCATGTAAAGGAAAACCAAGGTGATTTCAGCATGAAGTAAGACATTCATAATCACGACACCCTCAACAAGAACATTGAAGTACCAAGTTGTCAACTGACTGGAACGCAAGACAGTTTTTCAGTGGTAGCCCTAAAAATGTTCAATACACTGAACCAAGAAGTGCAGTCTCTGCCGTTAGGACTGTTCAAATGGACAATTGCACAGGACTTTAAGGAACACCAATTATATTCTATTGGAGAGTTTTTCAGTGTTGACCAAAGCGAATGGACAAAATAATACTGTCTTAATATGTTATATATGCTCTTATTGTGGGTACTTTTCTGTACGTTGCATAAAATTGTAACCAAATCTTATGTACACCATGTAATCAAAAGTATCCGGACACCCCCAAAAACATAAGTTTTTCATATAAGGTGCATTGTGCTCCCACCTATTGCCAGCAACCTCAGTAATCATTAGACATTGTGGGAGAGGAGAATGGGGTGCTCCGCGGACTTCGAACAGGGTCAGTTGATTGGGTGTCAGTTGTGTCAAATGTCTGTATGTGAGACTTCCACACTCCTAAACATCCCTAGGTCCACTGTTTCCGATGTGATAGCCAAGTGGAAACGTGAAGGGACACGTACAGCACAAAAGCTTACAGGCCTCTTCGTCCATTGACTGACAGAGACCGCCGACAGTTGGAGAGGGTCGTAATGCGTAATAGGCAGACATCTATCCAGACCATCACACAGGAATTACAAACTGCATCAGGATCCACTGCAAGTGCTATGACAGTTAGGCGGGAGGTGAGAAAACTTGGATTTCATGGTTGAGTGGCTGCTCGTAAGCCACACATCATGCCAGTAAATGCCAAACGACGCCTCGTTTGGTGTAAGAAGCGTAAACATTGGACAACAGAACAGTGGAAAAACGTTGTGTGGAGTGACGAACCACAGTACACAATGTGGTGACCCGATTGGCAGGGTGTGGGTATGGCGAATGCCTGGTGAACTTCATCTACCAGCATGCGTAGTGCCAACAATAAAATTGGGAGGTGGTGGTTTTATGCTGTGGTCGTGCTTTTCATGGAGGGGCCTTGCACCCCTCGTTGTTTTGCATGTCACTACCACAGCACAGGCCTATAGTGATGTTCTAAGCATCTTCTTGCTTCCCACTGTTGAAGAGCAATTCGGGGATGGTGACTGCACCTTTCAAAACAATCAAGTACCTGTTCATAATGTTCGGCCAGTGGCGGAGTGGTTACACAACAATATTATCCCTGTAATGGACTGGCCTGCACAGAGTCCTGACCTGAATCATATGGAACACCTTCAGGATGTTTTGGAATGCCGTCTTCGTGCCAGGCCTCACTGACCGACATCGATACCTCTCCTCAGTGCAGCACTCCATAAAGAATGGGCTGCCATTCCCCAAGAAACCTTCCATCATCTGACTGAACATATGCCTGTGAGAGTGGAAGCTGTCATCAAGCCGAAAGGTGGGCTGACACCATATTGAATTCCAGCATTACCTATGGAGAGCACCATGAACTTTTAAGTCATTTTCAGCCAGCTGTCCGGATACTTTTGATCACATAGTGTATGTAATCCTGACGCAGTCTGTCCAGTCACAACTGGTAATTGATGCAGATCTAGTAATGAAGTAATGGTATAGCCTCCTAGCTCCAGTAGGAACAGAGATAGGGCGAAAACGTGTTTTTTTTCCCCAGCCCCTAGCATATAGGCTGCCCTGGACAACAATTATGTTGTATGGGGACAGTAAGAGCCTGTCAAAGCAACCTTCTTTTGGGGGGGGGGGGGGGAGACAGCCTATATGTCAGGGGCTCTAATATGAAGGCTGCCCTGCACAACAGGCGTGTCGTATTGTTGTACTGGCCTGCTATATAGACCTGATTTGCATGGCAAGCTGTATGTCAGGAGTAAATAAAACATTTTCAAGCCTCTGATGTGTACCCTGACCTGCACGACAGTCATGTTGTGGGACCAGTATCAGCTTGCTTTATTGAATTGTATTGCAGAGGCAACATGTGGAAATGAGCACTGCTGGGGACAGTTTGAGATGGATAGAGGAAGGGATGGACAGAGCAAGGAGAAAGGAGAAAATGGATAGATAGAAGGGAGGAGGGGGAGAAGCATGGGGCATGTGGAAGGTGTAGACAGGTAGACGGCTGATGGAAATGGAAGAGGGGGAGGATGATATGGTCAGAAGGAGGGGTAAAGGAAATGGCCAAAGTGAAGAGGAGATAGATAGATAGATAGATAGACAGACAGAAAGAAAGACAGACAGACAGCATATTAAATTATATAAGCACCCTCCACAACATGTAAGACATATCTGTAACAAAACTGTCTCCTATAAACACCTCAAATGACATTGTAATTACTGTTTCAGGTTCCTTAAATAACATCGAGATATTTCAGCACAGTTACTCGGTGTAGTAACACCAAAACATTGTCTTCAGTGCATGTCAATGTGCTACTGAAAGGATTGGAAAATATGTCTATAATGCACTAAGCAATGTAGTTTGGTTGTTGTTTTAAAGGCTTGGAGTTGATTCTGATGGACCATAACAAACAGAAAAAAGGGGTAAGAAGAGAACAGCTATCTCAGAGAGTATAGCTGATCTGGCTGAAGGGTATATAGCATGGCAGCAAGAACATGGAACCAATGAGTGTACAAAAGGCCATGTTATGATAAGAAAGAAATTTTATACCAGTAAAAACAAAGATGATGACTGTTTCTTGCAATAGCTCTGTGCATAATAATATTTCGATATGTGCTCGAACACCTAGCTAACAGTGCAGTACACTTCAGGTATTCTGCCAACAGCACCTGCACAGGCCAGCCACACAACTTGTGCACCTGTGATGGGCCACATGAATTGTGCACATGGTACAACATCCTCCGTGCCATGTTCTGGAACCCTCTTCCTTATAAGCCCAGTGCACAGGCTCTTGCCCTCATATTGCATTCACACTTATTGTCAGCAACTGCTTGTATAAGTACCTGGATGGTTTCTATGTTTGTATCCATATTTTCACCTATTGTTTACTTGTATGTGGAGGAAGAATAAACTTCAGTTCATTGTGGCCATGCTGTTGTTTACACCTTAGAGTAGCATACGAGGTGCTATCCAAAATTTTTGGGACTGGTGCTGCCATCTTTTGATAACCTTACCTTTGGACTAACAGTCACCATCACCCTCAAAGGAGTTCCCATATGCACGTACACACCGGTCCCAGCATTTCTGCCACTGGTCAAACATTTCCTGGAAGTCCTGTTCTTTGAGGGTGTTTATCACTGCCCGCGATGTTCTTGAATCCTCTCTAGAGTTTTGAACCAATGGCCTTTCAACTTGAGTTTCAGTTTTGGGAATAGCGTGAATTCACATGATGCCAAATCTGGCAAATACGGTGGGTGAGATATAACTGCCATGTTGTTTTTGCCAAAGAGGTCCTGGTAAGCAACGACGTGTGACAGGGCATGTTGTCGTGATGCAGCAGCCACTTCCCTTGATGCCAAAATTCGGGTCATCAGCACCGCACATTTTCACGGAGCCATCACAAAACGTCACAGTAGTACGTGGAATTCACTGTTTAGTTGGGTGGGATGAATTCTTTGTGCACAATTCCCTTGGTATGCTCTTCACTTTGCTCTGCACCTGTTTCCCTTTTTTGGGTCTTGGAGAGCCCGGGTTCTTCCACTGGGATGATTGTTGCTTTGTCTCTGGTTAATAACTGTAAGTCCAGTTGAATCATTGCAAGGGTCTCCGTAGCACTTTTCCCGAGATTTGCACAGAATTTGATAAACACGCGCTGTTCCGTTCGTGGATCATTCGTAAAATTCCCACACACCAAACACAGAGTATTACGGAAATCACTGTGGACATGCAACACTTCCTCCCAGCTGAATGCCATGCCACACACTGACGCATCAGATACGCAGCTCTCGCCACCTAGCGATGCAAAGATCTACTACTCCTACTTTCCAAATGGCAGCAGCAGTCCCAAAAATTTTGGATTCCACCTCGTACAGTTCTCACTGATAACGTAATGTAATATATTGCAGTCTGGATGGGTTTGTCAAACTATGAAGATTTCAATGGCATGGATGATGATATTGTGGATTTAAAGCTAGTAAATGTTTTATGTCTAAAGAGAGCTGTTTAAATAGAAATTATTTTCTGAGTTTGGTGATTTACTTGATTGTTTGTAGAAGTCCAACATACCATCAATTAAAAAAACTATGACTTTACAGTCGATTTTAAGTTGGTTTCTAGACAGTATAGTTGCTAAAGTTTCTAATTTTAGAAAGCTCTATTATCAGAATCTACACAAATTTATCAAAGAAAAATTATGAGTCAGGACATGACGTGCTTTTTGTTAATTTTTTTGACAGTTTGTTTTTAATATGCAGTGCATACTTTGCAAACCATTGAAGTGCACGGCAAAGCGTACTTCACATGGTGGCAATTATTAGGGCATATACCCAATCCAGATGTGCAGAGCATGGGAGGAATGACTGCTTGAACATCTTTATGCACATTTTTATTAGTACAATCTTGTGTTCACAACCCCTACTGGAACAATACAAAGGGAGTAAGTGCCAACAAGATTCTACAGCAGAGTGAAACTTTGTAATAATGCTTTCATGGGATAGACTGCATGTATCTTGAAGTGTCTACCAGTTTAGCTTTTTAAGCATCTCTGCAGTGTTCTTCCAAGAGTCAAACAACATGTGATCCCTGGTGCTGTCCTTCATTGTATACATTCTGTATCCCATCAGTCATATGTGGTGTGGCCCCACACATTTTAGAAATATTCTGTGCTGTATTGTATGAGTGCTTTACAAGCAACAATATGTAAAGGAGAGACTGTTATTAACAATATAGAGGAGGTGCTCAGTCCCAGTTAGGCAAAATGAAAAAAGACTGCAAAAATATTAAAATTTCAGTTGAAGTCTTTCTTCTGCACTTCGGAAACACACACAAGCACAACTCAAACATGTGGCACTGCGTCAGTGTGCTACAGCTTTAATATTTTAACAGTCTCTTTCATTGTGTCTGTCTGTGAGCTCAACGCCTCCTGTACTGAGTGGCAATCTCTCCTTTCCATACTGTTGTTATTCCACCCTAGACTTTCCATTGCTTGTTTCCAAAGCAATGTATTTTGTAGACTTATAGTATTCTGCAGTATCTTACCAATGAACTGAAGTCTACTATCTTATGAGAAGGAAAGTTGCCACTCACCATATAGCAGAGATGCTGAGTCACCGATAGGCACAACGAAAAGATTTTTGTTGTGCTTATGGGCGACTCAGCATCTCCACTATATGGTGAGTGGCAACTTTCCTTCTCATATTAATGTTACATTCCATCCTAGATTTTCCATTGTTTGAAGTCTACTATCTGCTTTACTTACTATTATGGCTATGTACATTACCTGTGAAACGTTTTCAGTCATCTGACACAACAATGGATATGTGGCTAAAACAAGGATTTCATTTTGAATATTCTTCCATATCCCCATTCTGATAATAAAACAATTATAAACTTGCAAAGACTAAGAATCTGTTGTGTGTTTGTCTGGTTGTTCATGTAGAGAGCCACTGGTGAGTACCCACAAGGATGCTGATGTGCCTTCACTTACGATGGTTCCATTCGAATAGGCCTTATTCCTTCTGCTGTTTGTGTAGCTATCAATTCACTTTAGCTTACAGTGCACTGCGTCCATCTAGCAATGTGTTTGTACTCCTGGTCAGGTCCATACCATATTTCCTCCTAATTGGGCAGAAGGAGGTGACTGGAATTGAAAAACATGCTGTAATTGTAGCTCTGCATCAGGAAGGATATTCTAGTAGGACTATAGCAACAAAAGTTAGCATAGTCCAATTTACAGTGGTGTATACATTGCATTGGTTCACACAAACTTGTGCCAAAGCAAGTGCTTCACGATCTGAAAGACCCTGAGTAACTTCATACAAGGAAGATCAACTCATATCTGTACAGAGTAAATGTCAGAGGACTCACACAGAACCTGAAATTCGTGAATAAGCAAATAGTATGCAAACAGCTTCAAACTTTGTTTCAACAGTGCAATGCTGTCTCTATGAACAAGGTTTAAAGGGGTGCATTATGGCCAATAAACATTTATCACACAAACGAAATAAGGTTGAACAATCACAGTGAGCACAGCAACATAGAAACTGCAATATGCAGCAATGATCTGAGATGTTATTCAGAGACTAATCTAAGTTTGAAGTATCTGGAAGCCTTTGGTGTATGTTTGTATGCTGACACTTTTCATTGCTGTTGACGGATTCAGTAAGTTCATATACGGATAATATCACAAAATGATCACTCCAAAGGATAGACATGCTTCAAGCACTGTTTACATGTGTGACTGTGTTGTTATTATTTGCATGTTTTACTGATGTTACATGTGGACAGCTATGTAAGTGACAAAATGAAAGATATCTTGCACAGTTGCCTATTAATCTGTCCCTCTTCCATCTCCATAGATACTACAATAGTGAGTTATGAAGAAAAGCAGTATGATCTACTCTGATTAAGGCAATTATTAGCATTTTCATAAAAAAATTGTATGCAGTCTGTTATGTGGAACCAATTCTCTTTTCTCTCCTTTCTGTCAACTAGCCGACTGATAGCATAAAATACCAAGTAATCTAAGATAATTGTCATTTCAATATCATTGAACACCACAACTCAAAATAACAACAAGAACATTAATGAAACAAATTTTTACTGGTCCTTCTTGATACAGTCATGTTTATCTAGCAAAAGGACATCTTGACTGCATGAGAGCAGTTTTCCCATAATTTTGGAAATCTCCATGAAAATATCTCTTCATAAATTACCAATAAAACAGGGGATTGGTAAAGAAAGCTGAGTAAATAAAACACTAATCTGTATCCATATCTCACATTCTTGAATTTTCATAAATTAAAATAAGGGTGCAGCATTATAAAAACGAGTTACACTCATGAAAGTAAAAATGCTTTGAACATTTTATTTTGCTTCAAATCTAGGAAACATCTTACACAAGTATCCTTTGGTAACATAACAAGCAGATAATTATACAAATCATAATCTATTCCACTTAACATACATTACTCTTTGCAAAGAGACTCACAACTATAAATTTAAATAAATATTTCTGAATAACTTAAGTATTATAAAAGTAAATAAATTACCAAACAAAGTCTACATGCATTAAGAAACCACTAGCAGTCCATTTTGTTCTAAATTTTCCAGCGTGATTCTTGCTTATAGGAACAATTAGCTACAGTAAGATTACATGCAGATTCAAAAACAACGGATTCACAGAATCCATTAGCCACACATAGGAACCACTATACCTTAAGAAGCACCTTTTATCACATCTCTAGGAAAAAATACTAAACAACCAATCACTCACATGCTTAGAATCTGATATAAGTATCAGCACCAGACCATTAAAAAAATAAAAAATAAAATTTGAAGCCATGCTAATTCTCAAAACTCAGAACATAAGACAAATATAGAGTTCACATGTCTAATGATTCAGATATGAGCACCAAATTTTTGAAACAGTTAAAAAATTGATTTAGTGACCTCAAGTTATGCAGAAGAGAATTACATAGTTAAGAATGCAAGTCAAATCAAATTTCGAAAGTAAAGTGTAATACGGAAAATAATACTTTATTGTCCATCAAATATCAAATCTATGTACCCAGGCAGATAAAAAATATCACAAATTAAAAACCTGTAAAAGAGGGCTCCCAATTACTTGTATTATCCCTTAAGGTTTTAGGCATAACTTTCTAACTGAAAGCCATTAGCTGAGTGGATTTTTAAAATGTTCAAGAATTACAAGGACAAAGAACAAAACAGTTTTTCTTCTCGACTTCTGCACAATCTCTCTTAACACTGGTGCTTCTATCCTGAATCATTACACCACTTTTATCCCTTTTTTTAACAGGATTCACTGTAGTATGACAATCCAGTCTTTCCACAAGCAGAAATACATGTGTTTCTTTTATTCTATGACTTCTTTCTACCAAGTTCCCTTGCTTCTTTGGTATAAACATTTCATACTGAGTAACAATTTCCACAACAAAAATTGCTAATGATGATACTAGCCATTACTTACTATTAGTGCTTTTTAATATTTTTTACAGGATACACACATAAATCAACTAGCAAATGTTTTTCACTGTATACTTAAATTTCCACATAAAGCAGTTACAGATGTAACAAATCTGTCCGAACCCACTGAACACAAATTACTCACACTCACTATAAAAACTAATAAAATGGGCACTAAACTTTTTAACTGTAAATTACTGTCCTTTCAATTCATGTCTACATGCACCTATCCCTGCAAATATTTCTATTGTTTTCCGAGAATATCATGTCAATTTAGAATTCATTCTTCCTCCTTTGTGCTGTTTCTTTTGCCAATAAAACTACCCAACTCTCTTCTATATTTTTAGTTTATGTATTGTATTGACTGGGAAACTTTTCTGTCCAGTTCATTATCATGTGTGTGCCTTTAATGATCTTTATTGGTGCAGCGTAACATTAAGTAAATAATAGTAAGTGTATTCATTAAAAAATTGTAAGTTCGCATTTATTTGGTGTATTTAATGTTAAATCAGGTCTTCACTCTCTAAGTAAATACAAAACAGCAACAAACTATGTTAGAGCATTACTTTAAGAAACACTTACCTAATATTGAAAATTAATAATTTATATTGAAGCATATATTACAAAACTATCAATCAGCAAACTGTATTATTGTACATCATAATAGTCTTGCGATATCAAAAAGTAGGTTTCTCACATCTCATGCTCACAAAAAAAAAAAAAAAAAAAAAAAAAAAAAAAAAAAAAAAAAAAAAAAAACCACTCATGAAGTAGAATGTGCCAACTTTTAAAAAGTCCACTTGTTCTCAAAATCAAGGAAACTTTTGTGGTGGTACTTAAATCACATGATACAATATCTAAAAAAGTATATATTTCAAAATAATTATGTATTTTTTGGGAGGACCAAAAAATGATGCCTACAAGTGAACTTGCCCGAATCCAATTTCTCCCATTCTTCATTTATTCTTTTCTTTTCTAATGAATGATTACAAATTTCATTCTAGCAATGTTTCACTACCTCACACTTCAACAGGTAATGCAAGTTTACAACTGTAAGTTAGTCCAAAATTACACAAAATGGATGACTGAGTAAAAAAATATACATGATATACTTTTCATTACAGGATACTTTTCATTACAGGATGCTGATGGCAGCAGAATAGCTGTGTACATTAGAGGGAAGTTTTAAAATGAAGTTAAACTTTTAACTAGGCCATGACTTTGGTACTATCACCTCGAGAGAAAATAACATGTTGCTGAAAATGTAGCATTATATGAAATACTGTTCACTCATAACAAATGGGAAAAAGAAGTGCCAAAAATCAAAGACAGGCTACATGTTCTGGAGGTGCTATTTGACAGTGTTGCCGGAGATGTAAAGAGAACACCACTTGAGAGAAAATGCATGAAATAACACTAAAGCAAAAGGTTGTTACAAGGGCAACATCTGAACACAAAAAAGTCTCTGAAAAGCTCTGAAAACAGAATATGACCTGCGACAGGAAGAAAGGAACAAGTTTGTTTATTATACATGTCCAGGACTTAGATACGCAAAGTAATTAAAATGCAGAATGATAAATAAAAGTACAGTACAGCAATATAAGATACTGAAAGTAATAACATAATGCAGAAGATACCTATAGCATTCTATTAAATGGACCACAAGCCCCAAAATTCCATGGTTTTGATGACCTTATCACTTGCTGCATAAAGACCTGTGGTGCAAGGATTGGGCAGGTTTCTGCAGACCAGCAGATGTGTGTCCTGTAGATTGCCACACACACATAATTCCTCCTCAATGGCGTAGCCAGACTTCCTGAGGTTTGCCATGCATTTTGACACTCCTTTCCTCAGTTGGTTTAGGGCCTCCGTGTCACATATGGCAGGGACAAGTAAGTCAGTGAGGTGGAGAGAATATGGGATTCACATTCCCAAGGCATGCATCTCCACAACAAAAATCAAACATCTGTATTGACGTCAATGATGAAGATGGCGACACTTTTTCAATATACTTTTGCAAAATTGACAAAGAATCTGTCAATGAGTATATTGTTAGATTACAGTGTAAAGAGGATATCTGGGAAATGGTTTCTATGAATCCAAATCTACCACTAGAAAAGAAATAACTAAAAGATATTAAAAAAAGAAAATTAATTTTCTCCCAGGACAAATTCTCCAAAGTAGTAATTATAAGTTTAACTTCATCTTAACACTTCCCACTATTGTACAAAAATATCCTGCTATGATGTGAGAATTTTGCCCTAAACTGGGATTTCAGTACAGATAAAGAGACCATAGCTCTACTAGTGTGATTTGAGGCACTTGCCATTTGTTCAAAAGTCCTACATCCTTGGATTATTATCTTGAGACAGACGTCAATCTTCATTTTGCCACAAAGATTTCAGAATAGCAAATGCATGTACCAAGCTGGTTAAAGTGAGCATTTCTCTTTGTTCAGGGTATGACTCGCAGATATGCCATGAAATTTAAACAGGTCAGAAATTGTATCAAGAAACAGACCCATCCAAATAGGAAAGCATTTCTTCTGCCATCTGCTGGATGGAGCAGCAGTCTTAGGAGTGTTGCCTCCAGCACATGAAAGTTTGTTTACTACTAATTTAGTGAGCAATCAAAATTATTAACTTAACCTTTAACTACCCCATCTCCTATGAAGGCTGCTTTTAATAGAAATTAATTACATTTCCATTGTTCTGTGTATAATTTTGACATGCATAGTCTGTGTACATGCATGTGTACGCTAACCTTTCCTCTCACTGCTGTTTTCATTTTTCAGATCCTCATTTCAGTCGTTTTCCCACTGTTTATGTTGTTGTTAACTCTTCTTCCCTTGCAAACTATATTTTAAAAAATAATTTCAACCACTATGGTTGTCTTACAATTTTGCAATGACGTCCCTGCAATCACACATTAAAACACGTTTTGTAAAATTTTTAACATGCACTTCTTCCCTAGTAGTTTTTATTTCATATAATGAATTATGAACTCTTTATTGTTTGGTATTAGATGAGGGTAACTTTATTTTTATGTTACATGTATGTAAGAATAGCTGCAGCCAACTTTTCAAAGTAAGCCTTGTCGGAAAAACTATCTGGTGCCAACAGATAGTAAGGAAATAACATTCCAGAATTAAAGACTGTGAATAACTAACATACAATACAGATGCTCTGTAGTGCTCTTCATTACACTACCTTGTGCTATGCTTCTAAAAATTTTCAGCTCTTATGAATTTTATGTGTGTGCACTTGTTATATCACTTGAAAGAGTCCCAATGACTGCTTGACTGCACGACATTAAATGAACACTGTTACAGTTCCACAAATTCTTCTTACTGTACTTGTTTGTGATAGTTGTGTTCTGTATTTCTGCGGAGCTACCTTTCAAGGCACAGAGTCTCTCGTGGTAGACACACTATTGGGGGCACTCTCCTGCGTGTAGTGGTGGTGATATTGTAAGTACTGAATCGAGCAAGTTATTTGTTCTAGCTACTGTCTATGTGAGCCACTAGGAAAACATTATGCTCACCACTTCACTCTGCAGGCTACACAAGAGTCAACGCTACTACTACAACTAGCAAACTGCGAGCACGGGAGCCCGTCACCAGAGCAGTACGGCACAGTACGTTGCAGTACTATGGGCCGGCTGTCGGCCTGGCCGCTGCCGGTACCTGGGAGTCTGCGAGTGAGCAGGCAGCAGCTAGCGAGCCGGGCAGTGAACGCCAGTCGTCGGCCAGCGGCAGTGGGGGCGGCTCCAGCGGGGGCAGCAACGGTGCCTGCTGGACGGCCATCTTGTACGACGCCTGCCTCAGCACCGGACCGTGGGCACGCGGTGTCCTCGGGATGAGTGGCTCCTGTATGCACACGATGTTTTTGTTACTACATTTCTTCTTAGAAGCACTGTGGCACCTGGGACTACCACAGGGTAGTGTATAAGTGTGGGAGCACACTTCTAAAACATAACAAGTGAATCAAAATAAATCTTATGTGAAGTAGTAAGAGCTTGGAGAGGGGTAAAACGTGAGGCTATGTTACCAACATGGTGGCCATTTTGTGTGGTATTGGCTATTATCTAGTCAGCCACACAGCCAGTTACACCACCGTGTTTCCTACAGCCAATACTGCAGCACGAGGGCGTTGCCACAAACAATTAAGCTGCTGCCAATGAGATGCGAGCATAGTTTGAATTTTCATATACTAACCCCATTTTTATGCGTTTGTGAGATGAATAAAACTTACAGACTTTCATGGTGGCCAAGGCTTGACATTATCTGAATAGACATTGTATTGAAGAGTGACTGATTTATAAATCTTTTGTGTACATATATACCTCTATAATCAAAACTACAGTTTGCAACTGATGCTGCCACTACAGCAACATTTTTTTTTTTTTTTTTTTCCTATTGATGTTAGATGTACAATACATTAAAATCTGAATTCTCTGATGATGAACAGCATCGATTACTCCCTCCTGTGTCCACTAAAGAGCCACATAGTGTGAGAGGAAGACGTAAAATTTTGGAAGCCACCACCTTGGATACAATTAATAATTATCAAATCGGTAGATGATTATGTGACAAATCAAACTCATAGAGAATGCACAAAAAACAATGGTGCCTTTCATTGGAGCATTCTCGTGTCACGACTACTGTTTTTTCATTACAGATCATGCGAAAGCTGATCACGTTAACAAAAGTACTGGATCTTCTTGATAACAGGAGACAGAACCACCCATGTTATCACAGAGAATTTCAGCTGTTGCCACCCAGACATATCACCTATTACCCTCAGCACGACTGTGAAACTTCTGACAATATTCCATGAAACTTGCTCTGTCAAACTGGAAGCTGATTGACTTAAAACAAGTAAGGATGAAGCAATATCAACCACCGTTTTGCATCATTCTATAACATTCAATAATAGGAAACTGGGGTCAGCTGTATACGGCTGACAGTTGATGCTAGTGTTCACATTCCAGTAAATGTACTGATATAAGGTGCTGAACACCTTACAGCCTTTATGTGTTATCACCAGCACTCGCCTCACTGTGTAAAAAAATGAGACATAACTTGACAGTCAATGAAGCTATGATCAAATGAAAAACACTGCTGTTCCTCTACCTGTCTGATATGTCGCATGACTCCTTTCCATTTAAAACTACGAACTGAATCCAAGATAGTAGCTTCCAAAATGCCTGCCATTTGGTAACATATCCTCATAGGTTTTTCCCATTTTCCATATCATGTTACTTGACTTTGATTTCTGTTTATTCACCTGTTTTTGTTTTAGATGTGTAATTTGATACCTATGAACTATACTACTACTACTACTACTACTACTACTACTACTACTATTACTACTGAGTGTATGGCAGAAAATAACTATGAGACAATTTTCTAATTTATTAGAACAATGTTACCAAATTTACCATGACTGTTTTCATCATCGGCATTATCATTATCATCCCCCTCCCCCCCCCCCCCTCCTCTCTCTTTTCAAGTACTCGGTTCATTGATACACAGGTTTTCCGATACCATCAGAAAAGGCCATATTCAGATTCTATAAATTTGAATTACAGGCCTATAAACAAGCATTTAATGTTGTTGTTAAAGTCTAAAATTTTATTATACAATTAACAATTTCATGAAATTTGAAAAAAAAAAAAACGAAACGAATTTTCATCTGCCACTTCTTATTTTAAATTATTTTTCTTTTTATAGCATATAGTTTGTAAGTTTGTATTTTATGACAATCCATGATATTAGATTATACAGAAAAATTAAACAAAAATTCTTATTCGAATAATAGCTCTATTTTGCTGTTAGTTTATATTGCCTACAATGATGGGTACAGTCCTGAACAGCTAAGTTACATAATGTATTAGTATCTTCAAAGAAAACAAAAGTTATGGCATTTAGGGCCAGCAGCCAATTCCCACAAAATATGAAGAAATGATCATAAAATAAATAGAGTAATCGGTTCAACTTCTTTGGTAACACTATACTATTTATGATCGAAATTGACATACAAAAGCAATTAGAACGATTTAATAATGTTAACAGAGCAATCTGTATAGCCTTCAGAACTAACAGAAGAAATAAAATAACTTCAGTTCTATAAAATTATGTCAGTACCACCCATTGCATATGGAAGTGAGCTGTGGATGGTAATAAAAAGAAATGAGCGAAGAATACAAGCATCAGAGATGTGATTCCTAAGAAGAGTAGCTGGCTGCACACTGTCCAACAGGACAACGAATGCTGACATCAGATAAGAACTGGGAGTGAGAAGATTAAATGAGAACATTAAGGAATACAGGAACAGCTGGAAGGACTATGTAACAAGAATGGAGGATGGGAGAGTACCAAAATTAATGATGAGTTACCATCCAGTGGGCAAAAAATGTTTAGAAAGGCCAAGGGACAGACGGAAAAATGAAAATAATTTCAACCAATGGGGCATAACAGGCAAATGGCTAAGACATGCAGGAAGAAGAAAAAGAATTTCCGACTGAAACGTTCACTATGACGCTGTAACATTGTTACTGATGTACGGAGAAACATGCTGCCTGCAACATAAAACTCACTTCAAACTGCCAAAATCCTGCTAACGAGCCATATAAAAGTCTTAATGGTTCTGTCAAATTAAGTTCCATGTGTCTGAACAGGCACTACTGGGATTTGGATAGCTGTCCGCTGACTTAATTCATATCAGCTGTCCACTGAAATAGCCAGAAAAACAAAATCCATACAAAGTAACTGCGTCTACAGTTTTCAAAATTACAATCGAGATCGCACTATACAATGAACACAAAGATATTTTTTATTTTGTATTTGTGTTGCGTAGCTACCTACGTTAAAGGCTTCTCATCTGAATCGAGGCTGAACACACAGCCTTTAAACAGTCTTTTAAGTGGTCAAAACAATTGGAAATCTGACAGTCGAGATCAAGACTAAATGGAAAATGCTCCAACACCTTGAAATGCATATTCTGTTAGCACGGAACAAAGACTGAACACGTCACTGAGCTCTGGGATCAAGGGATGGATGAATGGATGGATTAATGAATGGATGGATGAAGAAATGAATCAAGAAAAATGCATAACTGAAGGAATGATTTCAGCAGTCAATTAACTGCAATACGAATGAATGAAGTAATTAATCAATTACGTGCAGAAAAAATGAACAAATCAATCATCTGCAAACTGAACAGGTAAATAAATGAATAAACGAATCAATCAATCACTTGCAAAATGAATGAATGAGTCAGTCGGTCAATAGTAACCTAAAAAAATAGGGAACAGAAGACAGGACCACGGGACCGGAAAAAAGACCGCGGGACTGAACAAATACGGGACTGAATGAATGAATTGAAAGGAGAACTGAGTGACGTAAAGGAAATGAGACTGGAGTGAAGAAGGGATGAACAGACGAGGGCGGAAGATAGGAAAGAAATGGCACCACAAGAGTTTGGAGACATCATTACCCACTGGTGGTGACTAGTAACACTACGTCGGATGAACGAGTGCCGAGTACTGCGTGCTGGGTAGTGACTGACCTGGTGCTTGGCGTGCATGGTCTGCAGCAGGAGCCTGCGGGAGTGCAGGAGGCGTGAGGCGAGCAGCTGGTGCTGCAGCCCCTGGCCCTGGCCCTGGCCCTGGGAGGCGGCGGCCAGCCCCAGGCGCTCCCTGGCGGCGCGGTCGCGGTCCGCCCTGGGCAGCGGCTCTCGGTAGCGGCAGCGCAGCGCGCCGTGCAGCTCGGGCACGCCCCCGGCGCGCGCCGCCAGCCCCAGCGCCGCCCCCAGCGGGCCGCCGCCGCCCGCCACCAGCCCGCCGTCCGACGCGCGCCGCCCGTCGCGGAAATCCCCGGGGCCGCCCCCGCCGCCTCCGGAACCGCCGACCGCCGCCGCAGCTGCCGCCGCGGCCGCCGCCCCCTCGCAGCTGCCCGCCCCCGCCAGCTGCGGCAGACGGGGGCGTATCGCGAGGGCGGCTGCCGCCGGCACCAGGCCCGGGGGCGGAGTCGGCGACGCGGTGGGCCGCGGGGGCGGAGTCGACACGCCCCCGCACGCGACACCTGCCGCCGCTGCCGGCAGCCACACCTGAGGCCAAGCGGGCCGCAGCTATTAGCTACAACACCTACAACACGCCACACCCACTCATAGCCCGCCGACGCCTCTACTAAGAGACAGGTTACAACCCACCACCGCGCAGCCGGCTGTAACAGCTACACCCGAACACGGTGTACAGGGCGGTATCCAAAAGGTCCAAAGATTCGAAGTTTGCGCGCAAATGGTTAAAGAGTACATTTAAATACCGCCAGAAGACTCGCCATAGAATGAGGTGACAAAAGTAACGGAATACTTCCCAATATCATGTTGGAACTCGTTTTGCCGGGTGTAATACAAGAACTCGATTTGGAAGTCTCCTGCAGCCATGTCGCCTCTATGGCCGTCCGTAATTGCAAAAGTGCTGCTGGGGCAGGATTTTATGCACAAACTGACCTCTCGATTATATTCCACACATGTTCCACGGGATTCATGTCAGGCGATCAGGACGACCAAATCATTCGCTCGCATTGTCCAAAATGTTCTTCAGTTGTGAACAATTGTGACCCAGTGACATGGCGCATCGTTAATTGAGCACGTGAAGTGCACGAGTCGCTGCAATGATATCGCACTTAGGGACTTAGGGTTTGTGGAGCGCGAAACCCACGAAATAGCACGCCACATGCGTAGAGCCGCGCCGCCAAGGGCGCCTTGCCACGGTTCCGGTTCGCGTCGGGAAATCTACTCGAAATATTTTCAAAATTTTCCTTCAGTTGCTCTGCCACAACAGCTGCTGAGCCAGTGGGCCTATAGAGACATCCAATTACCATGTCTGAGCCTGCTTTAACCGTGACCTTCACCCAAATCATTTCACATTTCGGATCTCCGTCAATTTCCTTCGATACTATTGAACTTTTTATCGCTATAAACACACCTCCCTCTTCACTGTCCAGCCTGTCTCTGTGGTATACATTCCAATCTGAGTTCAGAGCTTCATTACTGTTTGCATCTGATTCCAGCCGACTTTCCGTCCCTAGTACTATGTGGGCATTGTGATCGCTTATTAGCGAGACCAGTTCTGGGATCTTTCTATAGACGCTCCTGCAGTTTACTGTAATCACATTAACATTGTCATTCGCTGTTGCGTTTGGCCTACTGCTACCCTGTCACGTCTCGGGAGACGTCTTGTCGGGCCTAGGGAGGGAATTCTCCAACCTAAAAAACCCACATGTGCACTCCACACTTACTTCGCTACCCTTGTAGCCGCTTCCTGCGTGTAGTGCATGCCTGACCTATTCAGGGGGACCCTACATTTCTCCACCCGATAGCGGAGGTCGAGAAATTTGCACCCCCAGATCTCCGCAGAATCGTCTGAGCCTCTGGTTTAAGGCGTCCACTCGGCTCCAAACCAGAGGACCGCGATCGGTTCTGGGAACGATACTACAAATAGTTAGCTCAGATTTCACCCCGCGAGCGAGGCTTTCCTCGTTCACCAATTCCGCTAACCGCCTCTATGAACTGAGGATGACCTCTGAACACAGACGGCAGGAGTCATTGGTGCCGACATAAGCACAAATTTGCAGTCAGGTGCACCCAGTACTCTCCTCCACATCTCGGATGAGACCCCCCGGCAAGCAGAGAGAGTGAACACTGGCCATCTTCCCCGACCTTTTCGCTATTTCCCTAAGGGGCTCCATCACCCGCCTAACGTTGGAGATCCGAATCACTAATAAAACCCTCCCCCTGCGTGCCTCCTCGGACCTTGCTGAAGGCAAGGACACACGTTTGAATTGTCGTCCTCCCGAAAGCGAGTGCAGTGTGCTAACCACAGCGCGACCTCGCTCGGTAGTTGCTGGACGGATGACGGAAAGTTCCAGTCGGCTGTCAACTAGCATCACAGTTGAAAATGTTCGGAAAGGGAGGGATCTGAATCTGCAAGATCACTGACAAATTATAAAAGACCTCTGCAACACCTACGCAATAAATTACGATACATGTGAATGTATTGTAGCAGGAAGTGTGAGAAGTATTGCCATGAAGTGTGCGCTGCATCACTAGAGATGAAAGTTATATTTATGGCCATGTCTTCAGAAAGGGACCAACAATGAAAGACTACTCTTTCACCTCGGCCAAAAAGAGCTCACTAATCTTTTTTTTTTTTTAATTTTATATATATATATATATATATATATATATATATATATATATAATACTGATGCGATTGTTAACGAAGTGTTCTCTCCAGGCCAACCGGTTATTAGAGTTGTATAGCGATTTTCTAAGACGTTTCAGGCAGAACATGAGGAGCAAAGGTACTCACCACACTTAGCTCCAGGCGACGTCTTCATATTCCCCAGGATGAACAACAGTTGGAGGGATAAAGATCTGATACAGTGAATAGTAGTCAAGTGGAATCGTGGAGTGTGTGAAACACACTAAAAAAAAATCCAGGACTTAGTTTTGAAACTGGCATAAACGTAAAGGATCTGAGTGATTACTCCCGAAGGGGTTAACTTGAAGGTGATGCTACGGTATAAGATATAGATAAGACATAACTGTTGCAGTTATGTTTCGAGAACTTTTGGATACCATACTCTGCACGAGGACAATCACAGTAAGCACGGAACAAGACAAATGCACTCAAAAGTGTGTTCACCTTGAGTTAAATCGGCTCCTCGACCAAATAATATCGGGCAACATTTTGTTCTGTGCAATACTGTCAGTTCAGTCCCGTATGCCAAAATATTTATTTGGGCGGTTTGCTGTCTTGTGTCAATCGAATTGTGAAAATGCCTTAAAAAATCTGCAGAACGCTCTTTCATTTTAAAATTATTGGAAATCTATAGAGGTTTGCCAAACTTAAGATATGTATAATCAAATCACTGGTGTGCAAAACTTAAGGGCGAAAGTACCTTTCCCATGTTGTGTCATTGCCAAGTAGCATACTGTAGCTCGACTAAACTTGGACCTTACGTAGAAGAAATTGCTACACTGTAGTACACAAGGTAACTGGGAGAAATACCCCATGAGATGAATAAACATGAACATAGCGCCCACCCTCCGAAAATTTCCGATAGTCTCGTCTCGTTTAGCCTTAAGTCACGCAGTAAAGATCCATATGTCAGTGCTCCCACTCTTCCGCTCGCGTGTAGCCAGTTAACAAAATGGTTCAAATGGCTCTGAGCACTATGGGACTCAACTGCTGAGGTCATTAGTCCCCTAGAACTTAGAACTAGTTAAACCTAACTAACCTAAGGACATCACAAACATCCATGCCCGAGGCAGGATTCGAACCTGCGACCGTAGCGGTCCTGCGGTTCCAGACTGCAGCGCCTTTAACCGCACGGCCACTTCGGCCGGCGCCAGTTAACATATAGCGATGTTGGTTAAGGGGGTAAACCACTTTAGGAGGTTCAAAAAATCCCATGTTTTATTGCATAAATCGTTAGCTTCAATATCCAAGAACACACCGTCAAAACTTCAAAGCGAAATTCGCATTCGTTTACGTTTTATGAGCGTAGAAGCGAGTGCACATCGGGTAAAGGCTGGAAAAAGCAATTATGGCGGCATACTATCATATGATTTCCACAGATGAAAATCCTCGACACGAGTATTGCCCAGAGGGAGAAGACAGCTGGTACGAATGGCTGAAGCGAACAGTCCTTGGAACGGAACATGAAACGCACCCTACTCCATTGCACCCCGACGTACAGAAGGAAATTCTTCCAATATATGAAGATTTATCAAGGGATGAATTACTGGAGAGATGTTTAGGTGGCCACACACAAAATGCCAATGAAAGTTTCCACTATTTGACGATTAGCTCCTAAGCACTTGCTCTCCAGACTAAAGGTCGTTGAATTGGCATCGTATTTAGCAGCGGGCTTATTCAATGAAGGATATTCATCCCTTCTGATGGTGATGAACGAGGCAGGAATTGTAGTAGGCACGCACAGCTTCAATTATGCCGAACATATGGATAACCATCGTGTGAGTCGGCAGAATCGACGTAGTTCACTGCAATCGAAGGAAGGTTGGAATGCACAGTTGCAAGCGCTAAACGAAGCCTATGAGGAAGAAGAAGGATTACTATATGGTACGGAATCGCAGATTAATCGGTAAGTATTTTACAGTATTGTTAACTTACTTGAATTTCTAGTTTCCGAGAATTTATTTATCAAACGCGATATCTCGAAATAACTTTTTCACATTTGCGTGCAGTCAGAAAGTATAGAACCGATCATTACGAAAAATGATAGTACGATTCTTTATAAAATTACGAATTACATGAACAGCCTTCTGAGATGATATCGTGATTTTAAGGGTATTTTTCATTGCATAATTAGAGAAAAAAATCGTGAAAATCGAAGCAAATTGTTCCAACGCGAGCAAAATTTTTAATTTTCATTATTTTCACCTGTATTGAGGTTCATATTCTTAGAAAATAAGTTATTATGTAAAAAAAACCTTTTTGATTACAGATGAAAATAGGAATGTGTAATGGTTCTTTATTTACGTGACCATTACGGCACCCCAACCCCAGTTCTCGATACCAGTAATATGGAACTACTTTTCTGAGAAGTAACAGACATATTTTTGTGATAATATTCACATTTGGTTGATGTATAGGTACTCCGACGTATCGATATACTACAGTGATATGGTTCTTGTGTGTATTCATTTCTGTGAGACTGTCATAATCTTTGACTTTCTTGTGTTCGGTTAAAGTGAAAATTAAGTGTACGAAGATTGATACAAAACTGTTTTCTTGATGATGTGACAATTAAGAAGTAGTTTATGTGAATTTACAAGAAGTTTAATAAAAATGTGGATCGTGAGCACCAAGTCAAAAATAATTTCTACCATACCATTGTTCTGATCTGGGATTGTCTAATCATTAAGAATTTCCTGAAAAACGCCTTTGTTAGGTCTTCAAATATTGCTAAAATACAGATCTGGACCTTCTAGCAGTCAAAGTGGAATCACCCTAGAATCAACAAGATGAGCCATAACAACTTCCACGAAATCTACGTGTGAATCCATTCAAGATAAGTGCCAAAATTAATGACTGTTTTACAGTGACTTCATTATTTCCATTCTGACGATACCATCCACAGTCAATAACTTCGTTGTTGCCCGATAAAGCGAACATATGCTGCGTGAGTAACATTATTAATCTGATTTCTAACCTACTTTGCAAGTGGTGGTATTGTTAGAAATGGCTGCACTGCACGCAATTGGGGAATTATACTCACAACCTTCAGCGGACATCACAGCGTAACTTTGTTATATTTGCCTGAAACTATTAAAAAACTTTCACAAAAACTGTTCGGAATATGAATGAAATAATGTCAAATTTTATTAAATTCTAACTTTGGAGAAAGGAGAACCACTTGCATGAGTATCGAGAGCTCAGATGCAAACCCAATTCTAAGCAAAGAAGGGAAAGCAGAAAGGTGGAAGGAGTATATAGAGGGTCTATACAAGAGCGATGTACTTGAGGACAATATTATGGAAATGGAAGAGGATGTAGATGAAGACGAAATGGGAGATACGATACTGCGTGAAGAGTTTGACAGAGCACTGAAAGACCTGAGTCGAAACAAGGCCCCGGGAGTAGACAACATTCCATCACAACTACTGATGGCCTTGGGAGAGCCAGTCATGACAGAACTCTACCATCTGGTGAGCAAGATGTATGAGACAGGCGAAATACCCTCAGACTTCTAGAAGAATATAATAATTCCAATCCCAAAGAAAGCAGGTGTTGACAGATGTGAAAATTACTGAACTATCAGTTTAATAAGTCACAGCTGCAAAATACTAACGCGAACTTTTTACATACGAATGGAAAAACTGATAGAAGGCGACCCCGGGAAATATGTTTGAATTCCGTAGAAATATTGCAACACGTGAGGCAATACTGACTCTACGACTTATCTTAGAAGAAAGATTAAGGAAAGGCAAACCTACGTTTCTAGCATTTGTAGACTTAGAGAAAGCTTTTGACAATGTGGATTGGAATACTGTCTTTCAAATTCTGAAGGTGGCAGGGGTAAAATACAGAGAGCGAAAGGCTATTTACAATTTGTACAGAAAGCAGATGGCAGTTATAAGAGTCGAGGGACATGAAAGGGAAGCAGTGGTTGGGAAGGGAGTGAGACAGGGTTGTAGCCTCTCCCCGATGTTATTCAATCTGTATATTGAGCAAGCAGTAAAGGAAACAAAAGAAAAATTCGGAGTAGGTATTAAAATCCATGGAGAAGAAATAAAAACTTTGGATTCGCCGATGACATTGTAATTCTGTCAGAGACAGCAAAGGACTTGGAAGAGCAGTTGAACGGAATGGACAGTGTCTTGAAAGGAGGATATAAGATGAACATCAACAAAAGCAAAACGAGGCTAATGGAATGTAGTCGCATTAAGTCGGGTGATGCTGCGGGAATTAAATTAGGAAACGAGACACTTACAATAGTGAAGGAGTTTTGCTATTTGGGGAGCAAAATAACTGATGATGGTCGAAGTAGAGAGGATATAAAATGTAGACTGGCAATGGCAAGGAAAGCGTTTCTGAAGAAGAAAAGTTTTGTTAACATCGAGTATTGATTTAAGTGTCAGAAGTCGTTTCTGACAGTATTGGTACGGAGTGTAGCCATGTATGGAAGTGAAACATGGACGATAAATAGTTTGGACAAGAAGAGAATAGAAGCTTTCGAAATGTGATGCTACAGAAGAATGCTGAAGATTAGATGGGTTGATCACATAACTAATGAGGAAGTATTGAATAGAATTGGGGAGAAGAGGAGTTTGTGGCACAACTTGACAAGAAGAAGGGACCGGTTGGTAGGACATGTTGTGAGTCATCAGGGGATCGCAAATTTAGCATTGGAGGGCAGCGTGGAGGGTAAAAGTCGTAGAGGGAGACCAAGAGATGAATACACTAAGCAGACTGAGAAGGATGTAGGTTGCAGTAAGTAGTGGGAGATGAAGAAGCTTGCACAGGATAGAGTAGCATGGTGAGCTGCATCAAACCAGTCTGAGGACTGAAGACCACAACAACAATAACTAAGTAATTCATCCCACCCAAAAAAATCCCAAAAAATCAGTGTCAACGAGCCTCCTAATGTGGTTTCTCCCCTTAAGGAACACACTTCACCAACGCTGCAAGGCCAACACTAGGATGCCTAAGGCACGGCTGTACACCACTCGCCAGCCTCAGCGACCCACTATTCTTCTGTGCTTGGCCTCGCTGTTAGTGAGCGCCGGCACTCACCTCGAGCGCGGAGCCGTCGCGGCTGTAGCTGCAGGAGGGTAGGCTGGAGGCGAGGTCGAGCCCGGAGCCCTCGAAGACGGCGGAGCAGCCCGAGTCGCAGCTGAGGTGCTGGCTGAGGCCCTTGTTGCAGCTGGAGGACGACGCGCTGCCGTAGCCGCCCTCCGCCTCCACCTCCACCCCCTCGTCCGCCGACACGCTCGACAAGTGCCGCGTCGGGAGGCGCCTGCAACGGGTCAAGGTCAGGGATCCAGAAGCAAGGAAGAGAGAAGAAAAAAGAAGTGGCAAGCAAAGGAAAGGAAACGTACACTATGTGATCAAAAGTATCCGGACACCTGGCTGAAAATGTGGCGCCCACCATCGGCAATGCTGGAATTCAATAATGGGTTGGCCCACTCTTAGCCTTGGTGACAGCTTCCGCTCTCCCAGGCACACGTCCAATCAGATACTGGGGAATGGCAGCCCATTCTTCACAAAGTGCTGCACTTAGGAGAGGTATCTATGTCGGGCGGTGAGGCCTTGCACGAAGTCGGCGTTCCAAAACATCCCGAAGGTGTTCTATAGGACTCAGGTCAGGACTCTGCGCAGGCCAGTCCATTATCGGGATATTATTGTTGTGTAACCACTCTCCCCACAGGCCGTGCATTATGAGCAGGTGCTCGGTCGTGTTGAAAGATGCAATCGCCATCCCCGAATTGCTCTTCAACAGTGGGAAGCAAGAAGGTGCTTAAAACATCAATGTAGGCCTGTGCTGTGACAGTGCCACGCAAAACAACAAGGCGTGCAAGCACCCTCCATGAAAAACACCACCACACCATAACACCACCGCCTCCGAATTTTACTGTTGGCACTACACCCGCAGGCGGATGACGTTCACCGCGCATTCACCATTCCCGCACCATTCCATCGCATCGTCACATTCTGTACCGTAATTCATCACTCCACACAACGTTTTTCCACTGTTCAATCGTCCACTGTTTACGCTCCTTACACCAAGCGAGGCGTCGTTTGGCATTTACCGGCGTGATGTGTGGCTTATGAGCAGCCGCTCGACCATGAAATCCAAGTTTTCTCACCTCTCGCCTAACTGTCATAGTATTTACAGTGGATCCTGATGCAGTTTGTAATTCCTGTGTGATGGTCTCGATAGATGTCTGCCTATTACAGATTACGACGCTCTTCAACTGTTGGCGGTGTCTGTCAGTGAACAGACGAAGTCGGCCTGTACGCTTTTGTTCTGTACGTCTCCTTCACCTTTCCACTTTACTATCGCATCGGAAACAGTGGACCTAGGTATGTTTAGGAGTGTGGAAACCTTGCGTACAGACGTATGACGAAAGTGACACCCAATCACCTGACCACGTTCGAAGTCCGTGAGCTCCGCGGAGTGCACCATTCTCCTCTCTCACGATGTCTAATGACTGCTGAGGTCGCTAATATGGAGTACCTGGCAGTAGGTGGCAGTGCAATGCACCCTATATGAAAAACGTACGTTTTTGCGTGTGTTCGGATACTTTTGATCACCTACTGTAAATGGAATGAAAACAACCACCAGCTATGGAAGGTAGCAGTCAAAAGCTCTTGAACTACGTTTCAACCCATATAAATTGGCCATCTGAAGAAGTCTTATTACCTATAAATCAGTATAACAGATAAATGCAATGTTCGAAAAATCAGGATTTTATAAAAACAGAACATACGTAGAGGAGGAGGTTGTTACAGAACGCAATAAAAATACAAGTGGACGTATTTGAAAACCAATTTCTGTTCGATTAATTAATTTAAACGTAGTTGGACAAACACCAAAGACGAACTGCGAACTGGCCGTTCAGTTGAGGTCACCACAAAGGAAACCACTGACAGAATCCATCACATGGTAATGCAAAACCGCCGAATTAAAATTCGTGAGATTGTTGAGACTGTAGGAATCTCAACTGAGGGAGTACGTCATATCCTGCCCGGAGAACTGGCTATCAAGAAGCTGTGTGCGATTGCTCTAAGTCGACCAAAAGTGCATCCGGCACAATATTTCAACACGTCTGGCGATGTTTAATCTCAACCAATAAGGCTTTTCCGCCTATTTGTGACTTTTGATGAAACATGAAGCCATCACTACTCACCAGAGTCAAACCGGTTGTCAAAACAACGGACAACCGGTGAAAGTGCGCCGCAGAAGACAAAGATAATTTTTCCAGCTGGTAACGTGATGGTCACTGTTTTTGGGATTAGGAACAATTGTCATACATTCCTTGGAAAAAGGTAGTGCAGTAACTAAACCATATTATGCTACATCGCTGGATCATTTGATACGTGCGTTGGCTGGAAAAAGGCCAACGCAAAAAAGTGCCCTTTCACCGGGATGATGGACTATCCCATACATAGCGATAACAATGGCGAAACGGCGTGAACTGGACTTGGAGGTGATTCCTCATCCGCCCTATTCACCAGACGTAGCTCCCAGTGACTTGTTCTTGTTCCCTAACTTGAAACTATGGTTTGCTGGGAAGAAATTTTCGGCAAATGAAGAAGTGACAGTTGCTGTCAACGAGTATTTTTCAGTTTGACAGAACTTATTTTTCCGTTGGATTGAAAAGCCGGAGGTTCGCTGGACCAAATGCATATTCCTCAATGGAAACTATGTCGAGAAGTAAGATGAATTGACTACGAAGTCTTTCGCAACGGAGACCTTGCATAAAAAGTTCTCGGTTTACTTGCCGCGTCAAATTTAGATAAAATCCCAAGCTTTCGATGACTACCTCCGTCGTCATCGTCCGGGGTAAAACAGTTTTACCTCGGACGAAGACGACGGAGGTAGTCATCGAAAGCTTGGGATTTTATCCAAATTTGACGCGGCAAGTAAACCGAGGATTTTTTATGCAAGTAAGATGAGTTTTGCTGTTTTTTAGCAGACTACCACTGCTTACGGTGTACATGCCGATGGGATGCAATTGGCACGAGAAATGAACAGATAAAACACCACTTGTTTATCTGTTTCGGACTGCCTTAACAGACACGACGTGTTAATAGCCTAAGAACTTTTATCACTGTACGTATAACAGCATAAAAGCCGAAATCTAGAATGTACAGAAGACAATTAGAGTAATACACAGTTAAGGGACGGCATAGTCTTTCAAAAAATGTTGCATAACTCTGGCTCGACACGGCCAAAAACTTCGTGGTGGAGAGCACCAAACCAGTGAATAAGGGGTCCCACACTGGCGTTCATTACTCACGAATCGGTGCAACGAGAGTACTTCCGCGTGACCTTCGTGGGTGAATTTCCCTTTCTTATGCTTCTTCTAGCCAATCTCGGTCTGGCATCCATCTTTCCCACGGCTACATATAGCAGACACCAGCCTGCTGGCAAGGGAAACTTCCCATCGCCCCCCCTCAAGATTTAGTGGTAGAATGGCCCAGTGGACAGCCCGTGAAAACTGAACGCAGATCAAGGATGAAAACTGGGAGAAGGTGTACTGGACTGTGGAAAAATAAGAAAAATAGAAACAATAAAGGGTCCAAGCACGAAATGTGCGACATGGCGCGAATATGAGTACGACCTATTCTTGAGTACTGCTCGAGTGTTTGGGATCCCTATCAGGTCGGATTGAGGGAGGACATAGAAACAATTCAGAGGCGGGCTGCTAGAATTATTACTGGCAGGTTTGATCATCACGCGAGTGTTACGGAAATGCTTCAGGAACTCGGGTGGGAGTCTCTGGAGGAAAGGAGGCGTTCTTTTCGTGAATCGCTACTGAGGAAACCAGCATTTGAGGCTGACTGCAGTACAATTTTACTGGCGCCAACTTACATTTCGCGGAAAGACCACAAAGATAAGAGAGATTAGCGCTCGTACAGAGGCATATAGGCAGTCATTTTTCCCTCGTTCTGTTTGGGAGTGAAACAGGGAGTGAAGATGCTAGTAGTTGTACGAGGTACCCTCCGCCTCGCAGCGTATGGTGGATTGCGGAGTATGTATGTAGATGTAGATGTATGAGTAACCAATGCATCGTGGTTGTGTGATCACTACGTTGGACTATGAAATGGCAAATCCATGTTCAAATCTTCCCCGTACCCCTATTACTTTTCACAAAATTATGTGCTACAGACGATTGTTGAAAATTACGTGGTGGTAAAGACGAATGTTGAATATTAGGTGGACTGATAAAATAAAGAATGAGGAGGTTCTGTGCACAATCGGAGAGGAAAGGAATATGTGGAATAAACTAACAAGAAGAAGGGACAGCCGGCCGGAGTGTCCGAGCGGTTCTAGGCGCTACAGTCTGGAATCGCGCAACCGCTACGGTCGCAGGTTCGAATCCTGCCTCGGGCATCGATGTGTGTGATGTCCTTAGGTTAGTTAGGTTTACGTAGTTCTAAGTTCTAGGGGACTGATGACCTCTGAAGTTAAGTCCCGTAGTGCTCAGAGCCATTTGAACCAACAAGGGACAGGATGACGGGACATCTCTTAAGGCGTCAGAGAATGACTTCCATGGTACTAGGCGGAACTGTAGTGGGTAAAAACTGTAGAGGAAGACAGAGACTGGAATACATCCGTAAATAATTGAGCACGTATGTTCCAAGCGCTACTCTGAGATAAAGCGTTTAGCGCAGAATATGAATTCGTGGCTGGCCGCATCAAACCAGTCAAGAGATTGATGACCAAAAAAATCAGTTCGGTCACTGACGTGTCTGTTCCCATTCTGTAGCCTTGGTAGTGTTTATGGAAAATGAGTAATGTGGCAAGACTATATTACCGTCTCAAGTAAATGTGATGAATAGTGAATGCATGTGAAATGCCACGTATACATGTCATAACAATGAAAACAACACATAAACGGGTGTGAACTACAAAGCAATTCAAGAGTCAAAACTTTCAAAACGGAACGCAACAGTCCTTACATTGGTAGAACAAATAGGAGGTCGTACACCTGGAGGTCCCTTCGTTACACCTCGCTGTTGCAAACGGAGTTACACCACGACACAGGTACAAATCTGAATACAGCGAAGTATCCGGCCAGACAGTTCATACTTTTGTGGAAAAAAATAGGGCACGAGGGAGATTTGAAAACGGTTCTCCCACTTCACAGTCCAAGACCGTGACCACACAATCATTACGCGATGGCTGTTCATATTCTCTCGATGTTGCACATTTGAACTTGGACCGTTCACGGTTTCTATTTTTCTTCTTTTTTCACAGTTCACTATAACACCTTCCCGTTTTCGTGCTTGATTTCTGTTCAGTTTTTGACGGGCTATCCATTGGGATGTCTTACCGCTAAATACGAGCATTGGAACTTAAATAGTGCAACTATTTATTCACAACCGTACCCTCACACTTCAAGAAGAATATAATAATTCCAATCCCAAAGAAAGCAGGTGTTGACACATGTGAAAATTACCGAACTATCAGTTTAATAAGTCACGGCTGCAAAATACTAACGCGAATTCTTTACAAACGAATGGAAAAACTAGTAAAAGTTGACCTTGGCGAAGATCAGTTTGGATTCTGTAGAAATATTGGAACACCTGAGGCAATACTGACCCTACGGCTTATCTTAGAAGCTAGATTAAGAAAAAGGCAAACCTACGTTTCTAGCATTTTTTAGACTTAGAGAAAGCTTTTGACAATGTTGACTGGAATACTCTCTTTCAAATTCTGAAGGTGGCAGGGGTAAAATATATGGAGCGAAAGGCTATTTACAATTTGTATAGAAACCAAATGGCAGTTATAAGAGTTGAGGGGCATCAAAGGGAAGCAGTGGTTGGGAAGGGTGTGCGACAGGGTTGTAGCCTCTCCCCGATGTTATTCAATCTGTATACTGAGCAAGCAGTAAAGGATACAAAAGAAAAATTCCGAGTAGGTATTAAAATCCATGGAGAAGAAATAAAAACTTTGAGGTTCGTCTATGACATTGTAATTCTGTCAGAGACAGCAAAGGACTTGGAAGAGAAGTTGAACGGAATGGACAGTGTCTTGAAAGGAGGATATAAGATGAACATCAACAAAAGCAAAACGAGGATAATGGAATGTAGTCGAATTAAGTCGGGTGATGCTGAGGGTATTAGATTAGGAAAAGAGACACTTAAAGTAGTAAAGGACTTTTGCTATTTGGGGAGCAAAACAACTGATGATGGTCGAAGTAGAGAGGATATAAAATGTAGACTGGCAATGGGAAAGAAAGCGTTTCTGAAGAAGAGAAATTTGTTAACATCGAGTGTCAGGAAGTCGTTTCTGAAAGTATTTGTACGGAGTGTAGCAATGTATGGAAGTGAAACATGGACGATAAATAGTTTAGACGAGAAGAGAATAGAAGCTTTCGAAATGTGGTGCTACAGAAGAATACTGAAGATTAGATGGGTAGATCACGTAACTAATGAGGTGTTGAATAGAATTGGGGAGAAGAGAAGTTTATGGCACAACTTGACTAGAAGAAGGGATCGGTTGGTAGGACATGTTCTGAGGCATCAAGGGATCACCAATTTAGTATTGGAGGGTAAAAATCGTAGAGGGAGCCCAAGAGATGAATACACTAAGCAGATTCAGAAGGATGTGGTAGCAGTAGGTACTGGGAGATGAAGAAACTTGCGCAGGATAGAGTAGCATGGAGAGCTGCATCAAACCAGTCTCAGAACTTAATACCACAACAACAACAACAAAAGAGTTACATATTTTCACCTGTTACTGTCCTTCAAAGTAGTCACCAGCGTTGTGTAGAACCCGTTGTCAGCGACGTGGAAGGTGTACTATTTCGTTAGCAGAGCCTGTTCTGTTGATGGTACGAATGGAGCGGTCTACTGCCTGTCGAATCTCTGCAACAGTTCTGAAGCGAATGCCACGAAGTGGATCCTTCACCTTCGGAATCAAATCAAAGTCACAAGGACTTAAGTCTGGGGAGTATGGTTGATGATACAGCACTTCCAGTCCCATAGACCGAACAGAGCAGCCACAGCTTGCGCCTGTGCATTGTCATGCAAAATGATGGGTGGGTTGCGCAGAATGTGTCGCCGCTTCCTTCGCAAAGCTGGTCGCAGGTGATGCTCCAAAAACGAACAGTAATACTGTGCATTGACGGTCTGCCGTGGAGGAGCGTAATGTGTTAGTATAACGCCATCAGAGTCGTACACGAGAATTACCATAACTTCAGATAGTTCCAATTGCATCATCAACAGAACAGGCTCTGCTGAAGGTATACTACGCCTTCCACATCGCTGGCAACGGGTTCTACAAAAGCCTGGTGACGGACAGTAACATGTGCAAACATGTAACACTTTTGTATCGGTTGTGAATAAACAGGGTGTTACAAAAAGATACGGATAAACTTTCAGGAAACATTCCTCACACACAAAGAAAGAAAGTATGTTATGTGGACATGTGTCCGGAAACGCTTACTTTCCATGTTAGAGCTCATTTTATTACTTCTCTTCAAATCACATTAATCATGGATTGGAAACACACAGCAACAGAACGTACCAGCTTAACTTCAAACACTTTGTTACAAGAAATGTTCAAAATGTCCTCCGTTAGCGAGGATACATGCATCCACACTCCGTCGCATGGAATCCCTGATGCGCTGATGCGGCCGTGGAGAATGGCGTATTGTATCACAGCCGTCCACAATACGAGCACGAAGAGTCTCTACATTTGGTACAGGGGTTGTGTAGACAAGAGCTTTCAAATGCCCCCATAAATGAAAGTCAAGACGGTTGAGGTCAGAAGAGCGTGGAGGCCATGGAATTGGTCCGCCTCTACCAATCCATCGATCACCGATTATGTTGTTGAGAAACGTACGAACACATCGACTGAAATGTGCAGGAGCTCCATCGTGCATGAACCACATGTTGTGTCGTACTTGTAAAGGCACATGTTCTAGCAGCACAGGTAGAGTATCCCGTATGAAATTATGATAACGTGCTCCATTGAGCGTAGGTGGAAGAACATGGGGCCCAATCAAGACATCACCAACAATGCTTGCCCAAACGTTCACAGAAAATCTGTGTTGATGACGTGATTGCACAATTGCGTGCGGATTCTCGTCAGCCCACACATGTTGATTGTGAAAATTTACAATTTGATCACGTTGGAATGAAGGCTCATCCGTAAAGAGAACATTTGCACTGAAATGAGGATTGACACATTGTTGGATGAAGCATTCGCAGAAGTGTACCCGTGGAGGCCAATCAGTTGCTGATAGTGCCTGCACACGCTGTACATGGTGCGGAAACAACTGGTTCTCCCGTAGCACTCTCCATACAGTGACGTGGTCAACGTTACGTTGCACAGCAGCAACTTCTCTGACGCTGACATTAGGGTTATCGTCAACTGCACGAAGAATTGCCTCATGCATTGCAGGTGTCCTCGTCGTTCTAGGTCTTCCCCAGTCGCGAGTCATAGGCTGGAATGTTCCGTGCTCCCTGAGACGCTGATCAATTGCTTCGAACATCTTCCTGTCGGGACACCTTCGTTCTGGAAATCTGTCTCGATACAAACATACCGCGCCACGGCTATTGCCCCGTGCTAATCCATACATCAAATGGGCATCTGCCAACTCCGCATTTGTAAACATTGCACTGACTGCAAAACCACGTTCGTGATGTACACTAACCTGTTGGTGCTACGTACTGATGCGCTTGATGCTAGTACTGTAGAGCAATGAGTCGCATGTCAACACAAGCACCGAAGTCAACATTACCTTCCTTCAATTGGGCCAACTGGCGGTGAATCGAGGAAGTACAGTACATACTGACGAAACTAAAATGAGCTCTAACATGGAAATTAAGCGTTTCTGGACATGTCCACATAACATCTTTTCTTTATTTGTGTGTGAGGAATGTTTCCTGAAAGTTTGGCCGTACCTTTTTGTAACACCCTGAATAGTTACCACCCGCCATGAGAGGGGTGCGATGGGGATTTTCTCTTATGAGTTTCCCCCAGGGAGAGCAACCAGCTTGACGAGAGTGGTCTTTGGAATCTTGAGCCGTCGGTCATTGTAGAGGAGGCTTTCACCCGATCGTTCGGCTGGTCACTGGTCAGACGGCGCCGAACGGGGCCAATCAGGCGTGCGTCTCGCCGGCGGTCCAGATTGGGGTCAACAGCTGCATCCGATTCCGTGGCCCTGCCGCCACGCGTCAAACGCTCGCCGCCTTCCCGGGATGCTCTGCGCAAGAGAGTCTCCTCAAACTGAGAAGGCGCTCTCTTGCAAACGATAACTGGAGCTGAACAGGTGCTGTGTGGTGTTCCAACAACAGCGCTAGGTCTGCATTAGGATGTCACTTGTACAGGTCGACAGAAGACAGAGACGAGTTAGTAAATATGAAAAGCTACACGATACCATCAAGCATCCTTATTATCTAAATCCTCTATAACACCAAATCGCTATCTCAGAACGAGTTGCAAAAAAAATGGTTCTAATGGCTCTGAGCACTATCGGACTTAACTGCTAAGGTCATCAGTACGCTAGAACTTAGAACTACTTAAACCTAACTAACCTAAGGCCATCACACAACGCCCAGTCATTACGAGGCAGAGAAAATCCCTGACCCCGCCGGGAATCCAGCCCGGGAACCCGGGCGTGGGAAGCGAGAACGCTCACCCAAGAAAAAAATTCAAAACCACATCTTCTGCTGGAAAAGTTATGGCTACGGTGTTTTTCGATTCCGAAGGACTCTTGCTTGTGGACATCATGCCAAGTTGAACCACCATAAATTCTGATGCATATGTGAGGACACTGAAGAAACTTCAAGCTCGACTGAGTTGTGTTCGACCACGTCGGCAAAAGCAGGATGTTTTGCTGTTGCGCGACAATGCACGGCGACATGTAATTAAAAAAACCGTGGAAGCGATCACGAAACTCGGATGGACAACACTGAACCACCGCCTTACAGTCCTGACCTGGCTCCATGTGACTATCATCTCTTTGGGAAACTGAAAGACTCCCTTGTGCACGCTGCCAAACAGTGGCTCCAACAGGTTGGTCCTGAATTTTACCGTGTGGGTATGCAGGCGCTGGTTTCAAGATGGTGTAAGGTAGTTGAGAGGGATGGAAATTATGTGGAGAAATGAAAATATTGTTCCTAAAGGATTTATCTACACACTGTAAAACTTTCAAACACGTAGAATAAAAGATGGATTAAAAAAATAGTGTGCATTTCTTTTGGAGTGGCCCTCGCAATTTGTTCAGAACATACTGACGTACATGGTTTGATGAAGATTGCAGGTCAGCAATAGAGGAAAAGAACAGGGCAAGAACAAAAGTGCTACAGAAAGAAACCAGAAATAATGTGGGACAATATAGAGAATTAAGGAGAAGAGCTAACAGACTGTGCAAGAGAAAGAAAAGAGTGGAAAAAGAAGAAATTTCAATAACTAGAAGTAGTAAAGGAACAGAGTGAAATAAGAAAGTTCTATCATGCCCTAGGCAAAATGAAGAATAGATTCCAACCAAAAACAATGGCCTGTTCCAGTAAAGATGGGAAAATGATAAGGGAGGAAGAACAGATAGTGGGAAGATGGGCAGAGTATTTCAAAGATACATTAAGCACCAGCCTAGAAGATGAAGAAACAGCTGCACAAGAGGGAAGGTTGGAGCTGGAAGTAGACAATGAAACCAATGCGACAAGAAAGCCAACACTGCAAGAGGCTGTGCACAAGTCAAAAAACAATCGAGCCCCTTGGGAAGACAGCATAATTGCTGAATTAATAAAAACTGGTGCTGAGGCTGTAATAAAGGAACTGCACACATTAATATCAGATATATGAGAAACAGAAACTATGCCAGATAATTGGAAAATTGGAATAATAGTCCCCATTAATAAGAAAGGGGACAGAACAGCATGTGAAAAGTATAGAGGTGTAACACTGCTAAGTACAGCTTATAGGATCTGCACAAGTATATTAAATGAAAAGATACAGAAGTGTGCAGAAGGCATTCTGGGGGAATATCAGTGTGGCTTTCGACCAGGCAGAGGAACAACTGATCAAATATTTGTGATGACAAATGATGGAAAAGTTCTATGAATATGATATAGATCTGCATTTCCTATTCATCGATTTCAAACAAGCCTTTGACAGCATAAATCGGCAAGAACTATACAGAGTACTGAAAGAAGTTGGTGTATGTGCTAAATTAATAAGACTAATCAGAATTACAATGACAGAGACAAGAGCAAAAGTAAAGGTACTTAGCAGAACATGTCAAAGCTTTGACTTTAATAAAGGTGTGAAGCAAGGGGATAGTCTCTCCATTGTCCTATTCAATATAGCCCTGCATAGTGTCGTAAATAAAAACAAAAGAGGCACCATATTTATGAAAACTAGCCAGATATGTGCATACGCCGATGACACTGCTATAGTAGGAAGAAATACCAATACACTCCTAGAAACATACCGGGTAATGGAAAGAGAAGCCTTAAAAATTGGCCTCATAGTAAATGAAAACCAAACAAAATATATGGTAATGTTACCATCCGAGGTCAGAAGAACCCCTAAAAACCTAATCATTGGAAAATGTTCAGTGGAGTGTCCTCTTTTAACAACTTGGGAGCCCTAATAACAAAAGATAACAGTATTGTAAAGGCTATAAGGGAAA
Organism: Schistocerca serialis cubense; assembly: GCF_023864345.2. Lineage (NCBI taxonomy): Eukaryota > Metazoa > Arthropoda > Insecta > Orthoptera > Acrididae > Schistocerca > Schistocerca serialis. Next base: position 95,288,686 of record NC_064647.1, read on the forward strand.
GAATACAAGCAGGAAACAGAGCTTACTTGGCAAATATGCAGCTTCTCAAAATAGCCTTGTTACAAGAAAAACTAAACTGCTAACATACAGGGAGTTACAAAAACGTACGGCCAAACATTCAGGAAACATTCCTCACACACAAATAAAGAAAATACATAACGTGGACATGAGTCCAGAAACGCTTATTTTCCAAATTAGAGCTCATTTTGGTTTCGTCACTGTACTTCCTCAATTCACCGCCAGATGGCCCAATTGAGGGAAGGTAATATTGACTTCGGTGCTTGTGTTGACATGCGACTCATTGCTCTACAGCACTAGCATCAAGCACATCAGTACGTAGCATCAACAGGTTAGTGTACATCACGAACGTGGTTTTGCAGTCAGTGCAATGTTTACAAATGCGGAGTTGGCAGGTGCCCATTTGATGCACGGATTAGCACGGGGCAATAGCCGTGGCGCGGTACGTTTGTATCGAGACAGATTTCCAGAAAGAAGGTGTCCCGACAGGAAGACGTTCGAAGTAATTGATCGGCGTCTTAGGGAGCACGGAACATTCCAGCCTAAGACTCGCGACTGGGGAAGACCTAGAACGACGAGGACACCTGCAATGCAGTTGACGATAACCCTAATGTCAGCGTCAGAGAAGTTGCTGCTGTACAAGGTAACGTTGATCACGTCACTATATGGAGAGTGCTACGGGAGAACCAGTTATTTCCGTACCATGTACAGCGTGTGCAGGCACTATCAGCAGCTGATTGGCCTCCACGGGTACACTTTTGCGAATGGTTCACCCAACAATGTGTCAATCCTCATTTCAGTGCAAATGTTCTCTTTACGGATGAGACTTCATTCCAACGTGATCAAATTGTAAATTTTCACAATCAACATGTGTGGGCTGACGAGAATCCGCACGCAATTGTGCAATCACGTCATCAACACAGATTTTCTGTGAACGTTTGGGCAAGCATTGTTGGTGATGTCTTGATTGGGCCCCATGTTCTTCCACCTACGCTCAATGGAGCACGTTATCATGATTTCATACGGGATACGCTACCTGTGCTGCTAGAACATGTGCCGTTACAAGTACGACACAACATGTGGTTCATGCACGATGGAGCTCCTGCACATTTCAGTCGAAGTGTTCGTACGCTTCTCAGCAACAGATTCGGTGACCGATGGATTGGTAGAGGCAGACCAATTCCATGGCCTCTACGCTCTCCTGACCTCAACCCTCTTGACTTTCATTTATGGAGGCATTTGAAAGCTCTTGTCTACGCAACCCCGGTACCAAATGTAGAGACTCTTCGTGCTCGTATTGTGGACGGCTGTGATACAATACGCCATTCTCCAGGGCTGCATCAGTGCATCAGGGATTCCATGTGACGGAGGGTGGATGCATGTATCCTCGCTAACGGAGGACATTTTTAACATTTCCTGTAACAAAGTATTTGAAGTCACGCTGGTACGTTCTGTTGCTGTGTGTTTCCAATCCATGATTAATGTGATTTGAAGAGAAGTAATAAAATGAGCTCTAACATGGAAAGTAAGCGTTTCCGGACACATGTCCACATAACATACCTTCTTTCTTTGTGTGTGAGGAATGTTTCCTGAAAGTTTGGCCGTACCTTTTTGTAACACCCTGTATAATTCCCTAGTCCGCCCAGTTATCACACACGGCTCAGAGGTATGGACGTTGACAGAACACGATAAAAACGCAATAAGAAGCATCGAGCGAAAAATACTACGCAAAATATATGGGCCAATAAGGGAGAAAGAAGGCTACAATGCCGAATTACAAGAGTTAATACAAGGCAGGGACATAGTAAAATTTGTGAAATCACAGCGAATACGATGGCTAGAACACTTGGAGAGAATGGCAGAGGATAGAATTCCAAAGAAAATGATGAAAGGTATGATCCACTCAGTTAGGCGAAAAGGGAGACGAAGAAGATGGATCGACGAGGTAATAATGGATATCACCCATACGGGAGTCCGGGGGTGGAAAAGAGCAGCAAATAACCGAGAAGTGTGGAGGAAGATTGTTGAAGAAGCCAAGGCTCACCAAGGGCTGTAGCGCTACTGAAGAAGATACTGACGTACAGGCCCTGTGAATATGAACGTCCTATCTGTAGTCGCTCAAAGCTTTCCGTGTGCGTTTTCTTTTTTTTTTTTCTGAACACAAGTGTAGCATTTGTAAAAACAGACATAATGTCTGATTGGGATAACAGCAATCAGTGATTTTATAATGTTACTTATAATCAATCTTGACTGCAAAATTTTTTATTCATATGACTGGTTTCGGTTCTTTCAGAACCATCTTCAGATCTGATATTTCAATTACAGGAGTAACCCGTCCAAATCCAGCTGGATTTGGACGGGTTACTCCTGTAATTGGAACGTCAGATCTGAAGATGGTTCTGAATGAACCGAAACCGGTCATATGAATAAAAAATTTTGCAATCAAGACTGATTATAAGTAACATTACAAGTGAAGCACGCGCTCAGCACTTACACACGCACGCAGTACGCACCTGGCGGCGGCGAGGTCGTGCAGGATGTCGTGCCGGTGGTCGAGGCTGGCGCGGCGCGCGGCGTCTACGCCCACGCCCACGCCGGCGGCCGCGGCGGCCGACGCCAGCTTGCGCACCGCCTGCTCCGCCACGCCGGACGGCCGGCGGCGCTCGGGGGCGGCCGCGGGGGCGGCGGCGGGGGCGGCCGTGACGGGCGGCAGCGCTCCCGGCTCCGGCTGCTGCGCGGCCAGCGGCGGCAGCGACGACCGGTGCTGGCGCAGGCGCTCCAGCAGCAGCAGGTAGATGGCCGCGTGGTGGTCGTAGCTGCCGCTGCGCAGAGACTGCACACACCACACACAGCGCGTCTCAGAACACACCACCCGGACACAGAGCCACAGCCGCAGTGGTCAGCACACTTGACTCGCATTCGAGAGGGTCACGGTTCGAACCCCCGCCCATCCATCCTGATTCATGGTAAGGCGGGTGCCAGGTTGAAATTCATTGCGAGAGTCCTTACAAGGGAACCTCCCCATCGCACCCCACTCAGATTTAGTTATAACTTGGCACAGTGGATAGGCCTTGAAAAACTGAACACAGATCAATCGAGAAAACAGGAAGAAGTTGTGTGGAACTATGGAAAAAATAAGCAAAATATACAAACTGAGTAGTCCATGCGCAAGATAGGCAACATCAAGGATAGTGTGAGCTCAGGAGCGCCGTGGTCCCGTGGTTATCGTGAGCAGCTCCGAAACGAGAGGTCCTTGGTTCGAATCTTCCCTCGAGTGAGAAAATTGATTTTTTATTTTCAGCCAATTATCAAAGTTCAGGCACTCACACATAACCAACTTCGCTTTCCAAAATTCCAAGAGATGCTCAGATTTGCTTGGACATATGCAGGATTTGACGGTCTACACACTGAAAATTTTGAAAACGTTAAAAGGGAAAACCGTGCGACTGTGAAAGTACTGCATTCATTTGTTGCAGTTTATGTGACAAACTCTTATGTTTGAACCACTTTGTTCGGAGTGATTATCACATCCACAACAAAACCTAAATCGGGGACGGTAAAAGAATCTTTTTACTCATTCGCCACGGGTACAAGTTAGTTGGGTCGACAACATATTCCTGTCATGTGACGCACACGCCGTCACCAGTGTCGTATAGAATATGAGACGTGTTTTCCTGTGAAGGAATCGGTTGACCTATGACCTTGCGATCGAATGTTTTCGGTTCCCATTGTAGAGGCACGTCGTTTCGCCTATTAATCGCACGGTTTTGCGGTGCGGTCGCAAAATACAGACACTAAACTTATTACAGTGAACAGAGACGTCAATGAACGAACGGACGGATCATAACTTTGCGAAAATAGAGAAAGTAAAGTTTTCATTCGTGGGAAGACTTGAACCGAGGACCTCTCGTTTCGCAGCTGCTCTCGCTAACCACGGGACCACGGCGCTCCTGTGCTCACACTCTCCTTGATGTTGCCCATATTGCGCATGGACTACTCAGTTTGTAAATTTTGCTTATTTTTTTCATAGGCCCACACAACTTCTTCCTGTTTTCTCGATTGATCTGTGTTCAGTTTTTCAAGGGCTATCTAATGTGCCAACTTATAACTAAATCTGAGGTGGGTGCGATGGGGAGGTTCTCTTGTTAGAAAATGTAGTCCATCAACAAACGAGATACAGAAGATGCAAAGAAGAGCGGCGCGTTTCGTCACAGGGTTATTTGTTAAGTCGTCACAGGGTTATTTGTTAAGCGTGGCAGCGTTACGGAGATGTTCAGCAAACTCAAGTGGCTGACGCTGCAAGAGAGGCGCTCTGCCTCGCGGTGTAGCTTGCTGTCCAGGTTTCGAGAGGATGCGTTTCTGGATGAGGTATCGATTATATTGCTTCTGTGGTGTCACCGCCAGACACCACACTTGCTAGGTGGTAGCCTTTAAATCGGCCGCGGTCCGTTAGTATACGTAGGACCCGCGTGTCGCCACTATCAGTGATTGCAGACCGAGCGCCGCCACACGGCAGGTCTAGAGAGACTTCCTAGCACTCGCCCCAGTTGTACAGCCGACTTTGCTAGCGGTGGTTCACTGTCTACGTACGCTCTCATTTGCCGAGACGAAAGTTTAGCATAGCCCTCAGCTACGTCATTTGCTACGACCTAGCAAGGCGCCATATTCAGTTACTACGAATGTATTCTGAACAGATAATATTGTGAATCATGTACCGTCAAGAGCGACGTTCATCATTAATGGATTAAAGTTAAGTGTCAAACTAATTACGTCCGCTTTCTGAATTCTCATTCCTTATGTTCCGGACCTCACGTCAGTATAGTTCTTCCCTCTTCACGCCAGCCTGCGTCAGCTAAGACGCGTGCATTTCGGCCCCCACTCGTAACACGGTGTTGGCTCTTCTGCTAACACAAAAGCTTCTCCCTACTTATACCTCTTGATGGGATCACGAATGTAAAATTAGAGAGATTCGAGCGCGCACGGAGGCTTTCCGGCAGTCGTTCTTCCCGCGAACCGTACGCGACTGGAACAGGAAAGGGAGGTAATGACAGTGGCACGTAAAGTGCCCTCTGCCACACACCGTTGCGTGGCTTGCGGAGTATAAATGTAGATGTAGATGTATACCAGTCGCAAAAGACTTCAAAAAGGACCTCAGGACAGATGCACATAATTATAGACGTATATAATTGGTGATTTTTCCACTGTGTACAAATTCTAGAGATTGATCGTTGAGAGGATACAGAACAGAAAAGGTCTCATGAACTTATGTCCGGAAATGCATGATTTCCACGCTAGAGACCATTTATTCAACCATACATTGTTATAGAGACTGCAGCCTAGTACACGCATGCAGCCAAAGTTACTGCACGTGTTGCAAATGGTTTCCATGTGCCTCAATGCATGCGTGTTCAGGCCACTGTGAGTTCTGTCTCACTCGTTCACATCGGCCAAGCTACATCCGAACATTGTCAAAGGCGGCATGAATACGCTGCTCGAGTGTCTACACATCGAAATGGGCTCTGCATACACGATACTTTTGAGATGGCGCGGGTTGAGATCCGGTATAAAATGGAAATGTCGTGTGGCTAGGGCCTCCCGTCGGGTAGACCGTTCGCCTGGTGCAGGTCTTTCGACTTGACGCCACTTCGGCGACCTGCGTGTCGATGGGGATGAAATGATGATGATTAGGACAACACAACACCCAGTCCCTGAGCGGAGAAAATTTCCAACCCAGCCGGGAATCGAACCCGGGCCCTTAGGATTGACAGTCTGTCACGCTGACCACTCAGCTACCGGGGCGGACGAGATCCGGTGAACGAGCAACTGGACGCCCTCGTCCGATCCATGGACCAGGCGAGACACGATTGAGACGCATCCGGATGTTAACGGCAAAATGGGCTAGAGCACCGTCATTTAGCAGCCACAGAACCGTTCGAATAGTCAATCGGACTTCTTCCAGCAGGGGAGGCAAAGTCGCGGATAGTTCCGTCCTGTTAGGCATGTGGAAGGAAGACTGGTCTCAATATATGGTCGCCAACTATCCAGGCTCACACATTTCGGCTGCACCGATGCTGATGATTCGCTGTCACCATACCACTGAGATCTGCATACTATCCTACACATATAAATGTAGATGTAGATTTAGGCTTTACGTGATTTCCTTAAATCGCTTTGGGCAAACGCTGGGATGGTTGCTTTCAAAGGGCACGGTCGACTTCCTTCCCTAATCTGATGGGACGGATGACCTCGTCGTTTGGCCTCCTATCCCAAATCAACCAAACAAACCCACAGCCAAATCTGAATCCACAGCACAAACTCAACCCAGAGTTATTTATTTACTTATTGCCATAGACCTGTTACCTGAAGTTATAAAACAGGTCGCACATCTTACAGTTTTTATTTTTCATCTTTATTGTAGTTTTCTTTCCTTTTGTTTTTATCCACAACATTTTATAAGAGTAATACTGTTGTTACGTTGCATATACGCATGTCTGTCATGTCGTGTCCTCAGGCACTCATGTGTTGCTTTTGAATGCGTTTAGTTGTCTCCATTGTTCTTCATCTCTTACTGCTGTCTATATATGAATATCTGTTTCTGTGTTAACAGGGTGTATACGGGGACAAGGAAAAAAAATTGCCGTATTTCTCCCGGATATTCCGTTTCAAAATTATGCTTTTTCCCGGGCGAAAACACACTTTTTCTCTGCTAAGTGACAGTAGGTTTTCCGTAGATTTTTCCTCGGAACTGTAAAACTTATCAATCCTTTGCTCGGTTAACGTTTTATACAATCGCGTAGAACATCCCGGAAAAAAAAGAAAAGATGGGGCAAAGAAGTTTTGGAGAGACTTTTAATTTTAAAAAAAAGGAGAGAAGTTTTGGAAAGACCTTTGATTTGCAGCAACATACACACTGCATATTTTCAAATTACGAAAGTATAAATTCGAATTGCACCAAACACAGCGCGTTAATTTCCGGAGCGTTGAAACAGAGGTTGCGATGTCCTTTTGTAAGCGAGTCATATCTCAAGCCACAAGATCTCGCCAGCTGATGACAGCAGTTATTCAGAGCATAGGACACGTGTTATAGTCAGCCAATAGCAAGATCACTTGTTACATAGCGCGAACAGACAAGAGGAAAAGTTAACGGTTTACATTAATGTACACACTACCGTATATCTACAAGAAAAGCTAAGCTTTCACATGTAATATTGATCTTTTTTACGTGTGTTGTACTTTAAGATACATCACACAAATGTGCCAGTGAATTTAAAATTATGACATAAATGTCTAGGCTCGAAATTCTTGTAAGCGGCTGGTCCTCAAACTGTTCAGTTTCGAACGCTCTGTGATTTAGATATCCATCCCACTTTCTCACACGTAACATAATTCATGTTGCGTAAAAAGAAATTTACTTTGAAAGTAACGCTTTTCTGACCACCGTTCGCAATACCGGGTGATTCAAAAAGAATACCACAACTTTAGGAATTTAAAACTCTGCAACGACAAAAGGCAGAGCTAAGCACTATCTGTCGGCGAATTAAGGGAGCTATAAAGTTTCATTTAGTTGTACATTTGTTCGCCATTTCAGCCAATAAAGTGTTTGGTCCCTTTTTCTTCGAAGGTGCTACTGTATCTGGACTACAGTATCTGGAGATGTTGGCTGTTCCCTCAACTCGAACAAGAAGCACAACAATTCATATTTCAGCAGGATGGAGCGCCACACTATTGGCACTTATCTGACCGTAACTACCTGAACGTCAACTACCCGAGGTGATGGATCGGCCGCCAGGCAGCCCGTGACAGAGCACTTCATCACTGGCCTCCAAGAAGCCCTGATCTTACCCCCTGCGATTTTTTCTTACGGGGGTATGTTAAGGATATGGTGTTTCGGCCACCTCTCCCAGCCACCATTGATGATTTGAAACGAGAAATAACAGCAGCTATCCAAACTGTTACGCCTGATATGCTACAGAGAGTGTGGAACGAGTTGGAGTATCGGGTTGATATTGCTCGTGTGTCTGGAGGGGGCCATATTGAACATCTCTGAACTTGTTTTTGAATGAAAAAAAAACTTTTTAAATACTCTTTGTAATGATGTATAACAGAAGGTTATATTATGTTTCTTTCATTAAATACACATTTTTAAAGTTGTGGTATTCTTTTTGAATCACCCTGTACTATCCGCAGACTGTTAGAAATAGGTTCGATTTACCAGTTGCCAGAGAGCGCCAGAAAACAGGCATTATTGTGCGTGTGCAACTGCAGTGGTGTAGGAAGCCCGCATGTTCGTGTGTATGAAGCACTAAGAGAGCTTAAATTACACCACAAAAGAAACAGGGCATCAGAGGATACTCCAAAGAGCATCGCAATTTCGTAAACCATACTAAAATGCGTAATTCGGCTTGAAGCGCAAATTGGCTTTTTCCAGATTCACAATGAAGTAGGTCCGATCTGATATTAAGCTTTTCAGTGTGGTTTTTGGGGTGTAAATTTTCTTGGAGTACCAGTACTCTACGATCTCATTTTTGGTTATTTATAATGGCATAATGCCATACATGGCTGAAGATGGTAACGTGCACTTGAAATTCGGCGAACAGTTGGAACTAGCCAATACTGTAGAATGAAACACTTCCTTTCAAATAAAATGACTGCCTCAGCGGAAAGATTAATAAATCCAAATTCCTTTAGCAAACTTGCAAAAATAACTTCATTGTTCTGCAAGGCAATTAATGCTTCACTGCTACTAACTTGGAAATAAAATAAAATCAGAAAACTGAAATTGATAATATATTTTTGCCCTCCGTAATTATGTGAATGTATTTTAATTCACTTAATAGCTCCCGGCCACAGAAATCCGTTTTTGTTTTTTTGTTTTTTTTTTCATTTGACGTGGGAGCTGTACACGAAGAGAAGCAGCGAAATCACTTAACGTAAACACGGGTCACGCGGAGACTAGCCCCCTCCCCACTACAATTCAGACAAATCTGTGCAAGCGCGAATCTGGCAGCTAGGGCGCGCGAGAGAAATTTTTCGCGTTTGCATCTGGCTGCTTGCTACTACTGCCGATACAGCTAACAGCCAAACTTCAAGTAGCGGGAAGCGGGAGTAGGTAGTGCTTATACGCGAGTCAAATGCGCATGCGCAACAGACCGCTGGCAATTGGTCAAACGAACCTAAAGTGAACAGTTGTGACGTCATGCTCATAGCAAGCAATTTATTGTTGCTAAGAAAGTCTGCGCCCTACGGCCTTTGACATATTTTTGCTATTTGCAGACGCATGTGCGTGCACGGTGTTTTGTTGTTGTAAATTGCACATTTCCTTTATCACTAAAGTTTTATTTTTTTCCCCTCTCGTTTATATTCTATTGCTGCAGTATCATTCTCCAGTAGCAATATTGCAAAAATTTAACTGAAAGCTAAAACAATGAAAAATTCCCGGAATTCCGAAAAATTCCCGGAATTCCGAAAAATTCCCGGAATTCCGAAAAATTCCCGGAATTCCGAAAAATTCCCGGAATTCCGAAAAATTCCCGGAATTCCGAAAAATTCCCGGAATTCCGAAAAATTCCCAGGTTTTTCCCGGTTTTCTCCCGGATGAAAAAATTCCCGGGTTTTTCTCGAATTTCCCGCTTGTCGGGTCGTATACACCCTGTGTGTAGTTTCGCGTATTGCCCGCTAAAAGAGACAGTGTGTTCTGGGGAACCTTCTTTGCAGTATCTGGATGTAGGCGTCTGTCTCTCACTCACAAAGAGTGCCACTGAACCCACACCGCCGGCCGCGGTAGCCGTGCGGTTCTGGCGCTGCAATCCGGAACCGCGGGACTGCTACGGTCGCAGGTTCGAATCCTGCCTCGGGCATGGGTGTATGTGATGTCCTTAGGTTAGTTAGGTTTAAGTAGTTCTAAGTTCTAGGGGACTCAGAGCCAATTTTTGAACCCAAACCCCACTGAAACCAGAGTGCAACCTAAATACAAATCCAGGGCCCAACCAGGACATACAGACCCAAAGCCCAATCCAAACGTAGAGTCAAACTAGGTTTGATAAAAAAAAAAAAAAAAAAAAAAAAAAAAAAAAAAAAAAAAAAAAAAAGGCTCTGAGCACTATGGGACTTACCATCTGAGGTCATCAGTCCCCTAGACTTAGAACTACTTAAATCTAACTAACCTAAGGACATCACACACATCGATGCCCGAGGCAGGATTCGAACCTGCGACCGTAGCTGTTGCGCGGTTCCGGTCTGAAGCGCCTAGAACCGCTGGGCCACAGCGGCCGGTAGTGTAGCGAGGCGGGAGGCGGCCGCTCACCTCTCGGGTCTTGTTGCCGTCGATGCCGAGGCTCTGCATGAGTCGCAGGATCTGCTCGTTGGGCTCGGAGGAGGTGCCGCCCGCGCCGCTGGGCAGCAGCCGCGGCGCCTCGGCGCTCATCCAGCGGTGGCGCTTGATCTGCTCCACCGTGTACCGCCGGCACGGGTCCAGCACCAGCATCTTGCGGATCAGCGACTCGCAGTCTGCAACAGCGCCCCCCACCACACTGCATGACGCCGACCGCACCTGCTGCTGTCCCTGTTTAATCCTCTAGACTAGCGGCGGGAGAGTGTTTAGACTCGTCTGGGGAGGGTGATCACTATCAGTTGGGGAGGATGTTTAGAATCTCTCTCTCTCTCTCTCTCTCTCTCTCTCTCTCTCTCTCTCTCTCTCTCCCTCCCCCTCTTACACTCACGAGGGGAGTGTGTTTGGTCTACAAGGGGAGAGTGTCTAGTCTGACGATAGGAGTGTGCTTGACTAGACACACTAGGGGAGAGTGTTTAGAATCGCCAGGGCAGGGTGCTTGTAACAGGGAGGGAACGGCATTTACTATTGGAACGGCGCCCTGTCGAATCGAGAGGGTTGCACTTTGGGGTGGGGGTGCAGGGGGGGGGGGGGTTGGACGTCAAACGGGACGACTTCGAGCAGGAGAGTCACCACAGGACATTTTAATTTCTACTGTCTATACTTTTACAAATAAATTCATAAAACTTTGTCACCATGACCAGGAAGGATTGAGGACTCACTCATCGCAGTGGAAGTTCAAAAACGTAGCAAAATACCTTTTCTATATGTGAAATTTCATCATTTTTTTTACTTATTACTGGCTGCATTTGTTGCTATAGGTACACTTTTCTTCCTAAGTAACAGAGATTCTTCAATGAGTTTTTAATATCATACAAACAGTAGTTACGGGTGTATGACACTCTAGAATTTTCCAAATCTATTAAAAACTGTGGAAAAATTGCGATAATTAACTATAAAACTTGAGTTTTTTTCTAAATATGAAGTTTAAAATGTAACGGTTCACTCATTTTTTCATAAATTAAATAACTTCTAGAGTTTCATACACCTTTTACTATGGTTTGTATGCTGCGCACAAGTCATCGAAGAATCTCTCTTACTTAGGAAGAAAAGTGTACCTATAGCAACGAATGCAGCCGGTAGTAAGTGAAAAAATTATGAAATTCCACATGTAAAAAAAATGTGTTTTGTTACGTTTTTGAGCTTCCACGGCTATGAGGGTGAATCCTGAATCCTTCCTGGTCATGCTGTCAAAGTTTTATGAATTTATTTGTAAAAGCATAGACAGTGAAAATTAAAATGTCCTGTGGTGCCTCTGCTGTTCCAAGTCGGCCCGTTTGACGTCCTACCCCCCCCCCCCCCCTTAAAATAAAGAGGAAGGCACTTAGAAAGTGTGGTACCGATAGCTGCGATGCCACGGCGTAGGTAAAAGTTCTTAGGTTGGCACTACGACACCGACGACAGTGCCCTCTAGCCGGCGCTATCTAGCTCTACGAGCGCCGCTCTAGATTCAGCTCATTTCATTCCGAGCCGACGACCAAGCAACTTACCTATTACTTCATAGGGGGCTAGTCATTAAAGACTTTGTTACTTCAGTTACTTCAATGATACGTGCTCATCTCAGCCAAAGTAAAGTAATACCACTTTCAATTGCAGTACCAAGTGTTCTACCCAGTTTGAGGGTACTTCGACATGGGTTATAATGCAGCGAAAATTAAGTTATAACTGAAGCATGGGATACCACCCGTCTGCTTTTAGCCATGACGTCATCAACATGTCGAATTACAAAAAGAAATGATATCGGACTCTTCAGCTGACTTTGCTGAAATAAAGAAGGCGATACCGAAAAACACACAAACATACAAGAAAATGTGGTATCGAACACTTCAGTTTGCATCACCTCAAATGAGGCATGCGATTTGAGCGTACGCATATCCGTTTAGCACTACCATCGCCCACCATTAGCGGGGCATGCTTGTCGAACTGGCTGCCAGCGATTCAGTTGTCGAGAACGGTTGCCGCAGCTTCGAAATGCTTGAATCAGTCAATGACATCGATTTTCCCACCAAAAATTGCACTGGTATCATTCGTATTGCAATTACCAACACGAAAAAATTAAATAAAAATTACGTCCGTGAAATAAATCTTTGGCACTCTTCCAAGTTCTCAACATCGTAAAAAAATTGCTTTGTCGACGAAAAAGTTTAGGAGTACGCGTACCCCAGCGTTCCCCCAGAAAAACAGCACTGGTTCTGCCTCGCCTGCTCCTCCTAGCTTCCTACATTCGGCCTACCCTTCAGTTTTCAGGAGCAGACTCACGCTCCGCCTTCCAGGCGGGATACAAAAGAAAGGAGAGGGCAGCGGCTAAAATCGAGAGGGTGGCGATTAAGATCGAGAGGTGGCACGTAATATCGAGACTTGGGTGCCCACCTACCAACTGGAGTCTTGCAAAGAATTTATTTCACAGTACATGAAACTACAAGTTTACTATTACCAGTCACTGTTCTAAATAGTGACTGGTAATAGTAAACTTCTTGTATCGTGTAATGTCAATAACAGTCATGGTAAAGCGTAACCTAAAATTTTACAGGCCGGTCTTGATCACACAGACTCTTACACTTCATACAATGAAAGCTGTCACGACCGGGTTTCAGCTGCCGAGAATTCTTCCGTGTTGTATGGCCGTGGTCCAAGGAACTCTTCTATCCCTGACGTTTCGTCCAAAGCTACGTTGAACATCTTCGGAGGTGCTCCTGGTTGCGCTGAATCTTGCCGACTGACGAGTCGAAAGTCGAAGAACGGCCTAAATACCGTGGAAAGTGGGCGTGGTCTGGATTTCACGTGATAGCAGAGATAAACCTTGTCAAGGATAAAATACAAGTATCGATCATAGTACGTCAAAGATAAAAACTTCTCATCGATTCTGTAGCGCCTTTGTCCATATATAGCTGAGTTTCATAGTTTCTTCTTTTCTGTTAAAATTATCCCCATGTTTATATATTTCGATGGCTTCTCTATACAGCCGTGGATAATAGTTCGTCATAGTACATAAAACCTCAGTTTCCGAAAATTTCACTACGGGATCACCCGACTGAAGAGCATGTTCCGCCACGGCTGACTTGTCTGTTTTCCCTAGTCGGGAAAGACTTTTATGTTCCTTCAACCGTGTACTCACACTTGTCTTTGTAGTTCAAATGTAGACCTTACCACATGTGCATGGAATGATGTATACACCACTTGTAGACAGAGGGGTACGTTTAACCTTAACGGAAAAAAAGTGCTTGGTCTATTTTCTTAGTTGGTTATGTTTCCTTAAAATCTTGCCGATTTGATCCGTAGAGAAACCGCGTTCTTCCATCGCTGTGTCCTATCGTTGTCCTTAGGCCTCCTGTTATTCGGTCGCAAAACTCTATTTGTTTTCTTACAGGAGTATCCATTCTTCCGAAAAGCCTGCTTTAGATGTTTTAACTCGGCGCCCAGGTCCTTTTAGCTCTGTCCACTAGACTTCTAATTACACCTCTTTTCTGTTATGGTTGATGATTGGAAACCTTATGCAAGTATCTGTCGGTATGTGTAATCTTCCGAAAGACTTTATGTTTCAAGATGCCATCAGTCTGTCTCATAACGAAGACATCCAAAACGGATATTGCATTGTCTTTCTCCATTTCCATGGTAAAATGGATTTTAGGATTTAATCTATTTAAATAACAAAAGAATTCCTCTAAAGCTTTTTTGCCATGTGACCAAACCACAAATGTATCATCCACGTATCGATGCCATCGACATTGTTTCTTATTCACCTTTTCCAGAGCTAATTGTTCGAATTTTTCCATGTAAAAATTGGCGATAGTAGGACTCAATGGGTTACCCACGGCCACACCATCAACCTGGTCATATAGTGTGTTTCTTGTTAGCGCCTAAATAAAAGGTTTGTAAATTGAGATTTCCGTTTAGCTAAATATTTCTCGATTATCCGGGTTTTCGGTAACCTGAATAACATCAGGTACATTTGTCTTTATTCAGTTTGCCTTAAATCCATATTCTGTACTCACTAGACTGTTCATCCCATTCAACAGTTGCTGCAATTCACATCCATTTTCACTGAGAATAGCAGTGCCTCCAGCGAACCGTGTCGTTGGTATCCTTTAACCATAGAGTAAATATCTCTGGAGTGAGCATTGCGTTCTGCGCATGTTGTCAACATTAAACCAGGATTGTCACGTGATCTCGGGACTTTGCTGTGCCTGTGTGCTTTCTGCAGCGTTTGAAGTTTATAATAGCAAGAGTTTTTGTTGTGTTTCACCGTTTGTTGATAGTGTAATAGCGATGGTGAATTACTGTTGTTGCTACGGATGCAAAGAAAAATATGTGGAAAGAGGGATAGTAACTTTTCATGAGTACATTCCATATAGCTCTAATTATAGTTTTCATTTTAGTAAGAAACACTGTATACGTTTAAAAATTTCGAGACACATTATAATTAAGACTTGATTCTGTAGACCTATTTTTCTACGATTTTATGACTATATAATAGATATTACGGCTCGCACAAAAGTTTACAAACAATCGCTTCCTCTCGTAAATTTGCTAGTGGAACAGGAAAGGGAAAGGTTAGTTGTTTCAGCAAATACTATCCTCCATGCATTTATCAGTGACTTGTCAATTATGTATATAGATTACTCCGTCTACTATTTATTTAATGAACTGGGAGCAAGTACTTCAAATGCGTTAAATAAATACCTCAAAGTGCCACCAGTAAGAAGAATTGTGCTTTAGGTCGCAAAAACGAGAAAATAAATAACCAGAAATAACAGAAAAAAGGACGAATTCGCAGGGATATAACCACTAATGTGTGGCAAATTCGGTGTTTTTCGGACACTTGCAGAAGTACTAGCGTACTGTCAAGTCGTTTTGCAGGACTATCACTGCAAAAATGTACTTCAGGCTCTGTAATACTATAAAGTGCGGTATCATACCAAAAACTACCAAAAATCGAGTGCATCTGAACTATGACACCTATCGCAAAGAAGCTGAATGTAATATCACTTGCCCTTTAAAGTTACGTAGCTGGTTTATTCCCAGTATCAAATGGATACTGTTAAAATGTCTTCGCAACATATATAAATAATCCACGACACGTACGAAAAGAATCCGTCTGTACTAGGGATGTAGTGACATTCTAAATATACAGGACGCTATACGAACAAACACACGACGTCCCGAGATCACGTGACCAGGCCGGCAATGTATGTTGATAGCACAAAATCTGTTCTGCGCATGTGAGTGCTCACTCCAGAGATATTTACTCTACGCCTTTAACCCAGAATTTTAATCCCAATGCTGAATCTTCCTTTGATTTGGTTCATTGTTTCTGTGGTGTATGAACTGAACTCCAGGAATGGGTGGCTGCTTCTCTGTCTTACACCGCTTTTAATCCGACCACATCGTTCTCGGTCTTCCATACTTGCCGTTCCTTCTTGGTTCCTATAAATATTGTACAGTAGATGACTTATCTTTTCCTGGAGTTTACCAATTTGCTTGAGAACATTTTTCCTGTGTTGGCAAAACCTGCTTGTTAGTTAAAGGAATCAGAGGATAGCAACAGACAGAAATTATCGTGACATGTGGAATAATCGGGTCTACTGCCGGATGTTTGTTTCGCTCTGGCACAATATTTCGGCCACGTAACTCGTTGCCTTCTTCAGCTGCTACCTGAGACTGCAGTGTTGAAGGATCTTGTCCAGTATTTATGCCCAGAGGGTGCTGGCTGCTCTCTTTGCCGTCCGCGCCCGCACGATTGTGCATTGTGCACGCTTACCCACTGTGCACAATTATCCGAGTGTCACATGAAAAATGAAGCTCATACTGGACGCAGCAGTTAGCGTCACGGAGCGGTACTCACCGGAGCTCATGAAGTAAGGGATGCGGAACCTGCCGGACAGCACGCGGTCCCTGAGCGACTGCAGGCTCGATCCGTCGAAAGGAAGGGCGCCGCACACCAGCACATACAGCACGACGCCCAGGCTCTGCAACAGGCGGGTCGCCACCGTCTCTCCACACTCCGCCCAACAAACTCGACAGCAGCACACACACTCACGACATTTTTTTCAAAAGTGGATACAAAAACAGAATGAGAAATTGGTATCCCTAGCGACTAAATTCTGAAGGTGGCAGGGATAAAATACAGAAACGAGATGGTAGTTATAAGAGACGAGGAGCATGAAAGGGAAGCAGTGGTTGGGAAGGCAGTGAGACAGGGTTGTAACCTCTCCCCGATGTTATTCAATCTGTATATTGAGCAAGCAGTAAAGGAAACAAAAGAAAAATTCGGTGTAGGAATTAAAATCCATGGAGAAGAAATAAAAACTTTGAGGTTGGCCGATGACACTGTAATTCTGTCAGAGACAGCAAAGGACTTGGAAGAGCAGTTGAATGGAATGGATAGCGTCTTGAAAGGAGGATGCAAGATGAACATCAACAAAAGCAAAACGAGGATAATGGAATGTAGACGAATTAAGTCAGGTGATGTTGAGGGAATTATATTAGGAAATGAAACACTTAAGGTAGTAAAGGAGTTTTGCTGTTTGGGGAGCAAAATAACTGATGACGGTCGAAGTAGAGAGGATATAAAATGTAGACTGGCAATGGCAAGGAAAGCGTTTTTGAAGAAGAGAAATGTGTTAACATCAAGGATAGATCTTAGTCTCAGGAAGTCGTTTCTGAAAGTATTTGAATGGAGTGTAGCCATGTATGGAAGAGAATAGAAGCTTTCGGAATGTGGTGCTACAGAAGAATGCTGAAGATTAGATGGGTAGATCACATAACTAATGAGGAGGTATTGAATATGATTGGGGAGAATACAAGTTTGTGGTACAACTTGACTAGAAGAAGGGATCGGTTGGTAGGACATGTTCTGAGGCATCAAGGGATCACCAATTTAGTATTGGAGGGCAGCTCGGAGGGTAAAAATCGTAGAGGGAGACCAGGAGATGAATACACTAAGCAGATTCAGAAGGATGTAGGTCGCAGTAGGTACTGGGAGATGAAGAAGCTTGCACAGGATAGAGCAGCATGGAGAGCTGCATCAAACCAGTCTCAGGACTGAAGACCACAACAACAACAACAACAACATCGATTAAAAGTATTTCGCAGGCAGGATAAGTAAACATTTGTCACTTATTGTTTTGAGTACAACGAAAAAGCAGTCTTGCAATTTTAACTTTTTTTATTTACTCGATGAGTAGTTTCAGGCCGGGACCCATTCTCAAACCATCGTAACATAGTCAAAACTGGTATACCCGAAAATGCAAAAACATTAAAAAAAGGGCAAACGAACAGTTTAGCGCATTTTTGACACTTCTTTGCATTTTCGGAAATACCATTTTTGACTGTGTCGCAATGATTTGAAAATGGGAGCCGGCCTGAAACCAGTCATCGAGTGAATAAAAAAAAATGAAATTTGCAGCTCTAGCCTGGTTTTTCATAGTACAGTGTCAGTGTTGAGGCAGGGATTAGTGATGATGATGTTGTCATCACATTACGACTATGGTTACGGAAGTTAAAAAGTCGGTCAAGAAGGCTAGGAGAGTATTCTTACTAGAAAGAGCAGGTAAGCAGTTGTTAGCATCCCACTTAGTAAATGAATCGACTTCATTTACTTCCGGTACGATGGACGTCGAAGAATTATGAGCAAATTATAAACACATTGTAAATCACGCATTGGACAAGTATGTCCCGAAAAGGTGGGTTACGGTCGGAAAAGACCCACCGTGGTTTAACAGCGCAATTCGGAGAATTTTCAGGAAGCAAAGGCAGTTGCACTCGCGTTACAAGAAAGATCGGGAGAATAAGGACAGGCAAAAGTTGGTAGAGATTCGTGCTGCTGTAAAAAGAGCTATGCGCGAAGCATTCAACCACTGCCAACGTCATACTTTAGCAAAAGATTTTGCTGAAAATCCAAGGAAATTCTGGTCTTACGTAAAATCGGTAAGCGGGTCGAAGGCTTCCATCCAGTCACTCACTGGCAACGGAAGACAGCAAAACTAAAGCTGACATTTTAAATTCCGCATTTGAGAAATCTTTCACGCAGGAGGATCGTACAAACATACCGCCGTTTGAGTCTCGTACAGATTCCCGTATGGAGGACATAGTGATAGCCATCTCCGGGGTTGTGAATCAGCTGAATGGGTTGAAAATAAATAAATCGCAGGTCCTGATGAGATTACAATTCGGTTTGCATTGGCTGCTTACTTAGCTTGCACTTATCGCGAATCTCGTGCCCAACGTAAAGTCCCGAGCGACTGGAAAAAAGCGCAGGTGACGCCTGTATACAAGAAGGGTAGAAGGACGGATCCTCAAAATTATAGACCAATATCCTTAACATCGGTTTGTTGCCGGATTCCCGAACATATTCTCAGTTCGAATATAATGAATTTCCTTGAGACAGAGAGGTTGCTGTCCATGCATCAACACGGCTTTAGAAAGCATCGCTCCTGCGAAACGCAACTCGCCCTTTTTTCACATGATATCTTGCGAACCATGGATGAAGGGTATCAGACGGATGCCATATTCCTTGACTTCCGGAAAGCGTTTGACTCGGTGCGCCACTGGACACTCCTAACTAAGGTACGAGCATATGGGATTGGTTCCCAAGTATGTGAGTGGCTCGAAGACTTCTTAAGTAATAGAACCCAGTACGTTGTCCTCGATGGCGAGTGTTCATCGGAGGTGAGGGTATCATCTGGAGTGCCCCAGGGAAGTGTGATAGGTCCGCTGTTGTTTTCTATCTACGTAAATGATCTTTTGGATAGGGTGGATAGCAATGTGCGGCTGTTTACAGATGATGCTGTGGTGTACGGGAAGGTGTCGTCGTTGAATGACTGTAGGAGGATACAAGAGGACTTCGACAGGATTTGTGATTGGTGTAAAGAATGGCAGCTAACTCGAAATAAAGATAAGAGTAAATTAATGAATAGGAAAAAGAATCCCGTACTGTTTGAATATTCCATTAGTAGTGTAGCGCTTGACACAGTCACGTCGATTAAATATTTGACCGTGACACTGCAGAGCGATATGAAGTCCACTGGTCTAATTTTGGGAAGATGTGGTTCATCTGTAAAGGAGACCGCTTATAAGACACTAATACGACCTATTCTTGAGTACTGCTCGAGCGTTTGCGATCCCTATCAGGTCGGATTGAGGGAGGACATAGAAACAATTCAGAGGCTGGCCGCTAGATTTGTTACTGGTAGGTTTGATCATCACGTGCGTGCTGCGGAAATGCTTCAGGAACTCGGGTGGGAGTCTCTGGAGGAAAGGAGGCGTTCTTTTCGTGAATCGCTACTGAGGAAACCAGCATTTGAGGCTGATTGCCGTACAATTTTACTGTCGCCAACTTACATTTCGCGGAAAGACCACAAACATAAGATAAGAGAGATTAGGGCTTGTACAGAGGCATATAGGCACTTATTTCTCCCTCGTTCTGTTTGGGAGTGGAACAGGGGAGAAGATGCTAGTTGTGGTACGAGGTACCCTCCTCCACGCACCGTATAGTGGATTGCGGAGTATGTATGTGGATGTAGTAGTTACTGACCCGCAGCTATTCCAGCATGCTGGAAGGTCGTACTTATTATATCGTAAGACAGGAAAAGAAAGTTTCATCTGCATCACTTTGCACTGCTGTGAACAAACAAGGAATTGGCAACCCAGTCCGGCTGGGACACTCACTCACCCAGATGTCTATCTCGGGCCCCACGTAGCGCTTGCCCTCGAACACCTCTGGAGCGGCGTAGGGCGGAGAGCCGCACCACGTGCTCAGCGTCTCGCCCGGGGTGAAGTAGTTGCTGAAGCCGAAGTCCGCGATCTTTATGTTCATGTTCGCGTCCAGCAGCAGATTCTCCGCCTGGAAACACACCACACACATATATCTTACCACAAACGTACCATCAAGGTTTCTTAGAAGTAGATACCTTCGGGGTTGCGAAGCAACTCAAATCGCTTGATACGGGCAAGTCTTCAGGTCCAGATTGTATACCGATTAGGTTCCTTTCAGATTACGCTGATACAATAGCTCCCTACTTAGCAATCATGTACAACCGCTCGCTCACCGATAGATCTGTACCTACAGATTGGAAAATTGCGCAAGTCGCACCAGTGTTTAAGAAGGGTAGTAGGAGTAATCCATCGAACTACAGACCTATATCATTGACGTCGGTTTGCAGTAGGGGTTTGGAGCATATATTGTATTCAAACATTATGAATCACCTCGAAGGGAACGATCTATTGATAAGTAATCAGCATGGTTTCAGAAAACATCGTTCTTGTGCAACGCAGCTAGCTCTTTATTCACACGAAGTAATGGCCGCTATCGACAGGTGATCTCAAGTTGATTCCGTATTTCTAGATTTCCGGAAAGCTTTTGACGCCGTTCCTCACAAGCGACTTCTAATCAAGCTGCGGGCCTATGGGGTATCGTCTCAGTTGTGCGACTGGATTCGTGATTTCCTGTCAGGAAGGTCGCAGTTCGTAGTAATAGACGGCAAATCAGTGGTATCAGGTGTTCCCCAGGGAAGTGCCCTGGGACCTCTGCTGTTCCTGATCTATATAAATGACCTGGGTGACAATCTCAGCAGTTCTCTTAGGTTGTTCGCAGATGATGCTGTAATTTACCGTCTAGTAAGGTCATCCGAAGACCAGTATCAGTTGCAAAGCGATTTAGAAAAGATTGCTGTATGGTGTGGCAGGTGGCAGTTGACGCTAAATAACGAAAAGTGTGAGGTGATTCACATGAGTTCCAAAAGAAATCCGTTACTCGATAAATAGTACAATTCTCAAGGCTGTCAATTCAACTAAGTACCTGGGTGTTAAAATTACGAACAACTTCAGTTGGAAAGACCACGTAGATAATATTGTGGGGAAGGCTAGCCAAAGGTTGCGTTTCATTGGCAGGACACTTAGAAGATGCAACAAGTCCACTAAAGAAACAGCTTACACTACACTCGTGCGTCCTCTGTTGGAATATTGCTGCGCGGTGTGAGATCCTTACCAGGTGGGATTGACGGACGACATCGAAAGGGTGCAAAAAAAGGGCAGCTCGTTTTGTATTATCACGTAATAGGGGACAGAGTGTGGCAGATATGATACGCGAGCTGGGATGGAAGTCAGTAAAGCAAAGAAGTTTTTCGTCGCGGCGAGATCTATTTACGAAATTTCAGTCACCAACTTTCTCTTCCGAATGCGAAAATATTTTGTTGAGCCCAACCTACATAGGTAGGAATGATCATCAAAATAAAATAATAGAAATCAGAGCTCGAACAGAAAGGTTTAGGTGTTCGTTTTCCCGCGCGCTGTTCGGGAGTGGAATGGTAGAGAGATAGTATGATTGTGGTTCGATGAGCCCTCTGCCAGGCACTTAAATGTGAACTGCAGAGTAATCTTGTAGATGTAGATGTAGACACACACACACACACACACACACACACACACACACACACACACACACACACACACACACACACACACACACACACACGCGCGCGCGCGCACGCACGCACGCACGCACGCACGCACGCACGAGGGGGACTCGAATCTCTGACGGGGGCATAGAGCACATTTTTACTAGACTGTTTTGCTTCTAATGATGGTTGCCATCATATTCCTGGAGACTGATCCTTCCGTCTGGGACAGTCTGTACAGTGAGGAGCCAGCTATGACTGCCGCGCGCTGTGGCTCCGGCGAGCAGGCTACCCACCTTGAGGTCCCGATGTACCACCCGCTTGTTGTGGCAGTACTCCACGGCGGACAGGATCTGCCAGAACTTGCGCCGCGCTGCCGACTCCGACATCCGGCCGAACCTCGCGATGTAGTCTGCAAAACAAGCAGAACCCCTATCCGTGAGTCCAGCCGCCGAAACCCACCAATGTATTACTTTATTTGTACATAATATAACAATACATGTCTGACAAGGCGTGTGTGTGTGTGTGTGTGTGTGTGTGTGTGTGTGTGTGTGTGTGTGTGTGTGTGTGTGTGTGTGCGCGCATACACTATGTGATCAAAAGTATCCGGACACCTGGCTGAGACTGACAAGTTCGTGGCGTCCTCCATCAGTAAAGTTGAAATTCAATATGGTGTTGGCCCACCATTAGCCTTGTGGACAGCTTCCACTCTCGCAGGCATACGTTCAGTCAGGTGCTGGAAGGTTTCTTGGGGAATGGCAGCCCATTCTTCACGGAGTGCTGCACTGAGGAGGGGTATCGATGTCGGTCGGTGAGGCCTGGCAAGAAGTCGGCGTTCCAAAACATTGCTAAGGTATTCTATAGGATTCAGGTCAGGACTCTGTGCAGGCCAGTCCATTACAGGGATGTTATTGTCGTGTAACCACTCCGCCACAGGTCGTGCATTATGAACAGGTGCTCGATCGTGTTGAAGATGCAATCGCCATCCCGGAATTGCTCTTCCACAGTAGGAATCAACGAGGTACTTAAATCATCAATGTAGGCCTGTGCTGTGATAGCGCCACGCAAAACAACAAGGGGTGTAAGCTCCTCCATGAAAAATACGACCGCACAACACTACCGCCTCTGAATTTTACTGTTGGCACTATACATGTTGACAGATGTCGTTCACCAAGCATTCGCCATACCCACACCTTGCCAGCGGATCGCCACATTTTGCACCGTGATTCATCACACCACACAACGTTTTTCCACTGTTCAATCGTCCAATCTTTAGGCTCCTTACACCAAGCGTTGCGTCGTTTGGCATTTACCGGCGTGATGTGTGGCTTATGAGCAGCCGCTCGACCATTAAATCCAAGTTTTCTCACCTCCAGCCTAACTCTCATGATACTTGCAGTGGATCCTGATGCAGTTTGGAATTCCTGTGTGATGGTCTGGATAGATGGCTGCCTATTACAGATTACGACGCTGTTCAACTGTCGGCAGTCTCTGTCGGTCAGCAAACGAGATCAGCCTGTACGCTTTAGTGCTGTACGTGTCCCTTGACGTTTCGACCACACTTTCACATCGGAAACAGTGGACCTCGGGATGTTTAGAAGTGTGGAAATCTCGCGTACACACGAATGACACAAGTGACACCCAATCACCTGATCACGTTCGATGTCCGTTAGTACCGTGGAGCACCCCATTCTGCTCTCTCACGATGTCTAATGACTAATGAGGTCGCTGATGTGGAGTACCTGGCAGTAGGTGGCAGCACAATGCACCTAATATGAGAAACGTATGTTTTCGGGGGTGTCAGGAAACTTTTGACCACATAGTATATATATAATGCAGCACCAAAAGATACCAGAATTAGTGCTGAACAACTAGATGAAAATTGTCGAAAAATTTGTCTGATGCTTTGGATAACCACAAACTGAAAATAAACACAAAAGACACTACAATGGTACTTATAGGTTAAACGAACAGGAAACATAAAGATACTAAGTAAAATGCTACTTTAAATAAATGTATTTTGCTATTTGGGATGGACAATAACAAAACGTAACAGAAGTACAACGGGTATTGAAAGAAGGCTTGCAATGACTAAAGAAGCATTCAGAAATAGGAGTAACTGATTAACAAACAACCATCTCAATACAGATACGACATTTTAAATTACAGTTAAATTTTAAATTATGGTTTAGAAGGGAGGACTTTGGTGTAATACGAAAAGAAAAAATTAGAAGCAATACACATGCGTGGAGAAGAGCCACAAGAACATCTTGCACTGAAAGAAAATCTAACAACTACTTAAAGAAATTAAGGACAAAAAGAGATTGATTAACGTGACACGGAAAACAGAAGCTTAATTAATTTGGCAAGTAATTTAAGACAAAAGCTTCATAAAAAGCATCGTTAAATGAAAAGATCATGAAAAAAATCAAAAGGCAGGCGAAGAACATCCATATGACAAAGGTCATGCTCATATACAAACACATCAAAAGAAGTTTTGCTTCACCTCAGTTCCGAGAATTCCGGACCTGTACAGAAAATTCAAACAGACTTCAACATAAACATCATTTCCGCCCTTTTTATTGCTCATGAAAACTACACATTGCATGTTCAGCCACCATACAGCAAGACCTTCAGAGGTGGTGGTCCAGATTGCTGTACACACGGTACCTGTAATACCCACTAGCACATCCTCTTTGCATTGATGCATGACTGTATTCGTCGTGGCATGTTATCCACAAGTTGTTCAAGGCACTGTTGGTTGGTTGGTTTGGGGGATTAAAGGGACCAGACTGCTACGGTCATCGGTCCCTTTGTCCAAGTACTAAAAAACACCCACAGAGAATAAAAAACGAGTAACAGAATAGAGCACAGACGACACTGAAACTGAGACAAAGACCATACAAAACGAACTAAAAGCACACAGAGTGTGACGGTGGTTGGCCGACCAGAGAAATAAAAAAGGAAAAGCCAACCACTTGAAACACATTAAAAAATCAGTTTAAAACCGGAGGCCAAAGGCCAGAATCAACACAAAACAATAAGATAAAAACAGAAACACTCAGATTAAAGAATAAAAACCCCCTGCCCGAATAAAACGTAAAACTAAGTCAGCCATAGCCGAGTCATCTGTTAAAAGGGCAGGGAGCGAGTCAGGCAGTGCGAACGACTGCCTGAGCGCAGCTAAAAACGGACACTCCAATAAAACATGAACCACGGATAAAACGGAGCCGCAGCGACATAGAGGCGCGTCCTCACGGCGCAATAAGTGGCCGTGCGTAAGCCGAGTGTGCCCAATGCGCAGCCGGCAGAGGACAACAGACTCCTTGCGAGAGACCCGCAAGGAGGAGCGCCACACACCGGTAGCCCCCTTGATGGCCCGAAGTTTGTTGCGCGAAGGCAGGGCGCGCCATTCAGTGTCCCAAAGGTCCAGAATTTTGCGGCGTAGGAACGCTCGCAAATCTGTCTCCGGGAGGCCAACGTCCAGAGATGGTGCACTAGTCGCCTCTTTCGCCAGCCGGTCAACATTCTCGTTGCCGGGTATCCCAACATGGCCTGGGGTCCACACGAAGACCGCAGAGCGGCCGCAACGCGCAAGAGTATGCAGGGACTCATGGATAGCCATCACCAGACGGGAACGAGGAAAACACTGGTCGAGTGCTCGTAAACTGCACAGGGAATCGCTACAGATAACGAAGGACTCACCTGAGCAGGAGCGGATATACTCTAGGGCTCGAAAGATGGCGACCAGCTCAGCAGTGTAAACGCTGCAGCCAGCCGGCAAGGAACGTTGTTCGGAATGGTCCCCTAGAGTGAGCGCATAACCGACTCGACCAGCAACCATCGAGCCGTCGGTGTAAACAATGCCAGAGCCCTGATACGTGGCCAGGATGGAATAAAAGCGGCGGCGGAAGGCCTCTGGAGGGAATGAGTCCTTCGAGCCCTGTGCCAAGTCTAGCCGAAGGCAAGGGCGAGGAACGCACCACGGGGGTGTACGCAGAGGTGCCCGGAAAGGAGGTGGAACAGGGACAAACCCAAGCCCGGAGAGAAGCTCCTTAACGCGTATGGCGATCGGACAACCCGACCGGGGCCGACGTTCCGGCAGATGGAAGACTGACTGCGGGAACAGGAGACGATAGTTAGGATGCCCGGGCGAGCTTAGAACATGGGCAGCATAGGCGGCCAGCAAACGTTGGCGTCGGAACCGCAGTGGAGGGACACCTGCCTCCACGAGTAAGCTGTCCACAGGGCTGGTGCGGAAAGCACCAGTGGCAAGGCGTATCCCGCTGTGGAGAATTGGGTCCAGCACCCGCAACGCAGACGGGGATGCTGAGCCATATGCCAGGCACCCATAATCCAGACGGGACTGGATTAACGCCTGGTAGAGCCGTAACAGGGTAGAGCGGTCGGCTCCCCAGCGGGTGTGGCTCAAACATCGCAGTGCATTGAGATGCCGCCAACACGTCTGTTTGAGCTGCCGGATATGAGGCAGCCAAGTCAACCGGGCATCGAAAACCACCCCCAAAAACCTGTGTGAGTCCACCACCGAAAGAAGTTCGCCGTTAAGAGAAAGCTGCGGCTCCGGGTGGACAGTACGTCGCCGGCAGAAATGCATAACGCAGGTCTTGGCTGCCGAAAACTGAAACCCATGCGCTACAGCCCAAGACTGCGCCCTACGGATAGCGCCCTGTAGCTGACGTTCAACAGCTGCAATGCCAGTAGAGCTGTAGTAAAGGCAGAAGTCGTCAGCATACAGGGAAGCGGAGACAGAGTTTCCCACGGCCGCAGCAAGACCGTTAATGGCTATTAAAAACAGACACTTAAAACGGAACCCTGTGGCACACCGTTCTCCTGGACGTGGGAGGAACTATACGAGGCCGCGACTTGCACGCGGAAGGTACGACACGACAGAAAATTGCGGATAAAAATCGGCAGAGGACCCCGAAGACCCCATCCATGAAGCGTAGAAAGGATGTGATGACGCCACGTCGTATCGTATGCCTTCCGCATGTCGAAAAAGACAGCGACCAGGTGCTGACGGCGGGAAAAGGCAGTACGGATGGCCGACTCCAGGCTCACCAGATTGTCGGCGGCGGAGCGGCCTTTACGGAACCCACCCTGAGATGGAGCCAGAAGGCCCCGAGACTCCAGTACCCAATTCAAGCGCCGGCTCACCATCCGTTCAAGCAACTTGCAAAGAACGTTGGTGAGGCTAATGGGACGGTAGCTGTCCACCTCCAGAGGGTTCTTTCCAGGTTTCAAAACGGGGATGACAATGCCTTCCCGCCATTGCGACGGAAACTCCCCCTCGACCCAAAGACGGTTGTAAAGATCGAGAAGGCGCCGCTGGCAGTCCACTGAAAGGTGTTTCAGCATCTGACAGTGGATGCCATCTGGCCCAGGAGCGGTATTAGGGCAAGCAGCGAGGGCACTGCGAAATTCCCACTCACTAAATGGAGCATTGTTAGATTCTGGGTGGTTGGTGCGAAACGAAAGGCTCCGACGTTCCATCCGCTCTTTAATGGAGCGGAAGGCCTGGGGGTAATTCGCAGAAGCGGAACTCATAGCAAAATGCTCTGCTAAGTGATTTGAATGACGTCGGAGTCAGTACAAACTGCTCCATTCAGTGAGAGCGCAGGGACGCTGACAAGTGGCCGATAGCCGTAGACGCGTCGAATCTTGGCCCAGACCTGCGATGGAGTGACATGGAGGCCAATTGTGGACACATACCGCTCCCAGCACTCCTTCTTGCCTTGGCGGATAAGGAGGCGGGCCCGCGCACGCAGCCGTTTGAAGGCGATAAGGTGGTCGATGGAGGGATGTCGCTTGTGACGCTGGAGCGCCCGCCGGCGATCTTTAATCGCTGCAGCGATCTCAGGCGACCACCAAGGCACAGCCTTCCGCCGAGGGGACCCACAGGAATGGGGAATGGCAGATTCGGCGGCAGTAACGATGCCGGTGGTGACCGATCGAACCACCGCATCAATGTCATCGGTAGAGAGAGGCTCAAAAGCGGCAGTGGAGGAGAACAAGTCCCAGTCAGCCTTATTCATAGCCCATCTGCTAGGGCACCCAGAAGAGTGGCGCTGTGGTAGTGACAAAAAGATCGGAAAGTGGTCACTACCACACACGTCGTCATGCACACTCCAGTGGACGGACGGTAAGAGGCTATGGCTACAGATTGAAAGGTCAATGGCGGAGTAGGTGCCATGCGCCACACTGAAGTGTGTGAAGGCACCATCATTTAACAGCGAGAGATCGAGCTGCGACAACAAATGCTCAACGATGGCGCCTCGACCTGTTGCCACTGACCCACCCCACAGAGGGTTATGGGCGTTGAAGTCGCCCAATAGCAAGAAAGGTGGCGGCAATTGGGCGACCAGTGCAGCCAGGACATGCTGCGAGACATCACCATCCGGTGGAATGTAAAGACTGCAGACGGTAACAGCCTGTGGCGTCCACACGCGTACAGCGACAGCCTCTAAAGGCGTCTGGAGAGGGACAGACTCGCTGTGCAGAGTGTGAAGGACATATATGCAGACGCCACCAGACACCCTTTCATAAGCTGCTCGGTTCTTACAATAACCCCGATAGCCACGGAGGGCGGGGGTTCGCATTGCTGGAAACCAAGTTTCCTGGAGAGCAATGCAGAAGAAAGGGTGAAGGCTGATTAGTTGGCGGAGCTCAGCTAGATGGTGGAAGAAACCGCTGCAGTTCCACTGGAGGATGGTGTTGTCCATGGCTGGGAAAGGCGTGACGGGACTGGGAAGGCAGATTACGCCACTGGGTCACCTGCTGCCGCCGATGGAGCATCCGTGCAAATGCCATCCATTGCGTCCGAGGGACCGGCAAGAGCGAGGTCCTCAGCGGACGCCAGAATCTCCACCTCGTCCTCAGAGGCAGAGCTTGTAGGAAGCGGTGGGATCGGTGCCACTGCAATACCGTTGGTCTTGGGGACTTTCTTCTGTTTCTGCTTGTCACGCTGTGCCTTCGGCGATTCAGGCTGCATGGGCTTCACTGGGTCAGTCTCAGGGACAGACGACGACCGCGAGGCCCGACGACCAGGGACTGGCAGTTGTTTCAACCACTTGCGGGCGTCCGCTTTTTCACTGGTCGGAACTTGCGAAGGGAGGTCCCCAAGGGATCCCTTCCTGGCGAGAGCAGCCGAAGAAGTCTTACGCTTCTCCGGCTGGGAAGGGGGAGCTGATGTCCCCGATGGTTGGGAGGGTGTTGCTCCTGGAGAAGATGGAGCAGGAGCAACAGGGTGTGAAGTGCCCCCCACAAGCAAGGGGGCCGGTGGATGCTGACCGATCTTAGAGCCGATTCGTGATGAGGGGAGAACCGTCGTTGCAGCAGCGGCGTAGGTTGACGTCATTGCCACAGGATGGAGCCGCTCATATTTCCGTCTAGCCTCGGGGTAGGTCAGGAGGTCCAGGGTCTTATATTCCATTATCTTCCGTTCTTTCTGCAATATCCTACAGTCCGGCGAGCAGGGGGAATGGTGTTCTCCGCAGTTAACACAGATAGGAGGCGGGGCACATGGAGTATCGGGATGCGAAGGACGTCCGCAATCCCGACACGTGATGCTGGAAGTACAGCGAGATGATATGTGCCCGAACTTCCAGCATTTAAAACACCGCATCGGAGGAGGGATATACGGTTTCACATCACAACGGTAAACCATCACCTTAACCTTTTCGGGTAAGACATCACCCTCAAAGGCCAAGATGAAGGCACCGGTGGCGACCTGATTATCCCTCGGACCCCGATGGACGCGCCGGACGAAGTGAACACCTCGTCGTTCGAGGTTGGCGCGTAATTCATCGTCGGACTGCAGAAGAAGATCCCGGTGGAAGATAATACCCTGGACCATGTTCAGACTCTTATGCGGCGTGATGCTAACGGAAACATCCCCCAACTTGTCACAATTGAGCAACCTCCGTGACTGGGCAGAGGATGCCGTTTTTATCAACACCGATCCAGACCGCATCTTGGACAAGCCCTCCACCTCCCCGAACTTGTCCTCTAAATGTTCGACAAAGAACTGAGGCTTCACAGACACAAACGAGTCCCCGTCAGCTGTGGTACAGACGAGATACCGGGGCGAGTATCTTTTGCTCTCATTCACAGCCTTTCGTTCCTCCCACGGTGTGGCCAGGGAGGGGAACGATTTGGGGTCATACACATTAGCCTTAAAGTGAGCTTTGGAACGCTTAGAGACTGCTGACGGCTGGCCGCCAGCGAGAGATGATGTACCACGCTTCATTGCGGGTCATCCGCCCTGATGCCACCTACTCCGACCAAGGGCCCTCCCCACGGGCGCCACCCAGCCACAGCAAAGGCCACCTGGCAGGATGCCCATTGCCGGGAGTCCCGATGCCCCAGGGCGATGGGCATCTACTCCTTGGCATACGTGGGGAGTTAACGGCGCAGGCATCAGTAGAGCGATCCCTGTGTTGTCAGGGGGCTACAACCAAGAGGGTACATGGCGGCCCCACCACAACGGACTGGCTACCGTGCTGGATCTTAGGTGCAAAAATGGCCAAGGTCGTCGTCGCAGTTAAAAGAAACACTGCAGAGTGCAGCGTGGTAATCGCCCAAGAGATCGAAAACGAGCGGGACACCATTGCAACGACGAGAAAGACAGCTAAAGGTCTAATTGCACGACGGATAAGTGCACCATGTAAGGCGCCCTTCCCCAATTGGCTCGCTCTTCGGATAAATTTAGAAAGATGGAGGTCAAACCCGAGAGGGGACCATCACATAAGGCCGAAACATGTGAGACTCCTTTTAGTCGCCTCTTACGATAGGCAGGAATACCGCGGGCCTATTCTATCCCCCGAACCCGCAGGGGGGTCAAGGCACTGTTGGTTCAGATTGTCCCACTCTTCAACGGCGAGATCCCTAAGAGTGGTTGGTGGGTCACGTCGTCCAAAAACAGCCCAATCTATCCGAGGCATCTTCGATCGGGTTCATGTCTGCAGAACGTGCTGGCCACTCTAGTCCAGCGATGTCGTTATGCTGAAGAAAGTCATTCACAAGATGTGTACGACGGGGGCGCGAATTGTCATCCATGAAGACGAATGCCTCGCCTATATGCTGCCGATATGGTTGCAGTATCGGTCGGAGGACGACGTTCACTTATCGTACAGCCGTTACAGCGCCTTCCATGACCACCACCGGCGTACGTCGGTCCCACAAAATGCCACCCCAAACCAGCAGGGAACCTTCATCTTGCTGAACTTGTTGGACAGTATGTCTAAGGCATTCAGCCTGACCGGGCTGCCTCCAAACACGTCCCCGACGAGTGTCTGGTTGAAGGCGTATGTGAAACTCATTGGTGAAGAGAACTTGATGCCAATCCTGGGCGGTCCATTCGGCATGTTGCTGGGACCATCTATACCGCGCTGCATGGTGTCGTGGTTGCAAAGACGGACCTCGGCATGGACGTCGGGAGTAAAGTTGCGCATCATGCAGCCTTTTGCCTACAGTTTGAGTAGTAACACGACGTCCTCAGGCTACACGAAAAGCACTATTCAACATGATGCTGTCAGGGTTCCTCCGAGCCATTAATCCGTAGGTACCCGTCATCCACTGCAGTAGTAGCCCTTGGGCGGAATGCGTGAGGCAAGTCATCGACAGTTCCTGTCTCTCTGTGTCTCCTCCATGTCCGATGAACATCGCTTTGGTTCACTTCGAGACGGCTGGACACTTACATTCGTGAGAGCCCTTCCTGGCACAAAGTAACAATGCGGACGCGATCGAACCGCGGTATTGATCGTCTATGCATGATTCAACTACACACAACACGAGCCGTGTGCGTTCCTCCTGGTGGAATGAGGACCTCATCGGCTGTCGGACCCCTCCGACTAATAGGCTCGTGCATGGTTGTTTACATCTTTGGGCGGGTTTAGTGGCATCTTTGAACAGTTCAAATGGCTCTGAGCACTATAGGACTTAACATCTGAGGTCATCAGTCCCTATATAAACCTAACTAACCTAAGGACATCACACACATCCATGCCCTAGGCAGGATTCGAACGTGCGACCGTAGCAGCAGCGCGGTCCCGGACTGAAGCGCCTAGAACCGCTCGCCCACAGCGGCCGGCTTCTCTGAACAGTCAAACGGACTGTGTCTGTGATACAATATCCACAGTCAAGGTCTGTCTTCAAGAGTTCTTGGAACGGGGGTGATGCAAAACTTTTTTTGTGTGTGTGTATAAGCAATAGGAGTGGACCCAAAATCGAAACCTCGCGGATCCTTTTTGTGATTTCTCTCCAGTCACTAAAATGTTCTACTTTTCCAGCATTGTTGAAAACCATTCAATAATTATGATCGCATGAAATATTATTATTTAAGACAACAGGTTTCAAAGAGACTATATATACTATCATGTTCAGGTCTTAAAATCTTTTGTTGTAAAAAATATGTTCATTTTACGCAGACCTCACGCACACGATGTCAACTGGATAAATATAGCACATCAGAAAAGGTTTGCCATTGCAAACATGAAAAGCACCTTGTGCAACATGTTATGTCCATATACATATTGCTCGCAGTCGCTTGTTGCATTATAGAAATACGGTACAAAACAGCAGACTGTCGCTATTTTTATCCACTTGACCTCTTATGCTGAAGTCAGCGTGGAAGGAAAATGTTTCACAATAAAAGATTTTAAGATCTGAAGATAACAGCATAGTCTGTTGAATCCAATTTTCTTAAATAAAAAAAAATATTTTATGCGATCCTGGCAGTTGAATGGTTTTGAAGAATTAAACAGATCGCCCTTCAGCTCTCTCAAAATAGAAAATTCGAATTCCAACACTGAATTATGCGGCACACCTTTTCGCATTCTGTTTCGCCGTCTATCACGGAGAAGTGCTGGGAATATCACCTATATGACCACGGAACAGTGGAGCGAAGCAGGTTGTGGAAATACGTGAATTCATCAGCACCGAAAAAAGCGAAGACCCAACCATCATCTGGCTAAGTGATGCTGAGTGTTTTTCTGCAAATGCCATGGTGCTCAAATGGCTCTAATGAACATGTGAGGTCATCAGTCCCCTAGACTTATAACTACTAAAACCTAACTAAACTAAGAACATCACACACATCCATGCCCGAAGCAGGATTCGAACCTGCGACCGTAGCAGCAGCGCGGTTCCGGACTGAAGCGCCTAGAACCGCTCGGCCACAACGGCCGGTTTGCCATGGTGCGGTGGTAACTAACACCACCAACAAGTTTCATACTTTCAAATTTTTCGAGGTGATCATTAAAACTCCGAGTACCCCACGTGATTCAGTGTTGACAAGTGAAACAAGGAACTGAACAGGTGGATATGGAATTCACTCATACTGATGTTGTACGTTTTGCCTCTAGAGTAGATGAACAGCAAGGAATGAACTGCCAAGATCGGCATAAAAATGAAGTATGACAAAAAGCCGAAACACTGTCTTATTAATACACTGAAAAAAGAATAGTAGACATTAACAATAATGGCTTAGAACCAGCAGGTGAGGGTTTCGCATTTACGGCAGGAGTGGTTGGGGGTTGACATACTCACCAAATATCTCACCCTGACTGGCGTACTCCGATACGATGTAGATCATGTTCTTCGTCTCCATCACCTGGAAGAAACAAAAATATTACTCAACAAAAGCACTCGAAAAATATGTGGAGTTGTAAGGGGTAATAAGACAAGTACCACATGAGCTGTAGGAAGTGTTAACCTGTCCACAGAGTTCCACAATGTTTACAAATGATCATTTCACTACATGCTTATAGTACCCAGAGCCAACTTTAGAAGTTCCACCTACCTCTGGAGATAATATGTAATGCTAGAGCCTGAAATTCAGAAGGTAGTGAGGATAAAATACAGGCAGCAGAGGGTTATCTACAACTTGTACAGGAATCTGACTGCAGTTGTAAGAATGGAGCTACGTAACAGAGAGATAGCATCAAACGAAACCATATGGTTCCAGTGATCTTTTCAATTCTCGAACCTCTATGATGTACATATGCAAATTCAAGCGACGAATGGAAATTTGTTTCAACGCTGGGATTCGAACCCGGGCCTCATGCTAACTAGGCGGATTAGCAAACCACTACTGCTTTGCTCAACAGCACGGATGACCTTAGTACGCCCCCTCTCTCAATCCAAAATCCCATTCACGCCTCAACCCGCTTGGTATTCTCCCTAAATTCAAACTGCATTGCTTAGGCTGACTGGATTGACGAGGGTGCCGAGCCAGGGTAGTTCGTGCAGTTCTGCAAATCAACTGTGCCAGGGTGGCGTAGTGGTTAGCGCATCTCCCTAGCAAGCGGGAGACCCAGATTCGAATCCTGGGTCCGCAGCTCGTGGTCTCGCGGTCGCGATCTCGCTTCCCAAGCACGGGGTCCCAGGTTCGATTCCCAGCGGGGTCAGGGATTTTTACCTGCCTCGAGATGACTGGGTGTTAGTGTTGTCCGCATCATTTAATCATCATTACTGAAAGTGGCGAGGTTGGACTGAGCAAAGGTTGGGAATTTGTACGCGCGCTGATAACCGCGCAGTTGAGCGCCCCACAAACCAAACATCATCATCATCATCATCATCGAATCCTGGTCTTGGTGCAAATTTTCACTCGGCACTTCAGTGTGCATATATACAACATAGAGGCAGCAGTTGAGAAGACAGGCAGGCTTGTTGACTTATGAAATTTCTAAAGGTATTTAAAATTCAGGAAGAAGTAATAAAAAAAAGTGTGGTATGATTGTTATTCTGTCACAGAAAACAAAGGACTTGGGGAATCAGACTCAGTTCAGTTATTCACCCCTTTTAGATAGTGTTGCAAACTTGTACGTAGGAGTGGAATGTGAGTGCCTTCATTCATAACTAGGTAATCACTCAAATATCCATTCCTCTGTACGTAGCTCTAATCCAATGTATGGTTAGCTTCAGTTAGTATACTAAACTGCCTGACAAACTCGACATTACCCTCGTATACATTTTACCGATTTTCTATTACAAACGAAAACAAAAACATGAGCAGTGTTTGTAGTGTAGCATCGAAAAAAATGTGTTCCATGCATATGTCGGCACATCTTTCAAATTATGAAACAAAGAAATATGCATGATGTACAAATGTATAGGTACAGCCACACTCTACAATCTCCACGTCTCGTGGCAACGCCTCTTCATAGCTCTAGAGGCAGTTATTGTTTTAGTCCACTACTGTTTGCGCTTCGCAGCTTGAAAGCTGTCAAGAGCGCTGTTTATGCGCAATGCGGTAGTTTTTCCACCGAATTTCAGTGTTTACGACATCGTATTTCTTGAACCGTGTGTCGTACAGTGATATATTCGTGCACGTACATTCAGCGGCATATATGAATAGCGTCTGGAAAATGTGTTGCGAATGGAGACGGTAGAAATGAAGTAATATTTATGTATTAAGTCCAAAAAACTGCTTCTTTTTTTGAGATGTTTATTTAATCATGACAGGCCTGTTTCAGCACTATTGCCATCATCAGGCGATCTTGAAGTAATGGTTTTATTATGTACTATTTTCTAGGGCAGACGGTACCCCACTTGTCATATATGAGATTGACAACCTTGCATTTATGGAACTCTTACCTATAACATCGCTAGTTAGTCACTTAACCGTTTTTCTTACGTATTTTAAAGTTATTTTATGACGTAGCTTTCATAAGCTATATTTGTTGGTAGTTATAGCCTGAATTGTATTTGTTGTGTGTGACAATTTTTTGTTTTGACATTTAACCAATGTCATAAAATAACTTTAAAAGACGTAAGAAAAACGCGTAAGTGACTAACCAGCGATGTTATACGTAAGTTAAGAATTACATAAATGTAAGGTTGTCAATCTCATACAGGGTGAAAAGTATTTAAACCGACAAACTCTGGGAGGTTGCAGAGGACATAAAAACAAATATTTTTCCCTAATGTCATTTTTTCCTATGAGGAGTATTTAAACCGGAAGAGGAAGATTTCTCTGGCGGCAAATTAATTAAACCAACCAACACTTTTCCATTTTTTTTAATGACCAAGACACAACAACTAGGTAGCAGATACGGCCCAATTAAACATTCTCCAACAACATCGACCCACACATTAACGAAGAACCGCAATTGATGAGCGTTAGTAACTGTGGCATGTGGGTTATCCTCACTCCAAACATGCGAATTGTGCATGTTGAAGACTCCATCATGCCCGAACGTTGCTTCATCGGTAAACAACACAGAGGATGGAAATGTAGGATGCATTTCACACTGTTCCAGGTACCACTGCGAAAATTGTGCTCTGGGCGGATAATCAACTGGTTCCAGGTTGTGGACACGCTGTAAGTGAAATGGACGTAACAACTGCTCTCGAAGGACTGTTCTTACATTCGTCTGATTCGTCCCATGTGACGTAACATTGCACGAGTGCTGACTGAAGGATCCCGCTCCACATGCTGCAAGACAGCTTCCTCAAATTGCAGCTTTCTTACCGTGCGACGGCATCCCTGTCCAGGTAATCTGCTAACTGGCGCTCAAATGGCTCTGAGCACTATGGGACTCAACTGCTGTGGCCATCAGTCCCCTAGAACTTAGAACTACTTAAACCTAACTAACCTAAGGACAGCACACACACCCATGCCCGAGGCAGGATTCGAACCTGCGACCGTAGCAGCAGCGCGGCTCCGGACTGGAGCGCCTAGAACCGCACGGCCGGCAATCTGCTAAATGACCTGGTCTGACGCAGACGTTGGTACACAGCAGCAAAGGTCGTATGATGCGGGATACGGCGATTAGGATATTGTTGTTGATAAACCCGCTGTGTAGCTCGTCCGTTGTGGTGCGCTACGTAGTACGCATCAACCATATCAGTGTACTCACTCCAGGTGTATCGCTCCATTAGTAAACAGAGACAATGCGCTACTACACTGGTGGACAGCAGTTGCCTACAACTGAAGAGCGTAATAAAAAAAATGGTTCAAATGGCTCTGAGCACTATGGGACTTAACATCTATGGTCATCAGTCCCCTAGAACTTAGAACTACTTAAACCTAACTAACCTAAGGACATCACACAACACCCAGCCATCACGAGGCAGAGAAAATCCCTGACCCCGCCGGGAATCGAACCCGGGAACCCGGGCGTGGGAAGCGAGAACGCTACCGCACGACCACGAGATGCGGGCAGAGCGTAATACGCCCTCTAACTACTGAAGAGCGTAATACGGCCTCCAACGGTTTAAATAATCCTCGAAGGGAAAAATATTTATTTTGATGTCCCCTACAACCTCCCAGAGTTTGTCGGTTTAAATACTTTTCACCCTGTATATGACAAATTGGCTACAGTCTGCCCTAGAAAATAGTATATAATAAAACCATTACTTTCAGATCGCCTGATGATGGCAATAGTGCTGAAACAGGCCTGTCGTGATTAAACAAACATCTCAAAAAAAAGAAGCAGCTTTTTGGACTTAACTGATAATGTCTATATCGAGCTGCGGGCCCACTGGAAACAAAAAGGAAGTAATAAATTAAAACGTGATGCATGATGTGGTGGTATTTCACGCATCTTACAGCGAGGCCCATGATGAAGACAGGAAGTGGCGCGTACGTCACGCCACGTGACACAGCGATCTTTCGGGTCCGGCATATGTCTCCCGGGGGTGGGATGGGGGGGCGGGGGGGGGGGGGGGGAGCGAGTTTATGAAAGCGGTCTTTGGTTGCAATAATTACACGTCTGTTATCTGAAACTGATAAACAATATTTTATTAAAAAGTATCGCCATTGCTATTTGTACCTTTCTCCCACATCTCCGGCCAAAAAAACAGTTCTTCTTTCGAAGCGAACCAGTAAGCGAGCAATTTTCGTTCATCTTCATACGTACTGAATCGTTTTTCAGCGAGAGCGTGTCCTAGTTGAGGCGTAGCGCCGTATACCGATCCTGCCTTGGAGGCGGTTAAGTGGGAGATGTGTATCAGAGCTGGACAGTGACAGATGGTGACGCGAGACTGGACGCGCACGTAGTTTATGTATCAGCCGATAGAGGACAGTATTGGATAGGGGGACTGTGATTTTAGTTTCGATTGTGCCCACTAGAGTGCACTAAAGTAATAGAATGTTTTTCGTAAACTGTTCTAGTGTTTTCATAAGGTGTTATATCTTTTTGTGTATGTAAAATGTTATAAATGTGTTTTAGCAGTATGAATGATGCGTGAGTGTGGTTTAAGGTTAATATGAAGATAATTGTTTAACGAGTTATGTAGTAGGATTTAGTGTGGGAACATTTCGAAGTATGGATATGGACAAAGGGGATTTTTGTAGAATAGATTTGTAAAGTAAGTTTATGGTAAAGGGAAAGTTAATTCAGGTATAAATAACAATAGTAAATAACTTTATGCATAAGCAAAACTTCAGCATATTAGATAATTACGTCGGTAAAAAGTGCAGTCGTTAGGTTTAGTATTTTGCGATTGGTTATTGATGAAAAGCGCGGACTGACGCGGGGAAGTGTTGTTTTCCTATTGGCTGTTGAGTTAACTGACCAATGGTAAAACAATATTCTTCGCGCGCCTTTCTCTGCTGAAAAAGAAGAAGTATTCTAGAAAGAGTGGGAGTCTAGCCATGAAACAGTTCGGACGTGTGTAGTAGTAGTTCCAATGGAAACGATAAGTTGCCGGATCTAGCAGTGTTTCATACATCAAAAATGCGGTAAAGTGACGGCATAATTATTCCGATGGGCGTGTAGAAATTTCGGAATTTTTAAGTGAATTTTGTGAATTTAAGTGGAAGACAATTATTCCGCGTGGCGTATTGGGCAGGTCGGTGGCTAAAAACTGTGACTTAATATTTGGCGAGCATTCTCAATCAAAAACAATCAGTATGTTTGTAGTTATTACGTTTTCGGGAAATGCAACACCGTAATCTCGCTAACGTGAGTGAATGTGTTAAGACTAGCACGAGCTTGGCAGTGATACTTGTTCACCTAAGTTTCAGAATATATTAATTGAGGACAAAATTTCCAACCTTTCATTTCGTGTGAAAACTTTCTCCCGAAACGTAGATTAGTGACTTCAATTGCAGCCTGGTTCACGTCGAAGTACAGTACGTTTCGCTCGGTTTTCCTACTGATGATATGCTGAGACAGTGTTCACGGATAGGTGCAGGTCCGTCGTAAAGGGACGGAAGGAACCGCGCCGCCGCATAGTGACGCAAAAATATGATATTCGGACGGAGCCAAGTCTGGCGAATAAACCGCATGCACTAGTATTTCCCAACGGAACGCCTCGATAGTTTCCCTGACTCGTTTTGCTTTGCGTGATGGGACGTTATCATGGAGCGATTTGACTTCGTGTTGCCTTTTTCCGTATTCCGGTCGTTTTTCACGTAACGCTCGATTTAATTCGATCATTTGCTGTTGGTAGCGACCACAAGTGGTCTTTCAATTTGCTTGCTGTCTTTCATTCAGGTCATGCGGAACTCATTTTCCCCACTTTCTGCACCTTTCCCATACCTTACAACCGAAGAGAAACGGCTTTCTGCGTCACATTCAATTGTTCCGTGAGTTTAGGTTGAGTTTGATTATCATCGTCATCCAATAAGGCCTGCAATTCGTTGTCTTCGAACTTTTTCGGTGGTTTCCCGTGCTCGTAGTTTCTCACGTCAGAATCACCACTTTTGATTTTTTTGAACCGCACGAAAGACAGTGTTTTTCCAAGAGCATGGCTCTGAGCACTATGGGACTGAACTGCTGTGGTCATCAGTCCCCTAGAAGTTAGAACTACTTAAACCTAACTAACGTAAGGACATCACACACATCCATGCCCGAGGCAGGATTCGAACCTGCGACCGTAGCAGCCCCGCGGTTCCGGACTGAGCGCCTAGAACCGCTAGACCACCGCGGCCGGCGGTTTAGTAGCAAATGTGGAACATACACAAAAACATACATACATTCATTTTTTAATATGTATGGATGTTATCGTAATGAATGTCGTAAGAATGTAGAGCACAAATGTAACTGGGTCAAAATAGTCAACACAAACAACTTTTATACTTGATGTCGACAATCTATAGATTAAGAAGAGTAGAAGCCGCACGGTCTTAGGCATCTTGTCACTGTCCGCGCGGCTCCTCCCGTCAGGGGTTCGAGTCCTCCCTCGGGTATGGGGAGTGTGTGTGTCGTCCTTAGCGTAAGTTAGTTTAAGCTAGATTAAGTAGTGTGCAAGCTTATGGACCGATGACCTCAGCAATTTGGTCCCGTAAGACCTTCACACAAATTTCCAAACATTTCCAAGAAGAGTTGTGTAGCGGAGAATGCGCTTACAACCGCCGAAGCCTAGGTCGTACACAAATAACTAAATTTTGTGAAACATGGCAAACGTGTTTAGTTTGACTAATAAAAAAATACAGTGCTTCGCCAAGAGCGCGCAGATGAATAATTTAAAATGTTAGCTTTAGAGATTATTCCTTTTTAAAGTACTATTTAAAATGGATCTTGTCTTCATCTATTGGAAAATTTTGTCCCCTCTCGATCGGTCTAGACGTGCGTTCAAAACACCGGATGTAGCTACCGTGGTCCTTCATTCTCACTCTCAGAAACAGTCGACACGGAAAATCTGTTCCACACAGGATGTTTCTTTGCTCGAGGCTGCGTCGTATTCACCCAACTATTTGGAGATACACAACGTTCGCTCCGTTACAAGAAACGCTGCCACGTAATTTTCAGTTGCCGACACACGGGCGCCCTCCAGAGAAATGCCTTACATCAGGCATGAAGCTCACGTTACGCAAAACTCTCTCTCAGTGGTAGCTGCTCCCATAGGGCACCTGTCTGTTCGCCTTTACGTAACGGAACGTGGATGACGCATCGCCGCAAACAGTAGCGTCAACAAGGGACACACACACACACACACACACACACACACACACATGCACACGCACACACGCACACATCTATCTTCGATAAATTCTGCAAGTCACCCAAATACGACACAGAGCGCACTACATCCGCTTACAAACATAGTAAAATTCCATCCAGTCCCTTACATGCACAAACTGAGCCCACAGTCGGCCTCTGAGAGTAGCTTCACTTTATAACCACCTGGTATAATCAAGGTAAATCACACCGGAGTACCTATTTCAGTTAGCAAGTGCGACGCTGCTTATTAATATTTCAGTTAATTAGCGCGATTCCTTGTTCTACCGCTACTTACTGATGGTAGAGTGCTTTTTGCAAATCATGTCTCTTTACCTTTGAACCTTTCGCGTGTGTGTGTGTGTGTGTGTGTGTGTCTGTGTGTCTGTGTGTGTGTGTGTGTGTGTGTGTGTGTGTGTGTGTGTGTGTGTGTGTGTCAGACTTCCTTCTCCGTGTTTTAATTTCGAATCATGAGTTTGGTGTTTCTTTATGTTGCGTAGCTAAAGTACACCACGGGCCTCAACGCCACGAGGAGAGCCTTTAGCACAACACTTCTATTCATTCAAGTGAGGTGTTTAAACTGAATTTCGAATTAAATGAGATTTTGAATTCATCCTAAACTACTAGCCATTAAAATTGTTACACCAAGAAGAAATGCAGATGATAAACGGGTATTCATTAGACAAATACATTATACTAGAACTGACATGTGATTACATTTTCACGCAATTTGGGTACATAGATCCTCAGAAATCAATATCCAGAACAACCATCTCTGGCCGTAGTAACGGCCTTGATACGCCTGGGTATTGAGTCGAACAGATCTTGGATGGTGTGTACAGGTACAGCTGCCCATGCAGCTTCAACACGATACTACAGTTCATCAAGATTAGTGCCTGGCGTCTTGTGACGAGCCAGTTGCTCGGCCACCATTCACCAGACGTTTTCAATTGGTGATAGATCTGGAGAATGTGCTGGCCAGGGCAGCAGTCGAACATTTTCTGTATGCAGAAAGGCCCGTACAGGACCTACAACATGCGGTCGTGCATAATCCTGCTGAAATCTAAGGTTTCGCAGGGACCGAATGAAGGGTAGAGCCACGGGTCGTAACACATCTGGAATGTAACGTCCACTGTTCAAAGTGCCGTCAATGCGAACAAGAGGTGACCGAGACGTGTAACCCCATACCATCATGCCGGGTAATACGCCAGAATGGCGATGACGAATACACGCTTCCATGTGCGTTCACCGCGATGTCGCCAAACACGGATGCGACCATCACGATGCTGTATACAGAACCTGGATTCATCCGAAAAATGACGTTCTGCCATTCGTGCACCCAGGTTTCTCGTTGAGTACACCATCGCAGGCGCTTCTGTCTGTGACGCAGCGTCAACGGTAACCGCTTCCATGGTCTCCGAGCTGCTAGTCCATGCAACTGCAAACGTCGTCGAACTGTTCGTGCAGATGGTTGTTGTCTTGTAAACGTCCCCATCTGTTGACTCAGGGATCGAGACATGGCTGCACGATCCGTTACAGCCATGCGGATAAGATGGCTGTCATCTCGACTGCTAGTGATACGAGGCCGTTGGGATGCAGCACTGCGTTCCGTATTACCCTCCTGAACCGACCGATTCCATACTCTGCTAACAGTCATTGGATCTCGACCAACGCGAGCAGCAATGTCGCGATACCATAAACCGCAATCGCGACCTTTATCAAAGTCGCATTCGTGATGGTACGCATTTCTTCTCCTTACACGAGCCATCACAACAACGTTTCACCAGGCAACGCTGGTCAACTGGTTTGTACGAGGCCTGTTCAGAAAGTAAGCTCCGATTGATTGCCAAATTGAAACCACAGTGAACATCAGAAATGTTTTACTTGTAACAATTAGCTACACCTTTCAGCTACTTCTCTACGTAGTCGCCGTTCTGACTTAGACTTTTGTCACAGCGTTGTACCAACTTTTCAATAGCCTCATCATAGAAGGCAGCCGCCAGTGCTTTCCGCCAATTCCCCACGCTGGCCTACACCTCGTTGTCTGTGTCAAAATGTTGTCTTCAAAGACAGCGGTTCATGTGACCAGAGATGAAACTCAGGGAGAGACAATTGCGGACTGTATTGTGGGTAATCTAACATTTCCATTTGAAAACGATGCAGGAGCATCTTCATTGCCCCTGCAGAATGCGGCTGAGCATTCTCGTGAAGACGAAACAGCACGACAGTTATGTAATGTTAGCTGTATAGCTTCAGGCGAAATTTCTCACCAGGCCCTCGTACTTGGCGGCAGACACTATTTTCTAGACATCTTTACGCACTCACTGCGAGCTCAGAAATGAGAAGAGCGACGT
This sequence comes from Schistocerca serialis cubense, assembly GCF_023864345.2. Lineage (NCBI taxonomy): Eukaryota > Metazoa > Arthropoda > Insecta > Orthoptera > Acrididae > Schistocerca > Schistocerca serialis. Next base: position 95,331,746 of record NC_064647.1, read on the forward strand.
GATGCTAACTGGGGTTATACTAGAGACACTACCCAACACATCTGTGCAAAGCTTTATCGGATTTTCATAGTCGTTTCCATTTCGCGACCGATCGGAGCTTTCTTTCTGAACGCCCCTCGTATATGAGAAATCGGTTGGAAACTTTCCTCATGTCAGGACGATGTAGGTGTAGCCACCGGCGCCAATCTTGTGTGAATGCTCTGAAAAGCTAATCATTTGCATATCACAGCATGTCCTTCCTTGTGGACTCTTACAGCAGCGGTTCACATAAGTGAAACTACAGTAACTTCTGTCCTAACTGACTTTTAGCGCTTGAGATTCAGTTTTTAGTGTTGTTTAGAAAGGGAGCCGCCACAGAATACACAGAAATACTGCAAAATGCCGCTCGCAACCCCGAGTCCGTCAATAATCTAAACCACAAGCGGCTACACCGGTGCTAGGGAGCGCGTCCCGGGGCCCTGTTCCCTAAGCGGCAGGGTTTATCACCCCGGGAGCGCTTGTCTTTAGTCAGCGGTAGGGACTCCCAAATCCGATCGACGAGATGGAAAGAAAACACTGCCTTCCTTCCGGGGAGCGGAGACGAGCGGGCAAAGAGGACGCCGCTGCAGCCCTGGGGCCAGGCTATCCCGACCAGACACAACACACCACACTTGCCAGGCTGCCTCGCGTCCCCTCCGCTGGTTTCAGTGGCCCTTGGGCGCGTTCAGCGTATCGTATGTCCCACTCGTTCCACGCCTTCAGTGACCAGATACGGGGCGGACCAAAAGGTTGTACACAAACTAACGGAGCTGATAGACGAGACAAAATACAACAACTTTGGAACAGAAACTTGCGGTCTTGGAAACAATCCTGAACCAACAAAGGCTCTGAAATGTCTGCAACAACGAGGACGATCAGAGCACAGGCACCATCAGTTCAACAAAGATAACGCTTTATGTGTCTGTAAGCACGACTGGATGCAGCTAAATGGAGCACCTACACACTCTACTGTGAGACTTCGGCTAAGTAACGTCACATACCCCTGGCATTGGACCGGTAGCAGAAGTCCAATTGCACGCCCACGTCGCTCTCCTGATCTCAAGCCTATATTATTCGTATGTGATGTATTTGCAGAAAGACTGTTCGACACAGTGATGTGTGTATGTATCATGGTACCAGAGCTTCTGTAAAGTTTGGAAGGTAGGAGACGAGGTACTGGCAGAAGTAAAGCTGTGAGTACCGGCCGTGAGTCGTGCTTCGGTAGCTCAGTTGGTAGAGCACTTGCCCGCGAAAGGCAAAGGTCCCGAGTTCGAGTCTCGGTCAGGCACACAGTTTTAATCTGCCAGGAAGTTTCATATCAGCGCACACTCCGCTGCAGAGTGAAAATCTCATTCTGGAAACATCCCCCAGGCTGTGGCTAAGCCATGTCTCCGCAATATCCTTTCTTTCAGGGGTGCTAGTTCTGCAAGGTTCGCAGGAGAGCTTCTGTAAAGTTTGGAAGGTAGGAGACGAGGTACTGGCAGAAGTAAAGCTGTGAGTACCAGCCGTGAGTCGTGCTTCGGTAGCTCAGTTGGTAGAGCACTTGCCCGCGAAAGGCAAAGGTCCCGAGTTCGAGTCTCGGTCGTGCACACAGTTCTAATCTGCCAGGAAGTTTCATATCAGCGCACACTCCGCTGCAGAGTGAAAATCTCATTCTGAAAATATAAAATATCTGTAGCATCAGCAATTGCATTTCTGTTTTTTTGTTTTTTTGTTGTTTTTTTAAAGCAACCAGCTGCAAAAAGATTAAAAACTGAAGTACCAAAGAAACTGGTATACGCGTGCCTATTCAAATACAGTGATATGTAAACAGGCAGAATACGGCTGCGGTCGGCAACGCCTTTATAAGACAACAAGCGTCTGGCGCAGTTGTTACATCGTTTACTGCTGCTACAATGGCAGGTTATCAAGATTTAAGTGAGTCTGAACGTGGTGTTATAGTCGGCGGACGAGCGATGGGTCACAGCATCTCCGAGGCAGCGATGAAAATGGCTCTGAGCTCTATGGGACTTAACATCTGAGGTCATCAGTCCTCTAGAACTTAGAACTACTTAAACCTAACTAACCTAAGGACATCACACATACCCATGCCCGAGGCAGGATTTGAACCTGCGTCCGTAGCGGTCGCGGGCAGCGATGAAGTGGGGATTTTCCCGCACGACCATTTCACGAGATTTGATGTTTTACCGGATTCCTGATATTCACGGTACATCTACATCTACGAGGGCTGTCCAGAAAGTAAGTTACAATTGATCGCGAAATGAAAATCACAGTGAAAATCAGAAATGTTTCATTTGTAACAGTTAGCTACACCTTTCAGCTACTTCTCTACGTAGTCGCCGTTCTGACTCAGACATTCGTCGTAGCGTTGTACCAACATTCCAATACCCTCATCATAGAAGGCAGCCGCCAGTGCTTTCCGCCAATTCTCTACGCTGGCCTAAAGCTCGTTGTCTGTGCCAAAATGTTGTCTTCATAGCCAGCGGTTCGTTTGAGCAGAGATGAAGCTCAGTGGCAGACAATTACGGGCTGTATTGTGGGTAACCAAACATTTCCAATTGAAACGGTGCAGGAACATCTTCATTGCCCCTGCAGAATGAGGCTGAGAATTGTCTTGAAGAAGAAACCGCACGACAGTTATGTAATGTTGGTTGCATAGCTTCAGGGGAAAATTCTCAGCAGGCCCTCGTACTTGGCGGGAGACACTATTTTCTATAACATCTTTGCGCGCTCACTAAGAGCTCAGGAATGAAAAGAGCGACATAATTCTACCTACAGTCATACTAGAGACACTGCCCAACACATCTTTGCAAAGCTTTATCGGATTTTCATAGTCGTTTCCATTTCGCGACCGATCGTAAATTACTTTCTGGACAGCCCTCGTACATCCATACTCCGCAAGCAACCTGACGGTGTGTGGCGGAGGGACCTTGAGTACCTCTATCGGTTCCCCCTTCTATTCCAGTCTCGTATTGTCAGTGGAAAGAAGGATTGTCGATATGCCTCTGTGTGGGCTCTAATCTCTCTGATTTTATCCTCTTGGTCTCTTCGCGAGATATACGTAGGAGGAAGCAATATACTGCTTGACTCCTCGGTGAAGGTATCTTCTCGAAACTTCAACAAAATCCCGTACCGTGCTACTGAGCGTCTCTCCTGCAGAGTCTTCCATTGGAGCTTATCTAACATCCCCGTAACGCTTTCGCGATTACTAAATGATCCTGTAACGAAGCGCGCTGCTCTCCGTTGGATCTTCTATATCCCTTCTATCAACCCTATCCGGCACGGATCCCACACTGCTGAGCGGTATTCAAGCAGTGGGCGAACAAGTGTACTGTAACCTACTTCCTTTGTTTTCGGATTGCATTTCCTTAGGATACTTCCAATGAATCTCAGTCTGACATCTGCTTTACCGACAATTAATTTTATATGGTCATTCCATTTTAAATCACTCCTAATGCCTACTCCCAGAAAATTTATGGGATTAACTGCTTCCAGTTGCTGACCTGCTATATTGTAGCTAAATGATAAGGAATCTTTCTTTCTATGTATTCGCAGCACATTATAGTTGTCTACACTGAGATTCAATTGCCATTCCCTGCACCATGCGTCAATTTGTTGCAGATCCTCCTGCATTTCAGTACAATTTTCCATTGTTACAATCTCTCGATATACTACTGCATCATCCGCAAAAAGTCTCATTGAACTTCCGATGTTATCCACAAGGTCATTTATATATATTGTGAGTAGCAACGGTCCTATGACACTCCCCTGCGGCACACCTGAACTCACTCTTACTTCGGAAGACCTCTCTTTCTCTCTCGCTGACATAATGCAGTAGCACAAAATGTCTAATTCTGGACCTTCGTTGCGGCTAGTTATATCTCTCAATGTATTAGAAATTGGCTGTACATGACTGTACGTGTAGAGACCTAAAAGGAAACAGTTTCACAGCAAGCAATAGTTCGCGCGGTATTATTGATGATAATAGTACTGATCGGACGTGTATGTTCCAAGTGAAGTGTGGTTCTGGAAGAGCGATGGCCTGCTAACTTACCTGGTAGAGGTTGATGATGTGCGGGTGGTCGAGCGTCTTCATGATGTCCACCTCGCGGTACACCTTGCGCAGGTTCGCCGCGTCCAACTGCGACTTGTCGATGATCTTGATGGCCACCTGCAACAGACAGACAGGCGCCCGCGTCAGATCCCAGCAGTTCTGGCGAGCAACTGGCGTGCCGCTTCTGGAGGACGTACCAGCAGCACACGGAGACTCCACGTTAACCTATACAGTAAATCCACAAATGATGGAAGAAAGAGTATCACATCTCCAAGCACGATGTAAACAAATCATCATCAGCAGCAGCATCATCACCATCATCAAAACCAGAGTGATGGCATTTGGTCATGCTTCCCTGCCCTTCATCTCACCCCCAAGGAACAGTCTACAAACAAAATCTATATTTGTAGATATAACACTCGAAGTGTTACTCTCCAGACCTGAGCTCACAAGGGAACCTCCCCATCGCACCCCCCTCAGATTTAGTTATAAGTTGGCACAGTGGATAGGCCATGAAAAACTGAACACAGATCAATCGATAAAACAGGAAGAAGTTGTGTGGAACTACGAAAAAATTAAGCAAAATATACAAACTGAGTAGTCCATACGCAAGATAGGCAACATCAAGGACGGCGTGAGCTCAGGAGCGCCGTGGTCCCGTGGTTAGCGTGAACAGCTGCGAAACGAGAGGTCCTTGGTTCAAGTCTTCTCTCGAGTGAAAAGTTTACTTTCTTTATTTTCGCAAAGTTATGATCTATCCGTTCGTTGACTGACGTCTCTGTTCACCGTAATAAGTTTAGTGTCTGTGTTTTGCGACCGCACCGCAAAACCGTGCGATTAGTAGTCGACAGGACGTGTCTCTCCAATGGGAACCGAAAACATTTGGTCGCAACGTCAACCGCTTCCTCCACAGGAAAACACGTCTGATAAATTATATACGACACTGATGACTGCATGTGCGTCACATGACAGGAATATGTTGTCGATCCACCTAACTTGCACACTTGGCGAATGGGTAAAAAGATTCTTCTACCTTGCCCGATTTATGTTTTCTTGTGGATGTGATAATCACTCCCAAAAAGGTGATGAAAACATAAGAGATTGTCACATAAACTGCAACAAATGAATGTAACAGTTTCACAGTCGCACAGTTTTCCCTGTGCTCTGTCAAAACATATGTTTTTTAACGTTTTCAAATTTTTCCGTTTAGGTGTAGCGTCCCCATACTACGGCGCAATTACCTCGCATCGGACGGACGGACGGACAGATAATAATTGTCTGAAAACAGAAAATTAAACTTTTCACTCGAGGGAAGACTTGAACCAAGGACCTCTCATTCCGCAGCTGCTCACGCTAACCACGGGACGACGGCGCTCCTGAGCTCACATTATCCTTGATGTTGCATATGTCGCGCACTGGACTACTCAGTTCGTATATTTTGCTTATTTTTTTCATAGTTCCACACAACTTTTTCCTGTTTTCTCCATTGATCTTTGTTCAGTTCTTCACGGCCTATCTACTTTGCCAACTTATAACTAAATCTGAGGGGGGTGCGATGGGGAGGTTCCCTTGTAAGTGAAACGATGTTACATTGTGTACGTTGTGATGCTGCGAGAGATGAGTGAGTGTTGGCAGTATGATACTGAAATGAGTAGCACGACAGATGCACTTCTGAAATTTTAGAACGAATGCTTTTCAAACCTTGTACTCTTTCAAACTGTAATTACTAGCACGTCATGTGAAAATGATGTACAAAGCACTGATTTTTTTTAAAAAAATCTTGACATCGTCATTCTGTTGTTGAAGGTAGTGAGCCGTGTCGTGCTAATGTTATGCGTTGGTTTAAACCTTGGTTCCTATTCTGTGTTTGGTTTCCTACAGTTATTGCGATGAAGCTGTTGTTCGCTCTCTCCGTGAAAGGCAGCAGCGGTGTGTATCGATATTCGCACTTTGTACTACACTCCTGGAAATGAAAAAAAGAACACATTGACACCGGTGTGTCAGACCCACCATACTTGCTCCGGACACTGCGAGAGGGCTGTACAAGCAATGATCACACGCACGGCACAGCGGACACACCAGGAACCGCGGTGTTGGCCGTCGAATGGCGCTAGCTGCGCAGCATTTGTGCACCGCCGCCGTCAGTGTCAGCCAGTTTGCCGTGGCATACGGAGCTCCATCGCAGTCTTTAACACTGGTAGCATGCTGCGACAGCGTGGACGTGAACCGTATGTGCAGTTGACGGACTTTGAGCGAGGGCGTATAGTGGGCATGCGGGAGGCCGGGTGGACGTACCGCCGAATTGCTCAACACGTGGGGCGTGAGGTCTCCACAGTACATCGATGTTGTCGCCAGTGGTCGGCGGAAGGTGCACGTGCCCGTCGACCTGGGACCGGACCGCAGCGACGCACGGATGCACGCCAAGACCGTAGGATCCTACGCAGTGCCGTAGGGGACCGCACCGCCACTTCCCAGCAAATTAGGGACACTGTTGCTCCTGGGGTATCGGCGAGGACCATTCGCAACCGTCTCCATGAAGCTGGGCTACGGTCCCGCACACCGTTAGGCCGTCTTCCGCTCACGCCCCAACATCGTGCAGCCCGCCTCCAGTGGTGTCGCGACAGGCGTGAATGGAGGGACGAATGGAGACGTGTCATCTTCAGCAATGAGAGTCGCTTCTGCCTTGGTGCCAATGATGGTCGTATGCGTGTTTGGCGCCGTGCAGGTGAGCGCCACAATCAGGACTGCGTACGACCGAGGCACACAGGGCCAACACCCGGCATCATGGTGTGCGGAGCGATCTCCTACACTGGCCGTACACCACTGGTGATCGTCGAGGGGACACTGAATAGTGCACGGTACATCCAAACCGTCATCGAACCCATCGTTCTACCATTCCTAGACCGGCAAGGGGACTTGCTGTTCCAACAGGACAATGTACGTCCGCATGTATCCCGTGCCACCCAACGTGCTCTAGAAGGTGTAAGTCAACTACCCTGGCCAGCAAGATCTCCGGATCTGTCCCCCATTGAGCATGTTTGGGACTGGATGAAGCGTCGTCTCACGCGGTCTGCACGTCCAGTACGAACGCTGGTCCAACTGAGGCGCCAGGTGGAAATGGCATGGCAAGCCGTTCCACAGGACTACATCCAGCATCTCTACGATCGTCTCCATGGGAGAATAGCAGCCTGCATTGCTGCGAAAGGTGGATATACACTGTACTAGTGCCCACATTGTGCATGCTCTGTTGCCTGTGTCTATGTGCCTGTGGTTCTGTCAGTGTGATCATGTGATGTATCTGACCCCAGGAACGTGTCAATAAAGTTTCCCCTTCCTGGGAGAATGAATTCACGGTGTTCTTATTTCAATTTCCAGGAGTGTATGTCCGATATGGTGCTTATAGTTTCCGGCTGTGCTGTGTGCGAAGAGTCGGTCGGTTGGCGTGGAGCAGCGAGGAAATCTCCGCAGGGCGTTGTTTGGCCGGGCCCGCTGGCTGTCTCTACGCAGTGTCGGAGTGTGTGGGGCTGTTCCCATTGCTACGAGGTCCGTGGCCCACCGACCCTGGACACGAAAGTTGAGTTTGGATTTAATTTATCAGCAAGCAAAGACTGTCCACATTGTGCCGTCTGGTTCCCGTTGTTGGCTGTTGGTACATTCCGGCGAGCAACAACGTGTGTGTTCGAGTTGGCGAAGGTGTAGCCACTGTCCGTTGGAGTCTAACCGTATTTGGTTATTTGAAATCGAAGTGCACCAGCGGCATTTTCTGCCTTGTGGCCGTTAACTTTCCATTTACCTGTCCTGGCCATTTACGTAAATTCAGGCAGTGTCCTTTCCTCACCGTGTTGTCGCTGTCCAGCACGGTGTGTAGTTTGACACCTTAATGTATGCTTCGTTGTGGGCGTCCATGCCTTTTAAGTTTTGCATTGAACTCCTGGTTGTGTGCTGGGCGAGTGGAGCGCAAGTTACCTTGTCGGTGGGTCCGTTGACTGTCTGTTGGTTGGGTTGTCGTCGCATTGTGAATGGTTGGGCGGGCTGCCTGTCTCACTTAAGTGATCGTTAGTATTTAAAGTGCTGGCCGACCCCCGAAACTTCTGAGCGCCGTTAGCTGCACTGCATTTTATTATTTTGTGTTGTGTGTATTTGTATGGCTCATAGCCGATGGTTCTGAATTAAAGTTGAATTGTTTTTAGTGGTGTTTTAAGTCACGGGCCTTCAGCCATTTTAACTGAAGTTCCTTGCCTGTCAAGTGTTAAATTGTTTGAGCCCTTCAGCCTAATTTAAGAAGAGGCTTTGCAGTTTAAATTTATTTTACCTTGAGTTTTAGGTCATGGGGCCTTCATCCGTTTAAACTTAAGGATCTTGGTCTTTCTAGCATCAGCCTGTTTAGGGTCTTCATCCCAATTGAAGATAAGGCCTCCTGCCTTCCGTTTTTTTATTTAATTTTACCTTGAGTCTTAAATCATCGGCCTTCAGCCGTCTTTAAATTTGGGTTGTTGCTTTTCAAGTGTTAGATTTTTGGGCCTTCAGCCAAATTATTACGTGAGGCCTTCTGCCTTCTAAATATTCTTCTGGCGTCAGAATTTTTAGCCCTTTTTTTTAGACTAAAATGGTTGTGCCCTTAAGGCATAAGACAGAGTGGCGTATTCAGCCGATAACTAAGTTCAAGAATTTGTACTGTAATGTTTGGTCAAATAAATGAAGTTATATGTGTTCGAGTGTAGCTGAGAGGCGCTCATTTTGGCCCCTTTCCACAATTCCAACTACCTGTCCTATCCAGCGGGTTTAGCAGGGCGTTTCAGGTAGGATCGAGTGGTGATGTTACTCTAGGATTCGGTTCAATAGGCTACAGTAGTTGCACGCTACATGGGACTATTTTGACAGTCAACATACTAGTGCCTGGGACCACCCTACTGCTTTCAACGTATATGTCAACATCTACATCTACATGATTACTCTGCAATTCACCATTAAATGCCAGGCAGAGCGTTCATCAAACCATCTTCAAGCTATTTCTCTATCGTTACGCATTCGAACAGAGCGCAGTGGTTTTAATAGCCGGCCGATGTAGCCGAGCGGTTCTAGGCGCTACAGTCTCGAACCGTGCGACTGCTACGGCCGCAGGTTCGAATCCTGCCTCGGGCATGGATGTGTGTGATGTCCTTAGTTAGGTTTAAGTAGTTCTGATGACCTCATTAAGTTAAGTCCCATAGTGCTCAGAGCCATTTTTTTGTTTTAATGATTGCCATCCAAATTCGCATAACTCTCCTATTTCGCAGTGATACAAAACGCACTGCCCTTCTTTGAACTTTTTCGTTTTTCTTAGTCAGTCGTACCTGATGCGGATCCCACACCGCTCAGCAATATTCCAGAAGAGGAAGGACAAGCGTAGTATAGGTAGCGTCTTACCCGTATTATCCGTTCATTGATGTGGCATCAGTCAAGGATAGGTCTCCGCCGTGTTGCATATATGCTGTCTCCTACAGTTACGGCAAGGGAGTATCCAGCCCCCTGGAGTGCTAGAAATTTGGCAAACTTCAACATAAAAAAATACCTGCAGTGTGTCTGAGCAGCTAAAATTTTGACTTTGTTCCTTTCGGTGTATTCATCCTGAATAAAATCATTCAGGGCAGGTTTCGACATGTCGGACTGGACATATCCCTTGTTAGTCAAACTATTGCCATTCTCAAAATATTCTCAGTATTTAAAACACTAGACAAACGAAGGGTAATTGAGGAGGTTCTCCGTGTAATATTCTCCAGCAAAGTTGTCAGGTAGATCGAATCAATATACTGACCATTCATTGCATGTGTAAGAGAAGGAAACAGCACTGAAGGCTAAAACTGATTTCTAAGATACAGCTCATAACATAGTCAACGGTGGAAACAGCGTAAAGCCGTAGGTACAAAGTAGAACAAACTAGCCACGCCCCTTTCTTACCGTCTCAAACCAGACACACAACGCACAGCTTGCGAGAGTAGTCCTGCCTTCACCGGCTGCAAGGAAATACTGACTGCCCAGTTGAATACTGTCTACCACGTGGACGCTGTGTCATGATGTACACGTGACCAAGAGCGCTCGATCGCTTCCTTACAATCCAGTGAACAGCACAAGCAATCAAAGTTTACCAAAAGATATGATGCCTTAAATCCAACTGACTAACGTGTTCTGTACACTGTCTTTGTTGTATCTAAAAATTTCCACTTACTCCAGTAGATTCAAAACCTGATCTCTCTCTTTTCTATGGAGTATTAAAAGAGTTTCAGCAAGACTTGTGATACTATGCCCCTCTTCCCGTAGGTGTGAGGTTAATGAGATTTGGAATTTGTTAAATTGAGATGTCCCTGAAGCCTTTTACTGAAGGACCTGTAAGTTTTCTCCACGTATTTTTTCGGGCAATCGTAAACAGTAAATACCCGCTGAGTTATATTTATTACGAGAAACACCTTCTTTATGCCTAAGTTTTCCACTCACGTTACAACAAACAAAATACGGTGTTTTCGGATCTCACACAAAGGCCAATTTTCTCCAAGATGGAACCTAAATATGGCAGCGTACTACAGAAATACCAAGTCACTGGCCTGATCAGTTGGTTGAAGCGTTATACCATCCCAACTACTTCCCATTATGGCGAGAACATTTTTCTTTCTTTAGTATAGGACTAAAGTCTGCTTCGTATCAATTTTGGTAAGCAATATATTGTTTCATTAGTAAATTCTGCTTCATGTCCATTTTCATGAGCTATTTATTGTATTAGTGCGTATTCTTTACTTTGAACTTCTTTTGAAAATATATTAAACAACAATGTCATTGGCTGAACAGCTACGCAGACAGAGGCTAAATAAATTCTATTTAAAAAAATCTCCCTCATTGTCTGTCTCAACCCGTCTCATCCACGTCGATGATGGCAAAGTCATATAGAACACCTCGCCGGCCGGAGTGGCCGTGCGGTTCTTGGCGCTACAGTCTGGAGTCGAGCGACCGCTACGGTCGCAGGTTCGAATCCTGCCTCGGGCATGGATGTGTGTGATGTCCTTAGGTTAGTTAAGTTTAATTAGTTCTAAGTTCTAGGCGACTGATGACCTCAGAAGTTAAGTCGCAGAGTGCTCAGAGCCATTTGAACCATTTGAACACCTCGCACAAGCCTGGCATTTATACAGGCTGTTACAAAAAGGTACGACCAAACTTTCAGGAAACATTCCTCACACACAAATAAAGATAAGGTGTTATGTGGACATGTGTCCAGAAACGCTTAATTTCCATGTTACAGCTCATTTTAGTTTCGTCAGTATGTACTGTACTTACTCGATTCACCGCCAGTTGGCCCAACTGAACGAAGGTAATGTTGACTTCGGTGCTTGTGTGACATGCGACTCATTGCTCTACAGTACTAGCATCAAGCACATCAGTACGTAGCATCAACAGGTTAGTGTTCATCACGAACGTGGTTTTGCAGTCGGTGCAATGTTTACAAATGCCGAGTAGGCAGATGCCCATTTGATGTATGGATTAGCACGGGGCAATAGCCGTGGCGCGGTAAGTTTGTATCGAGACAGATTTCCAGAACGAAGGTGTCCCGATAGGAAGATGTTCGAAGCAATTGATCGGCGTCTTAGGGAGCACGGAACATTCCAGCCTATGACTCGCGACTGGGGAAGACCTAGAACGACGAGGACACCTGCAATGGACGAGGCAATTCTTCGTGCAGTTGACGATAACCCTAATGTCAGCGTCAGAGAAGTTGCTGCTGTGCAACATAACGTTGACCACGTCACTGTATCGAGAGTGATACGGGAGAACCAGTTGTTTCCGTACCATGTACAGCGTGTGCAGGCACTATCAGCAGCTGATTGGCCTCCACGGGTACACTTCTGCGAATGGTTCATCCAACAATGTGTCAATCCTCATTTCAGTGCAAATGTTCTCTTTACGGATGAGGCTTCATTCCAACGTGATCAAATTGTAAATTTTCCCAATCAACATGTGTGGGCTGACGAGAATCCGTACGCAGGTGTGCAATCACGTCATCAACACAGATTTTCTGTGAACGTTTGGGCAGGCATTGTTGGTGATGTCTTGATTGGGCCCCATGTTCTTCCACCTACGCTCAATGGGGCACGTTATCATGATTTCATACGGGATACGCTACCTGTGCTGCTAGAACATGTGCCTTTACAAGTACGACACAACATGTGGTTCATGCAAGATGGAGCTCCTGCACATTTCAGTCGAAGTGTTCGTACGCTTCTCAACAACAGATTCGGTGACCGATGCATTGGTAGAGGCGGACCAATTCCGTGGCCTCCACGCTCTCCTGACCTCAACCCTCTTGACTTTCATTTATGGAGGCATTTGAAAGCTCTTGTCTACGTAACGCCGGTACCAAATGTAGAGACTCTTCGTGCTCGTATTGTGGACGGCTGTGATACAATACGCTATTCTCCAGGGCTGCATCAGTGCATCAGGGATTCCATGCGACGGAGGGTGGATGCATGTATCCTCGCTAACAGAGGACGTTTTGAACATTTCCTGTAACAAAGTATTTGAAGTCACGCTGGTACGTTCTGTTGCTGTGTGTTTCCATTCCATGATTGAAGAGAAGTAATAAAATGAGCTCTAACATGGAAAGTAATCGTTTCCGGACACATGTCCACATAACATATTTTCTTTCTTTGTGTGTGAGGCATGTTTCGTGAAAGTTTGGCCGTACATTTTTGTAACACCCTGTATAAGTGGAATTTTGTTTCCTTTTGTACACCACATCACGCATTTTCCACACAGTTTTCGTGGTCGTCTGCATGTATAAAGGTAACAGAGATTTTTTTGTAAGTATTTGTAATAACACGTAAAAATTAATCAGGGAAAGCTATCGGGTATTCAGCGGGTGGCAGCGGTAAGATATCGCGACGTTTCGGTCAATGTCAAACTCATCATCGTCTGGCGCGAAGTGTCGAGATATTGCGGATGTGCCAATATTTACCTATCGGTGTCCCCCTCCACACGGCTGCGGGCGGCTACGTCCTGTGCTGGGGGAGGACGGGGAGGGCGTTGGGGGTGTAGTGGTGGGGGAGGCGTGTGGCCGGAGGTTGCTCTCCACTCCCCCTCTCTGTATTCCGGATGCGCTTTGCGTACTACGCAGAACTGGGCGCGCTCACCGTCGTATTTGCGCTAACGCGGGATTCCAGGCCGAGATTAACTGGTAACCTCCGCCCCTATAGACGAGTATTTCTATGGATTCATTTGCAGAAATTCGCAACAGCGTATCGCTACAGGTCTTGTGAAGACCTGTAAGTACGAATGAAAATGGAAGAGGCCACCCAGTCGGCAATGCTAGCGCCACTGCAGGAGGCAGCCCCGCCACACGCCTGTGATTTGCGGGTTGCCGACGTGGAAGGCGAACAGGAAGGAGAGTCTCGCAGGCGACAAGGGGAATACACTACGGGGCAATGACACCAAAGAGACAGCGGTGAAGGAATATACAGTATATTACACTGTATAGCTTCTAAATTGTCTGGCCTGCCGATCTGGTGGTAAAGAGCGTGTCTTGAAATCGAAATATCGTGGGGTCGCATCCTACACGGACAGCGGAATATTAAACCCTAGCTTTAAGCTAGAATTGCTAATAATGATCCTTTATTCGGATTCCAGGTTAAACTGTAAGCAGGTAGAAGAGCCAGGTGTTAATTACTGATGAACGGCTCGAGCGAGAACTTCTGCAATCGGAAGTAATCATCATATATTTTCTGTCTGATACGTTCAGTAACTACTATAGAAAAAAACCATATTAAAAACAAGTAATTTCAAAACTGTATCTTGTTCTCGATAAAGTAAACTTACATTTAACATAAAATAAAATATGATCTGTACCTGTAGCACATCTTACCTGTAACCTCTGTTAGTGACCTTTTAACACAGCACACAGTTCCAGTTGCACGTTGCCTCACTAACGGATTCGAGGGGGCAAAAACATTTGAGTTTGTGTGTTTTATATAACTGATGATCGAATTTAAAACTTTAAAATGCTGTCATACTGTGCTCATTAACGTAACTGAGTGACAGCTCATACAGTATAACGGCTGTTTACGTACAGGTGTTAAATCTATAAAAATTTAAAAATGAATGAAAAGTCTAACAGTCCGTATTACATATATTTACTGAAGTCACGCAACCGGGTTCTCAACTCAGTTGCATCTTCTAGTGTATTTAATGCTATGTGATATCGTATAGAGAGTTATTACAGAGTGCCGCAGAGTAGCACTTGGCGCAGCTAGGCAAAGTTCTCAACCTTTTACATTTAGTAACACCATCATCAGTGATTAATGTCCACTTCGTGTTAAAATCCCGATTAACTGTCAACACTTGACTGATTGAGGTATGTTCCGGCAGGCTGTATCATCGTCCGTTACTTGACATAGGCTCACAGGAAGATTTTTAATCGGTAAAGCGATGGCTGTGATTTCAACACAGATATACAAGCAGTTTTATTGAATACGATGTACTTAAAAAGAGCATGTGTCATAAAATAAGTTACATACAACAAACAAAAAAATGTTATAAGTTGACAGTGAGTGACGACTTCCGATACTGGGAGAGAGTATGCATCATAAAAGATGATTAAAAGCTAACACAAGTAGAAGCATTGGGATATGCGTGCACTGGTTGAAATCAAATGGCTCTGTGCACTATGGGACTTAACTTCTGAAGTCATCAGTCCCCTAGAACTTAAAGCTACTTAAACCTAACTAAGGACATCACACATATCCATGCCCGAGGCAGGATTCGAACCTGCGACCGTAGCGGTCCCGCGGTTCCAGACTGTAGCGCCTACAACCGCTCGGCCACCCCGGACGGCGCGTGCACTGGTAGTTAGAGCTCTGGAAGTCGGATGTGCACGTTCCATACCGGCGTCGACGTGTTTAGAGCAGCACAGCACAGCACCACAATGAGGGCATACGCAGCGATTTTGGTGGACGAAGACTCACAGCGTGCAGGTAGGCCGTGAGTCAGTTATCTTTGGCTTCCAGAAATACTGGCAGCAAATCAGAAAGATTTTTATATGGGCTGCAATATCACTCTGAGGTGACGAAAGCCACGGGATAAGCATATGCACATAATAGATGGCGGTAGTAACGCGCACAAAAGATCTAAAAGGGCAGTCCACTGGCTGAGCTGTCTTTTGTAATCACGTGATTCATGTGAAAAGGTTCCGACGTGATTATGGCCGCACGACGGGAATTAAAAGACTTTGAATGCGGGATGGTAGTTGCAGCTAGACGCACGGAACATTCCATTTCGGAAATCGTCAGGGAATTCAATAAGTCGTGAACACCAAATTTCAAGCGTTCCGGGCAACGCAGTGGCCGACGGCCTTCACTTAACGACCGAGAGCAGCGGCGTTTACATAACGTTGTCAGTGATAACAGACAAGCAGCACTGCGTGAAATAACAGCAGAAATCAATGTGCGACGTCCGACGAACGGATCTGTCGGGACAGCGCGGCGGGATTTGGTGTTGATGAGCTATGTAGCAGATGACGAGAGCGAGTATGGCATGGCCTGCAGCGCCTCTCTTGGGCTTGTAATCGTATCGGTTGTGCCCTAGACGACTTGGAAACTGTGACCTTCTAACAATACCACCACTTGCAAAGTAGGTTTGAAATCAGATTAATAGTCTTGCTTAGTCTCTCTATGATTGTTTTCAGGAGTCCTTTATGTCTTAATAGATGGCCTGTAAATTGCACTCTTCTTTTAACAATGAAACTCCAGAAGAATGAGATTTTCACTCTGCAGCGGAGTGTGCGCTGATATGAAACTTCCTGGCAGATTAAAACTGTGTGTCGGACCGAGACTCGAACTCGGGACCAGACGGGGTACTGGCTGAAATAAAGCTGTGAGGACGGGGCGTGAGTCGTGCTTGGGTAGCTCAGTTGGTAGAACACTTGCCCGCGAAAGGCAATGGTCCCGAGTTCGAGTCTCGGCCCGGCACACAGTTTTAATCTGCCAGGAAGTTTCAAACTCCAGAAGCTTCTCTTCTCACCTGCTCTTTCCAGAACCACTTCGTCTGTGACCTTGTCGATACATTTTATTTTGAGCATGCGTCTGTAGCACCACATTTCAAAAGAATTTAGCTTCTGGTCTTCCCCTGTCCCGAGAGTCCATGTTTCACATCCATAGCATGCCACACTCCACACATATGATTTCAAAAATCTTTTCCTGACTTCAAGGCTGATGCTCTTAGATGTTAAGATGTTTTTCTTGTTAAAAGCATCCTTTGCTTGAGCAATTCTACTTCTCACTTCTGCCTTGCTCCTTCCATCCCTGGTAATATTACTGCCCAGATAGGTAAATTTATCAACTTGTTCAAGCAGTTCATTGCCTACATGAACTTGGACTTTCACTTGATCTTTTTTGTCGCATGCCATTACTTTTGTTTTTGCTTTATCAATTCTCATATTATATTCTTCCTCCATAACTTTATCCATTCTATTCACTAGGACTACAAGATCTTCTTCACTTTCAGCCAGAACAGCTATATCATCGGCATATCTTATCATATCTATTCGTTGGCCATGAATTACTACACCTGTCTGTGAATTTTCCCTTACTTTTTTCAGCGCCTCTTGAATGTATAGGTTAAAGTCGGACACCTTTCCTTATCTGCACCTCTTCTTGTTTTGTCCGTCCACGGATAACTGCTGTCTCATTTTTGTACAGGTTCCATATCATTTTTCTATCTTTATAGTCTATTCCTACTTTTTTGAGTACCTCAAACATCTTATCCCATTTA
Organism: Schistocerca serialis cubense; assembly: GCF_023864345.2. NCBI lineage: Eukaryota > Metazoa > Arthropoda > Insecta > Orthoptera > Acrididae > Schistocerca > Schistocerca serialis. The sequence goes on from NC_064647.1 coordinate 95,348,601, forward strand.
ACATTATCAAAGGCTTTCTCTCCATCTACGGAAGCTATGTATGTTGTCAGGTTCTTATCCAGTCGTTTCTCTATTATTAGTTTTAGAGCAAATATTGCTTCTCTTGTTCCTCTCTTTTTCCGGAATCCAAACTGGTCTTCGGAGAGTGTAGTTTCAACTTTTTGCTCTGTGCGTTTTAGGATAATTGAGGTTACTATTTTAGAGGCGTGAGTAACTAGGCTGAGTGTCCTATAATTTTCACATCTTGTAGCATTTGCCTTCTTTGGAATGGGGATCATAATGTTTTTCTCAAAGTCTGTAGGAATTTTACCCTGGACCCTAGTTGTCAAAAAGACGCTGTGCAAGCTGGCGCTGGATCCGTAATGCTGCGGGCTGTGTTTACAAGAAATGCACTGCGTCCCCTGGTCCAACTGAACTGATAATTTACGGGAAATGGTTATGTTCAGCTACTTGCATACCATTTGCCGCCAAACAAAGGTGGGATATTTGTAGATGAAGATGTGCCATGCCACCTGGCCATAACTGTTCGCAGATGGTTTGAAGAACATTTGGACAATTAGAGAGAATGGTTTGGCCCGCCACACCAAGCGACATGAACCGCACTGAACATTCATGGGACATAATCGAGAAGAAATATTGAATCTAATTGATGAAAGGAGAAAATATAAAAATGCAGTAAATGAAGCAGGCAAAAAGGAATACAAACGTCTCAAAAATGAGATCGACAGGAAGTGCACAATGGCTATGCAGGGATGGCTAGAGGACAGATGTAAGGATGTCGGGGCTTATCTCACTAGGGGTAAGATAGATACTGCCTACAGCAAAATTAAAGAGGCCTTTGGAGAAAAGAGAACCACTTGTATGAATATCAAGAGTTCAGATGGAAACCCAGTTCTAAGTAATGAGGGGAAAGCAGAAAGGTGGAGTGAGTATACAGCGGGTCTATACAAGGGCGATGTACTTGAGGACAATATTATGGAAATGGAAGAGGATGTAGATGAAGATGAAATGGGAGATACGATACTGCGTGAAGAGTTTGACAGAGCACTGAAAGACCTGAGTCGAAACAAGGCCCCGGGAGTAGACAACATTCCATTACAACTACTGACGGCCTTGGGAGAGCCAGTCCTGACAAAACTCTACCGTCTGGTGAGCAAGATGTATGAGACAGGCGAAATACCCTCAGACTTCTAGAAGAATATAATAATTCCAATCCCAAAGAAAGCAGGTGCTGAAAGATGTGAAAATTTCCGAACCATCACTTTAATAAGTCACGGATGCAAAATACTAACGCGAATTCTCTACTGACGAATGGAAAAACTGGTAGAAGCCGACCTCGGGGAAGATCAGTTTGGATTCCGTAGAAATATTGGAACACGTGAGGCAATACTGACCCTACGACTTATCATAAAAGCTAGATTAAGGAAAGGCAAACCTAAGTTTCTAGCATTTGTAGACTTAGAGAAAGCTTTTGACAATGTTGACTGGAATACTCTCTTTCAAATTCTGAACGTGGCAGGGGCAAAATATAGGGAGCGAAAGGCTATTTAAAATTTTTACAGAAAGCAGATGGCTGTCATAAGAGTCGAAGGGCATGAAAGAGAAGCAGTGGTTGGGAAGGGAGTCAGACAGGGTTGTAGCCTATCCCCGATGTTATTCAATCTGTATATTGAACAAGCAGTGAAGGAAACAAAAGAAAAAATTCGGAATAGGTATTAAAATCCATGGAGAAGAAAAAAAAACTTTGAGGTTCGCCGATGACATTGTAATTCTGTCAGAGACAGCAAAGGACTTGGAAGAGCAGTTGAACGGACGGACAGTGTCTTGAAAGGAGGATACAAGATGAACATCAACAAAAGCAAAATGAGGATAACAGAATGTAGTCGAATTAAGTCGGGTGATGGTGAGGGAATTAGATTAGGAAATGATACACTTAAAGTAGTAAAGGAGTTTTGCTATTTGGGGAGCAAAATAACTGATGTTGGAAGAAGTAGAGAGGATATAAAATGTAGACTGGCAATGGCAAGGAGAAATTTGTTAACATCGAGTATAGATTTAAGTGTCAGGAAGTCGTTTCTGAAAGTATTTGTATGGAGTGTAGCCATGTATGGAAGTGAAACATGGACGACAAATAGTTTGGACAAGAAGAGAATAGAAGCTTTCGAAATGTGGTGCTACAGAAGAATGCTGAAGATTAGATGGGTAGATCACATAACTAATGAGGAGGTACTAAATAGAATTGGGGAGAAGAGGAGTTTGTGGCACAACTTTACTAGAAGAAGGGATCGGTTGAAAGGACATGTTCTGAGGCATCAAGGAATGACCAATTCAGTACTGGAGGGCAGCGTGGAGGGTAAAAATCGCAGAGGGAGACCAAGAGACGAATACACTAAGCAGATTCAGAAGGATGTAGGCTGCAGTAGGTACTGGGAGATGAAGAAGCTTGCAGAGGAGAGCTGCATCAAACCAGTCTCAGGACTGAAGACCACAACAACAACAAGGTGTACAGTGGCTGTAACGGGTTCGCACAGAGGGAGCGGCTGCCCTTGAGCGGTGGACTTGCCTTCTGGAGAGACCCCCCTGTTACGACGCTGCCGGCCGCCGCCTTTTATCGCTTTCCGATGCTCGGCGCAGCGCGGCGTGTCTGACGTCAGACAGTGGGATTGGGCGACCTTTGGGGGCTCCTGTATACGCTTAGAGTCCGTGCCCAGGGGCCGCGGCCGTCACACGGCCGCCCGCAAGTCTCGCCGACACAACAGCCAGCGCAAGTCCCCACCTCTGGCAGTAACAAAGTGCATCACAGTCACAGTCACACTCTCCTACAGTGGCTCCCAACCTTTCTTGCACCATTACCCCAGAGCGCAAATAGACATTACGTAGTACTGCACCCCCCCTTCTGTTGCCTCCACCCCTCCCTAATCACCACTAATTTTAGCACCTAACTGTAGAATGAAAGACCGTTCTTGCAACACTTTTATTTTTAAAATGATGAAAGATACATGATATTTAGTTTGTGTGTGTGTGTGTGTGTGTGTGTGTGTGTGTGTGTGAGAGAGAGAGAGAGAGAGAGAGAGAGAGAATATGAATGTAGCCACCTGTTACAAGGCATACTTACCCTGTTATATTAGAACAAATAAGCCCTCGGTTACAAATATTAAGTCAAAATTGACCAGGTTGCAACCCGTGTTCACTCAGGTACGAGCAGCCCTTAACGGCTCGCCATCTTATCTTATTTACAACTTTTCATGACGTCGCCTTTCCGGCTTAGATCTTTTTTAGAATGTGACTTGTAAATACTGCATCTCTTTTCAGTCAGTACACACTTTAGTTTATTAATGTCTTATATACCTATTATGTATTAGAACAGTTAGTTTAATTCTGAAGACGACGCTCATAGTAGCGTCGAGACCTGGTCAATTCTGACTTAATATTTGTGACCGAGGGCTTATTTGTTCTAATATAATTCTGACACGGTCAATGAACCTTAGCAGCTATGTTCAAAGTTTTATACTTACCCTGCATTACTCCTCTCCATTACGGCATTTGCTTGACCTGTACCCTGCAACCCCATTTAAAATCAATAAGTTAAAATGTGAGCACTATATTTACTTTAGAAATCACTTTGATGCACTCCTTACTTCTCAACTGGCAGAAACTGAAGACTTCAGGCTGTTAATGCTTTGTGTCTGACCACAACCACTAATAATAATAATAATAATAATAATAATACTGTACTGTAGTAGCCCTTGTGTAGTAATTGCTGCATCTTGCTCTCAATTCATTCATTTATCTGTTTCGAAGCGAGTAATGAAGCAATTTCTGGACAACTGCAGATACTGTCTACAACTTGGAGAAGACATTTTCTTGAGATATTTAGCATTCGTTACGTATATGTCTCACTTTTATCATCATCGATGGATGGGACAAAGCACAACAGATGTGTGTATGTGTGTAGTGGGTGGACTATGTCACGAACCTGGTCTCCACCGCATTAATCTACTAATTGAGAAAAAATAATTATTGATAAGTTATCTATATTAGTGTATTACAAAATTATGATGAAAGTAATGATCTTTTGACAATAATTTAGTTAGATGACAAACAGGATCGAGTTGTTTAGTTTTTACCCCACAAAAAATATAATTTTATCCCTCAGGGGTTTTTCACCCCCGGGTAGGGAAACAATGCTCTACGACGAAGAGTCGTGAAACTCTGTAAGGTGAAAAAACGCAACCTTTCAACAGAATGGAGAGACGTCTACAGACGTTAAAGTAACCTCTGGCGTGCCACAGGGGAGTGTTATGGGACCATTGCTTTTCACAATATATATAAATGACTTAGTAGATAGTGTCGGAAGTTCCATGCGGCTTTTCGCGGATGATGCTGTAGTATACAGAGAAGTTGCTGCATTAGAAAATTGTAGCGAAATACAGGAAGATCTGCAGCGGATAGGCACTTGGTGCAGGGAGTGGCAACTGACCCTTAACATAGACAAATGTAATGTATTGCGAATACATAGAAAGAAGGATCCTTTATTGTATGATTATATGATAGCGGGACAAACACTGGTAGCAGTTACTTCTGTAAAATATCTGGGAGTATGCGTACGGAACGATTTGAAGTGGAATGATCATATAAAATTAATTGTTGGTAAGGCGGGTACCAGGTTGAGATTCATTGGGAGAGTGCTTAGAAAATGTAGTCCATCAACAAAGGAGGTGGCTTACAAAACACTCGTTCGACCTATACTTGAGTATTGCTCATCAGTGTGGGATCCGTACCAGGTCGGGTTGACGGAGGAGATAGAGAAGATCCAAAGAAGAGCGGCGCGTTTCGTCACCGGGTTATTTGGTAACCGTGATAGCGTTACGGAGATGTTTAATAAACTCAAGTGGCAGACTCTGCAAGAGAGGCGCTCTGCATCGCGGTGTAGCTTGCTCGCCAGGTTTCGAGAGGGTGCGTTTCTGGATGAGGTATCGAATATATTGCTTCCCCCTACTTATACTTCCCGAGGAGATCACGAATGTAAAATTAGAGAGATTAGAGCGCGCACGGAGGCATTCAGACAGTCGTTCTTCCCGCGAACCATACGCGACTGGAACAGGAAAGGGAGGTAATGACAGTGGCACGTAAAGTGCCCTCCGCCACACACCGTTGGGTGGCTTGCGGAGTATCAATGTAGATGTAGATGTAGATGCAGCGATGATACTACTCCACGCAGATACAATGTAGTACCAGAATGCCTTTTCTTCGTCTTCTGCCTGGTTGGATACGACCTTCGACGAATTCCTCTCCTGCGCCAGTCACAACCTCAATTATTTGCTGGCTGTATTCCTCTACAGTTTTTCCCCTCTACAGCTCCCTCTAGTACCATGGAAGTCATTCCCTGATGTCCTATCACCCTGCCCCTTCTTCTTATCAGTGTTTTCCACATATTGCCTTCCTCTCCGATTCTGTGCAGAACCTCCTCATTCCTTACCATATGAGTTCACGTAATTTTCAGCATTCGTCTGTAGCATAATGTCTTAAACGCTTCGACTTTCTTTTCCTCCGGCTTTCCCACAGTCCATGATTCACTACCCTACAACGCACATACATTCTCAGAAATTTCTTCCTCAAATTAAGGGCTATGTTTGATACTAGTAGACTTCTCTTGACCAGATATACCCTTTCTGCCATTACTAGTCTGCTTCTTTATATCCTCCCTCCGCCATTTGTTATTTTGCTGCCTAAGTACTAGAATTCCTTAACTTAATCTACTTCGTGCTTCCCAATTCTGATGCTAAATTCCTCGGGTATTATGATCTCTGTTACTTCTCATTTGCTGGCCGCTGTGCCCGAGCGGTTCTAGGCGATTCAGTCCGGAACCGCGTAGCTGCTACGGTCGCAGGTTCGAATCCTGCCTCAGGCAGGGATGTGTGTGATGTCCTTAGGTTAGTTAGGTTTAAGTAGTTCTAAGTCTACGGGACTGATGACCTCAGATGTTAAGTCCCATAGTGCTCAGAGCCATTTCCACTTCTCATTTGTTACGTCTTTCTTCGATTTACTCCCAAACCATACTCTGTACTCATTATTCACTCCAATCGACCGATCCTGAAATTCTTCTTCATTTTCATTGGGAATAGCAATGTCATTAGCAAATCGTATCACTCATATCTTTTCACCCTGAATTTTAATCCCGCTCTTGAACCTTTTTTTTATTTACGTCATTGCTTCTTTCACTTATAGACTGAACAGAGGGGTATGAAGAGACTCTGAAGAAACTGAAAAACCCGTTTCCGAAGTGTTGCATCTGACGAAAATCTAGAAGCTGGTAACTGAAGAAAGCTTCACAAGCGAAGATCACTAAAAAAGCATTTTATTGGATGACCGGCCATATCGGAGCTATGCTGCTATCATCGGATCCTACATTTTAAAGATTACAACATATTGCCCATCACAGTTGCAATCTGATATTCATGATAGTGCAAAGTGTATATGCAATGTGAAACGACCTTCAATACAAATGGAAAATATGTTGTAATATTTTAAAACATAAGATCCGCTATGACAACGTAGTTACGTCGAAACTGGTCATTCAATAAAATGCTTTTTTAGCGATCTCGACCTGTGAAGTTTTCTTCCGTTGCCTAACATTTCAGATCGCCCCCAGCCAGACACCGTCAGGAATATACACTCAAAGACAAATGTTGCTCCAACACTACAATGCACACGACATACACATCACCAAATTGAGTTGGACTTCATTGCCTCAACCACACTGCAGCCCAGACGTGGCGTCCTAGGGCTTACATGTGTTTTGACCACTTGAGTAGTTTGTACGTGTGGCTAGTCCCGGCAGAGGTTCGAGTCCTCCCTCGAGCATGGGTGTGTGTGTTTGTCCTTAGGATAATTTAGGTTAAGTAGTGTGTAATCTTAGGGGCTGATGACCGTAGCAGTTAAGTCCCATAAGATTTCACATACATTTGAACATTTTTTTGTTTGTACGTGGGTCACACTTTGAAGACGAAAAGAACGTAAGTCTTGCACTGAAAACATGCCTAGCAACACGGGACAGCAGCTTTCACCAATCACAGCTCTGGCTAAAGGCAGCAGAATGATGGAGACTACGTAGAACAATAATATAGACAGTAAAAAAATTGTTCAAATGGCTCTAAGCACTATGGGACTTAACATCTGAGGTCATCAGTCTGCTAGACTTAGAATTACTTAAACCTAACTAATCTAAGGACATCACACTCATCCAAGCCCGAGACAGGATTCGAACCAGCGACCGTAGCAGCAGCGCAATTCCGGACTGAAGTGCCTAGAACCGCTCGGTCACAGCGGCCGGCATAGATAGTAAAAGAAATGTTGATTTATACGGCCAAAAATGTTCATTTATACGGCCACCAAATTGCAATTCTTAAGAATAAATACGTGATGGGAAAAACTGTGGAACGTTATTTATTGATCGAGCCTCATAATGTCCCTCCAACGCCGACATCAATATAAACTCTGGTAGACTAGAGAGGTTCTGTGACATCGTGAAGTCTCCATCATACAATTCGGCCAACTATATATGAAAGCACCATATTACAACCAGACATGTCTCCCGACGAGATGTGTGACACCAATTATTGGAATTAGGTTGGGACAGGCATTTTTCATTGCACTCCTCTGTCGGATTGTAGCGATAGACACTTCCACATGCTACGAACATCCACAAGGCGACGCAAATCTTAGCCATGTTATTTTCAAACGTTCTAAATATTCTCTACATCAGAATAAATTGCGAGGAAATATTGCAAAAATGAAGACTGCCTTATCAACAGAAATTGAAACATTAGTGAGTGAGAACAACCTCAAAATTAACGATTTAATAGCATGTTACTTGAAAGAAGCGAGTAGAAAGTTCTGATACATCAAATAATGAATCTGTAACTTTATAAATTTACTGTCTGAGAAACCCATGGTTCCCCAGGTATTAATTTCTAGCTGCGACCGAGATTTTCAAAATGTTTATTTTTTTTACTATAAAGCTTCTTTATATCCAACTTATGAAGTAGTATGATTGGGGATATGAACTAAGAGCCCGTTTGCTTCACTAACACGGGAGAAAACCATGTGTAGCTGGCCACGCAAAGAGCAGCTGACATCAAGGTCTGTGTCAGCTGCGCGCAACGTCTGGCCTTGTGCTTTGTTTATGGTCATGGCTTAACGTAAGCTCACGAGGAATTGTACACATGTAAAGTGAAATGGTAAATTGTTAGGAATAAGCGGGAGCCGTGGTATACAAACTCGCTTGCCTGCGACACTTCCCGTCAAAATTTGCGCTCCTATGATGTTACGTTGGAGAGACGTAGCTTCAAGCTTCTGCGTGTGGCCCTCGCTTTCGGAAGGAGTTTCCAGAGAGTGGGTTAAGGCCTCGTGTCTAGAGCTGCACCAAGTCTCGGCATCACCGATTTCTTCAGTCCGCACAGCCCTCAGTCTTTTAGTCATTCCGTTGAATTCAGAAGGACTCGGCCGTTTTCTAGACAATTTTATCCGTTGACAAAACGAAATCAAAATGTAATGAGTAGGCATCCAAATGAGAAAGCAAACTTATTGCATTCGTTTTTCCTAGTGAAGAATATAAATAAAATGTATCGAAACAGGCAAAGCCGGCCGCTGTGGCCGAGCGGTTCTAGGCGCTACAGTCTGGAACCGCGCGACCACTACGGTCGCAGGTTCGAATCCTGCCTCGGTCATGGATGTGTGTGATGTCCTCAGGTTAGTTAGGTTTAAGTAGTTCTAAGTGCTAGGGGACTGATGACCTCAGCAGTTAAGTCCCACAGCCCAGGCAAAGCAATTTAGTTAAGTTTTTAACATATAAAGCGAAATCGGTAACTTCAGATGTCCTAGCCAACTGAGTTCGCTGTTGGTTTGTATTCGTAAAGATAATTGTGCGGCACTTAATTATGTTGACTGTCGTAAAATTCCGAAACTCCATCTGTCCCCGAGTTACAAAGCTAACAGCGCCGCCTATTTGTCCTTTCGTGTACTACGCCGTGATGATTAAACATCCGACCTGCTTAGTTGAGTAGATGATTTTAGATGAAACTTTGGTATTGCGATTCTGATTAAATAAAGTCTATATGTTGCCGCAAGCCACCTCTGAAATTCTTCTAGTAGTTTTGTAGATCAGCGTGCTCAAATATTATATATATATATATATATATATATATATATATATATATATATATATATTTCGTATGGCTAATAGAATACAGCAGTAAGTAAGTAGTAACACAAACAACGTATAAAAACAATGAATGGTCAATGTTACAGGCAACAAACAATTATTAGATCTAAAAAAGGAAGTAAAACACAAAATACATAGAAATTATAGTAATAGTGTCTAGTAATAGGTTTTTCAGAAGGAGAAGAGTAGACCAGACTCATGGTTCTATGTCCAAGTCCCTCAGCCAGCCAGAAGCATCTCCCTCCAGGAGGTGCAGCTCCTGCATTGTGCCAGGGAATCTCCTCGTATGGCAGTCCATTGCGATATGATGTAGAGTTTGTGGATTCCCACAGTCGCAGTTGGGTGAGTCAGTCTGTCCCCATTTGTGCTTCCAGTAATTACATCTACCATAGCCTGTTCGGATACGATTTAAAGTTGCCCAAGATTTTCTGGGAAGACCGAAGCCCTCGGGCCGTATGGTTGGGTCCGAGACTAAGTTAAGGTGATCAGGGTTAGACATATCCCATTCCCGACGCCAGGCTTCGTCGATATCATAATTGTCCTCGATCAGCTGTTGTCCTAATCTCCATGAAGGCTTACGGGGCTTGAACCTGTGGCTGGGATTCTTGCAGTCTTCGTGTAAGGGTAGGTCACGGTTGTTAGCGCACTTTTGCCATTCCCTTTTCAGTGCAGATCTTCGCCTTAGATGAGGTGGGGCTATGTTAGCCAGTACCGGGAGCCATTGGTGGGGCGTCGGTTTAATAGTGCCGGAGATGAGCCTGATGGTGTCGTTTAGCTGGGAGTCCACCGTTGCTGTACGAGTGCTGTTTAGCCAGACCGGAGCGCAGTATTCAGCCACCGAGTATACTAGTGCAGGAGCAGATGTTCTGAGAACTGTGGCGCCTGCTCCCCAGCTACTTCCAGTGAGTTTGTGTAGGACATTATTTCTGGTTTTGATTTTTGCTGCGCATTTGTGTAAGTGCTCCTTGTACGTCAGAGACCGGTCCTATGTAATTCCCAGATACTTTGGGAGGGGATTGTAGTTAAGCAGCTGGCCTCTGAACTCTACGTGGGGTGCATAGTTTGCCTGTCTGTTGATGAGGTGGAAACAGGAGACTTGGGTTTTAGAAGTATTACGTCTGAGCCTCCATGTTTCGAAATATTCATCCATTTTGATAAGGTCTTCCTCAATGATTCTTTCGGAATTGTGGAAGTCTTTATGTTGATATGTGAGAGCAATATCGTCTGCATAGATACACTTCTTAGAAGATGTCTCTGGTAGGTCTGATGTATATATATTAAAAAGTAATGGAGCTAGCACGGATCCTTGGGGCAGGCCATCATTAACCTATATTTCTTGCTTATCTCTCCATCTAGGAGACAGAGAGAGACGACGGTTCCACACTTTTATTCTTAGTGGAGATAAAAAAGATGAGTACTCAAAATTTATTTGTAGCCACTCATCTGACCAAACGTAATGACGACCTGTGATCTAACCATAGATAGTGTCCGTTTCATAGCATCCTTTCTTTCTAACCGCCTCTCTTACGTTACCGCCAACACCACCATCTCTATTATCTTCCGTCCCACTGCAGATGTGTCCTTAGCTTTCCTCCTTTCTCCTCTTCTGTGTGTTCGATATGCCAAAGCACCTCCTCCTGTTCATCTCCTCTAGTATGCCGATGACACCACGTTCCCCGCCCTCGGCCCTTCCCTCATCGAAACACACACACACACACACACACACACACACACACACACACACACACACCGACGTCTCAAATCAGGCCACCTCCTGGTGCAGCCAGTGGCTCCTCAGAATCAACTCTACCAAAACGCAGACAACAATTATTGGCCAAATCACCCGCAGCTTCCGACCCCGGGACTTTCACCTTGCTATTTACGGCCGTCCTATCCATTAAGTAACACACTAAAATACCTCGGACTAACATGGAAGCCCCATTTGCTAACCATTCCACAGAGAGCCTACAAAAGACTAAAATTCCCAAAATACTAACGGGCCGAACTTGAGGATTGCACCATTCCACAATACTCCACACCTATGAATCCCTTATCCGACCAATCGTCTGCTATACCAATGTGGCACCGACTTCCATTCCTCCCTCCTTTTATCACGCGCTACATGTCTTTGAACGCCATGCACGCCTTTCAAATCAGCCTACCCTCCCCCAGCCGCGTCCTCTACCAACTTATAAAATTCCCCTCCCTCCTCTTCCATCTCGAACAATTCCGACTATCTTGTGTTACCCCTAAACTTGACACTACCCACCCCCTGATTTCCCGCCTGCTCACTGCTTCTCATACTCTGCCACGTCTCTACCGCTACATACCCCAAAGCTACACTTCCATACCCTCCACATCCTCTCCCAGCGTTCCCTTACCCCACCATGAAATCTGCCCTTGTCCTGCCAGATCTGAACAGAACCCACCCCACCTCCTCCGGACACGACTCCCTTCCTGTTCACCCACATCCTACGGCTTGATCCGTAAAGGCATCCCTCTTCACTTTCCCACAGTCCTCCTCCAAACACCATCTTACGCTCTACCCCAACTACTATGGTCCCATGACACCCCCCCCCCCCTTTCTGGCAGTCTAAACCCACTCATCACTTCACTGATCTATGTCTACGATAATCAGTCAACGTACCTGCTTTTTACTTTTTCAACTTATGCAACTGTCCCTCTGGCTTTTTATCTTTTATGAAACATTCATTTGCCGTTTCATCTTTATCAGTCTTTCACGTAATGAACAAATCTGCCTTTTACATATTTTAAATTATGCCCCTGAATCTATGTCTTTTTATCATGTAAAACATTCAGTTTGTCAGCCACCGCGTCCAGTTTCATAATATTTTTTAATCTTTTATCCTCATATCACTCATAGCCCTTCCCCCGCCCATGTTGGGCGTGGGGAATATGTACTCGTATGTGAATTCCTAAGGGACCAAACTGCTGGGGTCATCGGTCCCTAGACTTACACACTACTTAAAGTAACTTATGCTAAGATCAACACACACACACACACACACACACACACACACACACACACATGCCCGAGGGAGGACTCGAACCTCCGGCGGGAGGGGCCGCGCAGTTCGTGACAGGGCGCCTGAGACCGCGTGGGCATGGTGAATGAAATGACAATAAAGGGAAAGAAAGTGTAATGACTGTATTGTTTCTAAATGAAATATTTCCCTTTAGTCTGTTAAAACACTATTTATTGCGATAATATAGCCGCCATTATGAAACGTAGCATGATTAGGAATGTAACACCAATAACATTGCCTTAGACACGGTCCACTCATCTTTCTTAGAAGAGAGTCACAGTTAAAGTTGCGAAGATTATCGCTGCTCAGATAAACCGAGACAGAGAGAATAACAACGACACAGGTAAGGAAAAACCAGATACTTTGTGAAATTAACAAGAAAATAGCTGAGAACAATGCTCTCGCCCTTAAGGCAGATATAATGGAATAGTTCGGTCGTTATCAATCAAGACGATAACAAGTACAAGATTTCTTTTCTTGAATGGTATTGCAAAATAGATTTGGCATCTATCGTAGGCCCACTTGCACTGATATCCAAATTTATTCCTGCCACCCACGAACCCACATGAAGACGTTTTCCCATTCTATGATTCACAGACTAATCAGTCTGTCCATAGAACAGAACGAAGTTGACAAAGAACTAGCGATCCTTAGACGGATAGCACTGAATAACGATTTCACTGCACAAATGATAAATAAAGTTTTTACTGCAAAATTATTTGATCACAATATTATTGATGACATCACACTGCAAAGGGGGTAGAAGCTAAAACTAAATATTTGTCTCTACAATACAGCGGATCGGTTTTTGAAAGAATAGGTGAAGAATTTATGATCATCAAAGTAAGAATAGACTTACCTGCTCGCAACACGTTCGGTCTGACCATACGTCATAGTAATCAGTAAACCTTACGCACAGACTGGAGTTTATGAAGTAACTGCGGAAAATTTAGTACCTTCTATGTACGACAAACTGGCAGAAGTTCCAATATTCGTTTTAGAGAACACAGTAACACCAGCGGTAATTGTAAATCAACGTTTTCAAACCATATTCTGGCTACTAAACACCTTAGGTAACCTCGAAAGCTCATTAGAAATTCTCCATAGACTCGGAAAGGGAAGGCAGCTTGATTATTTGGATAGAACTGAGAGATCAGGAAGAATACTTTTTGAATGAACAAACAGACTTTAAAAATACGAAATTCCTGAGCTATTTCAGGAACATTTAAAGATCTAGTTTTTTTTTTATATATGACCAACTTCAGCCATGCTAATCCTGTCAAATATTCTAGACCATGCTACGCTTGGTACTAGTTAGTGTGTGTTTCTTTCCTGCATCTGTTTATTTGTTTGCGCTTGTATTGCATATGCCGATGGCTACTTCTGTCTATATTTGAGATTTTACACCCACTTCTGTAATTGTGTGGGTATCGTTTTATCGTGACTTAATAATCACTTCATCTTTTTACCTACTTTTAATCTATATTTTCAGTGTTATTTGCTGATTTCATTTTTATTTAACACATATTTCTATCACTTTTGTCTTTTCTATGCAAACTTTTCACGAAGCCACGTGGGATCGACTCCACAATCAGCAGTTTTGCACTCCACAGCCCATAAAATTTATATCATTCCATCTTTGCGCCTTTGTGATCCATTTATCACACCTGCTACACGAGATTTAAACTTAACTGTTCATATCGTTATTTCATCAGCTGTCTGACTTGTACGGTGCATGGGATAGATAAATTCACGCCACCACATGCAACTGCTCTCACACAGCATATCACAGCTTTATATTATTGAACGGGCTACAACATCCCACGTAAGTAGCTTAGATGGTGGTGGTGTGTTGGGGCTTATGGGCGCTCAACATCGAGGTCATCAGCGCCCTGACACATTAAAAGGAACGAATGTGGACAGACCTAAGAAAACTAAAGCACACACTCAAAGAAAGCAGGAAAAGAAGGAAAATGCTACGTAAGAAAGTAAAACCTAAGGAAAGGGGAAACATAGCAACAAGAATGTCACAGGAAATTGTTATTGGCTGGCCACTTACACAAAATATGGGCGAGCTTGTCACACAGTGAGCAAATTAAAATCCTCTCCTTAAAATCTCTGTAAAAACATTTGACAGAGCACAGAACTTTAAAACTTTAACCACATTCGTCCGAGTGTTGTCTAAAAGAGACGGAAGGTCCGCTGGCAAGTCAGCCGCGACCCGCTGGTCAGAAAATAAAATGCAATCCAATAAAACGTGGCGCACAGTGACCTGGACGCCGCAAGCACCACAAATTGAAGGGTCCTCTCGCCGGAGCAGGAAGCCATGCGTCATAGGGCTGTGGCCTATTCGAAGCCCCGTCGATGGGGCTGAAAGGAAGTACACCACACACGCGTTGTGGGCTTGACTATACGGAGCTTATTGTCAGTCACTTTCAGCCACTCATCCTCCCACCGACGCATGACCCGTGAGCTCAACAGCGAGGTGAGTGCGTGCAAGGGGATAGCACACTGAGATACTTGTGGGGCGAGACACGCCTCCTTGGCTGCGAGATCTGCCCTTTCATTCTCAGCAATGCCAACATGCCCCGGAACCCAGCAGAAAGCTACAACCTTCCCCAGTCGCTGTAGTCGGAGGAGGGCATCCTGGATGGTCTGGACAATTTTGTCTGCCGGATACAAACGTTGCAATGAGTGAAGGGCACTGAGTGAATCGGAACAGACAAGAAATTTAGGAGAGGAAGAATGTCTCATGTGCTCCAGTGCCCGCAAGATCGCAAACAATTCTGCATCAAAGACAGTTAAAGTCTGGGGCAGTCGGACCTTGAGGACACGATATGGAAAAACAACTGAGCAACCAACAGAATCCCGTTGTTTCGACCCATCCGTAAAAACAGCTACATAGTCGTGGTGCTCAGATAAAATGGCAGAAAATGAGAAATTTTCATTTTCAACGTACGTCAATTTCAAATTTACGTGTATTATATTTGACGACAGACTGCTTTCAGAAGGTTTAAAAATCACCACGTGTCGAAACTGAAGTCGCAATAAATGTTTTAACAGCCTAAAGTGGAATGATTTCATGCAAAAGTTTCACGAAGGCTGCGAACCCATTCATCATCAAATTTCTGGACTGTTACTGTTTCCTGCAAAAAGCCAACAAAAGAGTTGAAGTACCACACAACACGGGAAGCTCGAGTTCCGTACACAAACAAATACGACTGGTACCAAATACGAGACATACACTTGTCGAATCTTACAGGCAGTTGTTCACGGAGGAAGCGATTCGAGCAGATTAATGAAGACCCCCACCCTCCAAAACCGAGCAGATCCAACAGGTTGCCTGTTCTGCGCTGAACACACCCCTTCCGCCCAGACCGTCGGAATTTTCTGCAATTAAACTGCCAGTACCCCACGTATCGTCTATTCAGCGGGGCCGAGTTATTTAACCCGTCCCCGCGGAGTCCTTTCCAGAAAATTGCGACCATCTTAGCGTAAGACATATCCGCGACTGCTCCGTCCTTAGGCAATGGCTTCATTGTGCTGGCAATTCCCTGTGCTAGTGAGAACAACCACCTGACGATCGCGCCAAAATTAACGACGCATTTGAAAGAGGCGCAGGGAGGACGATATTCTGTCGCCAGTTGCTGAATTGCTTTCGAACCCAATGGCCACTACTGTTAATGAGACTCCAGAAACTCTCCGGCGACCGCACCGCCAGTAAACGATTTTATTCAGAGACAGAGCTCGCCAAAATTAATTACAACTGCGGTTAGCGTCTTACCCAGACGACAACTGCCCTCTCGTGTTATTTAAGCCCGGTGTTCGTAACCACACTTGACCGCACGTACAACAGATTATACAGGGTGTTTCCGTAAGAACGTGTAAAAATTTCACAGGGGATATACGATGCTCCACTTGACAATTTGAGGTAGATAACCTGGGGTCGGTGGCGCCAGCTTAAGGAGACAAATTTCTCTAAGCACTATGGGACTTAACATCTGAGGTCATCAGTCCCCTAGACTTAGAACTACTTAAACCTAAGTAACATAAGGATATCACACTCCTCCATGCCCAAGGCAGGATTCGAACCTGCGACCGTAGCAGCAGCGCGATTCCGGAATGAAGTGCCTTGAACCGCTCGGTCACAGCGGCCGGCATAGATAGTAAAAGAAATGTTGATTTATACGGCCACTAAATTGCAATTCTTAAGAATAAATACGTGATGACAAAAAAATGTGGAGCGTTATTTATTGATCGAGCCTCATAAAGTCCCTCCAATGCCGACATCAATATAAACTCTGATAGACTAGAGAGGTCCTGTGACATCGTGAAGTCTCCATCACACAATTCGGCCAACTATATATGAAAGCACCATATTACAACCAGACATATCTCCCGACGAGATGTGTGACACCAATTATTGGAATTAGGTTGGGACAGGCATTTTTCATTGCACTCCTCTGTCGGATTGTAGCGATAGACACTTCCACATGCTACGAACATCCACAAGACGACGCAGATTTTAGCCATGTTATTTTCGAGTATTCTAAATATCCTCTACATCAGAATAAATTACGAGGAAATGTCGCCAGCTTAAGGAGACAAATGGCTCTAAGAACTATGGGACTTAACATCTGAGATCATCAGTCGCCTAGAACTTAGAACTACTTAAACCTAACTAACCTAAGGACAACACACACATCCATGCCCTAGGCAGGATTCGAACCTGCGACCGTAGCAGCAGCGCGGTTCCGGACTGAAGCGCCTAGAACCGCTCGGCCACAACGGCCGGCAGCCAGCTTAAAGAGAAATGGATAGAAACTTGTCTACCGCTTTGTCTGGCATTGCTATTTTCCAGCTTACAATTACAGGTAAGCTGAGTACAGATTAACATGTACTGTGCTGTTTATTTACACGCACTTTCTTTATTTCTTGCAAGGAAACAAGTAGGACGAGTCTGATTACTAAAGTGCGCGTCATTTATGACGGCGGCCGAGTTTAGGTTGGTTCTGCGCATCTGACGTCACAAAACACAGTCAGCCAATGAACAGAGAACGATGTTGCCAGAGCTCGACTGCAGTACACAGCACGGACCAGTGTCTTCAGTTTTAGAAACTTTCAGTCATAAATAAAGTAACTGAACGAAAGAAATGTCTTGATAGCAGAATTTCTTTTATAGAAAGTTTGGTAAAAGCATTCTTTACATGAATTGCTTTATATTCTATTAATTAGTTAAAGCAAACAAGCAATAAGCCTCCTAATTCAGGCGATAGCAAGGAAAGGTGTTTGTATCATTCTCACTAACCGCTTTTTCACAATAATAAAGAACAGCGGTAATTGTTTATTTCCTATTGTACTTCGACGAAACGTGAGTAATTCATAGTACTACCAACAGTGTTTGTCGGTATTTTGCGTCATAGTTTAAAGTCCTCCAGGTTCTACATTGAATTAGGAGCTACATTAGTGTAATGGTTAAAGTGTTCGGCTGCTAAGCGAAAGGTTCCGAGTTCAAACCTTATTCTGATCTTAATATTTTCTTTATTTAAAAACAACATCGAAGTGTCTTACTTCATGAATTTTATTCGTTTGAATGTAATTTTTTGAAATTTCGAGTGGCAACTGAAATCAACTATACGGAAAGTATACGGTATGGACTTTTACCTCTGCAAACTCTTCAAACTTTCGTGCAGTGGTTTACTACATTTAATGCTGCACAATAACTGCGTTGAACATCGAAACAAAATTAAGTCATTTATGTGGGGGGGTGGAAGTTGTCAGTCAAGAAGATGTGTAAAAACCAAACTATGTAAATTATTTAGGAGACAGTCTGAGCAGCCGTCTTAGGTTGTTCGCAGATGATGCTGTCGTTTATGGACTAGTAAAGTCATGAGAAGATCAAAACAAATTGCTAAACGACTTAGAAAAGTTATCTATATGGTGCAAAAATTGGCAATTGGACCTAAATAACGGAAAGTGTGAGGCATCCACATGAGTGCTAAAAGGCATCCGTTAAACTTCGGTTACACGATAGATCAGTCAAATCTAAAGGCCGTAAATTCAACTAAATACCTATGAATTATAATTACTGACAAATTGGAAGGAACACACACGAAATGAAGGGCAGCACGTTTTGTATTATCGTGAAATAGACACGAGGGTGCAACAAATATGATACACGATTTGGGATGGACATCGTTAAAACAAACGCGTTTTTCGTTGCGGTGGAATCTTCTCACGAAATTTCAGTCACCAACTTTTTCCACCGAATGCGAAAATATTTTTTTGACACCGACCTACATACGGAGAAAATAATCATAATAAAATAAGAGAAAACAGAGCTCGCACGGAAAGATATATGTGTTAGTTTTTCCCGCGCACTGTACGAGATTGGAATAATAGAGAATTATTGTGAAGGTGGTTCGATGAAACCTCAGGCACTTAAATGTGATTTGCAGAATATCCATGTAGATGTGGATACGTCACCGAAAATTAATTTATGTGCTGAATCGTCGTCATCCAGTAGCAGCTGTATGTTATAGCAAAAGCCATTACAAAGCTCACTGTACAGAATAATTAGTGCATTTAAAAACTGCAGCCGATACGGTTCTACACACAGACGTTTGCGTATAATGCGTCACACAGTCAACTGGGTACCGGCATTTCTGTAGCCACACGTGCCGTCCTTTTCTTTTGGTTTCTGGCAAGCAGTTCCCATCCACAGTTGACCACTTCTGCCGCCTCCTATTTTCTTCGTACAATATAAGCAGCCAGTCCCACGGGATGTCCTGTACCGCCCATCGATTCTTTTACCTGTTGGAGCTTTCAAGTGATATCTGACACAAAAACGTCGCAAAACCGCAACGACTGGTTAACATTTAACGAGTTCAGGGACACGAAACGCACGCATCACTCAATTATATGCCATGTTCTGACACGCCTGCCGCCTGCTGGTTTTTCTGCAACTACGCCACAGACCTGTGTGTGTCGCTTTTCTATGATTCATGTGGTTTTCGCGCAGTGGTCTTCTGAAACCCCACAGGTTGTTATTGAATAACCCTGTGCATGTAGAAACGAGTAGTTTGTGGGGTACGTACAGTATTTGATCAAAAGTATCCGGACAAAACGAGGATAATGGAATGTAGTCTAAGTAAGTCGGGTGATGCTGAGGGAATTAGATTAGGAAATGAGACACTTAAATTAGTAAAGGAGTTTTGCTATTTGGGGAGCAAAAGAACTGATGATGGTTGAAGGAGAGAGGATATAAAATGTAGACTGGCAATGGCAAGGAAAGCGTTATGAAGAAGAGAAATTTGTTAACATCGAGTACAGATTTAAGTGTCAGGAAGTCGTTTCTGAAAGTATTTGTATGGAGTGTAGCCATATATGGAAGTAAAACGTGGACGATGAATAGTTTCGAAAAGAAAATATAGAAGTTTTCGAAATGTGGTGGTACAGAAGAATGCTGAAGATTAGATGGGTAGATCACATAACTAATGTGGAAGTATTGAATAGAATTGGGGAGAAGAGAATTTTGTGGCACAACTTAAATACACTCCTGGAAATTGAAATAAGAACACCGTGAATTCATTGTCCCAGGAAGGGGAAACTTTATTGACACATTCCTGGGGTCAGATACATCACATGATCACACTGACAGAACCACAGGCACATAGACACAGGCAACAGAGCATGCACAATGTCGGCACTAGTACAGTGTATATCCACCTTTCGCAGCAATGCAGGCTGCTATTCTCCCATGGAGACGATCGTAGAGATGCTGGATGTAGTCCTGTGGAACGGCTTGCCATGCCATTTCCACCTGGCGCCTCAGTTGGACCAGCGTTCGTGCTGGACGTGCAGACCGCGTGAGACGACGCTTCATCCAGTCCCAAACATGCTCAATGGGGGACAGATCCGGAGATCTTGCTGGCCAGGGTAGTTGACTTACACCTTCTAGAGCACGTTGGGTGGCACGGGATACATGCGGACGTGCATTGTCCTGTTGGAACAGCAAGTTCCCTTGCCGGTCTAGGAATGGTAGAACGATGGGTTCGATGACGGTTTGGATGTACCGTGCACTATTCAATGTCCCCTCGACGATCACCAGTGGTGTACGGCCAGTGTAGGAGATCGCTCCCCACACCATGATGCCGGGTGTTGGCCCTGTGTGCCTCGGTCGTATGCAGTCCTGATTGTGGTGCTCACCTGCACGGCGCAAAACACGCATACGACCATCATTGACACCAAGGCAGAAGCGACTCTCATCGCTGAAGACGACACGTCTCCATTCGTCCCTCCATTCACGCCTGTCGCGACACCACTGGAGGCGGGCTGCACGATGTTGGGGCGTGAGCGGAAGACGGCCTAACGGTGTGCCGGACCGTAGCCCAGCTTCATGGAGACGGTTGCGAATGGTCCTCGCCGATACCCCAGGAGCAACAGTGTCCCTAATTTGCTGGGAAGTGGCGGTGCGGTCCCCTACGGCACTGCGTAGGATACTACGGTCTTGGCGTGCATCCGTGCGTCGCTACGGTCCGGTCCCAGGTCGACGGGCACGTGCACCTTCCGCCGATCACTGGCGACAACATCGATGTACTGTGGAGACCTCACGCCCCACAAGTTGAGCAATTCGGCGGTACGTCCACCCGGCCTCCCGCATGCCCACTATACGCCCTCGCTCAAAGTCCGTCAACTGCACATACGGTTCACGTCCACGCTGTCGCGGCATGCTACCAGTGTTAAAGACTGCGATGGAGCTCCGTATGCCACGGCAAACTGGCTGACACTGACGGCGGCGGTGCACAAATGCTGCGCAGCTAGCGCCGTTCGACGGCCAACACCGCGGTTCCTGGTGTGTCCGCTGTGCCGTGCGTGTGATCATTGCTTGTACAGCCCTCTCGCAGTGTCCGGAGCAAGTATGGTGGGTCTGACACACTGGTGTCAATGTGTTCTTTTTTCCATTTCCAGGAGTGTAGAAGAAGGGATCGGTTGGTAGGACATGTTCTGAGGCATCAAGGGATCACCAATTTAGTACTGAAGGGCAGCGTGGAGGGTAAAAATCGTAGAGGGAGACCAAGAGAGGAATACAGTAGACAGATTCAGAAGGATGTAGGCTGCAGTAGGTACTGGGAGATGAAGAAGCTTGCACAGGATAGGGTAGCATGGAGAGCTGCACCAAACCAATCTCAGAACTGAAGACAACAACAACAACAAATCCGGACACCACTACGTAATGCGAAACTGACCACCAAATGTCACGAGAAGAGGGTCCACCAGTATAACACAAGGCGGTGAGTGTTGTGTTGTCACTGGAGAAGCAGAACGGGTCGGTGACTTCGAACATGGACCAGGCATTGGATATCACCCGAGTAATGCACTGAAGCGCCAAAGAAACTGGTATAGGGATGCGTCTTCAAATACAGAGATATGCAAACAGGCTGAATATGGCGCTGCGGTCGGCAACGGCTATATAAGACAAGTGCCTGGCACAGCTGTTAGATCGGTTACTGCTGCTAAAATGGCAGGTTGTCAAGATTTAATTAAGTTTGATCGTGGTGTTATAATCCACGCACGAGCGATGGGACAGCATCTCCGAGGTAGCGATGAAGTTGCCATTTTCTCCGTACGACCATTTCACGAGTTTACAGTGAATATCAGGAATCAGGCAAAACATCAAATCTCCGACATCGTTGCGGCCGGAAAAAAGATCCTCCTTGAACGGAATCGTCGAGGACAGGAGAGAATCGTTCAACGTGACTGAAGTGAAACCCTTTCGCAGAAGAGTCAGCATGCAAACCATTCAACGAAACGTCATCGAAATGGACTTTAGAAGCCGAGGGCGCACTCGTGTACCTTTGATGGCTACACGACAGAAAGCTTTACGCCTCACCTGGGTTCGTCAACAAAGACGCTGGACTGTTGATGACTGGTCGGACGAGTCTCGTTTCAAACTGTATCGAGCGGATGGACGTGTACGGGTATGGAGACAACCTCGTTAATGTCAGTAGGGGACGTTCAAGCTGGTGGAGGCTCTGTAATGGTGTGGGGCGTGTACAGTTGGAATGGTATGGGATCCCTGATACGTCTAGATACGACTCTGAGAGGTGATAGTTTCGCAAGAGCGAAAGCGTTTATAATGCTCCAAAACCAGGCAGGTCACCCATATCCGAAGAGAAGGTGGCGGAGGTGCAAGCCACGGTGCTGCAATGTCCAAAGAAATCGGTTAGACGATTAGCTCAGCAGTCCCACGTGTCCGTGTGTTCCGCTCACGCGATTATCGGTAAGTCACTGTCCACGTATCCGTACTAAATGTCGGTCGTGCATGACCTGAGACACACCGATCGCCCGGCGCGTGTAAACTTTTGCAAGGGGTTTTTGCCCTTCTCGCAGGACAATGGTGAGAGGTGGGGGGGGGGGGGGAGGGGGGTGCACTCCCTATTAACTTCCACCAATAGGTGTATGGGTAACTGCGATAAGGTAGTGCACGTATATATGGAATCAAACTTGGTGTAAATGTATTGGCGTTGCAGCTGCCGTCTGGGGAGTTTGGTGAACGGCAATGAACGTGGGATTATAGCGGGGAAGAGCCATACACCCGCCACCGTCCCACTAACGTAGGGGTTCCCAACCTGGGGGAATTGCCCGCTGATGCGCAAAATAACGTTTTTTGAGGGGGGATTCGATGCTGTTTCATTCACAGAACTGAATTATTTTCTAAGGATCATTAATATTATCACAATTTTGTGCGACTCTAATACTCATTATATAATACAACAATTAACTTTTCTCGATTAATATCATTAATGCGGTGTAGGTTACAGGTGTCACACACAGTCCACCCACTACAGGCCTATGTTGTGCTCCGTCCCGTACGTCGCTGATGATAAAAGTGAGACACATATACATAACCAATGCTAAATATCTGAAGAAAATGTTTTCTCCACGTTGTAGATAGTATCTGCAATAGTCCACAAATTGCTTCATTATTCGAAGTGAAACAGATAAATGAATTATTCCGCAGCTCGATGCAGCAGTAACTAAGTAAGGGCTACTACATTGGTGTACACTGTTTTATTATTATTATTTCCTTTCTCAGACGCTATGTCTGGTTAAAAATGGAAAGTGACGCGGAACTTGATCAAGCGTGACTTCCTTTTAACTGTACGGTATATGTTACATTGCATTTAGGAACTTTCGGGTAATTGAACATGTATCAATAATTACAGATTTCTGTAGTTGTATATATACGTTTGGATGTAGCTCTATTGCGTTGATGTACTGGTGGATATTGTGTGGTCTATCTCCTGTAGTTGACAGTATAATTGGTATGTTGTCAACTTTATCCTGATGCCACATGTCTTTGACTTCCTCAGCCATTTGGATGTATTTTTCCATTTTTTCTCCTGTTTTCTTCTGTATATTTGTTGTATTGGGTATGGATATTTCGATTAGTTGTGTCAATTTCTTCTTTTTATTGGTGAGTATGATGTCAGGTTTGTTATGTGGTGGTGTTTTATCTGTTATAATAATTCTGTTCCAGTATAATTTGTATTCATCACTCTCCAGCACATTTTCTGGTGCATACTTGTATGTGGGAACGTGTTGTTTTATAAGTTTATGTTGTAAGGCAAGCTGTTGATGTATTATTTTTGCTACATTGTCATGTCTTCTGAGGTATTCTGTATTTGCTAGTATTGCACATCCACTTGTGATGTGATCTACTGTTTCTATTTGTTGTTTGCAAAGTCTGCATTTATCTGTTGTGGTTTTGGGATCTTTAATAATATGCTTGCTGTAATATCTGGTGTTTATTGTTTGATCCTGTATTGCAATCATGAATCCTTCCGTCTCACTGTATATATTGCCTTTTCTTAGCCATGTGTTGGATGCGTCTTGATCGATGTGTGGCTGTGTTAGATGATACAGGTGCTTGCCATGTAGTGTTTTCTTTTTCCAATTTACCTTCTCCGTATCTGTTGATGTTATGTGATCTAAAGGGTTGTAGAAGTGGTTATGAAATTGCAGTGGTGTAGCCGATGTATTTATATCAGTGATTGCTTTGTGTATTTTGCTAGTTTCTGCTCGTTCTAGAAAGAATTTTCTTAAATTGTCTACCTGTCCATAATGTAGGTTTTTTATGTCGATAAATCCCCTTCCTCCTTGTTTTCTACATCTACATCTATACTCCGCGAGCCACCTTACGGTGTGTGGCGGAGGGTACTTATTGTACCACTATCTGATCCCCCCTTCCCTGTTCCATTCACGAATTGTGCGTGGGAAGAACGACTGCTTGTAAGTCTCCGTATTGGCTCTAATTTCTCGGATCTTTTCGTTGTGATCATTACGCGAGATATATGTGGGCGGTAGTAATATGTTGCCCATCTCTTCCCGGAATGTGCTCTCTCGTAATTTCGATAATAAACCTCTCCGTATTGCGTAACGCCTTTCTTGAAGTGTCCGCCACTGGAGCTTGTTCAGCATCTCCGTAACGCTCTCGCGCTGACTAAATGTCCCCATGACGAATTGCGCTGCTTTTCGCTGGATCATGTCTATCTCTTCTATTAATCCAACCTGGTAAGGGTCCCATACTGATGAGCAATACTCAAGAATCGGACGAACAAGCGTTTTGTAAGCTACTTCTTTCGTCGATGAGTCACATTTTCTTAGAATTCTTCCTATGAATCTCAACCTGGCGCCTGCTTTTCCCACTATTTGTTTTATGTGATCATTCCACTTCAGATCGCTCCGGATAGTAACTCCTAGGTATTTTACGGTCGTTACCGCTTCCAATGATTTACCACCTATGGCATATTCGTACTGGAATGGATTTCTGCCCCTATGTATGCGCATTATATTACATTTATCTACGTTTAGGGAAAGCTGCCAGCTGTCGCACCATGCATTAATCCTCTGCAGGTCCTCCTGGAGTATGTACGAGTCTTCTAATGTTGCTACTTTCTTGTAGACAACCGTGTCATCTGCAAATAGCCTCACGGAGCTACCGATGTTGTCAACTAAGTCATTTATGTATATTGTAAACAATAAAGGTCCTATCACGCTTCCCTGCGGTACTCCCGAAATTACCTCTACATCTGCAGATTTTGAACCGTTAAGAATGACATGTTGTGTTGTGTTCTTTCTTCTAGGAAATCCTGAATCCAATCACAAACCTGGTCCGATATTCCGTAAGCTCGTATTTTTTTCACTAAACGTAAGTGCGGAACCGTATCAAATGCCTTCCTGAAGTCCAGGAATACGGCATCAATCTGCTCGCCAGTGTCTACGGCACTGTGAATTTCTTGGGCAAATAGGGCGAGCTGAGTTTCACATGATCTCTGTTTGCGGAATCCATGTTGGTTATGATGAAGGAGATTTGTATTATCTAAGAACGTCATAATACGAGAACACAAAACATGTTCCATTATTCTACAACAGATTGACGTAAGCGAAATAGGCCTATAATTATTCGCATCTGATTTATGACCCTTCTTGAAAATGGGAACGACCTGCGCTTTCTTCCAGTCGCTAGGTACTTTACGTTCTTCCAGCGATCTACGATAAATTGCTGATAGAAAGGGGGCAAGTTCTTTAGCATAATCACTGTAGAATCTTAAGGGTATCTCGTCTGGTCCGGATGCTTTTCCGCTACTAAGTGATAGCAGTTGTTTTTCAATTCCGATATCGTTTATTTCAATATTTTCCATTTTGGCGTCTGTGCGACGGCTGAAGTCAGGGACCGTGTTACGATTTTCCGCAGTGAAACAGTTTCGGAACACTGAATTCAGTATTTCTGCCTTTCTTCGGTCGTCCTCTGTTTCGGTGCCATCGTGGTCAACGAGTGACTGAATAGGGGATTTAGATCCGCTTACCGATTTTACATATGACCAAAACTTTTTAGGGTTCTTGTTTAGATTGTTTGCCAATGTTTTATGTTCGAATTCGTTGAATGCTTCTCTCATTGCTCTCTTTACGCTCTTTTTCGCTTCGTTCAGCTTTTCCTTATCAGCTATGATTCGACTACTCTTAAACCTATGATGAAGCTTTCTTTGTTTCCGTAGTACCTTTCGTACATGATTGTTATACCACGGTGGATCTTTCCCCTCGCTTTGGACCTTAGTCGGTACGAACTTATCTAAGGCGTACTGGACGATGTTTCTGAATTTTTTCCATTTTTGTTCCACATCCTCTTCCTCAGAAATGAACGTTTGATGGTGGTCACTCAGATATTCTGCGATTTGTGCCCTATCACTCTTGTTAAGCAAATATATTTTCCTTCCTTTCTTGGCATTTCTTATTACACTTGTAGTCATTGATGCAACCACTGACTTATGATCACTGATACCCTCTTCTACATTCACGGAGTCGAAAAGTTCCGGTCTATTTGTTGCTATGAGGTCTAAAACGTTAGCTTCACGAGTTGGTTCTCTAACTATCTGCTCGAAGTAATTCTCGGACAAGGCAGTCAGGATAATGTCACAAGAGTCTCTGTCCCTGGCTCCAGTTCTGATTGTGTGACTATCCCATTCTATACCTGGTAGATTGAAGTCTCCCCCTATTACAATAGTATGATCACGAAACTTCTTCACGACGTTCTGCAGGTTCTCTCTGAGGCGCTCAACTACTACGGTTGCTGATGCAGGTGGTCTATAGAAGCATCCGACTATCATATCTGACCCACCTTTGATACTTAACTTAACCCAGATTATTTCACATTCGCATTCGCTAATAACTTCACTGGATATTATTGAATTCTTTACTGCTATAAATACTCCTCCACCATTGGCGTTTATCCTATCCTTGCGGTATATATTCCATTCTGTGTCTAGGATTTCGTTACTGTTCACTTCCGGTTTTAACCAACTTTCCGTTCCTAATACTATATGCGCACTATTTCCTTCAATAAGAGATACTAATTCAGGAACCTTGCCCTGGATACTCCTGCAGTTTACCAATATTACGTTAACTTTTCCTGTTTTCCTGTTTTCTGCTTAATGTGAATCTTTCAGTTGCTGAATGTATGTGATGTATTCTATATTTGTGGCATTGTGATCGTGTAACTGCATTGAGTGCTTCTAGGTCTGTGTTACTCCATTTCACTACTCCAAATGAGTAGGTCAATATTGGTATATCATAAGTATTTATAGCTTTTGTCTTGTTTCTTGCTGTCAATTCTGTTTTCAGTATTTTTGTTAGTCTTTATTTCTCTTTTAGTTCTTCTTTATTATTTGTATTATCTATTCCCATTTTTTGTCTGTATCCTAGATATTTATAGGCATCCGTTTTTTCCATCGCTTCTATGCAGTCGCTGTGGTTATCCAATATGTAATCTTCTTGTTTAGTGTGTTTTCCCTTGACTATGCTATTTTTCTTACATTTGTCTGTTCCAAAAGCCATATTTATATCATTGCTGAATACTTCTGTTACCTTAGTAATTGGCTGAGTTGTTGATATGTAGCTGCCAGTAGTTTTAGATCATGTATAGCAGATGTGTGATTTTGTGTGGGTATGTTCCAGTAATATTGTATCCATAATTTGTACTATTTAGCATGTTGGATAGTGGGTTCAGAGCAAGGCAGAACCAGAAAGGACTTAGTGAGTCTCCTTGGTATATTCCACGCTTGATCTGTATTGTCTGTGATGTGAGATTATTTGAATTTGTTTGGATATTAAGTGTGGTTTTCCATGTTTTCATTACTATGTTTAAGAACTGTATCAATGTAGGATCTAGTTTGTATATTTCAAATATTTGCAATATTTGTAGTAACCATGAGTGGGGTACACTATCAAAAGCTTTTTGGTAATCGATGTATGCATAGTGTAGCGACCTTTGTTTAGTTTTAGCTTGATATGTCACCTCTGCATCTATTATCAGTTGCTCTTTACATCCTCGTGCTCCTTTCCAACAGCCTTATTGTTCTTCATTTATAATTTTGTTCTGTGTTGTATGTGTCATTAATTTCTGTGTAATGACTGAAGTTAATATTTTGTATATTGTTGGTAGGCATGTTATGGGGCGATATTTAGCTGGGTTTGCTGTGTCTGCTTGATCTTTAGGTTTCAGATAACTTATTCCATGTGCAAGTGTATCAGGGAATGAGTATGGGTCTGCAATGTAACTTAAATAATTTAGTTAGATGTGAATGTGTTGAGGTGAACTTCTTTAGCCAGAAATTTGCTATTGTATCTTTTCCAGGGGCTTTCCAATTGCGAGTAGAATTAATTGCTTGGGTAACTTCATGTTGCAAAATTATCACTTCAGGCATTTGTGGTATCATCTTGTACGTATCTGTTTCTGCTTGTATCCACCGTGCATGCCTGTTACGTTGTACCGGGTTTGACCATATGTTGCTCCAGAAGTGTTCCATGTCTGTTATGTTTGGTGGATTGTCTATTTTAATGTGTGTGTTATCTATTGTCTGGTAACATTTCTTTTGGTTTGTGTTGAATGTTTGGTTTTGTTTCCTTCTATTTTCACTTTTTTTGTATCTTCTAAGTAATTTGGCCAATGCTTGTAATTTCTGTTCTTTTCATCTAATTGCTCTATCACTTCTTCTTGTGAGATTTTACCTAACCTTTTTCGTTTTTCTTCTGACATTTCATATTTTATAAACTGTGTTAGCTGTCCGATGTCTTTTCTCAGTTTTTCTATTCTGATCTGTAGCCTGTGTTGCCATGCTGGTTTTGTGGGTTTCTTCTGTGTGTTGGTTGGTTCTGATCTCTGCCTAGTGTGTACAGGGTGATTCAAAAAGAATACCACAACTTTAGGAATTTAAAACTCTGCAACGACAAAAGGCAGAGCTAAGCACTATCTGTCGACGAATTAAGGGAGCTATAAAGTTTCATTTAGTTGTACATTTGTTCGCCATTTCAGCCAATAAAGTTTTTGGTCCCTTTTTCTTCGAAGGTGCTACTGTAACTGGACTACAGTATCTGGAGATGTTAGAGAATTGGCTGTTCCCTCAGCTCGAACAAGAAGCACAACAATTCATATTTCAGCAGGATGGAGCGCCACCACATTGGCACTTATCTGTCCGTAACTACCTGAACGTCAACTACCCGAGGCGATGGATCGGCCGCCAGGCAGCCCGTGACAGAGCACTTCATCACTGGCCTCCAAGAAGCCCTGATCTTACCCCCTGCGATTTTTTCTTATGGGGGTATGTTAAGGATATGATGTTTCGGCCACCTCTCCCAGCCACCATTGATGATTTGAAACGAGAAATGACAGCAGCTATCCAAACTGTTACGCCTGATATGCTACAGAGAGTGTGGAACGAGTTGGAGTATCGGGTTGATATTGCTCGTGTGTCTGGAGGGGGCCATATTGAACATCTCTGAACTTGTTTTTGAGTGAAAAAAAACCTTTTTAAATACTCTTTGTAATGATGTAGAACAGAAGGTTATATTATGTTTCTTTCATTAAATACACATTTTTAAAGTTGTGGTATTCTTTTTGAATCACCCTGTATATTTAGAGTAGTGAGTGCTCCTATATAAACCAGTAGTTGTAACTCTTCCATAGTTGTGTTTTCGTTTATTTTGTTGTGTATGATTGTGTTGATAGTTTTTATTGTTGTTGTTTCGACTTGTGGGTTATTTGGCGGTCTATGCAAGAATGGTCTAATGTCTGTATTTGTGTCTTTGTATTCTATATATGTCAGCTGAAATTTTTCTTCTATATCTAACATATGTGTGTCACTTCGTGTTCTATTTGTGCTTGTTCTGGTGGCTGTCTCACGATTTTGTTTTCCTCTGTTTAATTGATGCGTGTTGTTCTTTGTTTGTTTGCTCTGGGATGTTTAAGTCCATTACTGTATATTCTTCTTCTTCTGATTGCACATTATTTTGTTCCAGTATTTGTTGTACTTGTTGTTTGACGTTTGATATTTTCTAATTCTGACTGGGGTATCCTGTTATTTTTGATTATTACACGGATCTGATCGGCTAGTTGTTATTCTGTTAAAAATTTTAATTCTGGGCATCTGGTAATAAATGTTGTGTATACTTGTGATCTGTATCCAGTTGTGTTGGTTCCTAGGTTCGTTGCTTGGTAATAACAGAACATGAGGTGTCGATTAACTTCATCTGACCATCTCATTCTCTGTCTTTGTTTTCCTTCTAGGGTGGTCGCAGGAAGCATATCCTGCAAAACACCTCTATTTGGATTTAAATCATTTTCCAGTTGGCTAGCAGTGTCGTTACTATTGTGGGCGGGCATAGGGTTCAAGCGTCGTCCCCGACCATGACGGCGCTTGTCCGAGGCTTCTTTAGTTCTGTCCTGAACCAAGTAATCACACTAAAAAGGGGGTTAGCCCTATTAGTGGTTTGTTCTCTTCGTCGCCTTTTACGACTGGCAGAACATACCGGAGGCCTATTCTTTTCCCGGGCCTTCACGGGGGTTATTATTATTATTAATGTTATTATTAGAGAGAGATAAGATACAAAGCATCAACAGCCTTAAGTCTTCCAATGTCTGCCAGTTCAGAAATAAGGAGTGCAGCAATTAAGTGATTTACGAACAGTAAGTATATTACATACATTTTATCTTGGTTGATTTTATATGTGGTTGCAACGTGCAGGTCAAGCACGTGACGCAATGCATAGGAGTAACTGCAGGGAAAGCATGTCTTGTAACAGGTGTCTACCCTCACTCTGGATGGTTATCGTAGCTTCGTTACTTGCGAAGTAGTTGTCATTGGCACTTGCGAGGTACCTCGAATTCCTTCATCATTTGCTCTGACACACACCATGCACATTATTTCAGGAACCGTTAGGGCCACTCCTAACATGTGGCTACCTGTCCCGAGTCATATACTACCTCCAAAAATACGACGAGAAGCAGCTTTGGTCAGGGAATACAACAAGATCGAAGCAAACCCTGAACTAGCAGTACACATTGATATACCTGATCTGAGTACCAAGAGGCTTCCTTTAAGACATCCTCCTTTTGCTCTCGACAGCCTCACTGGGTCTGACATCAACTCTTGGAGAAGAGAATGGCTCCAGAATGCCCCAACAACTTGCCACCTAATGCCTTGTATTACCGAGGCAGTACCTGGGTTTGATCAGCCCCGCAAAAGATCTGGTCAACTCTGCACCGATTAAGAACTCGGCATGAAAGATATGGGTACTGCTGCTTTGGCCAGCATGTGACTGCGGCGCGCCTAAGCAGAATTTCTCATGGGATCCCAAAGACCCATCGAATATATACAAGGACTAGATGTTTGTCTGTGAATATACGTAATTTTATGTAATGTAGAATAACGTGATCCAATGCTGAAATGTAAACTATTGGCCATTAAAATTGCTACACCAAGAAGAAATGCAGACGATAAAAGGATATTCATTTGACAAATATATTATACTACAACTGACATGTGATTACATTTTCACACCATCTGAGTGCATAGATCCTGAGAAATCAGTACCCAGCACAACCACCTCTGGCTGTAATAACGGCCTTGAGACGTCTGGGCATTGAGTCAAACAGAGCTAGGATGGCATGTACAGGTAGAGTTGAAAATGCAGCTTCAACACGATAACACAGTTCATCGAGAGTAGTGACTGGCGTATTGTAACGAGCCAGTTGCTCGGCCAACATTGACCAGACGTTTTCGTTTGGTGAGAGATCTGGAGAATGTGCTGGACAGGGCAGCAGTCGAACATTTTCTGTATCCAGAAAGCCCTGTACAGGACCTGCAACATGCGGTCGTGCATTATCCTGCTGAAATGTAGGGTTTCGCAGGGATCGAATGAAGGGTAGAGCCACGGGTCGTAACACATCTGAAATGTAACGTCCACTGTTCAAAGTGCCGTCAATGCGAACAAGAGGTGACCGAGACGAGTAACCAATGGCACCCCATACCCTCACGCCGGGTGATACCGCAGTATGGCGATGACGAATACACGCTTCCAACGT
The DNA here is from genome assembly GCF_023864345.2 of Schistocerca serialis cubense. Lineage (NCBI taxonomy): Eukaryota > Metazoa > Arthropoda > Insecta > Orthoptera > Acrididae > Schistocerca > Schistocerca serialis. The sequence continues at coordinate 95,380,792 of NC_064647.1, forward strand.
GCGTTCACCGCGATATCGCCGAACACGGATGCGACCATCATGATGCTGTAAACAGAACCTGGATTCATCCGAAAAATTGACGCATCCCTCCTCCTTACACGAGGCATCACAACAACGTATCACCAGGCAACGCCGGTCAGCTGCTGTTTGTGTATGAGAAATCGGTCTGAAACTTTCCTCATGTCAGCACGTTGTAGGTGACGCCACCGGAGCCAACGTTGTGTGAATGCTCTGAAAAACTAATGATTTGCATATCACAGCATCTTCTTCTTGTCGGTTAAATTTCGCGTATGTAGCACGTGATCTTCGTGGTGTAGCAATTTTAATGGCCAGTAGTGTACTTAAATGCCATACCCTAAATAAATAAATAAATCTGACACACACACACACACACACACACACACACACACACACACACAGAGACGACGCACAGACACACTAAATATCACTTTAAAAATAAAAGTGTTCCAAGAAAGGTCTTTCATTCTACACGTTAGTTAGGTGCTAAAGTTGGTGATAACGTGGGGGAGGCGGGTGGTGGGGGGGAGGGTGGCGGGTGGTGGGGGGGAGGGTGGCGGGTGGTGGGGGGGGGGGGTGGGAGGGGGGCGCAACAGACCAAGGGGAGGGGGGAAGGGAAGACAGGGGTACTAGCTAATGTCTAACCGACACTCAGGAGTAATGGTCTAAGAGAAGTTCAGAACCACTGCATTAACGGCACATCGTCGTGAGCGACGTGGGTGTGTGACTGCACGGGACGAGAAGGAAGTGTCGCCGAGACAGAGGGACGGCGTCGAGGTGTCTGAGGACGTGCACGCACTGTGCGAGCAGCTCGCGCACGCAATGGCTGCGGTGCGATGGCACGCATATCGTGCGTGCGGTGGCTGGCGTTGCGTTAAGCGGTGGACACGCGTGTAGTCGCAGCCGTCATTCATTCGCAGCACACTGCGGTTCGATGCGCCCCGCATACAGTCAAACGGGGCATCCAGGCACGCCTAACCACACCACCCTGTGCGTCGCCGTTTCCATGCCATCAAACGCAGGACCTCCGAGCTAATGCCGTCCTCACACTGAACGAGGCAGCCACCGTTGACGTAGGTTCCGACGAGAAATCCGACCTCACGACTGACAGCCCCGTAGGCACACGGGAAGAGTTGATATAAAGTGATTTTGCGCTCTCAGCTCTCTCCAGCGGCACCTCTCGGCTTCATCTCGGCCCCAAGCCACACAGTTTGTTTACGAAAGAGGACGCGCGCAAAATGTCTACGTTACGAAAAGTAAAGTTTAACGATATTTCAGAAAGGGCATCAGCTTATAATACTACTTAACACTGGACAAAAACACTTCTGGGAGAGAGCGCACTTCTGCATCGAATATTACTAAAAAACAGGAATTAATGTGATAAGAAAATCCAACACCCTTCTTTTTTCTGAACAAAAAAAGAAAAAGGAAACGGGTACAGCCGGACGCGAACCTGCTATACATTGTTTCGTAATTAGGTGTCTCCGCCAACCACGCTACACTGAAGCTCTGCAATCAACGAGCTTGTATTCACGTTCCGATCTTCTGAAGGCTTTTATCGCTGACAAAGCAATAATTGGCATCAAACCCTATCAATAACGTCGGGTTTTTACTAAATTTTTAGTGTGTCGTTGCCTTAATAACATGATGTAATGTCATAAAAGGCGAATTACAACATGAATGAACATACGAACATTCTGTAACCACCACTATTATGATGTATATAAATGGTTCAAATGGCTCTGAGCACTATGGGACTTGACATCTGAGGTCATCAGTCCCCTAGAACTTAGAACTACTTAAACCTAACTAACCTAAGGACATCACACACATCCATGCCCGAGGCAGGATTCGAACCTGCGACCGTAGCAGTCGTGCGGTTCCGGACTGTAGCGCCTAGGACCGATCGGCCACTCCGGCCGGCAAGATGTATATAATATTGATGTATATTGTCACCAAATTCAGACTCTTAACAATAAACATATTTTGAGAAAAAAATGTGGGGCATTATATATTGAACGACTCTCGAACGTGGGAGATCAGCGCCGAAACGTGCGCTAAGAAGCCAAAGTCGTAACAGGCGCGTCCCGGACATGAATATTGCACAATAATATTATTCTTGGCTGCGCTCTCCAGGGCAATACGTAGTACTGTCGCGCAGTAAATATTGAGCGTCCGAAGGCCACTGACAAATCATAGCTCGCTTCCCGGTATAAGATACTGCCGCAGCTCGGCGACCACGCCGTGTCTCGCCTGGTTCGCCGTGGCGTGTAGTTAAGTTAGCCGGTACTGGCCTTGCGGCGTCCTTCGCCTTGCCCCTGTCCTGTTTCTCTCCTGTCCCTGGAAAGGCAGGCCAACACGTGGCGCGCTGTTACGTAAGGCAAAAGAAAAGAACAGCTCAGTCCGGCGGGCCTGGATTTTTGCCGCAGACCCCAAAGCTGCGTTGGCGCCGGGTTCCCCCAGCTACACCCCGCCAAACAGCTATTACGGTCGGGCGGACTTCCCCAGCTAGAACGTGTCAACGAGCTACGTCTGCCTTATACACACACTCGTACGGCAGTCATATAAACGGTACACCACACGTATCCAGGGTTCACAACTGCGATTTTGTAATACAGTACAAACTCGATTAACCGTCACTCTTTAAACCGCCAGTTTCTGTTAACCGTCACTGCTGTTAACAGCATAATAATGCTGTAACAACAGAATGCTCTAAGGTGCAGTGACGCGTTCGCTTTGTTTATTTACTCTATTTTAGTGGGAAGTAAATGTACCCGCCCGCCGTAGAATGGTACATAAAACATGACCTTCAGTTGACGTGCTAACACATTTCCCCCTTTTCTTGTCTTTGTCTCACTTGTGAGTCAACAATCACCACTGGATCGGTTTCCAGTTGTGGCGGGATGACTGTAATTGTCGCAGTGCATCTAGCGGGCTGTGCCGTGTTACGTGTTTTCCACTTGAATAAGCTTTATTGACTAATATTTTACACTACCGTATTTAGTGCAGCTGTGTGTGATACAGTGACTTGATAAAATGTCTGAAAAACGTAAACGTGTTGTTTTAGGACTTAATCAAAAACTTGAAATAATAAAACGCTTAAGAAAGGGCGAAACTGCGACAAGTGTAGCGCTGATTTATGGTATTGGAAGAACAACAGTTAACGATATAAAACGTGATGCTGATAAAATAGAACAACATGTGTCAACAATGCAGAGCATGGATGGAGATGTGCGAACAAGAAAGACAATGAAACCTGCAAAATATGATGAATTGGGCACTTCAATGTACCGATGGTTTATACAGGCAAGAAGTCAGGGGATTCCACTTCCAGGGCCTATAATAATTGCCAAGGCTGTTGAAATGAACAATAAACTTGATGGTGACTCGTCTTCTAAAGCAAGTATCGGATGGCTCGACAAGTTTAAATTTCGTCATGGCATCGCCAACTTGATATCAGTGGAGAAAAACTCAGCGCGGATAGCTCTGTAATTGCTGAGTTCCGGGAACAATTTAAAGAAAAAATGGCTGAATTGAATCTTGTTAGGGAGCAACTTTACAATTGTGATGAAACTGGGCTTCATTGGAGGCTTTACCACAAAAGACATTAGCATCACTCTCTGAAAAAGCTGCTCCAGGTTTCAAAGTACAAAAAGATCACATCACTGCTATGGTTTGCGCAAATGCGACCGGCAATCATAGGCTACCCTTACTTGTGATTGGGAAATCAAGAAAACCTCGTGCATTCAAGAATTTGAATTTGAATGCTCTCCCTGCACAATACTACGCCCAGAAGAGTGCTTGGGTGGATCAGTCAGTTTTTTCCGATTGGTTTTACAAACAATTTGTAGCTCAAGTTAGAGCACATTTGGCTGAAAAAAAGTTGCCACAGAAAGCGCTATTGCTATTAGACAATGCCCCAACGCACCCTACTTGTGAAATGAAAAGAGATGGCAACATAACATGTCTCTTCCTTCCAGCAAACACACCTTCACTTATACAGCCCATGGATCAGGGAATCATCGAAAACATGAAACGTCGTTATAGAAAAATATTTATCGAAAGTTTGCTCTCATCTGATGAATCAACATCTGTAAAACAGTTTTGGAAGTCTTACAGTATTAAAGATGCCATTTTCAATGTTGCCAGTGCATGGAGTAATTTGTCAGTATCAGATCTCAAGAACGGCTGGAATAAACTTTGGCCACAACCTAGAGGTGAAGAATCGGAGGAACCTGAGTGTGTGACAGTTGACGAGACGGTCAATTTGTGCAATAATTTACAAATCAGCACAAATATGACGCCAGAAGAAGTATCAGAGTGGTTAGACTGTGACAAAGTGGACGGGGGTTTTCAAATTTTGAGTGATGACGAAATTGTTGCCAGCGTAAGTGCCACCAAAGAAGAAGAAGAAGAAGAAGAAGAAGAAGAAGGGGCTGATGAAGACGAGTGTTCAAACCGTGAAGAAAAACAAACTATTAGCCATTCAGAGGCCGAAACAATGCTGTCCAAGTCCAAGTGTACAGAATGGTTTGAAAGTCAAGAAGAGGCTAATTCAACGCAGGCACTACTGCTCCGAAAAATACGAAATATTGGCGCGGTGAAAGCTCGAACATCAAAAAGGTAGAAGAAATTGACTGACTATTTCCAAGCTAGATAAACTATTTCACCTGTAAGTTTATAGTACAGTACAGTATTGTACATTACATATTTTGCAACTTTTGTAGCTACTGTACGGATGTTTTTATCATATAATAAACAGTTTTATTTGCTATTACAATCGTGTTTGTTTTCGCTCTGAAATATTATTATATTACTGTGACAGTGATATGTGACTATACATAAAATAATAGATTGAGGTTATGTTTTGGAAGAATACAATGTTTCTGTTATCCGTCTATTCGCTCAACCGTCACGACCACGGCCCAGAAGATGACGGTTCCTCGAGTTTCCACTGCAGTTTGTTATTCTCTCTCCCCAAAACCTAACTTGTAATTACCTACACTTTTATTCCGCCGAGGTTTATAATATGTACTTACACTGAAACTTCCTGGCAGATTAAAACTGTGGGCCGGACCGAGACTCGAACTCGGGACCTTTGCCTTCCGCGGGCAAGTGCTCAACCAACTGAGAGCACACAGTTTTAATCTGCCAGGAAGTTTCATATCAGCGCTCACTCCGCTGCAGAGTGAAAATCTCATTGTATCTACTTACACTGTTCAGCCAGAGCATTGTGTACACCTAACGTATAACCGGTATGTCCACCTTCGGCATGGATAAAAGCGGCGACGTGTCTTGGCATGGAAGCATTGACGCCTTGACAGGTCACCGGAGGAAGTTGGCACCACATATGCACACGTAAGTCACTTAATTCGCGTAAATTACAGGGAGTGTGGCGGTGAGCTGGGACGCCACCTTCAATCACATGCCAGATGTATTCGATCGGGTTAAGATCTGGCGAGTTGTGGGACCAGCAAATCAACTGAAACTCGCCACTGTGTTCCTCGAACCGCTCCATCACATTTCTGGTCTTTTAAAACGGTGTATTATCTCGTTGAAAAATGTCACTGTCGTCGGGAAACGTGATCGTCATAAAAGGGTGTACGAGGTGCACTCAAGTTCTAAGGCTTCCGATTTTTTTTCTAATTAACTACTCACCCGAAATCGATGAAACTGGCGTTACTTCTCGACGTAATCGCCCTGCAGACATACACATTTTTCACAACGCTGACGCCATGATTCCATGGCAGCGGCGAAGGCTTCTTTAGGAGTCTGTTTTGACCACTGGAAAATCGCTGAGGCAATAGCAGCACGGCTGGTGAATGTGTGGCCACGGAGAGTGTCTTTCATTGTTGGAAAAAGCCAAAAGTCACTAGGAGCCAGGTCAGGTGAGTAGGGAACATGAGGAATCACTTCGAAGTTGTTATCACGAAGAAACTGTTGCGTAACGTTAACTCGATGTGCGGGTGCGTTGTCTTGGTGAAACAGCACACGCGCAGCCCTTCCCGGACGTTTTTGTCGCAGTGCAGGAAGGAATTTGTTCTTCAAAACATTTTCGTAGGATGCACCTGTTACCGTAGTGCCCTTTGGAACGCAATGGGTAAGGATTACGCCCTCGCTGTCCCAGAACATGGACACCATCATTTTTTCAGCACTGGCGGTTACCCGAAAATTTTTTGGTGGCGGTGAATCTGTATGCTTCCATTGAGCTGGCTGGCGCATTGTTTCTGGATTGAAAAATGGCATCCACGTCTCATCCATTGTCACAACCGACGAAAAGAAAGTCCCATTCATGTTGTCGTTGCACGTCAACATTGCTTGGCAAATGCCACACGGGCAGCCATGTGGTCGTCCGTCAGCATTCGTGGCACCCACCTGGATGACACTTTTCGCATTTTCAGGTCGTCATGCAGGATTGTGTGCACAGAACCCACAGAAATGCCAACTCTGGAGGCGATCTGTTCAACAGTCATTCGGCGATCCCCCAAAACAATTCTCTCCACTTTCTCGATCACGTCGTCAGACCGGCTTGTGCGAGCCCGAGGATGTTTCGGTTCGTTGTCACACGATCTTCTGCCTTCATTAAACTGTCGCACCCACGAACGCACTTTCGACACATCCATAACTCCATCACCACATGTCTCCTTTAACTGTCGATACATTTCAATTGGTTTCACACCACGCAAATTCAGAAAACGAATGATTGCACGCTGTTCAAGTAAGGAAAACGTCGCTATTTTAAGTATTTAAAATAGTTCTCATTCTCGCCGCTGGCGGTAAAATTCCATCTGCTGTACGGTACTGCCATCTCTGGGACGTATTGACAATAAACGCGGCCTCATTTTAAAACAATGCGCATGTTTCTATCTCTTTCCAGTCCGGAGAAAAAAAAAGTCGGAGGCCTTAGAACTTGAATGCACCTCGTACACCTAACGTATAACCGGTATGTCCACCTTCGGCATGGATGAAAGCGGCGACGTGTCTTGGCATGGAAGCATTGACGCCTTGACAGGTCACCGGAGGAAGTTGGCACCACATATGCACACGTAAGTCACTTAATTCGCGTAAATTACAGGGAGTGTGGCGGTGAGCTGTGACGCCACCTTCAATCACATGCCAGATGTATTCGATCGGGTTAAGATCTGGCGAGTTGTGGGACCAGCAAATCAACTGAAGCTCGCCACAGTGTTCCTCGAACCGCTCCATCACATTCCTGGTCTTTTAACACGGTGCATTATCTCGTTGAAAAATGCCACTGTCGTCGGGAAACGTGATCGTCATAAAAGGGTGTACATGAGCTGCAACCAGTGTACGATACTCCTTGGTCGTCATTCTGCTCTGCTGGACCCATGGATGTCCACGTTAATGTTCCCCAGCGCGTAATGGAGTCGCCGCCAGCTTGTCTCCGCCCCACAGTACAGGTGACAAGTCCTTCTAAGATGGTCGATTCGCGCTCTTCCATCGACATGATGAAGTAGGTATCGGGATTCATCAGACCCTGCTACGCTCTGCCGGCGTCCTGTGCTGACGGTCACGTGCCCATTTCATCTACATCTATGTCCACATCTACATGGATACTCTGCAAATTACATTTAAGTGTCTGGCAGAGGGTTCATCGAACCACCTCCACAATTTTTAATTATTCCAATCTCGTATTAGCGCACGGAAAGAAAGAACACCTATATCTTGCCGTACGAGCTCTGATTTCCCTTATTTTGTCGTGGTGATCGTTTCTCCCTATGTAGATCGATGTCAACAACATATTTTCGCATTTGAAGGAGAAAGTTGGTGATTGGAATTTCGTGAGACGATTCCGCCGCGAAGAAAAAAAGCCTTTCTTTTAATGACGTCCAGCCCAAATCCTGTATTATTTCAGTGCACTCTCTCCCATATTTCGTGATAATACGTGCTGCCCTTTTCTGAACTTTTTCGATGTACTCCGTCAGTCCTATTTGTTAAAGATCCCACACCGCGCAGCAGTATTCTAGTATTCTCCTTCGTAGGTCTGTTCCATTTTTTAAGTGTCCTGCCAATAAAACGCAGTCCTTGCTTAGCATTCCCCACAACATTTTCTGTGTGTTCCTCCCAATTTAAGCTGTTCGTAATTCCTTGGTATTTAGTTGAATTTATGGCATTTAGTTTTGACTGATTTACCATGTAACCGAAGTTCAACGATTTCCTTTTAGGACTCATGTGGATGACCTCACACTTCTCGTTATTTAGGGTCAATTGCCAATTTTCGCACCACTCAGATACCTTTTCTAAACCGCAGTTTGTTTTGATCTTCTGATGACTTTGTTAGTCGATAAACGGCAGCGTCATATGCAAACAACTAAGACGTCTGCTCAGATTGTCTCCGAAGTAGTTTATATAGATAAGGAACAGCAAAGGGCCTGTAACACTACCTTGGAGAACGCCAGAAATCACTTCTCTTTTACTCGATGACTTTCCGTAATTAATACTAACTGCGACCTCTCTGAGAGGAAATCACAAATCCAAACTGAGACGATATTCCATAAGCACGTAATTTCACTACAAAAAACACTTGTGCGGTACAGTGTCAAAAGCATTCCTGAAATCCAGAAATACACAAATACGGAATCGATCTGAAATCCCTTGTCAATGGCACTCAACTCTTCATGCGAGTAAAGACCTAGTTGTGTTTGAAAAGAACGATGTTTTTTAAGTCCATGTTGAGTGAGTGTCAATAGACCGTTTTCTTCAAGGTAATTCATAATGTTCGAACACAATATATTTTAAAAAATCCTGCTCCATATCGACGTCAACGATATGGCCCTGTAATTAAGTGGATTACTCTTACTACCTTTCTTGAATATTGGTGTGACCTGTGCAACTTTCCAGTCTTTGGGTCCGGATTTTTCGTCGAGCGAACGGTTGTATATGATTGTTAAGTATGGAGCTAATGCACCAGCATACTCTGAAAGGAACCCAATTGGTATACAGTCTGGTCCAGAAGACTTGCTTTTATTAAGTGATTTAAGTTGCTTCACTACTCCCAGTATATTTACTTCTATTTCAGCTGTAGTTGCCGATTTGTTATATGCCTACCAGTTTCAGCGCTTAAGTGCACCATCGTGAGGCCTTAACTGACACTCCAATCGTATACACGATTCTTCAGTGGCCAACATCTACGAACTGGTTTGCGAACTACCATTTCCTGCCACCCAACCATGAACTACCAACTGACACAGTTCGTAGCTGATGGTTGAAGACCCAACACCGTTGTGGCGACCGTGCCGCGTTACGAATGCAGCATGTTGCTGAGTTGGGAGACTATACTGAACCCATATCGTAACTTGTGACATATCCTAATAAACATGCTAGGACCACTGTTATCAAATGTTTGATCGTTCCTCACCTTCTGCTGCACCCACACTGCATTCTGATTGCTTACAGCGCCATATTTTCACCTGTTTTAGACTGGGGGTCCAGTGTTTTTTGTGTGTGTTGCTATTACTGATTTTATATATTGGTTATGTGTCTAACAGCTGACGTGTACGGTGTATCTGAGCCGTGGTAAAAGTTGCTGTTTTGAAGAGCGCGCCGCAGCGCGTAGTGTGAAGCTGTCGCCCTCCGTTCCTGGCGGTGGCGCCGCTGTGGCAATCGCAGCTTTGGTGTCTCCCTCTGGTGTGTAAGGGGAAAAGTTGCCTGTTCACGTGCATTTAAGGGGCGCTATGAGCTCGCCAGCGGGTCAGTATCTCGTCCCCAGCTTGCTAGTCTGTCTCTCGTCCGCATTTGTTAGGCAGTTAGTGTCTGTCTGTCGTTCGGAGTGCTAGTATGTCTGTCTTTCGGATCAACCTTTAAAGCCAGCAGAATGAATTTGCACTCCGCCAGTAAGAGAACTCACCGAGTGGTCGCCCTGTCGGGGCTTAGTTCCTGCATCTGAGTCTGCGCGTTAGGCCGCCAGTCTGCTCGAGTTTGCTCAGGCAATGATCATTGGCGGTTGGATCGATCGGTTGGTCGGTCGCGCACTGAGACACAAGATGACTTGTCCGTCTTGAGCGTCGGCGCACGTGAGGTCGCCACGTGAGTCCAGTGGGCCGCGGCGTATAGCGAGGGGTAGTGACTTCGCGGACGACACGAGAGCAACAGGAGTCAACCCACGACATCGGTCTGGCCGGTGCGAGCTGCGACGCCGTGAGACGGGAGATCGGCGCGCCTTCCTGCGTCCGTTGAAGCGGCTGGCAGCGGACCGTTCGGGAGAGCTATTTGCGGGTGCTGTGCCAGGTCTTCTCGAGAAATCGCAGTTTATTAGAAGTTAAGAGATTGGTGATATGTTGTTTGATTTACTCTTGTTAAATTCTACTTGTTTTCTTGGTGAGGTCACCAACCGTATTGCTTTGGGGTCGTCCCACCATTCTTCTCCGTTTGCCCACCAGCGGGAAGGTGGTTGTTTATAAATTGGGTGGTCCGTTTTTCCCGTGTGGAGTAGGGGCGGGTTAGAGCAACTTGCGGTTCGGGTTGTTCGGTAATCTCCCTATCAATCTACCGAACGTTAGTAGCTGCCTCTGCCATGTTTGTCGGATTTGGTGTGTTAACGAATTTATTGCTTGGAGTGTAACGGCCTAATACCTGAAATATGTTTTGATCTTTGAATACTTTTGATATTATTGGCTATGATCTTGAAAGGCGGTATCTGTGTACTGTAGAGCATCTTAACTATTGTTTGGCCAACCTTGTAGAATTTTATGTAAGATTGCATTTCATGGGCTTTTATTTAAGTGATCATTTTAGTATATAAAGTTGCCACCCTTCCACCGTAAGACTTTTCTTAGAAGTTAAAATCAAGTTGCACCTTCGGTCGCAAGGTTAATATTTTGTTAGTGTTTTGTACCATTTCCATCCCTCCTACGGGGGTGCACAGATTGTGTGCTTGTGTAAATTGTTAAAATTCTTAATTTAAAGTTATTTGATGTGTTGCAGATTTGCACCAGTGTAGTCTTTCAGGGGCTATTGTGAGCGCTCGTAACTACGGCCGTGTCAAAAGGGAGCGACAAGGTTTTCTGCTCGAAAGCTCGTACAGTCAAAACTTTATTCTTTATCCTCTGAATAAATTGTAACTTTGATATTTAGAGGGTGCCTTCTGATTATAATTTTAAATCTGTTTCTTTTAAAAAATGCTTTTAGGCACTATTAAAGTGAATAAAATTCCCATTTGTTAAAAGGAATTTGGTTATGATTTCATCAGTTACTCCCTGGCAACTACTTCCAAGCTTACATGGCGTGATTAAATGTGTTAATGTTGTTCATGAATCGCTAATAAATAAAATAAATTCTTAAGAATATTCTTTGAAAATAAACCACGGTTCAGTATCTAATTCGAAAATTCCTGCAAATTTGTCCTGTGTAGTAGCTTGCGAAAGTTTTACAAGTCATTTTGTATATCAAACAGGCTAAAAACACATGGCAAGACCATCATCCAATAAGAACTGGAGTAAAAACTGACTCTTGAAGTGTGCTGCATAATCAATACTGGGGATACCTTTCGTAAGTCCCTAACATACGATTTTTGGGTCCATGTTCACACCGACTTCTGTTAATGTTTCGATGTTAGCAACACATTTCTAAATTTATCGAGACCAATTTATGAACACCCTGTATAAGCCAGTAAAATAATCGGAGACAGCGCGGATGTTGCTGAAATGAGCGTGGCTGAAGTGTAAGCACTTGTCTACAGCATATGGCAGTATTTTCTATTAAAACTCTATAGTTTCATTTTTTCTGAGTCATCAGTCTTCTCAATGGTACGATGCGGCTCGCCACGAATTCCTTCCCTGTGCAACCCCTTTCATCTCAGAGTAGGACTTGCAACCTACATCCTCAATTATTTGCTGGATGTATTCCAATCTCCGTCTGCCTCTACAGTTTTTACCCTCTTTAGTTCCCTCTAGTGCCATGGGAGTTGTTCCCTTATTTCTATTTATCCGCCCTTCTGCTCGTCAGTGTTTTTTTATATTTTCCTTCCCTCACCGATTCTCCGGAGAACCCGCTCATTCCTTGCCTTATCAGTCCACCTAATTTTCAACATTGTTCTGTAGCACCACATCTCAAATGTTTCGATTCACTTCTCCGGTTTTCCAAAACACTATGTTTCACTACCATCCAATGCTATGCTCCAAACGTATATTCTCAGTGTTTCACTACCATCCAATTATGCTCCTAACGTATGTTATCAGAAACATTGTCCTCAAATTAAGGCCAGTGTTCGATACTTGTAAACTTCTCTTGGCCACGAATCCCATTTTCGCCAGTGCTAGTCTGCTTTTTATGTCCTCCTGCGTTATTTTGCTGCCTAGGTAGCACAACTCCTTCACACCATCTGCTTAGAGACCACCATTTCTGACGTTCAGTTTCTCGCTGTTCTCATTTCTGCTGCTTCTCATTCTTTTCATCTTTTTTCTATTTACTCTCAGTCCACGTCATGTACTCATCAAACTGTTCATTTCATTCGACAGTTCCTGTAATTCTTCTTCACTTTCGCTGAAGACAGCAATATCGTCAGCGACTCTTATCACAGATATCCTTTTACCTTGAATTTTAAACACATTGTTTATTCTTTCTCTTATTTGCGTCATTGCTTCTTTGATGCAAAGTTTCTTAATAAAGTAATAATGATTTCATATCTACAGAAAGTACGTTCGTCTTCACCTCTGTGTGTCACATATTGTCATCCACTGCCATAACGTGCTTCGGCTGTAACCTTCCGTTTCCACCCACTGGCCATTAATTACATGTTGTGACAACTGCTGATCCACATAAGCAAATCTTTTTCCATCCTCAGGACAAGATTATGCGCGTTAGATGTAAAAAAAAAAAAACCTGACATTTTCGTGAGCAGCAAATTGGATGTTACAGGCGGGAATCGTGTTGTTGCACGCGAACTTCGATTTCTATTCCGGGCAGGCAACAGAGAGTCACGTAACGAACAAGCAGCGAACATTGACCGTCGCCTTAATGGTAGACACGTGCACGAGTTGCGCCGTCGAAACGCAATGCGCTAATTTAAAGACGGAATCTAAGGGTTCAACTTTCTGGGACATCTAGGTCATTAGAGACAGAAAATAACCATCGATTTAGAAACCATCGCTCGTGCGAAACTCAGCTTGCCCTTTCCTCACACGATATCCCGTGAACGGTGGATGAATGGCAACAGGAACATTCCTTATTCCTAGATTTCCGAAAGGATCTTTAACCCTAGGACCATCAAACACGGGCAAACAGTTTTCGTGAACTTTTCTTTTACTACTTAAAAAAAATCCTATGTTCATTAATCTTTTTCTGTTGTTTGCCTTTCCCCTTATAAAGTGTTGCACTATACATTTATATAGTCAAAATTTGAAAAGAAACATGCAATTTTTATGCTCAAGAGCATAGTTTGCTCTGGATTGGTTCTACCTGTGACCATAATTCAGACCGTATCTATATTTCATTTGGCAGCCTTGGCGTGCAGTAACTGCAGTAATTCATTCATAAAACTGCTGTTTCCTCTACTTCTTTATTACCTTTATGTACTATCTCCGTTTGTTTGTTTATATTCACTAACTAATACGGACGTAAAGTTTGTAGCCATTTGTGTAACAGACACTCAGAATCAATCATTTTGGGTGTAAAGGGTAAATGTCATCTGTAAATGACAATATTTTCTCCAACAGTAGGCGTTTCTTGAAGGTTTTAATATACCGAAAACTACACTCCTGGAAATGGAAAAAAGAACACATTGACACCGGTGTGTCAGACCCACCATACTTGCTCCGGACACTGCGAGAGGGCTGTACAAGCAATGAGCACACGCACGGCACAGCGGACACACCAGGAACCGCGGTGTTGGCCGTCGAACGGCGCTAGCTGCGCAGCATTTATGCACCGCCGCCGTCAGTGTCAGCCAGTTTGCCGTGGCATACGGAGCTCCATCGCAGTCTTTAACACTGGTAGCATGCCGCGACAGCGTGGACGTGAACCGTATGTGCAGTTGACGGACTTTGAGCGAGGGCGTATAGTGGGCATGCGGGAGGCCGGGTGGACGTACCGCCGAATTGCTCAACACGTGGGGCGTGAGGTCTCCACAGTACATCGATGTTGTCGCCAGTGGGCGGCGGAAGGTGCACGTGCCCGTCGACCTGGGACCGGACCGCAGCGACGCACGGATGCACGCCAAGACCGTAGGATCCTACGCAGTGCCGTAGGGGACCGCACCGCCACTTCCCAGCAAATTAGGGACACTGTTGCTCCTGGGGTATCGGCGAGGACCATTCGCAACCGTCTCCATGAAGATGGGCTACGGTCCCGCACACCGTTAGGCCGTCTTCCGCTCACGCCCCAACATCGTGCAGCCCGCCTCCAGTGGTGTCGCGACAGGCGTGAATGGAGGGACGAATGGAGACGTGTCGTCTTCAGCGATGAGAGTCGTTTCTGCCTTGGTGCCAATGATGGTCGTATGCGTGTTTGGCGCCGTGCAGGTGAGCGCCACAATCAGGACTGCACACGACCGAGGCACACAGGGCCAACACCCGGCATCATGGTGTGGGGAGCGATCTCCTACACTGGCCGTACACCACTGGTGATCGTCGAGGGGACACTGAATAGTGCACGGTACATCCAAACCGTCATCGAACCCATCGTTCTACCATTCCTAGACCGGCAAGGGAACTTGCTGTTCCAACAGGACAATGCACGTCCGCATGTATCCCGTGCCACCCAACGTGCTCTAGAAGGTGTAAGTCAACTACCCTGGCCAGCAAGATCTCCGGATCTGTCCCCCATTGAGCATGTTTGGGACTGGATGAAGCGTCGTCTCACGCGGTCTGCACGTCCAGCACGAACGCTGGTCCAACTGAGGCGCCAGGTGGAAATGGCATGGCAAGCCGTTCCACAGGACTACATCCAGCATATCTACGATCGTCTCCATGGGAGAATAGCAGCCTGCATTGCTGCGAAAGGTGGATATACACTGTACTAGTGCCGACATTGTGCATGCTCTGTTGCCTGTGTCTATGTGCCTGTGGTTCTGTCAGTGTGATCATGTGATGTATCTGACCCCAGGAATGTGTCAATAAAGTTTCCCCTTCCTGGGACAATGAATTCACGGTGTTCTTATTTCAATTTCCAGGAGTGTATATTTGTGCAGTTGTTCTATATCTGTTTCTGAAACTTTTCGTCTACATCTACATATATACTCCGCTACCCACCAAGCGGTGTGTGGCGGAGGGCACAATTCGCGTTAAAGTCTTACTCTCCCCCCCCCCCTCCCCTCCCCTGTTCCACTCGCGGATCGCGCGAGGAAAAAACAAAAAAAGACTGTCTGAACGCCTCAGTGGGAGCTCTAATTTCCCTTATCTTTGAATGGCGATCATTGCGCGATTTGAAAGTTGGTGGTAGTAACATATGTTCTACATCCTCGGCGAAGATCGGATTTCGGAATTTAGTGAGCAGCCCCTCCCGTTTAGCGCGCCGTCTATCTGCAAGAGTGTCCCACTTCAAACTTTCTATGAGATTTCTAACGCTCTCGCGATGGCTAAATGTACCAGTCACGAGTCTTGCCGCTCTTCTTTGGACCTTCTCGGTCTTTTGAATCAGACCCAACTGGTACGGGTCCCGTACAGACGAACAATAAGACTGGACGGACTAACGTATTGTAAGCAATTTCCTTTGCTGAAGGACTGCATCGCTTCAGGATTCTACCAATAAACCGCTATCTAGGGTTCGCCTTGCCCGTTACTTGTGTAATCTGACCATTCCATTTGAGATCATTTCGAATAGTCACACCCAGATACTTGACGGATGTTACCGCTTCCAAAGACTGGGCATTTATTTTGTACTCTTACATTAATGGGGATTTTCGCCTTGTTATACGGAGTAGGCTACACTTGCTAATATTGAGAGACAACTGCCAGTCATTACACCACGCATTTATTTTCTGCAAATCCTCATTGATATGTTCACAATTTTCGTGTGATGCTAGTTTCCTGGAGACTACAGCATCATCGGGAAACAGTCTAATGCCTCTGTCAATACCATCAACCAGATCGTTTATGTAAATCGTAAAAAGCAGAGGACCTATTACGCTGCCCTCGGGCACACCTGAAGTTACGCTTGTTTCTGTTGAAATCACCCTATTGAGGACGACATACTGCTCTGTGTCTGTTAGAAAACTTTCTATCCAACCGCATGTCATCGGATAGACCGTAAGCGCGCACTTTTTGGAGCAAGCGACAAAACTGTATTATTCAGTTATTAGATCAAAGAATGAATAGAAATTTTGGACAGCCTGTATATTCAAGTACGGGGCTTATATTTCTAGTTGCTATGAAGTTCCATTGTCCACGTTTTGACCACAGTTACTTTCTATACTTTTTACCAGAGGAAAACAGCATTTTAACTTACACACTTTTGGACAATGTTCCAAAAATTATGTTTTTTGCTGTAATGTCACTGAGCACATTAAAAGTGCTGATTTCGCAGTGAGAACGTAATTACTTGGAATAAATAGATCCTACAAGATTTATAGCCTATTGTAATACGGGCAGATTTTGCCCTTGGTTGTTGCTCCGGGTGACCTAAAATGCTTAGTGCTGCTAGGATTAACGAAGGTCCGAGCATACGGCATGGGTTCTCAAACATGGGAGTAGCTGGAAGACTTTGTTTAAGCAATAGAATCCAGTATGTAGTCCTGGACGGCAGGTGTTCATGAGAGACAAGAGTGCCCCAGGGAAGTGTGATAGGATCGCTATGATCTGTAAACATAAATGTTCTGGAGAAAAGGGTGAGCAGCACTCTGTGACAGCCGGCCGGTGTGGCCGAGCGGTTCTAGGCGTCACAGTCTGGAACCGCGCGACCGCTTCGGCCGCAGGTTCGAATCCTGCCTCGGGCATGGATGTGTGTGATGTCCATAGGTTAGTTAGGTTTAATTAGTTCTAAGTTCTAGGCGACTGATGACCTCAGAAGTTAAGTCCCATAGTGCTCAGAGCCATTTGAACCACTCTGTGACTGCTTGCTGATGCAGTAGGATACAGGATGATGCGCACGGAATTTCTACTTGGTTCGATGAATGGCAGCTTGATGTAAATGTGGGAAAGTGCAAATTAATGACACAGGTTGTTTTGAAAGAACTGTGACAGACGCCCGAACAACAGGAAGCTGACTTGGACTGATACTATGAAATAGTGCACTGTTAATGGCTAGGCAATAGCCGAAATCTAGATTTAACAAATAAAACCTGCAAAAAAGAACGACTGGTTGATATGCTGTATCATTCCTAATGGAAAGTAACCTGAGACAATGAAACACTTCTAGCGTGCAAGCCAGATTCAAATTTTCAGAGATTTAGCATTGAAATGCTATCACAATGAAATATTTTCATAAAACATGTCATAGCTTATTTCACCCCCTTAGGGACTGACATTTCCAAAACAAGGAAACGAACACTTATTTTTATTTCTACCGAGAAATCAGATACCAGTTTTCATAGTTGTAGCTTTAAAAATACTGTAATAGTTCTTAAATCATGATTTATTTTCAAAAACGCTTTTGCCCACTATTTCACCCCACAGGACTCAAATTTACATAAATGCTGAAACACGTATTTTTTATTTGTGACTGAAATACCAAATACCAATTTTCGTAGTTGTAACTTCAAAATTGTCTTAATAGTGACCTATTTTCAGAAATCTTTCATCCCCCTTTTCTAGGTTTCTTAAACGACGCCTACACTAACATCAACATCCTTTCCAAATTTCACGGCTCCCCCCGTCGGAGGTTCGAATCCTCCCTCCTGCATGTGTGTGTGTGTGTGTGTGTGTGTGTGTGTGTGTGTGTGTGTGTGTTGTCCTTGGCGTAAGTCTGGAAGTTAGATTAAGTAGTGTGTAAGCCTAGGAACCGACAACCTCAGCACTATGGTCCCATAGGAACTTACCAAAAATTTCCAAATTTCAATGATCTATCCTTAGCGGTTTGGGCTGGGCGATGATGAGGCAGTCAAGACGTTGGCTTTTCTATATATTATTCCCATACTCATTAAATACTTGCATCAAAACCGGTTCAATATTTAACTTCAAATTATTTGCTACAAATAAGTACAGCACGTGTACATGAACAACTGTTTAAAGATTGTAAGAAAATGGAACACCTGTAGCGGCGATTATGATGTCATTTATTGTAT
The DNA here is from genome assembly GCF_023864345.2 of Schistocerca serialis cubense. NCBI lineage: Eukaryota > Metazoa > Arthropoda > Insecta > Orthoptera > Acrididae > Schistocerca > Schistocerca serialis. The sequence continues at coordinate 95,398,985 of NC_064647.1, forward strand.
GGCTACCAGTTTCGGCGCTTCAGTGCACCAGCCTTAGCTGATGCTGGAGGGGTTAACACTATTCCATACACAATGCATTCCTGGCTGACAATCTGCTAAAGCAGACCATCTATAACTGTGAGGTTCTCTCTCCAACCAGTTGACAATTGATGGTTCGAGAGACATCAAAATTACAGATACTCTGCTTAAGCTAATTGTGATCAAAAGTATCCGGACACCTGCAAAAACAGACGTTTTTCGTATTAGGTACATTATGCTGCCACCTACTGCCAGTTACTCCATATCAGCGACCTCAGTTGTCGTTAGACATCCTCAGAGAGCAGAATGGGGTTAGGTGATTGGGTGTCACTGCTGTCATTCGTCTGTACTTCTAAACATACCTAGGTCCACTGTTTCAGATGTGATAGTGAAGTGGAAACGTGAAGGGACAAGTGCAGCACAGAAGTGCACAGGCCGACCACGTCTGTTGACTGACAGAGACCCTAGTAGTTGAAGGGGGTCATAATGTGTAACAGGCAGACGTCTATCCAGACCATCACTCGGGAACCCGAAACTGCATCATCAAGATCCACAGCAAGTGTTCTGAGAGTTAGGCGGGTGTTGACCCTTGGATTTTATAGTCGAGCAGCTGCTCATAAGACACACATCACGTCTGCAAATGCCGAACGACGCCTCGTTTGGTGTAAGGAGCGCAAACACTGGACGATGGAACAGTAGAAAAACGTTGTGTGGAGTGATGAATCACGGTACACAGTGTGGCGATCCGATGGCAGGGTGTGGGTATGGGGAATGCCCGGTGAACGTCATCTGCCAGCGAGTGTAGGGCCAACAGTAAAATTCGGAAGCGGTGGTGTTATGGCGTGGTCATGTTTTTCATGGAGGGGGCTTGCACCTCTTGTGGTTTTGCGTGGCACTATCGAAGCATAGCCCAACATTGATGTTTTAAGCAGCTTCTTGCTTCCCACTGTTGAAGAGCAATTCGGGGCTGGTGATTGCATCTTTTAACACGATCGGGCACCTGTTCATAATGCACGGTCTGTGCCGGAGTGGTTACACGACAGTAATATCCGTGTAACGGACTGGCCTGCACAGAGTATTGACGTGAGTTCTACAGAACACCTTTGGGGTGTGGGGTGTTTTGGAACGCCGTCTTAGTGCCAGGCCTGGCCGACCGACATCGATACCTCTCCACAGGGCAGCATTACGTGAAAAATGGGCTGCCATCCCCCAAGAAACCTTCCAGTTCCTGATTGAACGTATACCTGCGAGTGTGGAAGCCTTCGTGAAGGCTAAGGGTGGGCCAACACCATATTGAATTACAGTATTACCGACGGATGGCGCCACTGACTTTTAAGTCTTTTTCAGCCAGGTGTCCGGATACTTTTCATCAGCGTATGTCGGCCAGTAATGCACTGTGTATATGGATGGTGTTGACACCGTCTGCATCAGCTAAGGCCTGAAGATGGTGCACAGAAGAGTCGAAACTAGTACCTATACAATAAATGGCATCATAATGACGACTGTAGGCGTTTAGTTTTCTTACAATACTGAATGGTCGTAGCCCCCCAGTCTTCCACAAGGATGGACACACAAAAACTTTCATCGTCGCGAAAAAACACAGTGACCCGTATATGTAACAAGTTTCCTTTAATTTACGTCTATGGTCACAATCTTTTCTGATTAACAGATTACCGGTTTCGGTCATTAATGACCATCAATAGATTTGTCTCATTAAAGACCGAAACCGGTAATCTGTTAAACAGAAAAGATTGTGACCATAGACGTAAATTAAAGGAAACTTAATACAAAAACTCTTTAAAGACGTGCTTCCACGTACATAGTAGCTGAACGGCATGACGTAAAAATAGTATGCATGCAGTCAGGACTAAGCAGGATGGCAAAAATTATTCCAACCCCGCCCTCCCCCCCCACCCGGAGCGATCCTCACCCACGCGGCAGCCGTCGCTCAACCTTCCGCACTCCAAACCCCCTGTCCCTTTCTTCCAACCTCAGGATTCGATAAAAGTGAATAAGCTATAGCAGTACGCCCGAATTTCTAAAAATGTCGCGTAGTACACGCAGACTGCCAAAAATGTCAAACGGTCCGCAGTGACAAAAAGTCTGGGAACCTCTGTTCTACGATGCCGATGTTTTCGCAATGTGTGCCGGCTGTCGTGGGGAGGACATTTATTTATTTATTTATTTATTGTTCCGTGGGACCAAGTTAAGGAGAAGTCTCCATGGTCATGGAACGAGTCAATACATGAAATTATAACACGAAAGTAGAAACAGATAAAATGAAATACACTCCTGGAAATTGAAATAAGAACACCGTGAATTCATTGTCCCAGGGAGGGGAAACTTTATTGACACATTCCTGGGGTCAGATACATCACATGATCACACTGACAGAACCACAGGCACATAGACACAGGCAACAGAGCATGCACAATGTCGGCACTAGTACAGTGTATATCCACCTTTCGCAGCAATGCAGGCTGCTATTCTCCCATGGAGACGATCGTAGAGATGCTGGATGTAGTCCTGTGGAACGGCTTGCCATGCCATTTCCACCTGGCGCCTCAGTTGCACCAGCGTTCGTGCTGGACGTGCAGACCGCGTGAGACGACGCTTCATCCAGTCCCAAACATGCTCAATGGGGGACAGATCCGGAGATCTTGCTGGCCAGGGTAGTTGACTTACACCTTCTAGAGCACGTTGGGTGGCACGGGATACATGCGGACGTGCATTGTCCTGTTGGAACAGCAAGTTCCCTTGCCGGTCTAGGAATGGTAGAACGATGGGTTCGATGACGGTTTGGATGTACCGTGCACTATTCAGTGTCCCCTCGACGATCACCAGTGGTGTACGGCCAGTGTAGGAGATTGCTCCCCACACCATGATGCCGGGTGTTGGCCCTGTGTGCCTCGGTCATATGCAGTCCTGATTGTGGCGCTCACCTGCACGGCGCCAAACACGCATACGACCATCACTGGCACCAAGGCAGAAGCGACTCTCATCGCTGAAGACGACACGTCTCCATTCGTCCCTCCATTCACGCCTGTCGCGACACCACTGGAGGCGGGCTGCACGATGTTGGGGCGTGAGCGGAAGACGGCCTAACGGTGTGCGGGACCGTAGCCCAGCTTCATGGAGACGGTTGCGAATGGTCCTCGCCGATACCCCAGGAGCAACAGTGTCCCTAATTTGCTGGGAAGTGGCGGTGCGGTCCCCTACGGCACTGCGTAGGATCCTACGGTCTTGGCGTGCATCCGTGCGTCGCTGCGGTCCGGTCCCAGGTAGACGGGCACGTGCACCTTCCGCCGACCACTGGCGACAACATCGATGTACTGTGGAGACCTCACGCCCCACGTGTTGAGCAATTCGGTGGTACGTCCACCCGGCCTCCCGCATGCCCACTATACGCCCTCGCTCAAAGTCCGTCAACTGCACATACGGTTCACGTCCACGCTGTCGCGGCATGCTACCAGTGTTAAAGACTGCGATGGAGCTCCGTATGCCACGGCAAACTGGCTGACACTGACGGCGGCGGTGCACAAATGCTGCGCAGCTAGCGCCATTCGACGGCCAACACCGCGGTTCCTGGTGTGTCCGCTGTGCCGTGCGTGTGATCATTGCTTGTACAGCCCTCTCGCAGTGTCCGGAGCAAGTATGGTGGGTCTGACACACCGGTGTCAATGTGTTCTTTTTTCCATTTCCAGGAGTGTATAAGTAACATACTCAGGCGACAATTCGTAAGTTTAAATAAAGAGAATCAACAATGTAACACCGGAATTTGCTTAATTTTTCAGCTCTTCCAGGAACTCCTCAACAGAACAGAAGGAGTGAGCCATGAGGAAACTCTGCAGTTTAGACTTAAAAGTGTTTGGGCTACTGCTAAGATTTTTTAGTTCTTGTGGTAGCTTATTGAAAATGGATGCAGCAGAATACTGCACTCCTTTCTGCACAAGAGTCAAGGAATTGCATTCCACATGCAGATTTGATTTCTGCCTAGTATTAACTGAGTGAAAGCTGCTAACTCTTGGGAATAGGCTAATATTGCTAACAACAAACGACATTAAAGAAAATATATACTGTGAGGGCAATGTCAGAATTCCCAGACTATTGAATAGGGGTCGAAAAGAGGTTCTCGAACTTACACCACACATAGCTCGAACAGACCGTTTTTGAGCCAAAAATACCCTTTTTGAATCAGAAGAATTACCCCAAAAAATAATACCATATGACATAAGCGTATGAAAACATGCGAAGTAGACTACTTTTCGTGTTGAAGTGTCACTTATTTCAGATACTGTTCTAATGGTAAATAAAGCAGCATTTAGTTTCTGAACAAGATCCTGAACATGGGCTTTCCACGACAGCTTACTATCTATTCGAACGCCTAGGAACTTTAACTGTTCCATCTCGCTTATAATATGTCCATTCTGTCTGATCAAAATAACGGTTCTTGTTGAATTGTGAGTTAGAAACTGTAAAAACTGAGTCTTACTGTGATTTAGCATCAAATTATTTTCCACAAGCCACCAACTTATTTCATGAACTACATTATTTGATACTGTTTCAATATTACACACAAGATCCTTCACTACCAAGCTGGTGTCATCGGCAAACAGAAATATTTTTGAATCATCTGTAATATAGCAATTTCAGTTGTTAAACCATTTCTAAAACCAAACTGTACATGTGAAATCAAATTATGTGAATTTAAATGCTCCAGTAACCTTGTATATACAACCCTCTCGATAACTTTAGCAAACACCGATGGCATAGAAATAGGTCTATAATTGTCAACATTATCCCTGTCTCCCTTTTTATAAAGTGGCTTCACTGCCGAGTACTTTAGACGGTCAGGAAACCGACCACAGCTAAAGGAAAAGTTACAGATATGGCTACGTACTGGGCTAACATACATAGAACAATACTTCAGTATTCTGTTAGATACATTCGAGATGTTACGTCTGTGCTGACACACACACACACACACACACACACACACACACACATACACACACACTCGCGGCAGGGTAGAGACGAGAGGGCCCTGAACCTGCCAGTGCGCGGTATTCCCGCGCGACAGCCAGTACTGTTTTTTTTTTTTTTTTTTTTTTTAATACACCGTTAGTCGCTCCTCTCTCTCTCTCTCTCTCTCTCCCCCCCCCCCACCCCTGCAGCACGCAGTCATTAGCAGTCAGCACCTCGCCGCCCGCCGCGTCCCGGTTCGGCTGGGCCACCGCCGGGCCCGCTGCCGCTGACGTCAGGGTCGCCGCCGCGAGCCGGGGGAATGCGCGCTGCGCTGACTCAGCCGGCCCACGCTGTCCCCCTCCACCCGCGCCGCTGACGTCAGCCGCCGCGTCTTGACGTCACCGCCGCCGCTCAATACGGCCCGTGACGTCACCGCGCGCGCGCTCGATGAACCGGAGGGGGGTGGCGGCATAGTCGGCAGGTGCGGCGCGCCGAGTAGCCCGGCTCGCTCAGTTGAGGGGAGGCGGGGCCTAAGACAACACCGTGGGTGGGGGAGGGGGAGTGAGGAGCACGCAGGAGGGGGGGAGGGAGTGACTGCCGGACCGGCTACGGTGGCTCATTACCACGGCTTCAGGGGCCGCGAGGTGGAAACTACCTGCGGAAGGGACAGACAGACAGAGACAGAGAGAGAGAGAGAGCATAAGGTCCCGATTAATCAGCTCTGATCCATCATCTCTGTGTGTGTCGTAAGTCGTCTGCTACATGTAAAATAGTTCCATCTCTTTGTTCCACAAGCCACCTGGCGCTGTCTGTAAACTGAGGGGGAGTAGCTTCTCCCGTACAGGATGACTACACTGATCAAGCAGAGCATAATGACCATTGACAATCTATCGATATAAACCCGTCCAGGCGAAAGCAGCGTAACCTGGTGAGGAATGAATGCTGGTCAGACATATGCACGGCAGTGTGCGATTTGCAGGGGGGGGTGGGGGGGTTCCCCCTCTACATCAGACCATCCCCTCCTCTGGTTTCAGCTTACGCATCCCAACCTGGGATGTTTATTTCCCATGCACTGGAGTAATACTTTACATATAATTTAAATTTGTCGAGCCGAACACAAAGTTTTTAATACAGTCTTATTATTAATGTTTGCTTATTAAATTTGAAAAAGTGTTATGTAGTAGGTAGGCATTTCAAAACGTTTAGAACTAAACGACAAGACGACGCACGCCACATTTCCGTAGCGTGCCACAATGTTGCAAGACGTCGCCCCAGCGTAAACGAGGCTTTAGAGCCAGGTGTGTATTGCATGGTGGATGTGATGTGTTGCGTGCGAAACTAAAACCCGCAATCAGATCCAAACGTCGTGGAGAACTGTGAAGAGGTGTCATCCTGCAGCAAGATAACGCTCGCCCACATTCTGCCAAACGGACAGCGTACGCAATTAAGGAGTTGAGATTCGAGGTGCTGGAACATCCACCATACAGTCCAGACCTGGCTCCAAGCGATTTTCACATGTTTGGACCCTTAACGGAAGCACGACGGGGAAGAAGATTTGAAAGTGATGATTACGTCATTGCTGCGGTGCAAAATTGGTTACAGACGCATCCGATAAACGTATTTTCTGATGAAACAAAAAAACTCTTAAAACGTCGGGAAAAACTGCATTTAAGTCCAGGGAGGTTACGTAGAAAAATAACGCATGTTTCAGTTTTCTTTCATCAGAATAAGTACAGCTTTTCACAAATGTGCCTTTACTTTTTGAATTCCCCTCGTATACCTGAATGTAAATGACTTTGTAAATAAACTTTACCTATAATGTACTTTTAAAGATATAACAAGGCATGGCTTTTCTGGTAGTGCTCACGTGTGAATAGTGAGTTTCGGCATCAACATCTATTTATAAATAACTGTTTAACCATGGGTAACGCCATGGTCCAAGCTAGTAACATATAAAATTATACTAACCCCCTAAGACATTCCCCTCCCCCACACACTAGAAAAGCACAAATCGAACACTGATGCACGGTGCATGTAGTATCAGTGCGGTTGCTATCTGTTTGTAGAATGGGGAAGCCGTGCGATCTGTCCCAATTTGGCCGATGGCAGATTGTGATGGTCCCGGAGGCACGGCACGAGCATTTCGGAGGTTGGTAGGTGGTTAGTGTTTAACGTCCCGTCGACAACGAGGTCATTAGAGACGGAGCGTAAGCTCGGGTTAGGGAAGGAAATCGGCCGTGCCCTTTCAAAGGAACCATCCCGGCATTTGCCTGAAACGATTTTAGGGAAATCAAGGAAAACCTAAATCAGGATGGTTGCAGACGGGATTGAACCGTCGTCCTCCCGAATGCGAGTCCAGTGTGCTAACCACTGCGCCACCTCGCTCGGTGAGCATTTCGGAATCTGCTCGACTTGTCAGGTGTTTCAGCAGTGCTGTGGTGAGTCTCTTCGACAAGTGGCGAAACCACGTCCAGACGTCGTGGGGTTCACCCCTCATTTCAGATGTCGGGCGTCGTAGGCTGGGTAAAACAGGACAAGCGGCGAACTGTGATTGAGCTAAAATCAGACTTTAGGGCTGGGCGGAGTACATGTGTGTCTGCACACACAGTGCACCGAACACTACTAAGGATAGGCCTCTGCTGCCGAAGACCCACGCATGTGGCAATGTTCCACGACATCTGCAATGAGCATGTGACCATGGCCACTGGACGTTGGCGCAGTGGCAGAGCGTTGCACGGTCTGATGAATCCCAATACGTTATTCCTCATGCAGATGGGGGGTGGGTGGGTCCCGATTCCGTCGTCTTCCAGGGGAACGGCTCCCTGACACTTGTACTGCAGGACGGAGACAAACTGGCGACAGCTCCTTTATGTTCTTGGGAACATTCACAATGGCATCCATCGTTCTAGCAGAGCTCGTGCAAGGCACTATGACCGCCAAGGAGTATGACACACTAGCTGCAGACCCTTTCATGACGATCCTGTTCCCCGATGGCAACGATGGTATTTTTCAGCAAGATAATGCTCCATGTCACAAGACTAGGAGAGAAGTGGTTCGAGGAACCAAGTGGCGAGTTCCAGTTGAGGTGCAGGGCTCCAAACTCGCCAGATCTGAACCCGATCGAGCAGATGTGGGATGTGATAGCTCATCAGCCCCTCCCCCGCAGTTTTCGGGTATTACGTGAATTGTTTGTGGAGAAGTGGTGTAAACTCTCTCCAGCAACATACCAAGGCCTCATGCTTCCATGCCACATGTCACAGATGTTATCCGTGCCAAAGGTTGACATACCGGCTATTACGTAGGTGGTCATAGTGTACTGGGTGATTAGTGAGTCAGCGAGTGTGAGAGAAGTCACGTGCTACTTGTGAAATACTTCCGTGTGTTTGCTCCACGAGTCACCTGACTGTGTGGCGGCCGCTGTGTGTGAAAAACAGCGAGCGGCGGGTGAGTGGTTTTTCCAAGAAGAACGCAACCAGTGGCTTTTTTTTGTCATTAGTCTTCTAACTGGTTTGATACGGCCCACCACGAAATCCTGTCCTGTGCCAACCTCCTCATCTCAGAGTAGCACTTGCAACCTATGTCCTCAATTATTTGCTTGACGTATTCCAATCTTCGTCTACAGTTTTTGCCCTCTACAGCTCCATGGAAGTCATTCCCCGACGTCCTATCATGCTGTCCCTTCTCCTTATCAGTGTTTTCCACATATTCCTTTCCTCTCCAATTTTGCGCAGAACCTCTTCATTCCTTACCTTATCAGTCCACAGGATGATTAACAATAAGGTCTCACAGCGAAGCGAACTGCGCTGTTATCTACATAGATTCTTCCGTTTTATTTGATTCTTTGAGGGCCTATGCAAGGAGGCTAGACTCTGCTTAAAAATCAATTAAACAGTGGTTTGGAATCAGACAAATAAAATGCACTGGAGTCCAAAATGGAGGTGGAATACTATTGTACGAGACACAGTAGAAAGGTGGAACAATATATCTAAAAGCTATATGCAGGAAATAATGAAGATCTGGTAGAAAAGGGAGACTACCTTGCGCGATGAGTTGAACCTTGCAGTTAAGCAACTAAAACCTGGAGAAGCTACTGGAGTAACTGATATACCAGCAGAACTGATCAAGGCTGCTGGAGAACACCCACATCAGGAACTGTTCCGTCTCATAAAAGTTATATACCAAGCTGGGGACCTGCCAACAGACTTCCAAAAATGTATCACAATGCCAATGCCAAAGAAATCATCTTCAAACAGATGTGAGCACTCTAGGATCCTCCGTTTGGTAACACAGGCCTCTAAGATCGTGATGTTTAAGGCAGAAAGAAGGCAGGATAGATTTAATGATAATGGACGGCCAGTCTGTGTAGACACACGAGAAACAACACTCGGCTTACGATTAATTCTTGAGAAAAGAGTATACAACGGTCACGACACATGTATTGCCTCCATCGACTTAGAAAAAGCATGTGACAGGGCAGATTGGCGACAGCTTTCTGAGATGCTGAGAGACAGACTGGGACGAAGTAGAGGGGCAGAAGAGTAATGAGGAGACTGCATAGAGAAGAGATGGTGGTGCTAAAGTATAGAGAACATCAAGAAGAAGGAATTAAAATTCTTGATTAGAAAATATACATGCTGAGATATGGTGACTGTACCGTAGTGTTAGGTGAAGATGAACAATCAGGAAAGATGGTGCCCCATGTAGAAACCACCCACAGCTCCACCTTTTATATGGAAATTAATCTAGGTGAAACAAAAATCTTTGTGGTGAGAAGACAATACACCATAGTCCAATGCTCATTTAACAATGAAAGACGGGAGACCGTCGAAACCTTTGCCTACCTAGGGAGTAACATAATATCAAACGAGTCCAGCAAGGATATTGCAAGCTGAATCCATCAGGCTAAAGCTGGTTTCAACAGGATAAGAAGCCTTTTCAATCAAGCAACGTCCTAGAAAAAAACCTCATGAAGATGTTTGGATTGTGCTGCTGCACGTTCGCGAAACATGGAATCTCGTAGAAGCAAAAAACCATAAAGTAACAGCTTTCGAGATATGGTGCTGCCGCAGAGTGCTCAATATTTCTTGGTTAGACGAGATACCAAACGAAGAGGTGCTCCACGTAGTGGAGGAAGAGAAGCCTTGTCTCCTGAGGGTAATCGAACACAGAAGGGACACGGGGATCGGCTATCTGCTCAGAGAGGATGGTACCATTAAAAGTATAACTGAAGGGCCAGCAGAAGGTAAAAATACAAGAGGCAGGCCGACACTAGAATACATCAACCAGATCAAGGAGGATACCAGCTGCACTATCCATACCGCTCTCAAGAGGATGGCCAAAGACAGAAATTTATCCCGAACTGCCGCTAACCAACCTTATGGTTGAAGACCTAAGAAGAGAATATCTACATCTAAACTGGTGCAAGGTACACGCGTTCAGGTTGCACGTTTGGCTACGTGACAACATCGTACAAACTTTACACATAACTTCAAATCTCTTCGAAACTTTTTCTCGGCGACAGTCCCCCATCCCACACCACCTCCATCTAAAAAATGAAAGGGAAAAAGTTTATCGCTGACGACATTTTTCGCTGTTGACGTAGTAAAAGTTCAGCATCAGGAACGTCATTCTAATTTATTACGAGGGTGTGCTGAAAACTAACGCCTACGAAATCTACACTCCTGGAAATTGAAATAAGAACACCGTGAATTCATTGTCCAAGGAAGGGGAAACTTTATTGACACATTCCTGGGGTCAGATACATCACATGATCACACTGACAGAACCACAGGCACATAGACACAGGCAACAGAGCATGCACAATGTCGGCACTAGTACAGCGTATATCCACCTTTCGCAGCAATGCAGGCTGCTATTCTCCCATGGAGACGATCGTAGAGATGCTGGATGTAGTCCTGTGGAACGGCTTGCCATGCCATTTCCACCTGGCGCCTCAGTTGGACCAGCGTTCGTGCTGGACGTGCAGACCGCCTGAGACGACGCTTCATCCAGTCCCAAACATGCTCAATGGGGGACAGATCCGGAGATCTTGCTGGCCAAGGTAGTTGACTTACACCTTCTAGAGCACGTTGGGTGGCACGGGATACATGCGGACGTGCATTGTCCTGTTGGAACAGCAAGTTCCCTTGCCGGTCTAGGAATGGTAGAACGATGGGTTCGATGACGGTTTGGATGTACCGTGCACTATTCAGTGTCCCCTCGACGATCACCAGTGGTGTACGGCCAGTGTAGGAGATCGCTCCCCACACCATGATGCCGGGTGTTGGCCCTGTGTGCCTCGGTCGTATGCAGTCCTGATTGTGGCGCTCACCTGCACGGCGCCAAACACGCATACGACCATCATTGGCACCAAAGCAGAAGCGACTCTCATCGCTGAAGACGACACGTCTCCATTCGTCCCTCCATTCACGCCTGTCGCGACACCACTGGAGGCGGGCTGCACGATGTTGGGGCGTGAGCGGAAGACGGCCTAACGGTGTGCGGGACCGTAGCCCAGCTTCATGGAGACGGTTGCGAATGGTCCTCGCCGATACCCCAGGAGCAACAGTGTCCCTAATTTGCTGGGAAGTGGCGGTGCGGTCCCCTACGGCACTGCGTAGGATCCTACGGTCTTGGCGTGCATCCGTGCGTCGCTGCGGTCCGGTCCCAGGTCGACGGGCACGTGCACCTTCCGCCGACCACTGGCGACAACATCGATGTACTGTGGAGACCTCACGCCCCACGTGTTGAGCAATTCGGCGGTACGTCCACCTGGCCTCCCGCATGCCCACTATACGCCCTCGCTCAAAGTCCGTCGACTGCACTTACGGTTCACGTCCACGCTGTCGCGGCATGCTACCAGTGTTAAAGACTGCGATGGAGCTCCGTATGCCACGGCAAACTGGCTGACACTGACGGCGGCGGTGCACAAATGCTGCGCAGCTAGCGCCATTCGACGGCCAACACCGCGGTTCCTGGTATGTCCGCTGTGCCGTGCGTGTGATCATTGCTTGTACAGCCCTCTCGCAGTGTCCGGAGCAAGTATGGTGGGTCTGACACACCGGTGTCAATGTGTTCTTTTTTCCATTTCCAGGAGTGTATATTCTGTTCCCAATATCAGCTGAGGTATTACCAGTCATGCATATTACTTGGTCAACTTTCCCGCCGCGCTGACGCACGTTGGAACCTTCTGCCGCTAGAGGACTACGGGTTGTAACGTATAACACGACGATGCGTGACGTAACGACGTCGGTGAGCAACAGCGTGCTGCAAACGAGTTTCATGAAAGCTGTGGACGATGATGATTCTTGTATGGACGTCAGTAATATGTGACGCCCAGTTGTTCGTGCTCGTAACGAAGGGGAAAGGTGGTGCTATCCACAACGTGTGTGATAGGGCTCACCGACGCCAAAAAAGTTCAAGACCACACAATCGGCACGTAAAGATATGCTCACCGTGCTATGGGATTTTCAAGGTGTGATGCATTTGGAATTCATGCCTAAAAGCGGCACCATAAGATCTGCAAGATACTGCGAGACCCTCAGAGAACTGAAAGCACGAATTAGAAGACAGGAACACTCTCTCCTTTACCAGGCCATACAGGAGCGCTGTGACATCTGCAACAATCCAACGCCTTGGGTTCAATGCCATCGACCGTCCTCCAGACAGTCGCCAGTTGGCACCATCTGATTTTCATTTGTTTCCTAAATTTACAAAACACAATCGAGGACTTGACAGTGACGAAGCGGTGCAAGCAGAGAAGGTTGTAGCTCCGTCAACGATGCCAAACATTCTACAGGATCGGTGTCAACAAACTGGTCTCTCGTTGGGAAAAATGTGTGAATCGGCAGGGTGACTGTGTCGAGAGAGAAATTTGTATACATGAAGAATACAGATGAAGAATGTTAATAGCGTTTGTTTTATTTAAAAACCAGTTCTAGATCTATTTCTACATACAAACTCCGCAAGCCACAGTATGATGCGTGGCGGAGGGTACCTTGCACTACTACTACTACTACTACTACTAGTCAGTTCCTTTCCTCGCGAACAGAGGTAGGGAAAGACGACTTTCTGCATACATCCGTATTAGCCGTAATTTCTCGCATTTTATTCTCATGATTCTTACAGAAAATGTGCGTTGACGGCTTCAAATTCCGGTCATCCTCAGTCTTGTGTGTTTTTCGAACCTACCTACCTACCTACCTCTCTCTCTCTCTCTCTCTCTCTCTCTCTATTCGTTTAGTCGGTTCCGACTCTTCGTGACCCCATGAACCAAACCACGCCACTTTTTCCTGTCTTGCACTTTCTCCCGTAGACCTTCCAGGTTGGAACCCATTGCTTCTGTGATGCCATCGATCCATCTCATCCTCTGACGTCCTCTTCTTCTAGTTCCTTCAATCTTCCCCAGCATTAAGGTTTTTTCCAGCGAGGCATGCCTTCGCATTGTGTGTCCAAAGTAGGTCAGCTTTTGTCTTAACATTAGACCTTCCAGGAAGAAATCTGGTTTTATTTGATCCAATATTGATCTGTTGGTTCTCTTTGCAGTCCATGGAACTCTAAGAAGTTTCCTCCAACACCACAATTCGAAGGAGTCAATTCTTCGCCGTTCAGCCTTTCTAATGTTTCAGGTCTCACATCCATACATCACAACTGGAAAGACCATAGCCCTCACAATACGGATCTTTGTTGCTAGTGTTATATCTCTGGACCTTATAACCATGTCAAGGTTTGACATCGCCTGTCCACCGAGCAACAGGCGTCTCCGGATTTCATGGCTGCAGTCGCCATCAGCAGAGATCTGGGAACCGAGATTACTGAATGTGGTCACTACCTCCACGGTTTTTCCTGCTATATCCCACGATATAGGTGTATATATCCCACGATAGGTGTAGTTGCCATAATTTTCGTTTTCTTCACATTCTGCCTGAGACCGGCCTCTTCACTTTCGTCGTTCACCTTCAGCAAGAGTGTTCTCAATTCTTCTTCACTTTCTGCCAACACAGTCGTATCATCCGCGTACCTGAGGTTGTTTACATTTATTCCAGTTATTTTAATTCCTGTTTCTCCTTCATCTAGCCTCGCATTCCTCGTAACATGTTCTGCATACAGATTGAATAAGTACGGTGACAGTATGCAGCCTTGCTGGACCCCTTTCTGAATATTTATCCATTTCGAAGCTACCGGTAACAAATTTAGCAGCCCGCCTGTCAAATGCTTCGATGGCTAGCTTTAATCCGAGTTGGTCGTGATCTCGAACACTCGAGCAGTATTCACGAAGCTGCCGCACTAGTGCCTTATACGCGGTCTCCTTCACGGATGAACTACACTAACCTAAAATTCTCCCAATAAACTGAAGTCGAGCATTCGCATTCCCTGCTGCAGGAGCAGATTAGTGTTTAACGTCCCGTCGACAACGAGGTCATTAGAGACGGAGCACAATCTAGGATTGGGGAAGGAAATCGGTCATGCCCTGGCAAAGGATTGGCCGGGGATATTGTACGTATATACAGAGAAGGGCATTACGAATGCTCACAGGTTGGTTTGCCCCGAGGGAGGATATCACTGAGACGTTGAAAGAACTGAACCAGCACGCTCTTTGAAGACAGAACGGAAACTACGCCGAGAAAGTCTACTGAGAATGTTTCAAGAACTGGCTTTAAATGATGATTCTAGGAATGTACTACAACCCGCTACAGATCGCTCAGATAGGTATCGTGAGGACAAGATTAAATTAATCACAGCACGACAGAGGCATTCATACAATCATTTTTTTCCCGCGCTAAATACTTTAATGCAACGGGAAAAAGCCCTAATAACTGGTACAGTGGCACTTACCCTCCGCCATCCACTTCACAGTGGTTCACAAGGTACTGATGTAGATGTAGATAACATATTCATTAACACTTCCTACTTGGAAGTCAGTATAGTATTTCCACAGTCAACGAGCCTTCAAACACATGGTTCTCAATAGCCACCAGAGCCTCAGGATGTGCGACGGCTGAAGAACTTAACTGACACTGACCGCGTACGCTAAAAAGTTTTATTGTCTCTCGATGTGTGTAATGCTACTAACACCTCACCGCGCCATAGCATTTGTAGCGTCTCTCTCAAGAAGCACGTCATTATGTTTTTTTATCAAAATTTAAATATTGCTCTCACTTTTATCTGCAAATGTGGGAAGATACGTGACAACATTTTTCTCAGTACAGTTTATAACAACAACGACGCTGTAATATTGTACATATAAGTAATTCTTCGCTTCTGCTTTTTCGATAAACTTGTGTAATTGATGGTCTGATTTCATTTCTTTTTTGTTACATGCCGTTGTGTTAAGAAAACTGTAAACAAGTTCCAATGTGAATATTAATGTTTATGTCAAATGTCAAGGAATATTGTGATAGAACTGAAATGTAACAAATTTTGGAACTGTTGTAAGATAGTTAAAATTGTAACTGTGCGTCTGGTCCATACGTAGGCGATGTGTTAGGATATGTAGAACGCAAAACCTCGGGTGAATACCCGGCCTGTCAGGGAGCGGTAAAAGGTGGATGGCAGGCAAGCGCGGGAAAATGCACGCGGGCACTGCACGGCACAACGGGCTCAGTAGTAGTTGGAGTTTGGCACTGGTTTGAGCAACACCTTCTGGAGCGAGGAGGCTCTCCTGGAAGACATAGCTTCACTGAGCCTCGGGTATGCCGTTCCAACGCCCACACAGCATGGCAAAATTCGATAGGCACTAAATGTGAAAGTACTGCGACGCTAAGAAGAATTAAAGTGCCGATACGTCAAGAGCCATAGCTGTGGTTGTATGTGTGCTCTGTGCCTCGCCATCTTACCGCCCCCCAACCGCCGCATCGATACTAGCAGGCTGAAACTTTTAGTACTGCATTCGTATGGATCAGAGAGTGAACTGTGCAATAATAATTTTACCAGAACTTTCCCATCATTTAATTATCCTCACAACTAACCTAGACAGGGTCCTCTCCAAATGTTGTGCAATCCGAGTGCCCCGAAATGAAAAATTAAATTTTGTGTTGATAATAATTCTTGCAGACCTAGCTATGTTACAATTGTGTTTAAAGAAATGTTTTGTTAATGAACCAGTAAATGAATAACGAAGGTCTAACGAAGTTGAAAGATAACTTTAATATTGATATAGTAATGAAGTTTATTATTTCGAGACAGATATAAAGGTATTTAAATGAGCAGTAAATAAGATGAAAAGAGTAGTAACTTACATACTGGGAATCTTGAACGCATAATAAATTCAGTAATCATTTTTTTAATACAGCTATCATAACAGTTTCAGGGTCCCCCCCCTTTTTTTCATTTGAATTCTGAAGTGTTCTAAATTGGTTTGATAAGCAAAAGTTAAAGTCAATATAAAAGTCAAAATTTATCAGTGTTTTATCTGTATCGAAATTGACATTTTGTGCGTCGCTCGAAAGGGTAACCTATGCCCGATTTTAATCAGATTAATAGACAGTATAAAGTTTTGCAGTATACATTATAGTGTAGTGTTATGTATTCATGGTTTTTCCATATCAGTACAGAACGTAAAACTATCAGTTCAATAGATTTTCTGGTTCTAAAATTCTACTATATTATGCAGTGTTACAGCTTGTTGTCTTGCATGAATATATGCCAACTTGTACAGGGAAGAAACTCAGTTAATGCCGAATTAGGCTGGTGACCGTATTATCATCAAATTGGTAGCATCTTCAGGATTGCTTTTGGTCCATCCCGACGTGTAAGTGCATTTCGAACTTACTTGACGTATCATTGTTATTACAGAGTGGATATAAGTCTGATCTGCCACCATTCAGGTACACGCGGTCGATATCTATGCGAAAATCCTTTCTCATAAGGTGAACCCCACTCACTTACCATAGCACAGGCTTTAACGAGTACTGTGTTACGCGGAGATTACAAGTTTCATTGACAGAGGAGAATGAGACTATAAATGAAAACGAAGAACTAAAACCATGACCCTTTGTAACATTTCTGGCTCTGGAAACGCAAGATTCAGTCCCACGCTTTACTTCTTATTTGAGGGAAAAACCATTAGCTTACGTATGACGTCAAAGAGAGAGGTGCGGTCACAACGGGGTACAACGTGTACCTCCTTCGAGAGGAAGTGCGCCACGTTGCTAGAAGTACAGGGTTATTACAAATGATTGAAGCGATTTCACAGCTCTACAATAACTTTATTATTTGAGATATTTTCACAATGCTTTGCACACACATACAAAAACTCAAAAAGTTTTTTTGGGCATTCACAAATGTTCGATATGTGCCCTTTTAGTGATTCGGCAGACATCAAGCCGATAATCAAGTTCCTCCCACACTCGGCGCAGCATGTCCCCATCAAGGAGTTCGAAAGCATCGTTGATGCGAGCTCGCAGTTCTGGCACGTTTCTTGGTAGAGGAGGTTTAAACACTGAATCTTTCACATAACCCCACAGAAAGAAATCACATGGGGTTAAGTCGGGAGAGCGTGGAGGCCATGACATGAATTGCTGATCATGATCTCCACCACGACCGATCAATCGGTTTTCCAATCTCCTGTTTAAGAAATGCCGAACATCATGATGGAAGTGCGGTGGAGCACCATCCTGTTGAAAGATGAAGTCGGCGCTGTCGGTCTCCAGTTGTGGCATGAGCCAATTTTCCAGCATGTCCAGATACACGTGTCCTGTAACGTTTTTTTCGAAGAAGAAAAAGGGGCCGTAAACTTTAAACCGTATTCTCTACCACCCAGATTCGCACATTGTGTCTGTTCACTTCACCATTAAGAAAAAATGTTGCTTCATCACTGAAAACAAGTTTGGCACTGAACGCATCCTCTTCCATGAGCTGTTGCAACCGCGCCGAAAATTCAAAGAGTTTGACTTTGTCATCGGGTGTCAGGGCTTGTAGCAATTGTAAACGGTAAGGCTTCTGCTTTAGCCTTTTCCATAAGATTTTCCAAACCGTCGGCTGTGGTACGTTTAGCTCCCTGCTTGCTTTATTCGTCGACTTCCGCGGGCTACGCGTGAAACTTGCCCGCACGCGTTCAACCGTTTCTTCGCTCACTGCAGGCCGACCCGTTGATTTCCCCTTACAGAGGCATCCAGAAGCTTTAAACTGCGCATACCATCGCCGAATGGAGTTAGCAGCTGGTGGATCTTTGTTGAACTTCGTCCTGAAGTGTCGTTGCACTGTTATGACTGACTGATGTGAGTGCATTTCAAGCACGACATACGCTTTCTCGGCTCCTGTCGCCATTTTGTCTCACTGCGCTCTCGAGCGCTCTGGCTGCAGAAACCTGAAGTGCGGCTTCAGCCGAACAAAACTTTATGAGTTTTTCTACGTATCTGTAGTGTGTCGTGACCATATGTCAATGAATGGAGCTACAGTGAATTTATGAAATCGCTTCAATCATTTGTAATAGCCCTGTAGTATCAGCGCAATCTGACTGGCTGGCATTATAGAAGGTCCAGGGATTAGTCTTGAGCTAACGCACCGAAACTATAATTATTTATTAATCTTTGTTAAAGTATGGTTCAGATTTAATTTGATGATCTAAATGATATGCTATTCAGCACTCAGTTCATATGTGATTTTGATATATGTAGTAACAACATATTAAATCCAGTTGGCATATGTTGGGTTTCCCGCCGTAGGTACGCCCAGCAAAGTGGTATTGGCTCTCCACTTCATCGCTAGACTAGAGGCTGCACGGAAGAGTTTCGGCACGCGTAGTACTTCGCGACTCAGAGAAAAGCAGAGAGGAGCAAAATTTACGATGTTTACTTTGATTTGTGAACTGCTGTAATGTTTGTAATGTACCAGCACTAAATGTATGAATTATATGACTCATTAGTTGTGTTACTTGAAACTTCTGTAGGATAACGTTTGCTGACTGTAGGGAGAAACACCACCACGTAGACGAAAATTCTAATTGGTGCCATGAGTGGCAGATAGCTCTAAGTGTGTTAAAATGTAAGTTGAGCGGATGGGTTGCAAGAACAAACCTGTAATCAAATGGTTCAAATGGCTCTGAGCACTATGGGACTTAACTTCCGAGGTCATCAGTCCCCTAGAACTTAGTACTACTTAAACCTAACCAACCTAAGGATATCACACACATCCATGCCCGAGGCAGGATTCGAACCTGCGACCGTAGCGGTCGCGCGGTTCCAGACTGACGCGCCTAGAACCGCTCGGCCACCCCGGCCGGCGTCTGCAGAATGAATTCCTAGAACCGCTCGGCCACCCCGGCCGGCGTCTGCAGAATGAATTAAAAGAGACAAGTAAATTAATGATAAAATTATATGAAATTGTTTTCGGTGAAATTACTGTAGAGCATATTGACCCATAATCATTTGAAAGCGCTAGTTTTCGGTAAAGTGTTCCATTTTGCGTGTTTTGCCGCGAAATTATTACCAAAGCGTGAAATCTTCAGCGACGTTAATGAAGTTTCTTTCCCGAGTGAGGTTCATATGAAGAAATGTCACTGTGGCAAAGCTGCCTTCACGCGATGATCGTGGTGGTCCGAATTTCTCTGTTTCGAATGTTTCTACGATCGGCATTATCCAAGGAAATGCACCAAATCTTCCTGAACAACAAACATAACTATAAAATATAAAAATTAATATAAGAATTGATATGAGAATGAAATGCCAGTATGTGAGAACTTAAAAAGATTGCAGTACCTCAACATACCATACTCACAGAGGGGTCCAGAAAAACGTAGACACTGTTTTATAGTCAGTATTAATGTAACAAAATGACATACCGTTACAGTTCTTGCACGCAAGGAAGGTTGTATTGTGTGTTCACAGTGGCCCCCTCGCCATGCCTATTAGCAGCCAAACAATGTGGATGCCGCTGAACTGTTGATCGAACTATGGCTGTCGTTGCCGGCGTGGTAGCCGCACAGGACGCCTCGATCGTTCCCCGTACCTCATTCAGTGCAACAAGGGCGATGTACTTGAGGACAATATTATGGAAATGGAAGAGGATGTAGATGAAGATGAAATGGGAGATACGATACTGCGTGAAGAGTTTGACAGAGCACTGAAAGACCTGAGTCGAAACAAGGTCCAGGGAGTAGACAACATTCCATTAGTACTGGCAGCCTTGGGAGAGCCAGTCCTGACAGAACTCTACCATCTGGTGAGCAAGATATATGAGACACGCGAAATATCCTCACACTTTAAGAAGAATATAATAATTCCACTCCCAAAGAAATCAGGTGTCGACAGATGTCAAAATTACCGAACTATCAGTTTAATAAGTCACAGTTGCAAAATACTAACGCGAATTCTTTACAGACGAATGGGAAAACTGGTAGAAGCCGATCTTGGCGAAGATCAGTTAGGATTCCGCAGAAATGTTGGAACACGTGAGGCAATACTGACCCTACGACTTATCTTAGAAGAAAGATTAAGGAAAGGCAAACCTACGTGTCTAGCATTTGTAGACTTAGAGAAAGCTTTTGACAATGTTGACTAGAATACTCTCTTTCAAACTCTGAAGGCGGCAGGGATAAAATACAGGGAGCGAAAGGCTATTTACAATTTGTACAGAAACCAGATGGCAGTTATAAGAGTCGAGGGGCGTGAAAGGGAAGCAGTGGTTGGGAAGGGAGTGAGACAGGGTTGTAGCCTCTCCCCGACGTTATTCAATCTGTGTATTGAGCAAGCAGTGAAGGAAACAAAAGAAAAATTTGGAGTAGGTATTAAAATCCACGGAGAAGAAATAAAAACTTTGAGGTTCGCCGATGACATTGTGATTCTGTCAGAGACAGCAAGGGACTTGGAAAAGCAGTTGAATGGAATGGACAGTGTCTTGAAAGGAGGATATAAGATGAACATCAACAAAAGCAAAACGCGGATAATGGAATGTAGTCGAATTAATTTGGGTGATACTGTGGGAATTAGATTAGGAAATGAGACACTTAAAGTAGTAAAAGAGTTTTGCTATTTGGGGAGCAAAATAACTGATGATGGTCGAAGTAGAGAAGATATAAAATGTAGACTGGCAATGGCAAGGAAAGCGTTTCTGAAGAAGAGAAATTTGTTAACATCGAGTATATATTTAAGTGTCAGGAAGTGGTTTCTGAAAGGACGTATATGTATGGAGTGTAGCCATGTATGGAAGTGAAACATGGACGATAAATAGTTTAGACAAGAAGAGAATAGAAACTTTCGAAATGTGGTGCTACAGAAGAATGCTGAAGATTAGATGCGTAGATCACATAACTAATGAGGAGGTATTGAATAGAATTGGGGAGAAGAGGAGTTTGTGGCACAACTTGACTAGAAGAAGGGATTGGTTGGTAGGACATGTTCTGAGGCATCAAGGGATCACCAATTTAGTACTGCAGGGAAGCGTGGAGGGTAAAAATCGTAGAGGGAGACGAAGAGATGAATACACTAAGAATGCACAGAATACACAGAATGAGATTTTCACTCTGCAGCGGAGTGTGTGCTGATATGAAACTTCCTGGCAGATTAAAACTGTGTGCCGGACCGAGACTCGAACTCGGGACCTTTGCCTTTCGCGGGCAAGTGCTCTACCAACTGAGCATTCTGGAAACATCTCCCAGGCTGTGGCAAAGCCATGTCTCCGCAATATCCTTTCTTTCAGGAGTGCTGCAAGGTTCGCAGGAGAGCTTCTGTAAAGTTTGGAAGGTAGGAGACGAGGTACTGGCGGAAGTGAAGCTGTGAGGACGGGGCGTGAGTCGTGCCTGGGTAGATCAGATGGTAGAGCACTTGCCCGCGAAAGGCGAAGGCCTCGAGTTCGAGTCTCGGTCCGGCATCTGCCAGGAAGTTTCATATCAGCGCACACTGCAGAGTGAAAATCTCGTTCTTGATTCATCTTCCACTGAGCGAAGTTTCTGGCAAATCGGATTATGGCACTTGTCGTGTTCTCCTCGTGAGTTGTCCACAACTGTGTGCGGCTGTGGAGACAGCCGACAGCGTTCTTGACATCGTAACGGCACTTGTTCTCTTGGTGACGCTGTGCCATTTACACTGCTCTAAGGAAAGCGCAGTGCCTGTACTAGGAATACTGTGCGCGCAACAGGTGCCTGCACAGAAGCGCAGCTTCCCACACGTGGCGTGGGCTAGGCGAGCATTGCCCCACTAATTAGCAGCGCTAATCAACAATGGATGATGGCGGGCAACGATTCCCGGACACTGAGACCAGCTTAACCGGAAGCACGCATGCTGCAACTGATGAGCACTCAGGTCCGTTCCTGACATACACTACTGGCCATTAAAATTGCTACACCAAAAATGGCTCTGAGCACTATGCGACTTAACTTCTGAGGTCATCAGTCGCCTAGAACTTAGAACTAATTAAACCTAACTAACCTAAGGCCATCACACACATCCATGCCCGAGGCAGGATTCGAACCTGCGACCGTAGCGGTCACGCGGTTCCAGACTGAAGCGCCTTTAACCGCACGGCCACACCGGCCGGCTGCTACATCACAAAGATGACGTGCTACTGACGTGAAATTTAACCGACAGGAAGACGATGCTGTGATATGCAAATGATTAGCTTTTCAGAGCATTCACACAAGATTGGCGCCGGAGGCGACACATACAACGTGCTGACATGAGGAAAGTTTCCAACCGATTTCTCATACGCAAACAGCAGTTGACCGGCGTTGCCTGGTGAAACGTTGTTGTCATGCCTCGTGTAATGCGTAACATCACGTTTCCGGCTTTGATAAAGGTCGGATTGTAGCCTATCGCGACTGCAGTTTATCGTATCGCGACATTGCTGCTCTCGTTGGTCGAGATCAAATGACTGTTAGCAGAATATGGAAACGGTGGTTCAGGAGGGTAATACGGAACGCCGTGCTGGATCCCAACGGCCTCGTATCACTCGATCCCTGAGTCAACAGATGGGAACGTTTGCAAGACAACAACCATCAGCACGAACAGTTCGACGGCGTTTGCAGCAGCATGGACTATCGCCTCAGAGACCATGGCTGCGGTTACCCTTGACGCTGCATCACAGACAGGAGCGCCTGGGATGGTGTACGCAACGACGAATCTGGGTGAACGAATGGCAAAACGTCATTTTTCGGATGAATCCAGGTTCTGTATACAGCATCATGATGGTCGCATCCGTGTTTCGCGATATCGCGGAGAACGCACATTGGAAGCGTGTATTCGTCATCGCCATACTGGCGTATCACCTGCCGTGATGGTATGAGGTGCCACTGGTTACACGTCTCGGTCACCTCTTGTTCGCATTGACGGCACTTTGAACAGTGGACGTTACATTTCAGATATCTTACGATCCGTGGCTCTACCCTTCATTTGATCCCTGCGAAACTCTACATTTCAGCAGGATAATGCACGCCCGCATGTTGCAGGTCCTGTACGGGGCTTTCTGGAAACAGAAAATGTTCGACTGCTGCCTTGGACAGCACATTATCCAGATCTCTCACCAATCGAAAACTTCTGGTAAATAGTGGCCGAGCAACTGGCTCGTCACAATACGCCAGCCACTACTCTTGATGAACTGTGGTATCGTGTTGAAGCTGCATGGGCAGCTGTACCTGTACACTCTATCCAAGCTCTGTTTGACTCAATGCCCAGGCGTATCAAGGCCGTTATTACGGCCAGAGGTGGTTGTTCTGGGTACTGATTTCTCAGGATCTATGCACCCAAATTTCGTGAAAATGTAATCACATGTCAGTTCCAGTATAATATATTTGTCCAATGAATACCCGTTTATCATCTGCATTTCTTCCTGGTGTAGCAATTTTAATGGCCAGTAGTGTGTCGCGCGATATGATGAAGGTAAGGACTGGTGGGTGACAATAGCTTCAAAGTGAACACATACGTATTTCACTCCACATCAAGATCTACATGAAATTCACTGAAATGAAATGGATGCACACATTAACGAGGACAAATTCCCTGAAAACGCAATGACACGAACTTATATTAATAAAATACGATACTGCAGTGCCTGTGTTGATCCAAATTACGATGCAGTGTTAGCGACATGGCCGCGATCCGTGCTCGGATAGTCTAATGGTAAGACACCATTCGCCGTAAGAGGGAAAACCGGCGCAGATGATGGTTGTCCATATTCTCAAAAGCGAATTAATTTCACGTATATTAATAAAAGGTGGTTATAAATGCTGATCGCGCACTGTTACTAATGAAAAATTCGTGTTGGGCCACGTCTCTGCAGATACGCATGGGAAAGTTTAAACGCTACATCCAGCAATGGGTGTTAAGTGAATCATGATGGTCAACGTCACGATCATCGACGTGGTGCTATTATTGATGGCAGTATTATGGTGACAATATTATTATTGTTGTTGTTTCTGCGATGGTGGTGGCGGTGGTGCTGGTATGGTGACAATAGAGTTAGTGATGGTGATGGTTGTGGTTGTGGCGGCGGTATGGTGGCAGTAGTGTTAGTGGTGGTAGTAATGACAGTGTTGGTGTTGGTGGTGGTGGTGGTGGTGGTGTCAGGGCAGTCGTGATGGTTATTCAGTGTTCGTGGTGTTGGTAGTATGAGAAGTCATGCAATGTTCATGGTGCCCGTTGGTGTTTTCAAGTTTTCGGTCGTGACTTGGTTGCAATTGTGATATTGTCACAATGATGATATGGTGGTCATACAAGAGAAATATGTATATCTCTTCCAGAATGCATCCAGAAACCCATGCTCTGAACAATGAATCTTTGTTCGGAAACGCTTTACTCCAGGTAAGTACTTTACTTTCAGAAAAGATTTGTACACAGTTTGGAACACAGCTGTCTTTCAGCAACTGTATGTAAGTTTCAGCGGAAAAATAACACAGCAAACTGGTTGCAAATTAATTGTTTAATACACTGACCTAGGTTTCGACTATTCTAAGGATGGTTTGTTTAAAAGCCGTAAAGCTACATTGCGAGGAGGCAATAGCCAGAGTTTAAAGCAGATATGCTTAAAAAATCTGCTCTAAACTCTATTGCCTTCTTGCAATGTAACTTTACGGCTTTTGAAGTTTCATTCTGAAGAAGACATCCTTAAGGTGTAGAAACCTAGGTCAATATATTAAACAATTATTTGCAACCGATGGCTGAGTTATTTCTCCGTTGAGACTCGTAACAGTTAAGTTTATTCTTGATGTTAACAAATTTCTCATTTTTAAGAAATTCTTTTGCTGCTACTGCCCGTCTTCATCTTGTATCCTCTCTACCTTGAGCAATCGTCAGTTATTTGACAAAGTAACAAAAGTCATCAGCTACTTTTAGTTTCTCATTTCTTTATCTAGATCTCGTAGCGTCTGATATAATTCGACAACATTCCACAAACTTTGCAATACTTTTGTTAGCGTTCACATTATTACCTCTTCTCAAGTCACTAATCATTCCGTTGAACTGATCTTCCAACTCCTTTGCCAACATTTACAATTTCATTGCCAAATCTCAAACCTTTTATTTCAATTTCTCGTTGGTTTCCTTAACTCCTTGCTAATCGTAAAGACTGAATACTATCGGGGATAGGCTACAACACTATCTCACTCCATTCTGAACTACTACTTTCCTTTCGTTTCTTTCGACTCTCAATAACCGCGATCCGGTTTCTCTACAAATTATAGATACGAATCAGATCATGTATTGTATCCTAGACAGCTTCAGAATTTCAGAGAGTGTATTTCAAATTAAAGTTGTCAAAAGCTTTTTGTACTCCTATAAATTCTATAGATGTGCGTTTGTGTGATTTCATGTTATCCTTCAAAGTAAGCCTTGCTATCGGTCTTTCCTCTCGTGTTTCTACGTTTCTGAGAAATGCAAATTTTTTCTTCCACCAAGTAATTTTGCTTATTTAAATGACTGCTGGGTTTAGATGCTCTTCCCACGCGAGTAGCTGCCATAACATGGTAGTAACCAAGCGAAGCTTACCGCTCTGCATCCCACGTTGACTGCCGTTATCCCATGGGAGGGCCACCGACATGAAATGGCTGGGTCTAAACCCATGGTGTATTTGAAGAACCAGCGTCCTTGAAAACGCTCTGTCTTACGAGGTGTTCCTTGATGGTACGGATTAGGGTTATATATGGTACTGGCTAGGGGTCGGTTTTCCCCTGGGTAGATGATGTTAGTGGAGGCGGCGGCGATGATGATGTAAGTGTATGTTTGCGCATGAATTTATATGACTAACGCCTGAATTGGCGATGGATGGTATTGATTGGTGCTCTCTGGCCAGGGTGTTCATCCCTTCCCAGAGAGTTGATGAGTTGGTGTGGTGATGCGTTGGATATTCGTAGAATTTTAATGATTTTTGTTTTATGAGGTGATAGAATGAGGGCTGTCCTAACATTGCTCTGATCTCCTCATTGCTCGAGAACCACGGAGCGTCTGCAACGATTCGGAAGGCTTTGTTTTGGATGATTTCCAACTGTTTGAGATTGGTGTCTGCTGCCATACTCCATGCTTCTGAGCCGTAGAGCATGGCTGGGAGGATGATCGTTTTCCAAATTTTCAGTTTGGCAGGTACTGTGAGTCCCCTGCCTTTAAGGAGTGGGTATAGCTGAAAGAGCCGGGCAGAGCCCTTGTTTCTGGCCTCTTTGATGTGATGTGTAAATGTCAGATTCTTATCCAGTTTTAGCCCGAGGTAGGTAACTACTTCTTTCCAGGGTAGTACCTGGTCGTTGTGCGTGATGTTCACTATGGGGCGTTCGATTTTGTGGCTGAATAAGATAGTCTGGCATTTGTCTGCGTTGATCTTTATTTTCCACAGATTGCACCACTTTGTCACTTTGTCTAGGTGTCGTTGTAGGCCGTAGGCTAGATAGTTGATGTTTCTGCCACTGTGGTATAATGCAGTGTCATCTGCATATAGGGCAATGTTGCCGCCCGGCTCCTTCGGCAGATCGTTTGTGTATAGTAGATATAGGAGGGGGCCAAGCACAGATCCCTGTGGGACACCCGCTTCTATTTGTTTTAGCTCGCTGTTTGCTCAATCTACTGTAGAGTAGAATTTTCTTTCCACCAGGAACGAGTGGACTATTTTAAGCAGGTGAAGTGGGCAGTTCATCTTCGACAGTTTGTATAGCAGACCGCCATGCCAAACCCGGTCGGACGCTTTTTCAATGTCCAGGAAAATGGCAGCTGTGCTATTAACCTGGCTCTTCTCTGTGCAGATGTGCTCCACCAGACGAATGGCTTGTTGTGTTGTGCTATGCCCAGCACGAAATCCAAATTGTTCGCACACTTGCTCTCACTTGATATACCTATTCGATCGTTTAACTTCTTGTTTTCATCGAGCACTACTGCGCCACGGGCGTGCTATTCCCAGCGGTGGAGCCCCATGGGTCAGCGGCTGCCCTTCCCCAGCTGTCCCGCACGCTTTGCGCTCTTTACTGTGCCTGAAAACGAGTGAGGCAGCGAGAGCGTTCAGTCGTCTGGCGACGCGGTTATCAAAGGAAATCAACGCATTACCTGGTACACCGGGAATGCCAGTGTGACTTGGAATATGTTACTGTTGGAACGGCGATAAACGATAAGGGCGCTGAATAGCAGAGCGAGTAAAGCGTGGCGTGCCTTTGCTCTTTTTATGAGCCGCTCACGTCGGAGCTTTCATAAAAGCGTCGAGCCGAGAGCTGTGCAGCGTGTTTGTTCTGAGTTTCTAACGCAAGCCGAGGTAGTCAGCTTTTCCATTTATTTCGTACTGGAGTTGCTAAAAAACAAAGTCATGTGCGATTAACAATACTTTTACTCTTAAACACAATATTCCATAACCATGAACACACAAAATATTAAAAAAAATTACATGCCATCTACTGTATACCGATGGTTTTTTTTCTTCTTCACAGATCTGTGCCGGCCGCTGTGGCCGAGCGGTTCTAGGCGCTTCAGTCCGGAAACGCGGTGCTACGTTAGTTAGGTTTAAGTAGTTCTAAGTCTAGGGGACTGATGACCTCAGATGAAGTCCCACAGTGTTTAGAGCCATTTGAACCAGAGACCTGTCTACTGCTAAATCTTTTATCAGCCTCGCGGCCATTTTCCGTGATGCAGTTGCAACTATTGCAAAAATCACGACACGTAACTAGAGTCATATACATTGAAGCGCCAAACAAACTGGTATAGGCTTGCATATTCAAATACAGAGAGATGTAAACAGTCAGAATGCGGCGCTGCGTTGGCAAAGCCTATATAAAGACAATAAGTGCCTGGCGCAGTTGTTGTATCGGTTACTGCTGCTACAAACGCAGGTCGTTAATATTTAAATGCGCTTGAACGTTGTATTACAGTCGACGCACGAGCGATAGGACAAATCTTTTCCGAGGTACGATCGAGTGGGGATTTTCCCGTGCGACCATTTCGCGAGTGTACCGTGAATATCAGGAATCCGATAAAATACCGAATCTTCGACATTGCTGCGGCCGGAAAAGGATCCTACAAGAAAGGGACCAACGACGACTACAGAGAATCGTTCAACGTGACAGAAGTGCAACCCTTTCGCAAACTGCTGCAGATTTCAATGCTGGGCCATCAACGAGTGTCAGCGTGCGAATCATTCAACGAAACATCATCGATATGGGCTTTCGGAGCCGAAGGCCCACTCGTGCACCCTTTATGTCTGCACGACACACAGCTTTACGCCTCGCCTGGACCCGTCAACACCGACATTGGACTGTTGCTGACTGGTAACATGTTGTCTGGTCGAACGAGTCTCGTTTCAAATAGTATCGAGAGGATGGATGTGTACGGGTATGGGGACAACCTCATGAATCCATGGACCTTGCGTGTCACCAGTGTACTGTTCAAGCTGGTGAAGGCTCTGTAATGATGTGGGTCGTGTGCAGTTGGAGTGACATGGGACATCTGATACGTCTAGATAGTACTCTGACAGGTGATACAAACGTAAGCATCCTGTCTGATCACCTGCATCCATTCATGTCCATTGTACAGTCCGACAGACTTGGGCAATTGCTACAGAGTGGCAGTAGAAACACTCTTCTGAGTTGAAACACTTCCACTGGCCACCAAACTCCCCAGACATGAACGTATGTGAGACGCCTTGCAACGTGCTGTTCAAGAAGAGATCTCCGCCCCCTCGTACTCTTTTATGGATTTACAGGCAGCCCTGCAGGATTTATGGTGCCAGTTCCCTCCAGCACTACTTCAGACATTAGTCGAGTCCATGCCTCGTCGTTTTGCGGCACTTCAGCGTGCTCGCAGGGGCCCTACACTATATTAGGCAAGCGTACCAGTTTCTTTGGCTCTTCAGTGTATGTTCCCATGTTGACCCAAAGACGTCGTCAGTTACGATTCCATTGGGCACGGGATCACTGAAATTAGGCGGTGGATCGATGGAAACGCATCGCATGCTCATGTGAATAAAGTTTATTTATTTGTATTTTCGATTACAGTCACTTTTATTTTTTCATGTTTTACGTAATATAATGTAACACGTTTCGAGCATGATTTGTCTATCTTCAGCCGTTTATGCGTATAGAAAAATGTTACTTAAAAATAAATTGCCTTAAACTAGATTAAGGTACAAGTTTTTGTTTACTGTTCGCTTCGTTGTTGAAGTGTTTGGAGGGAAGGAGGGGGGCAGTGACTGACCAAAAATTGCCGTCTAGTGATGTCTTTTGTTAGTATGGAACTGTGTCTCGATGTTTAGTATGATCGAAAACACAGCCTGTGTGGAATTCTGTCAGCTTTGCATCACTTGTTTTGTTGCAAAAATCATGAGGTACACTTTTCTATTTGACATTTGTTCACTTACGATTCTGGCGTCTCGCAGTTTCATTTTTTCCCTAGATCAGTGTCGGAGCTGTCGTGAGCAACATTACACTATTGCACTATTTACTTAGTCACTGTTTTTGACGCGATTCCACTGCACAATTTTTTTATATAAACATATAAACACTGTACAGTTAATTACGGTATGGCAGCCTCGTAGCGTGAGTGAATATTGATTATCACATTTTACAATATTTACGATTTTGGCAGTCTGGTAGTCGTTTATTTACATTGTGGGACATCTTAAATCTATTGCATTAGAACTGGCTTAAGACTACTGAAGAATTTTTGAAATCACTTACCTAATTAATAATATTATATTCATATTCCGTCTTCAGATAATTCCTTCGTGGTGCGTCTTTTTTTGTCTTCTCGTATGTATTGTCAATGGACATTATAACACAGGCATTATGCGTAGAAACACATAGAAGTTAGGTGAAAGACGAACAGTCGTTGTGTACATAAAGTAGTAAACTACACTGAAGAGCCAAAGGAACTGGTACACCTGACTAATATCGTGTAGTGTCCCCGCGAGCACGTAGATGTGCGGCAACACGACGGGGCATATACTTGACTAACGTCTGAAGCACTGCTGGAGGGAATTAACACCATGAATCCTGCGGGTCATCAGGTGTAGTTGGAATGTCTTTATAAACAACGTCTTTTACGAATCGCCACAAGAAAAAAAAAAAATCCAGAGCCCTCAAGTCTGGCACATCTCCGCGTCCAATCGAGCGATTTGGGAATTGTATCTGCAACTAATTTCCAGCCATAAGTGAAAAATGTGCCGGGCACCCATCGTGTTGATACCACATTCTGTTCCTTCCTCCTAAAGGTATTTCTTTCAACAACAGACCTAATGTTTCTTGCAGGAATGTGGTGTACTTCTTACCATTAAAATTTCCTTCGATGAAATAGGGGCCTATAATTCTGTCCTCTAGAATCGCACACCATGCATTCACCGACCACGGCTTTTGGTGTGAAACTTGCCGCAGCCAACATGGATTTTCAGTTGCCCAAAAATGCATGTTTAAGCAAATTAACATTCCCATGGTTCGTGAATGAAGCCTCGTCAGTAAATAAAATCAAATTAATAAATGTCATCTAAAAAAAATGGTTCAAATGGCTCTGAGCACTATGGGGCTTAACATCTATGATCATCAGTCCCCTAGAACTTAGAACTACTTAAACCTAACTAACCCAAGGACAGCACACAACACCCAGTCATCACGAGGCTGAGAAAATCCCTGACCCCGCCGGGAATCGAACCCGGGAACCCGAGCGTGGGAAGCGAGAACGCTACCGCACGACCACGAGCTGCGGACTATGTGTCATCTATCTGAATCATTATTTCCTTCCACGCATAAAGCGGTAACTGTACATCTACCTCTTTATCGCCCCATATTAATCATCTTTTTGTCTTTTTCTTTTACTATATCTTTAACTGCCCTATTCATTCCCTCCATTACAACATTAAAAAGTGCAGGAGATAGAATACTTCCTTGCTTAAGTTCTTGTCACATTTCGAAGTATTCAGAGTTTCCCAATGGTGTTCTAATTCTACAATTGTGCCCTCTGTACATTGTCTTTATTACATTAATGTATCCATCTTGTAGATCTATCTTCATTTCTTCCCACGTCATCAGAAGATTGCGAAACGATTTAGAAAAGGTATCTATCTGCATGGTGCGAAAATTGGTA
The DNA here is from genome assembly GCF_023864345.2 of Schistocerca serialis cubense. Taxonomy (NCBI): domain Eukaryota; kingdom Metazoa; phylum Arthropoda; class Insecta; order Orthoptera; family Acrididae; genus Schistocerca; species Schistocerca serialis. Next base: position 95,430,433 of record NC_064647.1, read on the forward strand.
ATTGACTACAAGAAATGGAAAGTGTGAGGTCACCCAGATGAGTGCTAAAAGGAATCCGTTAAACTTCGGTTGATTGCTGAACATCAACAGATGTAATTTCGTAGTTATTTGACCCATTATCTATATCTAATATCACGCCCATTTGTTTTGACACCTTAAGACATGGCGGAGAGTTGTTCATTTAAGGGGCCGTCACACGTTCAGTCAAATCTTCGATACACTGACCGCCTGAGGATGCATACTGACGTATTGTCAATACAACTGTGAAGTCAAGTATTGACGGTTTGGCAATATTCTCCATTCAGATACTGACACAGCTTCGTGAACCAGCCGCACGGCGTAAGTGTACACAGTTTGTTTTACAATTCGCCTTTGTGCCAGATTCAAAGTTTTAAGTGTCTTTTAACACAAGGTAATTGTAGAAGGCCTGTGCAAGGGTAATCATTCTGTGTACCACTTTAGGATGGTCAACGGAGGATTATCTATCACACCGCTTACTTTTTTATATTGAACATATAGTATAGCTTAGCGAATTCCACAGCAGTTTGGAAAAATGCTTGAACTTCGAAAAATACGGCATAGCCTATATCTGCAGTTACTAGTAAGAACTCTGAGAAATACATTATTACAAAACGAAAAAAAAGTTTTACGTTAATTGCTTGAACATTAACTTACCAGACAGAGACAATGGCTTCACAGGTTTCCATTATTTCACTGTGTTTGCTGACTTTACCGTACTAATCTCTAGCCGACTGTCATTAACGTACCCACTTTCTTCTCTATTTTACTACGTATCGACATTAGTAATTTATCGTAAGGTCCAGGACTGATAAGAAAATAGTTTATGAAATCTTTTTGGAACTTGATTCTGATTTCAGTCAGTAAATTAACATGCAAGTCGGGTCTCATTCAGTCATTTTGCAGATCAGTTTCCTCTTTTTCGTTGTTATCTGTTGTTAGAGCTAATATAATTGCGGCACACGCTCTATTTTGAGAGTTCGACGTCTTAACCACATAATATAGCGAAAGCAACTGAAAATATTGACAATAACGTTGATGGTGTGGGGGTTGCTGCAATATGTTGAAGGTTTAACAAACTAGTATTGTCAACAAGAATTGAACGAGTGTAGGCGCATCTAGTTTGCTTCAGTGTCGTCGCGGTGTTGTCGCACTTTGGTATTCTCTTTGTCACTTCCTGACCATCGCACAGACACCTATCGTTTCGTTTGGTAGCCTTGAGCTCCCTGCGGATGCTACGCAACACGTCTGAGGTGCACCGTTTAAATGACTTCTGCGAGCTTTGGCTTTGCCGCTGCCTTCCCAAGTACCTGGAGCGCAGGAGGAGTTGGACTCGAGGTCGACAGTGCGGTAAACGGCAGAGGGCAAGGTCAGGCTGGAAAGGTTGCGGTGTTGTTTAGTCGCGACTTGTGGCAGCACTGAGAGGCCGGTTTAGCGCTAACAAAGGGGAACCCCCGCGCGCACAATGGCGGCGCCTGCGGCTGTCGCTGCGTTCCTCTCTTCCCCCCCCCCCCCCTTTCCCCCCGCCGCCATCCCATCATTCTTTCCTTTCCTTCCCCAAGGCGCCGTCTTCGTCTCTGACGTCACCTCGGCATCAAGCGGCAAACAGTCGCCGCAAAACACCATAAATCATGCGCGCGCTCGCACACACAATACTGTACGAAAAGAGCTGTTCCAGCTGTCAGGTAAATAATGACGGGTCGACGGAATGGAATACGAGCACCAGCAGAAAAATTTCCCAACGTGACACACAGCATGTGCTCAAAAGTGACCACGAAATATACGATAACGACTTTGGATGCTCACATGTTAGCCCAAATGCTTCATGCTATACATTACAGAAACACATGTGAGACGACGAAGACGACGATGGTGATGTGAATTGCAAAGACATCGATGACTGAATGACGACAACGACGATCATGATGATGATGATGATGATGATGATGATGATGATGATGATATGGCGAGGGTGATATTATTATGATGATGGTACTGGGATGTCAATGATATGATGTCGATGACCTGACGACGACGAGATGATGATGATATGATCGTTGTATGCAGATAAAGGATTTACATACTTTTTACAGATATAAAATTAAATTTCATCATAGCGGCTTTTTTAATATGTTTTATTTATTGCTGCCGGTTTCGAGCATGGCTCATTTTCAAACGATGCGCAGTAAGATCGTAAATGATCTATGCTCGAAACCGGTACCAATAAATAAAACAGATATAAACAGGCAGCTGTGGTGGGCTATCATTACAATGCATTTTATACAATTTGTAGTTGCAGAACAGCATACAGAAGATATATCGTTATAAGCTATATTGTTAACAGCTATATTACTTTTTTAAAGTTCTTTTTGGTAATTTCTTACTGTTAGATAAGAAATAACTTCTTATACGACAGTAAGAAGATCAGAATGAAGGGTAAGATAGTAATGAACATAAACATAGTTGTTATAGGTGTATAATAATAATAATAATAATAATAATAATTTGTACTTAAAGATATCGCTACGTGTAGTTCATTGTGTAGGAGATTTATTTTTTTTCCGAACGTTTGTCGTTACCTTTCTCAGTTATGAACTTACCAATGTAGCCTCATGAGAGGAAAACGCTTGCTTGACTCAGTCGAGGGTCAGCGGTGTCGTAGGACACACCCTCCAAAATCTTACATGTTCATTTTTGGAACAGAACCTACGACCAGCTTAGAGACAGAAGTGATGACACTTTCTGCAGGACCTGACCATAATTTTGCAGGACAATGCTCAAGCATGTACAGTGTAAGCTGTTACTGATTTGTTTGGTTCAAATGGCTCTGAGCACCATCTGAGGTCATCAGTCCCCTAGAACTTAGAACTACTTAAACCTAACTAACCTAAGGACATCACACACATCCATGCCCGAGGCAGGATTCGAACCTGCGACCGTAGCAGTCGCGAGGTTTCGGACTGAAGCGCCTAGAGCCGCTCGGCCACAACGGCCGGCTGATTTGTTTGACTGATGGGGCTGCTGTACCACCTACTGCTCTCCCCTGACTTTAGCCCTCGTGAGTTCAACTCGGTTTCTAAACTGAAGGACGTGAGTTCAACTCGGTTTCTAAACTGAAGGAAACACTACACGGCATTCGCTTCAGAACTGCTACAAATTCGTCGGGCAATAGACCGCGCCGCTCGAACTGTCAACACAACTGGCACTTTCAAACCGCTGGCAACGGGTTATATGCAATGCTGGTGACTACTTTTAAGGTCAGTAAAACTTTGAAACGTGTATGTATTTTGCACGAGCTGTAAATAAATAGTTGCCACTATTAAAGTTCCAACCCTCGTATGTAGACATGAAGAATAGAGATGCAGAATGTTAATAACGGTTGTTTTACTTAGAAAGCTTTTCACATAAAAAAAATTGGAGGCGTTTCTTTTCAGCACGCCCTCATTTATAAATGATCTGTGTACACGTCAGACGTTCCATGAGAATTTTCGAAGATAAAGTTATTGTACATAGAAAAGTCACAACGCTAGAAAATTGTAGCGAAATGCAAGAAGACCTGCATATGCCCGGCGGCTGGTACAGGGATCGACAGTTGACCGTCACCATAAATAAACATCACGTATTGTGCATAAATAGTCAAAGATCCATTACTGTTTGATTATACGATTGCAGAACAATCAGTGCAAGCAGTCACATCGTTAAAATATCTGGGAGTATGTATAAGGAACGATTTTAAGGGGAACGGCCACATAAAGGTAACAGCCGGTAAGGCAGACGCCACACTGAGATTCAATGGAATAATCCTCAAGAGAATGAATTGCAACTGACAGTTGTTTGCTCATGACGCTGTGGCGTACTGGAAGGCGTCGCCTGTGACTGTAGGAGGGTAAGAGATGACTTACGCAGAATTTCTAGTTGGTATGGTGGATGGCAGCATGCTCTGGATCTAGAAAACTGCGGGTTAATCCGGATGAGTAGGAAAAAACAGTCACGTCATGCTGGAATACAGCATCAGTAATATGCTGCTTGACACAGTCAAATAGCTTAAAAACGTAAGCATAGCGACGCCATATGAAATGGAATGAACACGCCAGGTCGATAGTCGGGAAGATGAATGTCCGACTATGTTTTGTGGGAAGAATCTTGGGAAACTGTAGCTCATCTCTAAATGAGACGGAATATGGAACGCCACTGCGATCCGATCTTGAGTCCTGCTCAAGTGTTTGGGATCCCCGCCATGTTGGATTAAAGGTGTGTGTGTGTGTGTGTGTGTGTGTGTGTGTGTGTGTGTGTGTGTGTGTGTGTGTGTGTGTGTGTATTCCTAAGGGGGCGAAACTCCTGAGGTCATCGATCCCTAGACTCACACACTACTTAAACTAACTTATGCTAGGAACAACACACACACCCATGCCCGAGGGAGGACTCGAACCTCCGGCGTGAGATACAGCGTAATCCGTGACATGGCACCTCAAACCATGCGGCCACTCCGTGCGGAGGATTGAAGGAAGACACCGAAGCAATTAAGAGGTGGGCTGCTAGATTCGTGGAGAAAAGACGACGCTCTTTGCGCGAGGCGCTATAGCGGACATTTAGAGAACCGGCATTTGAGGCCGACTGCCCACTAACTCTACATCCGCCACCGAAAGTTTCGTTTAAAGACCACGAAGATAAAAGACCTCAGGTTTTTTTGAGTCATCAGTCTTCTGACTGGCTTGATGCGCCCCACCACGAATTCCTCTCCTGTGCCATCCTCTTCACAATAGCATTTGCAACCTACGTCCTCAATTATCTGCTGGATGTATTCCAATCTCTGACTTCCTGTATAGTTTTTGCCCCCTACAGCTTCCTCTAGTACCATGGAAGTCATTCCCTGATGTAACAGCTGTCGTTTTCATCCTTCCCCTTCTTCTTGTCAGTGTTTCCCATATATTCCTTTCTTATACGATCCTGTTGAGAACCACCTCATTCTTTACCTAATCAGTCTACCTACACTACTAGCCATTAAATCTGCTACACCAAGAAGAAATGCAGATGATAAACGGGTATTCATTGGACAAATTTATTATACCAGAACTGACATGTGATTACATTTTCAAGCAATTTGGGTGCATAGATCCTGAGAAATCAGTACCCAGAACAACCACCTCTGGCCGTGATAACGGCCTTGATACGCCTGGGCATTGAGTCAAACAGAGCTTGGACGGCGTGTACAGGTACAGCTGCCCATGCAGCTTCACCACAGTTCATCAAGAGCAGTCACTGGCGTATTGTGACGAGCCAGTTGCTCGGCCACCATTGACCAGATGTTTTCAATTGGTGAGAGATCTGGAGAATGTGCTGGCCAGGGCAGCAGTCGAACATTTTCTGTATCCACAAAGGCCCGTACAAGACCTGCAACATGCGGTCGTGCACTATCCTGCTGAAATGTAGGGTTTCGCAGGCATCTAATGAAGGGTAGAGCCACTTTAACGTGCACTGTTCAAAGTGCCGTCAATGCGAACAGGAGGTCACCACACCATCATGCCAGTATGGCGATGACGAATACACGCTTCCAATGCGCGTTCACCGCGATGTCGCCAAATACAGATGCGACCACCGTGATGCTGCAAACAGAACCTGGATTCATCCGAAAAAATGACGTTTTGCCATTCGTGCACCCAGATTCGTCGTCGAGCGTCCAGTCGCAGGTGCTCCTGTCTGTGATGCAGCGTCAAGGGTAACCGCAGCCATGGTCTCTGAGCTGATAGTCCATGCTGCTGCAAACGTCGTCGAACTGTCCGTGCAGATGGTTGTTGCCTTGCAACCGCCCCATCTGTTGACTCAGGGATCGAGACGTGGCTGCACAATCCGTTTCAGCCATGCGAATAAGATGCCTGTCATTTTGACTGCTAGTGATACGAGGCCGTTGGGATCCAGCACAGCGTTCCGTATTACCCTCCTGAACCCACCGATTCCATATTCTGCTAAACAGTCATTGGATCTCGATCAACGCGAGCAGCAATGTCGCGATACGATAGACCGCAATCACGATAGGCTACAATCAGACCTTTATCAAAGTCGGAAACGTGATGGTACGCATTTCTCCTCCTTACATGAGGCATCACAACAACTTTTCACCAGGCAACGCCAGTCAGTTGCTGTCAGAGTATGAGAAATGGGTTGGAAACTTCCCTCATGTCAGCACGTTGTAGGTGTCGCCACCGGCGCCAACCTTGTGTGAATGCTCTGAAAAGCTAATCATTTGCATATCACAACATCATCTTCCTGTCGGTTAAATTTCATGTCTGTAGCACGTCATCTTCGTGGTGTAGCAATTTTAATGGCCAGTAATGTATTCCTCGTCCTAGGTATATCTCGCGAAAAGACCACGAAGGTAAAAATGAAAGAGTCGAGCTAAAAAAAAAAAAAAAAAAAAGCTCTGAGCACTATGGGACTTAACATCTGAGTTCATCAGTCCCCTACACTTAGAATTACTTAAACCTAGCTCACCTAAGGACATCATCACACACATCCATGCCCGAGGCAGGATTCGAACCTGCGACCGTAGCAGTGGCGCGGTTCCGGACTGAAGCGCCTAGAACCGTTCGTCCACAACGGCCGGCGATTGGAGCTCACGCGGAGGCTTACCGGCTATTGTTTTCCGCACAGAGCGTTCTCGACTGCAATAGGGAAGTGATGACAGTGTTACATAAGGTATCCTCCGCCAAATACCACACCGGGATTTGAAAAGCATAGGTGTCGATGTCTAGGAACCGACACGATCCGGAACGTCACGTCACGGGCATCTGGAGTGCAGTGATTGAACGCCGTGACTCGGCTCACCCTGACCGGGCCAACACCGACTCAAAGGAAGGCCTCGGCGCTTGTGGGTGACGTCACGTCAGCTAGGCTCGGCGAACGCCAGGTCTGATGCAGCCAGAAACGCCTCGGCGTGCTTATCACTATAAATCTCTTATTTTTGGACAAACTGTTTGGTATTGTTTTGGATTCTGCAGTTTTGTTTACATGAAAGATTTTGTTACTATCGTAAAGCTGCAAATGAAGATCATAGTTCTGTATTACTGAATTCTGTCGAAACAAACGTAGTTCAATATGAGAAGATGCTCTGCCCCATTGCAAGCTTCGGAAATTTTACATTCGAGAAACTATATTTACTTGATCCATTTTGTTATCGAAACTTACCCCAACCCCCTTACAATTAACTCGTTTCTTTTATTTATTTATTTTCGTTTGACATCGTCACTGGAAATGTGAACTAATTTACATGTGTAAATGTCCAACTGTTGCCAGTCATTAGATTACAGTCATTTTCAACGAAAGGAATTCTAAACAGGAAACAAAATCATACATCGAAAATACTGCTGAGCTTAAACTTTTTTAAACATGCACATTAGAAAAGATAAATATTCCCCTCTTGCAACTGAAAGGAGAAACTGTATTTGATAAAACGATTATCTCTCTTTTGCCTCTTCTTCTGTCCCCCACCCCCTCCCCCAACGTGTACAAACGCAAGAAATTTCATTAACATTCAGTGCTCCTCACCCCATAGTCAACCAAGATACCTAAAGCAGAGCACCAATATGTTCACAGTTTGTTGTAAAAGCACCCTAGTACAAACGTAACTTCCTCAGATTTACAAATAAGGTAAAGAAGCACGAATTCTGTTGCTGCTGGACCATGAAGTTGTATGTCAATCCTTAAAACAGGTGGAAATTTAAGTTCAGGAGTACACTATTTGTTAAGAAGTGTAATGAATTGCACAATTAATCGATTGCAGAAATATCTCAGAACAATGTGTGTTGGTCAACTACCGCCAATAGTTTCACCTTTTCCTGTGTCAGAGAGGGAGACACCACCATTACGAGTATGCCTGCGACAGACCTGGCGTTCGCCGTGCCTAGCTGACGTGACGTCACGAACAAGCGCCGAGGCCTTCCTTTGAGTCGGTGTTGACCGGGCACGGTCAGCCAGGAAGCCGGCTGGAGTCGTTCCGTCGTGCAGCCAGGTAGCGCCGGAGAGCGGCAGGAAGCCGGGAGGTGGGAGGCGCACGCACCGCTCAAAATACGCGGCCCGCGGTGCGTGGGAGAGCCGCGGCGTATTTAGAAGCGAGTGCGTGACGCAGCGACGGCGAGGCGGCAGCCGGATCCGTCCAGTCGCAGCCGACACCTCCACCCACTCCTGCAACTACACCTACACTATCGCGCCGGCCTACCACTCTGCGAGTCAGCCAGTGGGCGGCTGGGGCTGCTACCTAACTTTTCCACACGTTACTCAATATTTACTGCAGTGGTTGTCGAACGTTTTCCGTCAAGAGCCAATACTGGCTGTGTGGTGGCACGTCGGCCGCACGTGTACCGACTTTATTGATGTCCGCAGCTCGTGGTCCAATATCTAGCGTTGCTGCCTCTGGATCACGGGTTCCCGGGTTAAGATTCGGTTGCTGATTTTCTCTGACCAGGGACTGGGTTTTGTGTTGCCCTCTTCATCATCATTCGTGACGTTGGTTAGGTTGGACTGTGTAAAAAAATTGCGACTTTGTACGGGCGCTGATGACCGCACAGCTGAGCGCCCCACAAACCAATCATCATCATCATTTTGTTAGTAATCACCAACCCACACAGGGCGTTTCCTTACGGGCGTGCAAAAATGTAACAGGACATAGCGAATGCTCCACTGAACGATTTGAGGTAGGGAACCTGGGGTCGGAGAAGCCATCTTAAGGAGATTTGTCCAACAAATAATACAAGCGTGGTAATAATAACCACCTCAAATGCAAACAAAAATTCATTAGAACATTTACAATGTCAATGTAGCTTCTCGTTTGATAACTTGTGTACAAGCCTATATTTTTTTCTACCCTGATCAGGAGACCTCACTACCCGTGAGGCCATTGTCTACGATGGTCTTCAGCTGTGCGTCTGAGGTATGACTTTTGAGGTTATTTTATTGAGATTCTAATAACTGTACCACAATGGCCTATAAGGGCCTTGCCTAAAATCAAAGTACCTATTTGCATACCTTATACCGTTTGGCTTAAATACATATTCTCTATAAGCGTCCCTAAACTGATGCACCAATTGTTCCAAATTGGGCTTATAATACTACAATTCTTCCAACACTAAAACAGCTGCAGAATAATTAATCTTGTTGCCATAAAAGGTAATGGCAAGTTCATCAATCCTTTGTTGCGTATTAGGAACAAGGAAAGCCAGGAGTAGGTCGTCCGGATAATTACGGATATGGTCCCAGTTGGCATAGAAAAACTCCAACGCAGACATTAGCTGTAAACAAATACTTTTATTCAGAAAGTTACATTACCTTTCCTCTTACATGTTGGATGCAAACTTGTCTACAGCTTTGTCTTGCGCTACTGTTTTCCAGCTTATTTGTAACTAACACGAGTACAAGTTTACATGTACTGTGCTGTTTACGTAATGTACGTCCTGTTCCTGCAAAGGAGCAAGGAGGACGACCATAATTATCAGGAAGTCATGATGCAGGTTTTGTTTACTTGACTCGTCCATAAGGTGGCTCTGTTGTATCGTATTTACATTGTCCCATGACAGAACGTACTATTGACCCATTCATTACTCAGTACTATTCGCAGGTGCAAAGTACAATACGACGGAGCAGTACAGATACCGTATTTCCTGGTCGCTAGATTGGAAGGGAAGGTCCTACTCCATGGCATGAGAGGTCATTTGACTTGAATCCCCTTATTTTCTATGGGCATATCTAAAGTCACTTGTGTACGAGACCCCCGTCGCTACGGAGATAGCCGGCCGCTGTGGCCGAGCGGTTCTTGGCGCTTCAATCGGCTCCAACGGTCGCGGGTTCGAATCCTGCCTCGGGCACGGATGTGGGTCATGTCCTTAGGTTTAAGTAGTTCTAAGTCTAGGGGACTGATGATCTTAGATGTTAAGTCCCATAGTGCTTAGAGTCATTTGAACCGTTTGATACGGAGATGGAATTAGTTGCCAGAATTGTAGATGCCAGTGGTGTGATTCGAAACACAGCAGGGACATTTCTCAGGGTCCGTCAGAATCTTGTTCGCCGACGTCATACTTGCACTGGGGTTGATGGCCATCAGTTTCAGCACCTTTTTTTAAGATATAGTACTAATGGGACGTTCACTGTACGAGCGGGAACCCAAAAGTCATGGGAATTGAGCTGCGGTGGGGAGGGAGAGTGGGGGAATCCACTATTCGACCACCGTTACGGTCACGCCATGAGTCGGTATGCGAAGTTGCGTCACTGCGAGTGCATCGGTTCGTCCATGAGAGCTGCCCTTTTTTAATTAGAGCAAGTTTTTCCATGTCGGCGAACACGTCATGGCGGATTGTCGAGAGCAACGCGCGGCTGTGAAATTTTGTTTCCCCTTGGGGAAATCGGCCGCGGAAACTACTGTAATGCTTAAGACTGCTTATGGGGGTGCTGCCCTAAGTAAAAACAGAGTCTACGAGTGGTTCTCAACGTCAAGAAGTGAGGAGAACGTCGACAAAATCAATGCTCTCGTTCGTGAAGATCGTCGCCTAACCAAGTTCAGTCCAGAGGATTTTAACCAAAGATATGCACATGAAAAGGGTTGCAACCAAATTTGTCGCTCGCCTTCTCGCAGACGAGCAAAGGGTGCGTCCACTTCAGGCATGTTTTGAGTTTCAGCTCAAAGAGGGCCCTGAATTTGTTTATACGATGATTACTGGTGACGAATCGTGGTGCAATGGATACGACCCGAAATAAAGCAGCAATCAAGCCAGTGAAAGACAAATGCCTCTCCTCGTCCCAAAAAAGCTCGCCAAGCGAAGTCAAAAAAAAAAAAAAAAAAAAAAAAAAAAAAAAAAAAAAAAAAAAAAAAAAAAAAGGCTCTGAGCACTATGGGACTTAACATCTGAGGTCATCAGTCCCCTAGAACTTAGAACTACTTAAACCCAACTAACCTAAGGACATCACACACATCCATGCCCGAGGCAGGATTCGAACCTGCGACCATAGCAGCAGCGCGCTTCCGAACTGAAGCGCCTAGAACCGCTCGGCCACCGCGGCCGGCAAGCGAAGTTAAACATCAAGACAATGCTCATTTGTTTCTTCGATTGCAGAGGAGTTGTGCACGTGGAGTTCGTTCCCCGGGTCAAATTGTCAACCAGGAGTTCTACTTCGAGGTTTGGAAAAGACTGATGGACTCTGCCCAGAAGAAAAGGGGACAGAGGCGAGTGGTTCTTCCATCACGACAACGCGTCGGCCTGCATCGCCTTCTCCGTAAAGTAGTTTTTGACCAAAAACGGCATGACACCGATTGTCAACCACCACCACCACCACCACCACCACCACCACCACCACCACCACCACCACCCACAGGATCTAGACCCCCTGTGATTTCTTTTTGTTCCCCATACTCAAAAGGGACATGAAAGGAAAGCGTTTTGGTGCTGTGAAGGCGGTAAAACAAAACTCGCTGGAAGGCAAAAAGAACATCCCGATAAAAGAATTTGAAAACCATTTTGAGCAATGCAAGGATCGTTTGAAGGTGTGCGTTGTGGTGAATGGAGAAAATTTGGTGTAAAAATACATGTATTCCGAAATAAAGATGTTATGTCGAATTTCCCGTTTCTTTTTTTTATGGACCCCCCTCGTATCATTTGGAGTTAACTAATGTACACAGTAATGTGATGTTATTCGTATTATCTCTTTAAGCTCGCAGCTCCGTCCCAGGTTCCCTACCTCAAATTGTTCGGTGGAGCATCCTCTATGTCCTGTTGAATTAATGCACGCTCTTACGGAAACACCTTGTATAAAGTTGTACACGGTGCTTCTGAGAAGTTTGGTGGGTGGTCTCAAAGAAATGTAGCAAACAAGAGTTACAAACAAAATACTTTTAGTGGCCTTCAGAGTAATCAAGATTAGATGATGATCAGCAAACGCTGTGGAATCGCTCGAAGTTCCGTAGTTGCTGGATATCCGCAATGCTTGCGTGCTCAACTTTCTAGTTCAACGCAAACTGACTGTTAGCAGCAACGTCCCTATTGCCCAGATCTGGCGCCAGCAGAATTCTTTTTGTTTCACCAAATTAAGTTAGCCGTGGAAGGGTTGCAAGTAGCAACCGTGCTTTGAAAAATTCCACAAGAAACTTTTGCTGACTGTTTTCTGCACCTTTACAATCGATGTGTTGTAGGTAACGGTGATTTCTTAGCCCAGTAAAAGTATCTTGTTTGCAACTCTTGTTTATTTTTCTGAGACTATTCACCAAACTTTTGAGGCGCACCTCGTATATTATGAACCCCAAATACACTGGCTACAGCAAGGACGCTGTAAGTTGGCCACCGGTCGCCAGGTACCCATCGTTCAAAGCAGTCACCATTCGGAACACCGCGTGTCAGCTATTCTCTGTCTCAGATTTCTGCCATCCTCAGCAATCCCAAAGTTGTAGCACTGTAATTGTATGAGGAAGTGGTGTTGTGTTGACTGTGTGAGAAGACGATTAACTGATTACTAAAGGTAGTTCTGCTTACATTTGAGTGCATTATATAATATCAGGTACGATCACAAATGTTTACTAAATAATTTGAACGCTTTTTTCTTCTGTTCTTTGTGTTGGGTTACAACATTTTTAAATTAATTTCATATACCTTACTACAAACACAAGGAACACGTTTGAAAGCGACTGTCCCTGTAATGCTCATTCATGAATCTGTGTTGTTTCCGTACACAATGGTACCTTAGCAGTTTTTTGCTCGCGTATCATGTCGTTTCTGGAAACCTAGAATCTACTATGTAGGAATCAACATGGATTCCGGAAACTGCGATCGTGTGAGACCCAACTCGCTTTATTTGTTCATGAGACCCAGAAAATATTAGATACAGGCTCCCAGGGAGATGCTATTTTTCTTGACTTCCGGAAGGCGTTCGATACAGTTCCGCATTGTCGCCTGATAAACAAAGTAAGAGCCAACGGAATATCAGACCAGCTGTGTGGCTGGATTGAAGAGTTTTTAGCAAACAGAACACAGCATGTTGTCCTCAATGGAGAGACGTCTACAGACGTTAAAGTAACCTCTGACGTGCCACAGGGGAGTGTTATGGGACCACTGCTTTTCACAATATATATAAATGACCTAGTAGATAGTGTCGGAAGTCCCATGCGGCTTTTCGCGGATGATGCTGTAGTATACAGAGAAGTTGCAGCATTAGAAAATTGTAGCGAAATGCAGGAAGATCTGCAGCGGATAGGCACTTGGTGCAGGGAGTGGCAACTGACCCTTAACAAAGACAAATGTAATGTATTGCGAATACATAGAAAGACGGCTCCTTTATTGTATGATTATATGATAGCGGAACAAACACTGGTAGCAGTTACTTCTGTAAAATATCTGGGAGTATGCGTGCGGAACGATTTGAAGTGGAATGATCATATAAAATTAATTGTTGGTAAGGCGGGTACCAGGTTGAGATTCATTGGGAGAGTCCTTAGAAAATGTAGTCCATCAACAAAGGAGGTGGCTTACAAAACACTCGTTCGACCTATACTTGAGTATTGCTCATCAGTGTGGGATCCGTACCAGATCGGGTTGACGGAGGAGATAGAGAATATCCAAAGAAGAGCGGCGCGTTTAGTCACAGGGTTATTTGGTAACCGTGATAGCGTTACAGAGATTTTTAACAAACTCAAGTGGCAGACTCTGCAAGAGAGGCGCTCTGCATCGCGGTGTAGCTTGCCCGCCAGGTTTCGAGAGGGTGCGTTTCTGGATGAGGTATCGAATATATTGCTTCCCCCTACTTATACCTCCCAAGGAGATCACGAATGTAAAATTATAGAGATTAGAGCGCGCACGGAGGCTTTCAGACAGTTGTTCTTCCCGCGAACCATACGCGACTGGAACAGGAAAGGGAGGTAATGACAGTGGCACGTCAAGTGCCCTCCGCCACACACCGTTGGGTGGCTTGCGGAGTATAAATGTAGATGTAGATGTAGACTGGTACGAGTCGCTCATGCCCTTGTCATTACTAGAAAACAAATAAAACACTCCCCATTTCAGATCCTCTAATAGCACACCAATTGCCCCTCTGCCCGTCAAGCGAGTAGCCAACTCTACTTAGGTCACCGCCGAATTCGCCAATGTCAACAAAAATTAAGCATATCTTAAGAACACAGAGTGAGGCAAATGAAAGTGGGCCGGACGTGTGGGTACGACTGGACGTGCACGTATCCGCTGCGGGATCAAATGAATGTGATGAGTGATGGCCCTCAACTACGTACCCTCTGACTCAGAGTTGAAATATTAAAAGTTTGGCTGGTGTCGTAGTCTAGGGGCTGGGATACGTAGTTGCCGCAGTACAAGCCAAATACTGCTGGGTCTACAGCATACAATACGAATAGACACATGAATCGCATGGTCGAAGGTTCCTATTACTCGGCAATCGCGAATTTTGAACATAACATAGACATTTATAAATGAAAGATTGCAATTAAATAAAGATTGCAATTAAATAAATTCTGCAGATACTATTTTAACGACTTTAAATGGTTCAAATGGCTCTGAGCACTATGGGACTCAACTTCTGAGGTCATCAGTCCCCTAGAACTTAGAACTACTTAAACCTAACTAACCTAAGGACATCATACACTTCCATCCCCGAGGCAGGATTCGAAACTGCGACCGTAGCAGTCGCGCGGTTCTGGACTGAAGCGCCTAGAACCGCTAAGCCACCGCAACGACTTTAAATGATGAGTACGACAGCAGAAGTATCTTTAAGAATGTCCTTTATTACTGTATAGCACTTATGGGTGCCAATGGTCCAGCAATTAAATAAAATATAAGTTGAATAACGGGGAAACAATAGATTCCTACTTCACGTAATTAGTTATGAACAACAACATAGCTCGTGAGATATTCACTTCTAAACGCATACTACGTCTTCACTGCAGAATCCATGGAAAACTCACAAGTGCACAAGGCGGCACTACGAAATATTTCTCTCTCCCGCGACCACTCGCGAACTGCTCCACTCTCCATGTGTCTCCCGCGACTCTGCGGCCGTCACGCCGTACTCCCCAGCACTCTCTCGTGTCCTCCCCCGTACTGCTCAGAACTCCCACAGTCTCTCCACGTGTCCTTTTTGGAACGATCGCTGTGATTGGCTAGAGCGCTTCCACCCTGTCTCCAAGCCAACGCACACTCACAAACATAACGAAACACATTTGAAATACTGGATTTACATTTAAATAATTTGAAATTAAATGACTGGCCGAGGTGGCCGAGCGGTTCTAGGCGCTATAGTCTGGAGCCGCGCGACCGCTACGGTCGCAGGTTCGAATCCTGCCTCGGGCATGGATGTGTGTGATGTCCTTAGGTTAGTTAGGTTTAAGTAGTTCTAAGTTCTAGGGGACTGATGACCTCAAAAGTTAAGTCCCGTAGTGCTCAGAGCCATTTGAACCATTTTTGAAATTAAATAAATATTCCTACAGCTGGACCATAAACACACTCTATCACACATTATTAAATACATAAACACATTAAATAAACATATATCACAGCAATAGAACAGAAGTAAACCAGCAGCCTCATGTCTCTGTGCTTTCTAAAACACAGTAAATAATTGACCAATTTCTTCATGTATATATCGGATATAAACAGACACAGATGAATAAATATATTTATAAACATGCGGCAACCGTTTTTTCGTGTAACTGTGTACTTACGGCGTGACGCGACCGATAGTAATCGGAACTTTGACCTCCACTGTACTGTTCAAGTTACATGCCTGTAATTTATACCAATCTACGTTTACACTAATAGCTTTCTAAAGACACGTTCATCGACAAAATCGGATAAACCATTTGGATTTATGAAATTCGTTGCTGGGTGTTACTTGTGTAATTTATCGTCAGACACCAAACTTTAAATTAATAAGATACTGAAAATCTGATTACACCATCATAATCGTCGTGCAAATAATGGTAATGTACATGTTTCTTTCTGAGGCAGCATCATTTATCTGGCTGCTATTAATTCCTATACGAACTGTGAAATGTCTGCCATTAAGGTTTCACAAAGTCCGCCATCTTCGGCACTGCCGGCAGGTCTCCTCCTCCGACACAGCGTCATCACGGAATTCCCAGCCATGCGGCTGGACCACGTAGTCGGGCCGTTGCGCGGCATCGCGCGGCTGCTAACGAGCCGCAGCTTGCCGAGTGGCCGCCAACTCTGAATATTTTCTGGGCGCCATAACTCGCCCGTTACCTGACACCATACAAACGCAGCCCGCGACGCGCACACCACGTGTACGTCCGCCAAGTGGTCCACACCGGTTCAGAGCGCAGTGCAGCCTGTGTCAGTCGAGGGGAGCAGTGCAAAGGCGGACGATGGAGGTTACTTTGTCCATGACCTCCCGCACCTGCAATTGTGGACGGCTACAGAGGCAGCACTTGTCAATTTTCTGCACAGAACTTCCGACGGCTTGTTCATGCCATGCCCAGTTGTCGGGCAAAAGGAAGTCCGACACGATATTACGTGGTATCCCATGACTTTCGTCACCGTAGTGTACTCCTGAGCTTGCCTTCTATTAAGATAATGGAATTGGTTAGGTGTGAATCTGAAGAACGCGTTAAACTTGTCCTTATGTCGAGCAATAATGCACCTTCTTTTTCACGACGTACGAGGGTTGTTTTTTAAGTAAGGGCCGTATTTATTTTAAAAAAAGATACAAATACTTTTGTAAAAAAACTTTTTTTCTGATTCTACACACTTTTACCTATTTTTCTACATAGTTGTCTTGTTTATTTAAGCACTTGTCATACCGTACAACTAAGTTTTTAATTCCCTCTTCAAAGAATTCGGCCGCCTGCTCCGACAGCCAAGAGTTCACGGCCGCTTTCATTTCATCGTCGTCATTGAAGCGCTGCCGCCGAAATGGTGTTTCAGATACCGGAAAAGGTGAAAATCGCTAGGAGCAAGGTCGAGGCTGAATGGGGCATGGTCCAAAATTTCCCAGCCAAAAGAATCAATCAAATCCCGAGTCTTTTGAGAGGTGTGAGGCCTAGCGTTATCGTGCAGGAGCAAAACTCCTTTTGTCAGCATGCCGCGCCTTTTGTTTTGAATTGCTCTGCGGAGCTTCTTTAGAGTTACACAGTAGGCATCTGAGTTGATTGTCGTTCCTCGTGGCATAAAGTCCACTAGCAAAACACCGCGCCCGTCCCAGAACACAGTTGCCATAATCTTGCTCTTTGACAGCGTCTGTTTGGCTTTGACCTTGACGGGTGAGGTTGTGTGTCGCCATTCCATCGATTGTCGCTTGCTTTCGGGAGTGATATGGAATACCCATGTTTCATCTCCAGTGACAATTTGACTCAACATGTCATCCCCTTCTTCCTCGTAACGAATCAAAAAGTCCAATGAAGTGGCAAATCTCTTCCCTTTGTGGTCCCCTGTGAGGAGTCTGGGTACCCACCGAGAACACAGTTTCTTAAAGTTTAGGTTTTCAGACACCATTTTGTACAAAACTGATCTTGAAACTTGTGGAAATTCCCAAGAAAGAGTGGAAATTGTGAATCTTCTGTTCTCACGAATCTTTGTTTCGACTGCAGCCACCAAATCATCAGGGATCACAGAGGGCCAGCCTGAGCGTTCTTCGTCATGGACGTTTTGACGGCCATTTTTAAACTCTCTAACCCACTGACGCACTTTACCTTCACTCATTGCATTCAAGCCATAAACTTCTGTTAACTGACGATGAATTTCTGCATCTGATGGGCTTCTCGCGGTCAAAAAACGTATCACTGACCGTATCTCACAAGCGGCGGGCGATTCAATAATCGTAAACATTATAAAGTAGCACAGCAATGCGTACACGTCAGCTACAGAGCTGCTACTTGCATCAGTGTGAACGGGAAGGATGCTGGCAAGTGGCGCGGTGGCTTGTTGCGGCGTCCGCGCGAACTATGGGACTATACGCGCGAACGGCCCTTACTTAAAAAACAACCCTCGTAAGAACTTTTTTGTTGACTGCGACAAAATTCAAGTCGCATGGCGCTGTCGCCAGTGTGAAGTTTGTGGACCCGCTATATGTGAAAGGGACACTAAAGAGCCAAAGAAACTGGTACACCTCCTTATACCCTGTAAGGTCCCTGCAAGCATACGGAAGTACCGCAACACTATGAGCCATGTACTCGACTAATGCTGAAGGAATGCTGGAGGGAACGGATACCACGAACTCTGCAGGGCTGTCCATAAATCCGTAAGAGTACGACGGGGTGGAGATCTCTTCTGAATACAACGTTGCAAGGCATCCCAGATGTCTACATCTACATGACTACTCTGCAATTCACATTTAAGTGCTTGGAAGAGGGTTCATCGAACCACAACCATACTATCTCTCTACCATTCCATTCCCGAACAGGGCGCGGGAAAAACGAACACCTAAACCTTTCTGTTCGAGCTCTGATTTCTCTTATTTTATTTTGATGATCATTCCTACCTATGTAGATTGGGCTCAACAAAATATTTTCGCATTCGGAAGAGAAAGTTGGTGACTGAAATTTCGTAAATAGATCTCGCCGCGACGAAAAACGTCTTTGCTTTAGTGACTTTCATCCCAACTGGCGTATCATATCTGCCACATTCTCTCCCCTATTACGTGATAATACAAAACGAACTGCCCTTTTTTGCACCCTTTCGATGTCCTCTGTCAATTCCACCTGGTAAGGATCCCACACCGCGCAGCAATGTTGTAACAGAAGACGAACGAGTGTAGTGTAAGCTGCCCCTTTAGTGGATTTGTTGCATCTTCTAAGTGTCCTGCCAATGAAACACAACCTTTGGCTCGCCTTCCCCACAATATTATCTATGTGGTCTTTCCAACTGAAGTTCGTAATTTTAACACCCTTGTACTTAGTTGAATTGACAGCCTTGAGAATTGCACTGTTTATTGAGTAATCGAATTCCAACGGATTTCTTTTGGAACTCGTGTGGATCACCTCACACTTTTCGTTATTTAGCGTCAACTGCCACCTGCCACACCATAGAGCAATCTTTTCTAAATCGCTCTGCAACTGATACTGGTCTTCGGATGACCTTACTAGACGGTAAATTACAGCATCATCTGCGAACAATCTAAGAGAACTGCTCAGATTGTCACCCAGGTCATTTATATAGATCAGGAACAGCAGAGGTCCCAGGACGCTTCCCTGGGGAACAATAAAGTTCCTGTCCGCGTAGTGTCGTGGCCAGAGGGAGTGTTTGAACTCAGAAGAGTGTTTCTGGAGCCACTCTGTACATGTGAGGTGTCGCATTCTCCAGCTGGAATTGCCCAAGCCCTGCGTAATGCTCAATGGACACAAATGGATGCAGGTGATCAGACACAATGCTTACGTATGTGTCACCTGTAAGAGTTGTATCTAGAAGTATCAGGTATCCCATGTCACTCCAACTGCACGGCCTCACCAGCATGAACAGTCCGCTTCTGACATGCAGGATCCATGGATTCATGTGGTTGTCTCTATACTCGTACACGTCCATCCACTCGATACAATTCGAAACCAGGCTCGTTCGACCAGGCAAGATGTTTCCAGGTGTCAACAGTCCAATGTGTTGGCGGGCCCAGGCGAGGCGTAAAGCTTTGTGTCGTGCAGTCATCAAGGATACACGAGTAGGCCTTCTGCTTTGAAAGCCCATATCGATGTTTCGTTGATGCTGATGGCTCAGCTTTGAAATCTGTAGCAATTTGTGGAAGAGTTGTTCTGTCACGTTGAACGATTCTCTTCAGCCGTCGTTGGTCCCATTCTTGCAGGTTCTTTTTCCGTCCGCAGCGATGTCGGGGATAAGATGTTTTACCGGATTCTTCATTTTTTTTTTTTTTGGTGGGGTTTAAGGGCGCTCAACTACTGAGGTCATTAGCGCCCAGTCACAGCTGTTAGAGCGCATGGAATCTAGTAAAACTCAAGGGGACGGGGGGACACCAGAAAGGCTTGACAAAGATGCAGATAAAATAAGTAAAAAAGTTAGATGTCTTTGGACAAGCCAGTCAAAGTTATAAAACGCAGAACACGAGCAGCTGCTCGAGCGTCATCAGCTAAAATATCCGGTAAAGTAGATGGCAGCGACAAGACAACACGAGACTGACTAAAGCGGGGACACGACAATAAAACATGGCGCACTGTTAATGCCTGACCACCGGATTCTTCATATTCACGATATCTAGTGAAATGGTCGTATGGTAAAATCCCCACTTCATCGCTAAGTCGGAGATGCTGTGTCCCATAGCTCGTTCGCCGACCATAACACCATGTTCAAACTCATTTAAACCTTGATAACCTGCATTGTAGCAGCAGTAACCGATCTGACAACTGCGCCAGACACTTGTTGCCTTTATATAGGCGTTACCGACCACAGCCCCATATTCTCGTTTACATATCTCTGTATTTGAATAGGCATGCCTATACACTTTCTCTGGCGCTTCAGTGTTATGTAGGACATTGATAGTCGCCCTGTGCCGTGAATAGGACTACAGTGCACCATTTCAATAATGTGTTCTTGTTCGTGCAAAGATTGTTTAACTACTTGTTCAGAAGACGAAATGGGGGCTTGGAAGAAACCTGTTTGACGCGTTGTGCTGAAAACTTTGGTAAACGTCTACGATCAGGAGTTCGACGTATCGGAAAGCGCTGCAGAAGCTGTAAACATGCACCTTATCTGCATATTCTTCATTAGTGCAGATGTGTTGCATCTCAGCCAGCCCATCTACAAACACTGTTAAACGATGCTTCTCTCTGCTACATTCTCAGTGCACACCACGATGAATAGCGCCTTCAACAGTATAGTTTAATGACAGGAAGATATCCCGAGCAAAGACGTCGAAAGTAACGATGTAGTAGGGCTAGAATAAAACGCCAAAGAGGTTAAGTGGAGAAGACACAGACACACATGCACGTGCGCCAGTAGTTCAGTAAAAACTGTACATTAGAAGCGTTCTGTCTCGAAAAGTATTCGGAATAGGAAACGTGTCCATGTGAAGTTTATTGCTTCGAGTGAGCGTTCCTGTCATATATTAACCTTTCATTCTGGGACACCCTGCATAATGATTGAAAATTTAGTTCGATTTTCTTCTGTCCCAACTTTTAGGTCCCTGTCCTTCCTATTCCTTACAGCACCAGTTCCCTAATTTTCTGCAAATTTTATCTCACAACAGTAGTGCTAACTGCTCTTCCAGAATAAGCCCGCTCCGCCAGGAGCGACTTTTGTTACTCGAAATGAGCCAACGTAACGGAAGTATGAACAATAGTACAGTTTTCGTTTGTTGGTTGATTTGTTTCTCCGTTTCATTATTTATTTGCTACGACTACACTTTCATAGACATCGAAACACGGACGTAGCAGTTTCGTTGCTGTTGCATTCTTGAAATGCGTACTTTGTGCTGCATACTAAAATCGTGTGCTTGGTACAGCGGGGCAAATGGGGAAACAAAAATTAAACAAGTAACCACCGCCTGCAGACATTGTGATGGACTTTTTTGCTCCGAGAGAGAGAGAGAGAGAGAGAGAGAGAGAGAGAGAGAGAGGTGTAGGTGTGTGTGTGTGTGTGTGTGTGTGTGTGTGTGTGTGTGTAGTGCGGACAACACTGAAGCATTCTCCGGGAGGTCGATACCGACTGGTCGATAGGCCGCCCAGGTATGAGTGCCCACCGCTTCTTCGCCACCCCCACACCCACGTCCGACAACCCCTCGTCTCCCTCCCCCCCCCCCCCCCACCCATGCCTACAACGCCGGCCAAAAAGTGGCCCTCGCGCTGTGACGTCAGAGGCCGCTGTGCAGTACACGCCCAGTGCACCAGCGGCTGCGGCTCGCACCCCAAGCCAAGGACCGAGAGGACGTTTCAGTGCCGCACTGCAACCAAGTCCAATTTTGCCACGTTTGAGTTACGCATTCATCCTTGTAGCCGTGACAGACTTCATCTGTGTGTATCTACGCATTTACTTTGAACACCAGTGACGAGTGGCAGAGGGTACCTCCAAGTGTACAGGGTGTAACACTGGAGACGGACAGTCAATTTTAAAATTAATTTGTCTTTATTGACATCAAATCAATACCCATTAGTTGTCATTTAAGGCACATCAAACTTCTTCGAGAAAAAGTCTCTGCTGGCATGAGAAACTGAGATACAGCTGTTACTGCTTCGCATTTTAATCACTAACGTAAATACGTAAAAGTTTCCAGTTGCTAATAAGCAGAGCGTTGTTATGTTGGTCGCCGGTAATTACTTCTCTGCTTTTAAATTTTCTCCTGTAGTCAGGAAAGAACGGAAAGTATCAACCGAGATTTGCAGAAAGTTTAACACTAATGCTAATGATAGCTGGAGCGGCAGTTTAGTGCCAAGTGCGCTAGGCGCAAGCATTTCACGCTTACGCACAAACAGAGACATCTAAATTGATCTCTACGCCATTCTGTTTCTTCGTCAAGGAGAGTGCGCTTGCCAAGCAAAATAATCCTCTTCGAATATCAAAGTTCTCTATCGCGTCTGTAACTACTCTTACATAGTGTGGGCCGATTGTCAGCTTGAAAACACAATAATGCAATGTTGTTGTTGTTGTTGTTGTTGTCTTCAGTCCTGAGACTGGTTTGATGCAGCTCTCCATGTTACTCTATCCTGTGCAAGCTTCTTCATCTTCCAGTACGTACTGCAACCTACATCCTTCTGAACCAGCTTAGTGTATTCATCTCTTGGTCTCCCTCTACGATTTTTACCCTTCACGCTGCACTCCAGTACTAAATTTGTGATCCCTTGATGCCTCAGAACATGTCCTACCAACCGATCCCTTCTTCTAGTCAACTTGTGCCACAAACTTCTCTTCTCCCAAATCCTATTCAATTCAAACTATTTATTGTTCATGTTTCACTTCCATACATGGCTACACTCCATACAAATACTTTCAGAAACGACTTCCTGACACTTAAACCTATACTCGATGATAACAAACTTCTCTTCTTCAGAAACGCTTTCCTTGCCATTGCCAGTCTACATTTGATATCCTCTCTACTTCGACCATCATCAGTTATTTTGCTCCCCAAATAGCAAAACTCCTTTACTACTTTAAGTGTCTCATTTCCTAATCTAATTCCCTCAGCATCACCCGACATAATTCGACTACATTCCATTATCCTTGTTTTGCTTTTGTTGATGTTCATCTTATATCCTCCTTTCAAGACACCGTCCATTCCATTCAACTGCTTTTCCAAGTCCCTTGCTGTCTCTGACAGAATCACAATGTCATCGGCGAACCTGAAAGTTTTTATTTCTTCTCCCTGGATTTTAATACCTACTCCAAATTTTTCTTTTGTTTCCTTCACTGCTTGTTCAATATACAGATTGAATAACATCGGGGAGAGGCTACAACCCTGTCTCACTGCCTTCCCAACCAGTGCTTCCCTTTCATGCCCCTCGACTCTTATAAATGCCATCTGGTTTCTGTACAATTTGTAAATAGCCTTTCGCTGCCTGTATTTTACCCCTGCCGCCTTCAGAATTTGAAAGAGAGTATTCCAGTCAACATTCTCAAAAGCTTTCTCTGAGTCTACAAATGCTAGAATGCATTGCTGATGGGCGATGGCTATATTGGGTATCTCGCTCGTGCTTCCATTGCCTATTGGTTGCGATGTGGAGCGTGCTTGACCGGTTGCCTACGTAACAGGCGCCTGCCACCTGCGTTCCCCACGACCCGGGCAGTCAGAACGGCAGGTGTGTTCAGATAAGAGACCCGCGGTCGCCGGGGACGTCAGTTTTTTGTGCCTGGACTGAGTTGAGGAGAAACGCACCTGGCCGCTTGCTTACCTGCCCAGCACCCTGCACAAAAGCCTCCCAAGCCAGATGGAACAAGGTGCTTCCTTCTCTAAATCCTCGCACGAACGAAAAAATGGCTGACATCGAAATAAGTGTGCAAGTAATAGAAAAGCAACTGGAATCACTCAACAGAGGAAAGTCCACTGGACCTGACGGGATACCAATTCGATTCTACACAGAGTACGCGAAAGAACTTGCCCCCCTTCTAACAGCCGGGTACCGCTAGTCTCTAGAGGAACGGAGGGTTCCAAATGATTGGAAAAGAGCACAGGTAGTCCCAGTCTTCAAGAAGGGTCGTCAAGCAGATGCGCAAAACTATAGACCTATATCTCTGACGTCGATCTGTTGTAGAATTTTAGAACATGTTTTTTTTCCTCACGTATCATGTCATTTCTGACAATCCAGAATCTACACTGTAGGAATCAACATGGATTCCGGAAACAGCGATCGTGTGAGACCCAACTCGCTTCATTTGTTCATGAGACCCGGAAAATATTAGATACAAGCTCCCAGGTAGATGCTATTTTACTTGACTTCCGGAAGGCGTTCGATACAGTTACGCACTATCGCCTGATAAAGTAAGAGCCTACGGAATATCATACCAGCTGTGTGGCTGGATTGAAGAGTTTTTAGCAAACAGAACACAGCATGTTGTTCTCAATGAAGACACGTCTACAGACGTTAAAGTAACCTCTGGCGTGCCACAGGGGAGTGTTATGGGACCATTGCTTTTCACAATATACACATATAAATGACCTAGTTGATGATGTCGGAAGTTCTATGCGGCTTTTCGCGGATGATGTTTTAGTATACAGAGAAGTTACAGCATTAGAAAACTGCAGTGAAGTGCAGGAAGATCTGCACCGGATAGGCACTTGGTGCAGGAAGTGGCAACTGACCCTTAGACAAATGTAATGTATTGTGAATACATAGAAAGAATGATCCTTTACTGTATGATTATATGATAGCGGAACAAACACTGGTAGCAGTTACTTCTGTAAAATATCTGGGAGTGTCCGTACGGAACGATTTGAAGTGGAATTATCAAATAAAATTAATTGTTGGTAAGGCGGGTGCCAGGTTCAGATTCATTGGGAGAGTCCTTAGAAAATGTAGTCCATCAACAAAGGAGATGGCTTACAAAACACTCGTTCGGCCTATACTTGAGTATTGCTCATCAGTGTGGGATCCGTACCAGATCGGGTTGACGGAGGAGATAGAGAAGATCCAAAGAAGAGCGGCGCTTTTCGTCACAGGGTTATTTGGTAACCGTGATAGCTTTACAGAGATGTTTAGCAAACTCTAATGGCAGATTCTGCAAGAGAGGCGCTCTGCATCGCGGTGTAGCTTGCTGTCCAGGTTTCCAGAGGGTGCGTTTCTGGATGAGGTATCGAATATATTGCTTCCCCCTACTTATACCTCCCGAGGAGAAATTAAGAGAGATTCGAGCGCGCGCACGGAGGATTTCCGGCGGTCGTTCTTCCCGCGAACCATACGCGACTGGAACAGAAAAGGGAGGTAATGCAGTGGCACGTAAAGTGCCCTCCGCCACACACCGCCGGGTGGCTTGCGGGGTAGAAATGCAGATGTATGTCAGACTCAGGTATAAGACGAAACCACCACAGCTGTCTTGATACAAATGTGTTGTCACCGCCGGTTTCATTCGAAAGAACAGTATCAGGCTACACCACAAGCAGTCTTTATAAGAATTTTCCACGGAGTTGTGCCTGTAGCATGTACATATCGTATGTACACGCTACGGGCAAATTCTCCATCGGCAACCAGGAAGAAACACGGCGGGCAGTGAGCGCGTAAGCCGCTCCACTCTGTCGACAGGCTACAGCTGGCCAGGTTAATGCAAAGTGACTTGTTAGCTGTGTGGCAGGAGAGCGGGAGTGAGTGGGGGAGGGTGCTTTCAGGGACGACGCAGGCTGTGAAAGCAGAGCGGACAGCCACCGCCTCTTGCGGACGGCAGCTTTCTGTATAATGTACAGTGTACAGAGAACCCGCGCCCGCTCT
This sequence comes from Schistocerca serialis cubense, assembly GCF_023864345.2. Lineage (NCBI taxonomy): Eukaryota > Metazoa > Arthropoda > Insecta > Orthoptera > Acrididae > Schistocerca > Schistocerca serialis. The sequence continues at coordinate 95,456,291 of NC_064647.1, forward strand.
CTCTCGAGAGCTGTACTTATTAAAGCGCTGCCTTCTGTGCGGTGCTTCAGGCGGCCACATACTGCGAACGAGGCTCGCCGGGCAGCGCGGGCCGCCACTTCAAAAAGGAAACAGGGTTTCATCTCCTCCGTACCCGCCACCGGACGCAGTCGCCGCGGCTTTTGAAGCTCGAATCTCTCTCGTGCTTAGCACGAAAGGGTGGCCCGTCGAACAAGCGCATCTGAAGGTGTGCCCCGGACGTCAATTTTGTATAGCAGCAAGACGCAATTCTTGAGAAAAGCTCGAGAAGAAAACCACTTTTCAAGATGTGACTTCCAGCCCTCTTAAACTATAAAATATTGGGGGCGTATTCACACGGGTGCTGGCACCTGCGCACTGTGTTTTATTAGACAGCAATCATCTGTGAGTGCGTGCCTATTTTGATGTACTAAAAAAGTATGACACACCCTTCAAACTCTAGGAAAAAAAATCTACTTTTAAGATTTCCGAGCGCTGTTAAGTATAAAACGTTTCGAGCAATTGAACAGAGCCACGGACAGATTGATGCGTAGCGTTCTGGTTTTGTAAGTGATAAGATGGTACTTCCTTAATCCATGGTAGCGACTCTTTTTTTACTTTTATTTGAAATCTATATTTAATATCTAACTGAATAATATATATTGTAATTCTGAAATTGTAATTCTGTGAGAGACAGCAAATGACTTGGAAGAGCAGTTGAACGGAATGGACAGTGTCTTGAAAGAAGGATATAAGATAAACATCAACAAAAGCAAAACGAGGATAATGGAATGTAGTCGAATTAAGTCGGGTGATGCTGAGGGAATTAGATTAGAAAATGAGGCACTTAAAGTAGTAAAGTAGTTTTGCTATTTGGGGAGCAAAATAACTGATGATGGTCGAAGAAGAGAGGATATAAAATGTAGACTGGCAATCGCAAGGAAAGCGTTTCTGAAGAATAAAAATTTGTTAACATCGAGTATAGATTTAAGTGTCACGAAGGCGTATTTGTACGGAGTGTAGCCATTTATGGAAGTGAAACCATGGACGATAAATAGTTTGGACAAGAAGAGAATAGAAGCTTTCGAAATGTGCTGCTACAGAAGAATGCTGAAGATTAGATGGGTAGATCATATAACTAATGAGGAGGTACTGAATAGGATTGGGGAGAAGTCTGTGGCACAACTTGACTGGAAGAAGGGATCGATTGGTAGGACATGTTCTGAGGCATCAAGGGATCACCAATTTAGTATTGGAGGGCAGCGTGGAGGGCAAAAATCGTAGAGGGAGACCAAGAGATGAATACACTAAGCAGATTCAGAAGGATGTAGGTTGCAGTAGGTACTGGGAGATGATGAAGCTTGCACAGGATAGAGTAGCATGGAGAGATGCATCAAACCAGTCTCAGCACCGAAGACCACTCTTGATGAACTGTGGTATCGTGTTGAAGCTGCATGGGCAACTGCACCTGTACACGCCATCCAAGCTCTGTTTGACTCAATGCCCAGGCGTATCAAGGCCGTTATTACGGCCAGAGGTGGTTGTTCTCGGTATTTATTTCTCAGGATCTATGCACCCAAATTGCGTGAAAATGTAATCACATGTCAGTTCTAGTATAATATATTTGTCCCGTTTGTCATCTGCATTTCTTCTTGGTGTAGCAATTGTAATGGCCAGTAGTGTACAGTCACAATACATTTTGCAGACAGCATCGACATACGCCGCTGAATGTACGAGTACCTGCACAAATACATCGTTGTGCGATACGGAGTGCAGAAGACATGGCGCTTGAAAAAAAAAAAATTCGAATGATACATGAAGTTTTAATACATTTATACTTTAGTACTAAGACACTAATACAATCAACTTAAGGAAATCCCTGACACCAGGTAACTTTTGACAGCTTCCAACAACGAAGTGCATATGCTGTAGGCGAAAGCAATAGCCATCTATAGGGCTACGAAAAAGCGCTGCCACACAGACGATTGTAACGCTGTGGACACGAGAGGCAGCTGCACTTATACGTTTGTACATTACGCATATTCCTTTGTACGACTGTTTCATAATTTCAAAGGTGCTTCCAAGAATACACTACAAACACAGCTCAAGTTCTGTTTCTGTTTCTAATACAAAATTTAGCAGAATGAATGCCCAAGCAATGTTTGGTCTGTCTGTAACTTACATATAGTATCAATCCTTACAGATACTAGACTATGTAAATTTGTATTTGATGCTTCACATATTTTTATCAGTTTTTAATTCTTCTTCACCATCATCATCATCATCATCATCACCACCACCACCACCAACGTTCATATAATCATCTTCATAACATTAGCATCACCTTCACTGTGATTCCCTCCAGCCTAAGACGCAGAACCAGTGTATGACACACTGGTTCTGCAACACTCACTCACATCTGTGCTGGCTGTACAGCCAGTAATCACCACCACTGTGGTGAAACCGCCAGACACCACACTTGCTAGGTGGTAGCCTTTAAATCGGCCGCGGTCCGTTAGTATACGTCGGACCCGTGTGTCGCCACTATCAGTGATTGCAGACCGAGCGCCGCCACACGGCAGGTCTAGTCTAGAGAGACTCCCTAGCACTCTCCCCAGTTGTACAGCCGACTTTGCTAGCGATTGTTCACTGCCTACATACGCTCTCATTTGCAGAGACGACAGTTTAGCATAGCCTTCAGCTACGTCATTTGCTACGACCTAGCAAGGCGCCATATTCAGTTACTAACAGATAATATTGTGAATCATGTACCGTCAAGAGCGACGTTCATCATTAATGGATTAAAGTTAAGTGTCAAACTAATTACGTCCGCTTTCTGAATTCTCATTCCTTGTCATGTTCCAGACCTCACGTCAGTATAGTTCTTCCCTCCTCACGCCAGCCTGCTTGAGCTAAAACGCGTGCATTTCGGCCTCCACTAGTAACACGGTGTTGGCTCTTCTGCCGCCACCACCACCACCACCACCACCACCACCACCACCACCTTCTTCTTCTTCTTCTTCTTCTTGTTGGTCTCCCTAAAAAACTACATAAAAGACTCTTTGCTTTCATGCCATCGTTCACTTCCTTTTATTTACGAAGCAGTGTCAGTGGCCTCAAAGTCACGTTTATATGTACAGACTATCCAATAAAGGAGCCCTTGAAGTCAAAATTAAATGTCTCGATTATTAAGATTGAGGCAACGGCCTTGCCGCAGTGCCTACACCGGTTCCCGTGAGATCACCGAAGTTAAGCGCTATTGGGCGTGGTCAGCACTTGGATGGGTGACCATCCAGGCCGCCATGTGCTGTTGCCATTTTTCGGGGTGCACTCCCCATCGTGATGCCAATTGAGGAGCTACTGGACCGAATAGTAGCGGCTTCGGTCAAGAATACCATCTTATGACCGAGAGAGCGGTGTGGTGACCCCACGCCCCTCCTATCCGCATCCTCCACCGAGGATGACACGGGAGTCGGATGGTCCCGGTAGGCCACTTTGGCCTAAAGACTGAGTATATTAAGATTGACAGACGAGCGCGAAAAACGGTATGTTTATAGTGAAAGCTGGAAGAATTTTATACAGAAGTCATACAGAAGTTTCGATAAGTTCGAAAAGCTGCTAGCAGACGGCGCTGTACACTGTACAGCTCGTACACTATCAGTGTGCATAATCAAACTCATCCTCCGCAGGCTGCCTTTGCAAGCACATTACAATATGCTCTGTATGTCCACCACTCGCAGTGCGGGGACGGTGCAAACGAACAATGAAAATTTTCCATCACATCCTATAGTGTCACAACGGAACTGGATTCAGATGCCACATTCATTGCCTATTCTGGCTCGTCCAGCGTGGTGGGATGGTTCCGATAGAGGTACACAGTGTCTTTCTATGTGCCCCACTGAAAGTAGTCGCAAGGACTCGGATGGGGCCAGCATGAAGGCCGATCCATTCCCGTGCGAGAACATCTGCAATACTCCAGCGCAATGACTCTATTCCCGAAGTGTTCATCAGGAAAGCGAAACGCCTACTACGTGAGATGAGGCGGGCTAATCTTACTTGAACCACGCAGTGCCTCGTCCTCTTCCAACGCCTGCTGTGGGGCTACAGATTGTTCCAAAATTGCAACGTAACGTTCAGTAGTGATCATTTCTCGCAACCGAACCAGTAACTTTGGGAGGCTACAGTGGTCTCGTTTCACACACATTTACGGAATCCCAAAACCTCTAGTACTGTTTATTTACGACTCCACTCAAGCGAACCAGATGCAGCCAACACCAAATCGTTCATCATTAACCACTGTGATAATCCGTTCCGTACATGTCGTATAGGTGTGGTATTATGTCTTTGGATTTTGAATGGAAACGTGTGTAGGTTCTGTCTCAGCATTTTCCGCTTATTGGAACGCTTCAAGTCAGTCTTCGGATGGATTTGCTTGAAATGGTTCAAATGGCTCTCAGCACTATGGGAGTTAACATCTGAGGTCATCAGTCCCCTAGAAATTAAAACTACTTAAACCTAACTAACCTAAGGACATCGCACACATCCATGCCCGAGGCACGATTCGAACCAGCGAGCGTAGCGGCAGCGCGCTTCCGGACTGAAGCGCCTAGAACCGCTCGCCCGGCTGATTTGCTTGAAGTTTGCTCAATTATTCCTGAAACTTAAGCGACATTTTCAGGAGTAACTTCTTGCTGGGGGGCCAACATTCCCCACTAGATCATCAGCCACACTGCCAGTTGGAATCTGGCGAAGGGCTTGTGACGAGTTTTCGCATCGAGTCCTTTTGGAACATTAAATCGTGTTTGGAAATCTCTGTTCTCAGCTGAGAATTTATGTCGGACGGCAAACGTGTCCGGATGGCCGAGACGGTTAAGGAAACCGATCGAGAACAGCGGAGCATCCGGTTCGAGTCCCGGTCTAGCGTAGATTTTCAACTTTCACGACTACATTACCACAATGATCTGTGCGGCTAGAAGTCACGAGTTGCCCACCTTTCGGTTCCCATCCTGTATTTCGTATAAAAATCGTTGCTTTACGATGACTCCCTTCGTCGCTGACTTTTCATATCGGTCTATCTTCGCTCATTTTAAGTCATTGTAGAAGACGAGTGAGTGGTACCTTTCCAGTACGGATCTCCAGCCTCTCACCGCTATTGGAAACTTCCGCTGCCCTCCGCGGTTGCCGGCGTAACGTGACGTGAAGTGAAGTGAAGTGAAATGGGCGCCGACAAGAGAGAAAGGACTTGGCGGTGGGGCACGACAAGGGAGGGGTATGATGTTCAGGCAGGGGGGGAGGGGGAACCGGGAGGAGAGAAAGGAATGAGGTGGGGGGGGGGGGGGGGAGAGACACGGAGGGGAGGAGCCATTGCGCGCAATCACAGCACCCCTGAGCTGCTGCGCAGCTAACTGACCTGTGACAAGGTGTGCCGAGAGAGGCCTACTGCCAGCTGGGTCTGCTCAACAGATCCAGTCCACAGTAGTACGATCCTTCTGATGCTACCGTGCAAGGAATGAGTGTGTGAATTCCTCAGGGATCAAACTGCTGAGGTCATCAGTCCCTAGACTTACACACTACTTAAACTAACTTACGATGAGAACAACACACACACCCATGCCCGAGAGAGGACTCGAACTTCCGGCTGGGGCACAGCGCAATCCGTCACATGGCGCCTCAAACCGGGCGGCCACTCAACGCGGCTACCGTGCAAGGAGTCGATCGAGTCGAAAGCGAAGCAGAGGAAACGGGCCAGCAGTCATTTGATCGGAGCGGAGCCGGAGAATATATGCGGAGTTACCGCCTACTGTGCTCCGAAAGGGTGTCAAATTTAATTACACTATCTAATCGCAAGCTGTAAAAAATATTTATTTCCAAAACGGAAAGCATTAACCAGTATCAAGACATACGTCACACAAAACTTCCTGTAAGATTAAAACTGTATGCCTGATCGAGACTCAAACTCGGGACCTTTGCCTTTCGCTGGTAAGTGCTCTACCAACTGAGTTACCCAAGCACGACTCACGACCCGTCCTCTGATTCACTTCCGCCATTATCTTGTCCCCTTACCTCGAAAACTTCACAGAAGCTCTCCTGCAAACCTTGCAAGACTAGCGCTCCTGGAAGAAAGACTTGTAAGATTCTCAGGAGAGCTTCTGTGAGGTTTGGAAGGTAGGAGACGAGGTACTGGCAGAAGTGAAGCTGTAAGGATGGGTCGTGAGTCGTGCTTGGGTCGCTCAGTTGGTAGAGCACTTTCCTGCGAAAGGCAAAGGTCCCGAGTTTGAGTCTCGGTCCGGCACACACTTTTAATCTGGCCTGAAGTTTGATATCAGCGCTGACCTAGCTACATTGTGAAAATTTCATTCTCGTATCACATTCCAGGTCCTTATTAAAATGTGAGTGTGCAAAGGAGGCCTAACTAAGATTAAAATATGTTAGTGCATCCCTGGTATATGACATGAGAGTATCCAGTTCTAGGTCTCCCAGAAAGCCTCTCAGGGATGCACTGTTGTAACACACTTTAGCCTAGCTGAAACTTTGTTATGCATCTTTTGCGGGCTTATATTTTAATATGCACCCGAAGAATGGACATGGGTCTTGAAACCGCGTAGAGGTTGCCTTTTTAGAAATAAATAACTTGTTACAAGTGGAGTGGATTCTATCACTGATAGAGGATAACAGCTGTGGATGTCCCATGAATCAATCAAAAGCATCCGGAAACCGCTATGTAATGCGGAACTGATCACTAGATATCCTGTACGAAAGAAGGCACGGAGGACTGCTTTGACAGAAGAGAAGCTGGAACAGAAAATGGGTCGGTGAGGATAGCTCACTGATACCTAAAGTGAACTAGTCCTCGGACGTCACCTGGACACATTTCAACCCTTCTGAAGTTTCCCAAGTCAAGTGTGGTTGATGTGAGTGCCAAGGGGAATCGCGAAGGAAAAAGCACAGGAAGGAAGGAAGATTGGCGTTCAACGCCTCGTCGACATCGAGGTCATTAGAGCCGAAGCACGAGCTCGGATTGGATGGGGAAGGAAAACAATCATCTAGGCATTTGCCTGGAGCGATTTAGGGAAATCACGGGATACCTAAATCTGGATGGGCGGTTCGTCTTCGCGAATTCGAGTCCGGCGTGTAACCATTGCGCTACCTCGCTCGCTCAAAGCTGAACCAAGACCAGGCAAGACCATGTGTACTGTCAACCGTGGACCGTCGACCACTGCAGTTCGTGGTCGTGAATAATAGAATGAAATCAGCGAAAGGAATGAGTCGTGAGATACCAGCAGCCCAGCTAGCACATTGTGCGAGGGGAGTCGAACAGAGTGGGATACAATGATCGAGCGACACCTCATTAACCACTTACTTCTGTAGGCAAAGCTAACCGACGCTGTAGGTGGTGGAAAAGTGCGACGCCGCTGGACAGTGGATGACTGGGAAAGATTGATTTGGAGTGATGAACAAACTAAAAGCCGTAGCAATCCTATGGAAGTCTCTGAGTTCGGTGAATGCCTGGACAACGTTACGTGCCCTCATGTGTGGTGACAACAGCTAAGTACAGAGGAGGTTGTGTCACGGTATAGTGGTGTTTCGCATGTTTAGGGTGTGATCTCCTTAAAGAAAATGCTACGTCTGGAAGGATAAAGACACATATTATAGCACTGTGTACTGCGTGAATTACGAGAACAGCTCTGAGATTATGGTTCTTCCAACATGACAATGCACTGTGTCAGAGAATAGCATCTGTGAGGCGATGGTTTGTGGACAATAACTTTCCCAAAGTGGAATGGCCTGCCCAGAATCACGACCTGTGCCCAACGGGACACCTCTGGGCCGAGGTAGAATGGAATCTTTGTTCCAGACCCCAGCATTCAACATTCTTATCATTGTTTACTTGGATAAAGTAATAACTGTAATGAAAATGATGTAACTGGTTATTTAGCTTAGATCAAGTTTTACCTTACACACGACACTACACATCACGCACACAAAACGCAGAAATAAGGAAGCCAACGATGCACAGATAATATACCGATTATGCCCTGTGTAAAGCACTTATGACTTTTACAAATGTAATATAAAAGTAATACAAATATTAAGAATTTTCAAAAAGGCTGCACTTCAGCAATAGTTACAGAACAGCAAGTGAATAAGACAGCAGACCAGTTACAATAAATGGTGGTTTCCAATTAATCTTAACCACAGTTTCAACGGATTTAAACAAGTCTTCTTCAGAAGGACAATACACATACATCAGTAGACTGTTCGCTTTACTAACTGACTGTTTGCTGATGTAAGGTTTGCTTCTTGCCTTTGTGAAGAAGACGAGTTTAAGGCCTTTGAAACCATGGTTAAGTTTAATTGAAAATTATTTATTGCAACTGGTTGGCTATCTTATTCACTGCTGATAAAAATACATGCCTATACACATAAATTGATCAAATGCATTTCCGAGGCCTGTTTTGTATGCTACCTCGAATTAAAAATGGCTCTGAGCACTATGGGACTTAACTTCTGAGGTCATCAGTCCCCTAGAGCTTAGAACTACTTAAACGTAACTAACCTAAGGACGGCACACACATCCATGCCCGAGGCAGGATTCGAACCTGCGACTGTAGCGTTTGCGCGGTTCCAGACTGTAGTGCCTAGAACCGCTCGGCCACTCCGGCCGGCACCTCGAATTAAATAAGAATTAATAGCTCTTATTGAAACTTAGAAATATCAAACTAGTTTCACATTCTCTACCGGTACAGAAATCATGAAAATATGACCTGCCTTAGTAACAATGTGTGAGGTCATTTCTAAATGGCAGCAGATGAATAAATAACAAATCACTATCTTATAAATCAGTATCTTCTTCTGCTGAGTTATTGTTTCGATTTTATGCACAATGTTTCCACCATAGATCCAGTTGTCTTCTTCAGGTGCTGCGAGTTTTGCTGCTGCTATGTGTGCTCACTGTCTAGACTCCAACGACTCTATGAACCAGAGTTTTTAATGTATCGTAGGGTACCGAAGGCTATCGTAAGCAAGCGTTGACTACGGTAGTTATCCCAGTAGCCTTGGTCAGTTAAGACTGTACCGGCGTTACCTGTATGTTACGGGTGCTGCATATCTGTGGATCTTTCCCTCACAACGATCGCTTTGCGTACGCCATCAGTGGTGTAATAGAGTCCAATAGTAACTGGAAGTGGTGAGCCGGCTGGAAAACGAGTGAGGATGTATAAAGGGCCACATAACCAACGGAACATTTTTGTTCTACACAATTATCCTCCTGTCCATTAAGAATAAATACTATTTATAGCAAAATTTGAATTGTCAATGTTTAATACAGGTTTCATTCAAAAATTGTTCATTTGTAACGCAAAACAAAAGGATGTTGCAATATAATTTTAAAAAACCATACAGATTTGTCATACAGCACCAGGAAACGCTAATTCTTCACGGAAATAAAAAAAAAAGAAAAACAAAGAAACCACGCACAACGAAAATGTGACAAACATTGCTTCGTCGACCTTATATAAAACACATTTCTATAATTCATTAACAACTTCACAGTCATCAATAATAATAACAGGAAACCATTGCCTCTGATCATGAAGAAGACCGTTCTACTGACTAAAAAATAACAATTATTATATAGATCTTTTTATGTTTGTGTGGGGAAACAGTACTTGCACCAAAAGCAATTGCTTTGGTTACACACAAGCGCAGAAGCTACGCGATCAACTAACTTTTATTAATTACAAAACGCAATTTGTATTCTGCAACGATCCAAAATACGCAATGGACTGACTTTGCTGTGCGGTTCTAATTATGTGTAAAACAAACAGACAAACAAAAAACAAAGAGAAGCCGTCAGCTCCGTTAATCTCGCACGCTCTCATGTGTGTTTCTCTCCCTAGCAACGCTACCAATACCACCGGTAAACTTACCATTTACTATGTCATTTATATACTGTAGCAAAACAGAATTTTAGTAATGGTAGAGCGCACTCTACAGTGGACTTGTTGGTGGCGCGCAAGTATTTATTGCTGACTTCGATTCCCGGCCCTCGCTATGCCCTTTGACGCTTTTATTTTCTGGTGTTCCGTGAAACTCCAATTCACTCAGCGTTACCCAGCTCTGGCGAAGGTCATGGCGGCAGAGATCGTAATATTGAGTGCCGGCCCCACGCGATGTTGAAATTGAGACCTCCGCCCTAGTTTATTAGTTTTCTATGCCGCTGAGATGATGCAGATACAATTAGCTTAACAACAGCTCGCTGGCAGATGTACAAGCAGCAACTCTTCCCACGTTCCATTATACAGGGTGATTCAAAAAGAATACCACAACTTTAAAAATGTGTATTTAATGAAAGAAACATAATATAACCTTCTGTTATACATCATTACAAAGAGTATTTAAAAAGGTTTTTTTTCACTCAAAAACAAGTTCAGAGATGTTCAATATGGCCCCCTCCAGACACACGAGCAATATCGACCCGATACTCCAACTCGTTCCACACTCTCTGTAGCATATCAGGCGTAACAGTTTGGATAGCTGCTGTCATTTCTCGTTTCAAATCATCAATGGTGGCTGGGAGAGGTGGCCGAAACACCATATCCTTAACATACCCCCGTAAGAAAAAATCTCAGGGGGTAAGATCAGGGCTTCTTGGAGGCCAGTGATGACGTGCTCTGTCACGGGCTGCCTGGCGGCCGATCCATCGCCTCGGGTAGTTGACGTTCAGGTAGTTACGGACAGATAAGTGCCAATGTGGTGGCGCTCCATCCTGCTGAAATATGAATTGTTGTGCTTCTTGTTCGAGCTGAGGGAACAGCCAATTCTCTAACATCTCCAGATACTGTAGTCCAGTTACAGTAGCACCTTCGAAGAAAAAGGGACCAAACACTTTATTGGCTGAAATGGCGAACAAATGTACAACTAAATGAAACTTTATAGCTCCCTTAATTCGCCGACAGATAGTGCTTAGCTCTGCCTTTTGTCGTTGCAGAGTTTTAAATTCCTAAAGTTGTGGTATTCTTTTTGAATCACCCTGTATAATGGAACGGGAAAAAAACTTCTGTATACGTGCAATAAAAGGCACCCTCTGCCGCGCACTTCGTAACAGCTGGCGCTGTTGCGATATCTCTCGACGCTGCGTCCTACCCGCGCAAAGTCTTTGCGGTTTTCCTCGTGTCGCAATTTCCTCCGGTCTACGGCTGCATTGTCGGTATGGGGCATAGCTGGCGATTGAAGTCGGTGCCTTGCACTGAAGAAACACACACACACACACACACACACACACACACACACACACACACACACACACACAAACGCCTGTAACTTTATTTTTGCTTTTATTTCCTTTATTTTTGACCGTTGGTGCAGCTCAGATTTCGTGTTCAGACCATGCACCAATGCCGCAAGTCAAGAATTTAACACAATATGCAACCGCCCAAATAAATACGACGCTCCTCAGATACATACATTCTTGAACGATAATACAATGTGTACAACTTTGCTTCCGCCGTTTTTTCCCCAACATTTGAGGCCTTAATGAAACAAATTGCTTACACATGTATCATTCAAATTATTTTCCATTGCTGCCCACTACTTTCTCCCATCTTTCGGGCAGTGTACAAATCCCGCGCAGAAAAAATTGTTCATCTTTTGAAGCGATCCACGAATCGATCCAATTTGTGACTTCTTCATGAGATCGGAAGTGTTGGTCAGCCAGGCCATGCGCCATTGATCTAAAAAGGTGACAGTCAGAGGGAACAATGTCTGGAGAATACGGCGGATAGGGTAGGACTTCCCTTTTTAACGTTTCCGTTTTGACCTCTTTTGCAGCGTGGGGTCGAGCTTTGTCGTGCTGCAAAATCACTTTATCGCGACTCTCGCTGTATTGCGGCCGTTTGTCTTTTAATGCTCTGCTCAAACGCATTAATTGCGTTCGACAACGAGCACCTGTGACTGTTTCACTTGGTTTTAACACCTCACAGTACACGACGCCGAGCTGGTCCCACCAAATGCAGAGCGTGATCTTGGAGCCGTGAATATTCGGTTTGGCCCACGGCGTGGAAGCAAAGCCGAGATATCCATGATTTTTTGCGTTTAGGGTTATCGTAACGAACCCATTTTTCGTCCCCGGTCACAATGCGATGCAGAAATCCATTTTTGCCTCTGAAGCAGCTGTTCACAAACACACAAACGCCGTTCAACGTCTCTTGGTTTCAGCTCACACGGTACCCAAGTTCCTTCTTTCTGAATCATGCCCATAGCCTTGAAACGTTTTGAAATGACTTGCTGTGTCACTCCCACTAATCGTGCCAGTTCTTCTTCAGTTTGACGCGAGTCTTCACTCAGCAGGGTCTCCAATTCTGCATCTTCGAAAACATTCTCTCTTCCACCAATACGCCGTTCTACGACGTTAAAATCGCCGTTCTTGAAGCGTTGAAACCACTCACGACACGTTCTTTCACTAACAGCCTCCTTACCATACGTACCTGAGAGCATTCGATGAGACTCAGGTTCGAATCCTGCCTCCGGCATGGATGTGTGTGCTGTCCTTAGTTTAGTTAGGTTTAAGTAGTTCTAAGTTCTAGGGGACTGATGACCTCAGAAGGTAAGTCCCATAGTGCTCAGAGCCATTTGAACCATTTGATGAGACTCAGTCGCTGTTTTCGTCGTATTGAAACAAAACAGTAACACCTCCTGCAAATGACGAGAATTATGCTCGTAAACTGACATTTTCAATCAAGAACAACTTTACGTTGCAGACACAAATCGACTAATGTTTGCATGAGGTTATATTGACCGAGGTTCAAGCTAACTGCCTGACGCCTGCGATCTATTTTTTTCTACCCCTACTTACGGCTGTCGCCACCTATCCGCAAACGGTGGAAGCAAAGTTGTACACCTTGTATAAAAAATATTCAAAACAATTCTTTATATGGGAACATCACATATGAACGTCAACTTCATACATCTATGGATGTTTAGACAACGAATACATACGCTGAAGCGCCAAAGAAACTGGTACACGCATACGTATTCACATAAAGGGATACGTAAGCAGGCAAAATACGGCGCTGCGATCGGCAGCACCTATATAAGACAAGAAGTGCCTGTCGCAGTTGCCATATCTGTTACTGCTGCTACAATGGAAGGTTATCAAGATAAGTGAGTTTCAACGTCGCCTCATAGTCGGCACACGAGCGATGGGACACAGCACCTCCGAAGTAGCGATGTTGTCGGGATTTTCCCGTACGACCATTTCGCAAGTGTACCGTGAATGTCGAAAAACATCGCTGTGGCCGGAAGAAGATCCTGCAAGAACTGGACCAACGATCACTAAGAGAACGGTTCAACGTGACATAATTGCAACCCTCCCGCAAATTGCTGCAGATTTCAGTGCTGCGCCATCAACAAGTGCCAGCCTGCGAAACATCATCGATATGGTCTTTCGGAGCCGAATGCCACTCGTGTAGCATTATTGACTGCACGACACAAAGCTTTACGCCTCGCCTGGGCCCATCAACGCCGACATTGGTCTGTTGATGATTGGAAACATATTGCCTGGTCGCACGAGTCTCGTTTCATATTGTATCGGGTGGGTGAAAGTGTACGAGTATGGAGGCAACCTCATGAATCGATGGACGCTGCATATCAGCAGGGGAGTGTTCCAGCTGGTGGTGGCTCTGTAATGGTACGGGGCGTGTGCAGATGGAGTGATATGGGACCCCTGATACGTCTAGATACGACTCCGACAGGTGACACGAACGTAAGCATCCGGTGTGATCACCTGTATCCATTGTGCATTCCGACGGACTTGGCAATTCCAGCAGGACAATGTGATAGCCCAGAGTCGTACCCCCCCCCCCCCCCCCGCCCCCGCGCACTCTTACGGATTTATGGACAGCCCTGCAGGATTCATGGTGTCAGTTCCCTCCAGCACTACTTCAGACATTAGTCGAGTCCATGCCATGTCCTGTTGCGGCACTTCTGCTTGTTCGCGGAGGCCCTACACGATATGAGGCAGGCGTAAGAGTTTTTTTGGTTCTACAGATCCTAAATAAAAATTTGCGCTCACCCAAATATTAAATTATCATGTCGTTTTACACGTGGCATCAGCATTCATCAGCAAGGTAGATGTAGGGATACACACCACTTTAGTAACATGTGTACACACACACACACACACACACACACACACACACACACACACACACACACACACACACACACACACACAAACGCGCGCGGAGAACGATCTTGATAAAGGCGACCAGCAGCTCTTCTATTTCCGTGAGCTTCGCCATTCGGGAGGATCATATTCTGCAGACGTGTAGCCAACCATGCTGCTCTAACAAAGGCGTGAATTAGGCTCGAACCGGGTCAGAGAGGCATGACAGACGTCAAATGTCATAGCCAATGCGACACAGGAACCCTTCTCCATGACTATCCTGTTGCAAATCTACCTAGCGAACACGTCATGAAACGGTTGTAGCACGGAAACGGTACGTGAAATAGCTTGCGCGTCACAAGGCTGGTCGTGTCAATTTGTTGTGGAACGTCGTGTCACAGACGATGAAACATGGGGTTCATCACTTCGAACCGGAAAAAAAACGGCGATCCATCGGCTGTCGCCACACCACCTCTCCTTCGAAGAAAAAGTTCGAAGCCGCACCCACAGCCGGTAAATTCATGGCGGTGGTCTTCTGGCACTCAGAAGCTGTTATTCTGTCTGATGTCTCTTCCGATGGTGCAACGATCAACTCGGAAGCGTACTGTGCTACGCTAAGGAAACTGAAGAAACGACTTCACCGTGTTCGTCGCCACAAAAGTGCAAATCAACTTCTCCTTTCCATGAGAACGTACCGCCTCAGGCTACGCAACCGAGAGGAGCTCACTAAAGTTCCTCATGCACCCAACAGCCCGGAACTCACACCTTACGACTTCCATCTGTTTGGGACAATGAAGGATGCACTCTGCGGTAAGCAGTACGTGGATCTACATCTACATCGCAATCCACTATACGATGCGTGGCGGAGGGTACCTCGTACCACAACTAGCATCTTCTCTTCCTGTTCCACTCCCAAACAGAACGAGGGATAAATGACTGCCTATTTGCCTCTGTACGAACCCTAATCTCTCTTATCTGTGTGGTCTTTCCGCGAAATGTAAGTTGGCGGCAGTAAAACCGTACTGCAGTCAGCCTCAAATGCTGGTTCTCTAAATTTCCTCAGTATCGATTCACGAAAAGAACGCCTCCTTTCCTCCAGAGACTCCCACCCGAGTTCTTGAAGCATTTCCGTAACACTCGCGTGATGATCAAACCTACCAGTAACAAATCGAGCAGCCCGCCTCTGAATTGCTTCTATGTCCTCCCTCAATCCGACCTGATAGGGATCCCAAACGCTCGAGCAGTACTCAAGAATAGGTCGTATTAGTGTTTCATAAGCGATCTCCTTTACAGATGAACCACATCTTCCCAAAATTCTACCAATGAACCGAAGACGACTATCCGCCTTCCCCACAACTGCCATTACATGCCTGTCCCACTTCATGGATAATGGGAAGGTTATTGATGCGGCAAGACGATGACTCCGACTCTGATCAATAGAGTGGTACCATGCGCGCATACAGGCCGTCACAGTAAGGTGATGTAAGGCCGTCGCACTGAACGGAGATTATATTGAAAAACACGATTTTGTAGCCAAACCGGTGTGGAACAATAGAACGTCCCTCGTACGGGTATTCCTTGCAGACACATTAGGCAGTCCGCGTTGATGCATCACCGATTCAAGCAATTTCACCATACGCAATGCTGTGCGTGGATCGATGATGATTGGATTGGATTGTGGGGCGCTCAACTGCGCGTACAAATTCCCTACCGTTTCCCAGTCCAATCTTCCACTTGCATGAATGATGATGAAATGATGAGGACAACACAGACACCCAGTCATCTCGAGGCAGGTGAAAACCCCTGACCCCGCCGGGAATCGAACCCGGGACCCCGTGTTCGGAAAGCGAGAACGCAACCGCGAGACCACGAGCTGCGGACACGTGGATCGAGTAGGTTTCAGGGTCGAGCAGTGCTGCCGAAACTTTCCCAGGCTGCCCTCTCAGAGATAGGAGCGACTGACGTCACTGAACGAGTGACTGAGTGCAGATTAATTAGTGTAATGTGTGCTTCCGACGGTGACTCAGGGCAGAGTAAACCACAACAGGGCCCTGGGGAGATAGCAGAAACTGCGCGCGCACATACACTATCTTCAAGGCTGGGTGGAAGGGGGAGGGGCGACCTTCACGCAAGGCTGTCGCTTAGCGCAAACAATTCAGGCAACCTTAACACAGCTACATCTCCAAACAGGCCTATCTTTCTGATAGCTAAAGCACTTACTAACCGGCTTTATTCAATACCGTTTCGTACCGAGTCACTTTGTTTCTTGTCTATTAAAGCACCCTTTCTCAGGAACGGGTAGAGATATCACGCTGAAATTTATGTCATTAAAAAAAACCGAACACGTTGAAAGACTAAGGATAGGACGTTCATATTTACAGGAAATATACTGTGGTGTCACCGCCAGATACCATGCTTGCTAGGTGGTAGCTTACATCGGCCGCGGTCCATTTAGTACATGTCGGACCCGCGTGTCGCCACTGTGTGATCGCAGACCGAGCGCCACCACAAGGCAGGTCTCGAGATACGGACTAGCACTCGCCCCAGTTGTACGGACGACGTAGCTAGCGACTATACTGACGAAGCATCGCTCATTTGCCGAGAGACAGTTAGAATAGCCTTCAGCTAAGTCCATGGCCACGACCTAGCAAGGCGCCATTAGCCTTACATAGCAAATGATAGTTTGATAGTTATCGTATGAAATATCTCATCAAGAATGCTGTATTCACACAAGGAATAATAGTTAAGTATTCGAGGAGATGCATACTTTTCTTGCTACCATTCATTACTTATCCTGTTCCAGAATTCACGCCCGTCTGCGTTAGATAGCGTGCATTTCGGCCTCCTCTATCTACAAAGTGTTGGCACATTTGCCAACACATCATATACATTACTGTGTTCTGCAGAAATGATTAGCACTTCAGTCATCTTGGTTCAGCATGTCTCCTGTTGCCTAGTAGGTACAGGGTCCGTAAAACATTCTCTGCATCCTTGCCGCGTCGGTTCTGGATAAAATCTCGAGCTTTCGGCGATTACCTCGATCGTCATCATCAGGAGTCGACTGTCTTCACTGCAGCTGTGGTAGCCTTATTTATAGCCCGTGGACGGCTTGTGATTGGTCGGCGATTACGTACCTCTGTACAACCAGACGGTGTCACTGTGTGCGCCGGTGGAGCCACCGCTTCCGTTGGAACGTAAACCTTGGAAGGAACGTCTCTGCTGCTTCTCTGCGTCAAGCGCTCGTTTCCACGCACAGCTCAGATGGTATCCGCTATCGCGGTTAAAGTTATTTTGGCTCATTCTTATTTCAACAGCCTCCTTAATAACAGAATCCCAGTACGTGGAGGCATGGGACAGAATTTTTGTTTCGTCGAACAAAATTTTATGTTTGTTCGTGAGGCTGTGCTCCGCAATTGCCGATTTCTCCAGTTCTCTATTTTTAATATGGCGTTGGTGTTCTGCACAGCGGTCGGAAACGGTACGATTGGTTGTTGGTTGTTTGGGGGAAGAGACCAAACAGCGAGATTATCGGTCTCATAGGATTAGGTAAGGATGGGGAAGGAAGTCGACCGTGCCCTTTCAAAAGAACCCATCCCGGCATTTGCCTGGAGCGATTTAGGGAAATCACGGGAAACGTAAATCAGGATGGCCGGACGCGGGGTAGAACCGTCGACCTTCCGAATGCGAGTCCAGTGTACTAACTACTGCGCCACCTCGCTCGGTTCGGAAACGGTACGAATCGTCTGACCTATATGATTGCTTCCACACTCACAAGTTATATTATAAACTCCATGGACCATGAGGCCGAGATTGCCTTAAAAGGGCGCACGATCTCCTTAATTTTCTTGTTGTTGTTGTTGTTGTGGTCTTCAGTCCTGAGACTGGTTTGATGCAGCTCTCCATGCTACTCTATCCTGTGCAAGCTTTTTCATCTCCCAGTACCTACTGCAACCTACATCCTTCTGAATCTGCTTAGTGTATTCATCTCTTGGTCTCCCTCTACGATTTTTACCCTCCACGCTGCCCTCCAATACTAAATTGGTGATCCCTTGATGCCTCAGAACATCCCTTCTTCTGGTCAAGTTGTGCCACAAACTTCTCTTCTCTCCAATCCTATTCAATACTTCATTAGTTATGTGATCTACCCATCTAATCTTCAGCATTCTTCTGTAGCACCACATTTCGAAAGCTTCTATTCTCTTCTTGTCCAAACTATTTATCGTCCATGTTTCACTTCCATACATGGCTACACTCCATACGAATACTTTCAGAAATGACTTCCTGACACTTGAATCTATACTGGATGTTAACAAATTTCTCTTCTTCAGAAACGCTTTCCTTGCCATTGCCAGTCTACATTTTATATCCTCTCTACTTCGACCATCATCACTTATTTTGCTCCCCAAATAGCAAAACTCCTTTACTACTTTAAATGCCTCATTTCCTAATCTAATTCCCTCAGCATCACCCGACTTAATTAGACTACATTCAATTATCCTTGTTTTGCTTTTGTTGATGTTCATCTTATATCCTCCTTTCAAGACACTGTCCATTCCATTCAACTGCTCTTCCAAGTCCTTTGCTGTGTCTGACAGGATTACAATGTCAATTAATTTTCTTAGGAGGACGAAAAATACCCTGTGAGTGTGGAAGTAATTATACAGGTCAGACGATTCGTACCGTTTCCGACCGGTGTGCAGAACATCAACGCCATATTAAAAATAGAGAACTGGAGAAATCGGCAGTTGCGGAGCACAGCATCACGAACAAACATAAAATTTTGTTCGACGAAACAAAAATTCTGTCCCATGCCTCCACGTACTGGGATTCTGTTATTAAGGAGGCTGTTGAAATAAGAATGAGCCAAGAGAACTTTCACCACGATAGCGGATACCATCTGAGCTGTGCGTGGAAACGAGCGCTTGACGCAGAGAAGCAGCAGAGACGTTCCTTCCAAGGTTTACGTTCCAAAGGAAGCGGTGGCGCCACCGGCGCACACAGTGACACCGTCTGGTTGTACAGCGGTACGTAATCGCCGACCAATCACAAGCCGTCCAAGGGCTATAAATAAGGCTACCACAGCTGCAGTGAAGACAGTCGACTCCTGACAATGACGTCGAAAGCTCGAGATTTTATCCAGAACTGACGCGGCAAGAATACCGAGAACGTTTTACATAAAAGTGCCGTCGCGAAAAACTTCGTTCCCAGGTACAGGGTACGCCATGGGACATGATAACTTGTTCCATGCGTGACGGCATCGAAGTGTATAAGGCGATGATGGCGTGCTGCGGTATAGCCGTCCATTCTGCGTTCACTTGGTTCCAAATTTCGTCTGTGCTGGTTGCCGTTGGGTCACAGAACTGCACCTGTCGTTTCACCATATCCCATTTCGATTGGCGACTAGTCTGGTAATCTGGCGGGACAGGGAAAGAGGCCACATCCGATGATACCAAGAAGGCAAGTGTTCGTGCAGCGATATGTGGTCGTGCATTGTCTTGCTGGAAAATGGCGTCTGGTGTATTGTTCAGAAAGGGTATGACTACAGGTCACAGGATGCCATTCACGTAGGTCAAACTGGTCACAGTGACCTACACACGCACCAACTGTGATTTGTGGTTGTACCCAATATCATTCGGCACCATAAGGCCTTGAGTTGGCGCTGTGTGCCTTGTGCGAATGCAGTCACTGTGATGCCGCTCCCCCTGTCTGCGGCGAACCAAAACGTGGCCATCATTTTGAAACAACCGTAATCTGGATTCGTCCCAAAACGCTACCTGATGTCATTCCTGTCACCAGTGACGTCGTTGTATACACAATTGCCGTCTAAAATGTTTCTCTACATTCGTCAAAGATGGAGAAGTGGACGATGCGCTTGTAACCCTTGCAGTAATAAACGGCGACGGACTGCCACCCCTGATAATGAGCGATGTGTTACACTGTTGCAACAGAGCCGAGGAGAACGCACTTCTGTCCTGCAATGCCATTCGGATATGAGACGTCGATCTTCTCGGGGACCGGTCTGGATGGAGCGACCTGATCCACCTAGTCGTGTTCTACGACCCTCCATGTACCATTCCGCGCACACCCGTTGCACTGCCGAAACACTTCGTCCCACAAGAGCAGTAGTTTCCCGCATGGATGCATCACATTCTCTCATGCCCATAATGTGCCGTCTTTCAAACTCACTGATCTGACGGTACGGTTCGCGGATATCTCTACGAGGCATACTGCAAATCTGTTCAAGCCACACTGATCCATTACCTTCGGTTTACAGCGACAAGAGCCGGTAGATGGTGATGTGCCGCGACATCGATGCACATTCGAGGCTAAGCCAATTATTATCCGCAAAGCAGGTGAAAAATTTTATTGTAATCAAATGGTTCAAATGGCTCTGAGCACTATGGGAACATCGAGGTCATTAGTCCCCTAGAACTTAACTACTTAAACCTAAGTAACCTAAGGACATCACACACATTCATGCCCGCGACAGGATTCGAACCTGCAACCGTAGCAGTCGCGCGGTTCGGGACTGAAGCGCCTAGAACCGCTCGGCCACCACGGCCGGCTGTAATCAAATAGGAAACTTAGAAGAACATCATTTTTCGACATAGTCTTCTTGCGTTTCAAGGCACTTGGTCCATAGTTCTACGAGCTCCCTGATGCCCTCACAAAAGAAGGTTCTCGGTTGACCTGCGATCCAGGAACGCACCGCTTCTTTCACTGCTTCGTCCAAGGCAAATCGACGGCCTCTTAATGCGTGTTTGAGTGGACCAAAGCCCCCGGTAGCTGAGAGGTCAGCGCGACAGACTGTCAATCCTCAGGGCCCGGGTTAGATTCCCGGCTGGTTCGGAGATTTTCTTCGCTCAGGGACTGGGTGTTGTGTTGTCCTAATCATCATCATTTCATCCCCATCGACTCGCAAGTCGCCGAAGTGGCGTCAAATCGAAAGACTTGGACCAGGCGAGCGGTCTACCCGACGGGAGGCCCTCGTCACACGCCATTATTATTGTGGACCAAACAAGTGAAGGGGAAAGATCGGGACTATATGGAGGATGATTTAGTAGTTCACATTTGAGTTACTGGATCGTTTCAGCAGTGTGGGGAGCAGTATGCGGACGGGCATTGTCGTGCAACAACACAATACCTTTTAACAGTAATCCTCGGCGTTTGCTTCTAATTGCAGGCTTTAGTCAGGCAGTAAGCATCTCACTATAACGTACACTGTCTATCGTTATGCCGCTTTCCGCATAATGTCCCAGTAGTGGACCTTGTGCGTCCCAAAAACCCTTAAGCATTAGTTTTCCTGTGGACGGTTGGGTCTTGAACTTTTCCTTGCACGGCGAATTTGGATGTTTCCATTCCATACTGTGCCGTTTATTCTCCGGCTCGTAATGGTGGATCCATGTTTCGTCACCAGTAATGGTCCTGTCTAAAAAGTTGTCCCCTTCGTTACCATAGCGATCCAAATGTTATTTGCAGATGTCTAAGCGCGTTTGTTTATGCAACTGTGTGAGTTGTTTTGGGACCCTTCTTGCACAAACTTTATGAAACACAAGTCTGTTGTGGATGATTTCGTAAGCAAAACCGTGACTAATTTGCAGACGCTATGCCACTTCGTCAACAGTTAATCGTCTGTCTAAGAGAATCATTTCACGTGAACGCCTAATGGTTTCTTCATTTGTGGCGGTAAACGGTCGTCCGGCTCCTTCATAGTGCGTAACACTTGTGCGACCATTTCGGAATTTTTCAATCCATTCGTAGACACTCCATTATGGCATAACACTGTTCCCGCACTGTACCGAAAGTCTCCGATGAATTTCGGCCCCTGATACGCCTTCCGACCACAAAAAACGGCTCACTGGACGTTGCTCTTCTTTGGTGCAAATAGACAGCGGAGCAGCCATGATTTAGCACGGCAGCGATAACGAAACTAACCTAGCAGCTTGAAAATGCAAAGATATAACAGCAAAGATATAACAACAAATACATAAAGATGCGTCATCAACGTAAAAAGACAGTACTACCAAAATAAACAAAAATATAACTAAACTGCGGATAACAATTGACTTACCCTCGTATAACTGGTGGGCCGACATGGTTCAAATGCCAATCACTTCATCAGAACATACTAAAGTACGTGTCCTGTGGACATGAACGTCCTATCTTTAGTCGTTCAAGGTGCTATTTTTTTCTGAATATGAGTGTACTAAGGTCTACTGTCTCCTGGCGGTGTAAAAAATTTAAGCTTATGGGTCAATGCAATCGAAAGATGCAGTCAGGTATATCACATATTTTGATAGAAGCATACCGAGTCATCAGAACCCATAGATTAGTTATCTATGTACATATTTGTGTGCAAATGTTTTTAATTTCTAACCATGGTCTGCTTTTATGTTTGAGGCACCTTCTTTCCTTGCAAAGTACAAGCCGTCCATTCGACTTTTCTCCCATGATCATAAAACACAAACACACACACACACACACACACACACACACACACACACACACACACACACACAAATGAAGAAGAAGCAAAACTAACTACTCTGGAGACTAAATATATCTTCTTGTCGTAGTGTATTAGCGCGTGACCTTCAGTTGTCTTACACTGAAGCAAATTACACCAAAATCGATTTACTCCGTGGCTGCAGGCGAGCGTTTAACAACTGATGTGTTCCGGTGCTCTCTTGTGTATGGAAGTCTGAGAAAGGTGTTACAGCATAACGTGCATAACATACCGTAAAACTGCTTTTAGCTTATCCGCTATTGTTACATCGAGCAAGCACTAAAGAGAAATTTAACATTCTGCTTGGGAAGAAGCTAAGCTAAAGCCATGACTTTCGTTATTTGGGTCGAGATTGTGAATATATAACTCTTTGCAGTTACACTTAAAGAATATGTGGCTTTCTGAGAGGCGAGCTACTGTCGGCTATAAGATCTGATCATCAGCGGAGTGTGGTGATCAGGTTGTTTGGTGGCTGATGTTAAAGGCGTAAAATTCTGTTTATTTTAGCCACTGTCCCAAAATATCAACAACATATATTAAAAATTGTTGGAGACAAACTGAATCCTTGTCATAAACCTAGATATTTTAACATGGTGTTTTTCAGCAACAACAATTTCGGATACTTTCGTTAGATTACTCTAAGCAAATGGTGTGGTGTCCTCCTTCCGCCTACATTATCAAAGGCTTTCACGTAGTCAATAAACACCAAATATTTTTCTCTATCACATTTTAAAATAATTTCAATTATTTACGCTATGTGATCGAAAGTATCCCGACACCCCAAAAAAACATACGTTTTTCATATTAAGTGCACTGTGCTGCCACCTACTGCCTGGTACTCCATGCCAGCGACCTCAGTAGTCATTAGACATCCTGAGAGAGCAGAATGGGGCGCTCCACGGAACTCACAGACATCGAACGTGGTCAGGTGACAGGGTGTCACTTGTGTCATACATCAGTACGCGAGATTTCCACACTACTGAACATATCTAGGTCCACTATTTCCGATGTGATAGTGAAGTGAAAACATGAAGGGACACGTACAGCACAAAAGCGTACAGGACGACCTCGTCTGTTGACTGACAGAGACCGCCGACAGTTGAAGAGGGTCGTAATGTGTAACAGGCAGACATCCATCCAGACCATCACACAGGAATTCCAAACTGCATCAGGATCCACTGTAAGTACTATGACAGCTAGGCCGGAGGTGAGAAAACTTGGCTTTCATGGTCAAGCGGCTGCTCACGCCAGTAAATGCCAAACGATGCCTCGCTAGGTGAAAGGAGCGTAATCACTGGACGATTGAACAGTGGAAAAATGTTGTGTGACGAATAACAGTACACAATGTGGCGATCCGATGGCAGGATGTAGTTATGGCGAATGCTCGGTGAACGTCATCTGCGAGCGTGTGTGGGCCAACAGTAAAATTCGGAGGCGGTGGTGTTATGGTGTGGTCGTGTTTTCCATGGAGAGGGTTTGCAACCCTTGTTGTTTTGAGTGGCACTATCACAGCACAGGCCTGTTTTAAGCAACTCCTTGCTTCCTACTGTTTAAGAGTAATTTGGTGATGGCGGTTGCATCTTTCGACATGATCGAGCACCTGTTCATAATGCACGGCCTGCGGCGGAGTGGTTACACGACAATAACGTCCCTATAATGGACTGGCCTGCACAGAGTCCTGACCTTGAATCCTATAGCACACCTTTGGGATGTTTTGGAAAGCCGACTTCGTGCCAGGCCTCACCGACCGGCACCGATACCCCTCCTCAGTGCAGCACTCCGTGAAGAATGGGCTGCCATTCCACAAAAAACCTTCCAGCACCTTAGTGAAAGTATGCCTGCGAGAGTGGAAGCTGTCATGAAGGCTAATAGTGGGACAACACGATACTGAATTCCAGCAGTACCGATGGTGGGCGCCACGAACTTGTCAGTCATTTTCAGCCAGCTGTCCGGATACTTTTGATCACGTAGTGTATCTGTTGCTTAACCTACTTCGCTCCTGCAACACGAACGGCAAATGTGCGATGTCCTCAATACGTTGCAAGTGTCAATCGTGTTCAGAGTAGGGTTGTGTGTACCTGAGAAGGCGTTACGTCGGAGATGAGTGAATTCGAACGTGGGCAAACCGTTGGTGTTCATGTGGTAGCCGGAACGTTTGGTGTCTCAAGAGACACCGTGTTTAAGATTTATATCGCATGCAGGGAAAGCGGAAAATCATCATTCGCGAAGTCACAATGTAGACGTAAGTGTTATGTTGAGGGGTAGTGACAGATGGTGACTGAACAGTATTGTGACGAAAAATAAGGAGATTGCTGCAAAACCCACTGCAGACCTGAGTGGCACGTTCAGGACCCCTGTCAGCATCAAAACAACAGGAAGGGAGCTCCACGAGTAGAGAATTGCAGAGCGAGCTAGAATCCCAAAACCACTCATGATTGGTGCAAATTGCCATAACAGGTAAGCATGGAAACTTGGACTGTGGGGCAATGAAAGAAAAAAATCATTTAGTTGAATGAATGGATTATGTGACCATTTTGGCTGATCGAGTGAATGTGTGTTAGCCAATGGCGATGCCGCGTGACTCATGGTCACAGAACTAGGATCGTGTAGGTCTGGTTTTGTGAGCACCAGGATGAATTTTCGCGTCTCCCTTTGGCACCACAGTCACCATATCTCAGTATTATTGAACCTTTCGCATCTACTTTCGAGAGAAGTGTGCGTGATCGCTACCCAACTGTAGCACCATTACCTAAATTTGCTAGTATTTTAAAGGAAGGATTGTGTAAGACTGCCTTGAAAATCATACAGGATCTTTACTTATCCAATCCGAAACGACTGGAAACGTGTTTTGAGTGCCGATGGTTCTCATACACCGTATTGGGCATAGTAATGTGTTCCGTTTTCTGTGTTTTCATGTTTTTGTCCACCGTCTTTGTATGTAAGGAAGGTAGTAGGAAACACTGAGAGGACAGGCGAACTTCTTTGCTCAGTACTAGATATGAAATACACACATATCAAAAAAAGTTTTGCATCACCTCGATTCCCAGAACTCCTGAAGATAGACGCTGACTGTGTACAGTCCCTTTGACTGTTCAGAGATGTCACTAAACCCGCCCAAACATGTAAACAACCATGCGTGCGCAGCACCTATTAGACGGAGGGGGTCCGACAGCCGATCAGTTCCAGTCATTCCCCCAGGAAGGAGGTACATGACTCGTGTTGCCTGCAGTTCAACCATGCCTATGACGGTCAATACCGCGGTTCGATCGCGTCCGCATTGTTACTTTGTGCCAGGAAGAGCTCTCAACAAGGGAATTGTCCAGGCGTCTCGGAATGAACCAAAGAGCTGTTGTTCGGACGTGGAGGAGATACAGAAACTGTCGATGACGTGGCTCACTCAGGCCGCTCTAGGGTTACTACTGCAGTGGATGACCGCTACCTACGGATTATGGCTCGGAGGAACCCTGACAGCAACGCCACCATGCTTTTCGTGCAGCCACAGGGCGTCGCGTTACGACTCAGACTGTGCGCAATAGACTGCATGATGCGCCTGACGTCCATGGCGAGGTCCGTCTTTGCAACCACGACACCATGCAGCGCGGTACAGATGGGCTAAACAAAACGCCGAATGGACCACTCAGGACTAGCATCACGTTCTCTTCAGCGAATGGATGTCGCGTATGCCTTCAATCAGACAATCGTCGGAGACGTGGTTGGAGGTAACCCGGTCAGGCTGAACGCCTTAGACACACTGTCCAGCGCGTGCAGCAAGGTGCAGGTTCCCTGCTGTTTTGTGGTGGAATTATGTGGGGCCGACGTACGCCGCTGGTGGTCATGGAAGGCGCTGAAACGGCTGTACGATACGTGAATGCCAACCTCGGACCAACAATGCAACCATACCGGCAGTATATTGGCGAGGCATTCATCTTCATGGACGACAATTCGCGCCCCCATCGTGCACATCTTGTGAATGACTTCCTTCACGATAACTACATCGCTAGACTACAGTGGTCAGCATGTTCTTCAAAAATGAACCCTAACGAACATGCCTGAGATAGATTGAAAAGGGCTGTTAATGAACGACGTGACCTTCCATCCACTCTGAGGGATCTACGCAGAAGCGCCATTGAGGAGTGGGACAATCTGGACCAACAGAGCCTTGATAAACTTGTGGATAGAATTCCACGTCGAGTACAGGAATGCATCAATTTAAGAGGACGTGCTAGTGGGTATTAGAGGTACCAGTGTGTATACCAATCTGGACCACCACCACCTCTGAAGGTCTCGACGTATGGTGGTACAACATGCAATGTGTGGTTTTCCTGAGCAATAAAAAGGGCGAAAATGAGGTTTATGTTGATCTCTATTCCAATTTTCCGTACAGGTTCAGGAACTCAGGGAACCGAAGTGATGCAAAACTTTTTTTTGATGAATGTATTTTGATGACGATAACACCGACACACACGGGAATTTTTGGAAATATCTTGGTGCAGCAGCATACTTAGTTAAGTAAGGATAGGTCGTTTTCAAATAAACATTTGATAACATATAGCCGGCCGTTGTGGCCGAGCGGTTCTAGGCGCTTCAGTCTGGAACCGCGCGACCACTACGGTCGCAGGTTCGAATCCTGCCTCGGGTATGGATGTGTGTGATGTCCTTAGGTTTAAGTAGTTCTAAGTTCTAGGGGACCGATGACCTCAGATGTTAAGTCCCATAGTGCTCAGAGCCATTTGAACCATTTGATAACATATAAATAATTGAAAGGTGTTTAAAATTAAATAGAAAGGTGTTTAAAATTAAATAGAGAAAAATATCTGCTGTTTATTGACTACGTCAAAGCTTCTGATAATGTGACAGAAGAAGGTTGTCGGAAAATTACCAAGACTTCTAAACTGCTATTGCCGGCAAACACAATGTTAAAACAACAACTAATCTAGGCTGCAGGCTTGGTTGGCGCCTGCATTTACTTTCAAGCATGCATTTCTCGCGCTGTTTGCATATTTTTGTCGAACCCCTGTATGTTTACTTTTATTAACTGTTTTCGTATCGTCATTGTAACCCGAAGACGACGTTTATATCTCGAAACAATTCGCTTCATTAAATAATTTAAGATGGTGAAAAAAATTTTGTTACTGGTAGCGGTCATATTTTTGAAACAGCTACAGTCGAGTAATAGTCAATATGACTCTAAAATTGATAAAAACAGCTACATTAAAATGATCAATTTGTTCATATTCGCGCCAATTTCTCTTTTTTCCTAGGATGTCGATTGTCAATGAGATAATGAGAGTATCTTGAATAGATAGAACAAAACAAAATTTCAGTAGCAATGGCAGCGCAGAAAAAACAGCGATTCAACTAACATGTTGTCGTCTTCGTAACACAGACTGAATTTTGTATTTTTCTTGTAAGTAATTTGTAATATGAAACATACAACACATACGTATTTTTAATTGAGCCTGTGCTGCTCGAAGTCCGGATAGGAGGAGGAAGAGAAATATGTAATTTGAAACTTCCTGACAGATTACACTGTGTGAGGGACCGAGACTCGAACTCGGGACCTTTGCTTTTCGCGGGCACGTGCTCTACCAACTGAGCTACCCAAGCACGACTCACGCCCCGTCCTCACAGCTTTAATTCCGCCAGTAATATGTAATTTACTTATTTCGTCGCGTTCTATCTTGTGTCACGCGACTATTTGCTGACGTCATTTCCCCGTTCAGTACTGCTCACTAGCGCCAATGATTCCTCCAACGTGCCGCCACACGGCGCTGCTATCGCCTGTAGAGTAAACACAAGCGAGCAGCGACTGGGCAAATGGTAACAGTGTAGTTCTTGGTACCTGTTGGCTATGATTTTATCGTGTTGTGTTTTGGTAAAGGTCGTGACGATGCACGTGTGTAGTAGTAGCAGTAGTGGTAGTATCAACATTAGTAGTGGTGGTATAAAAGCATTTTTTTTTTTTTGCTTCTGGATATTAGCAGCTGTGTTAGGTGGTTACCTGTGGATGTCAGCCAATCACTGAAGTTAGCAAGCTGACCACACTGTTCCAGAGACAGTTGGCTGCCAGCCAAAACGTTTATCGCGCTCTGCTGACTCACCTGCAACACAGAAAAGAAATGCACACGTCACAACAACAAGGAGTTATGAGTCAATTAGGTGTAAGTTAAGACACTTTCTCGAATGTTATGCAAAGAAGCATGGAAGTTTCGAGAACCGTTGACTGATCTCCATGGGTCATGTGAAATGAACCCAGCATATCCCGAGTCCACAAAATGTCGAGGAATGGTCCAGTAATCCCTCCGCCCCCAACTCTAGCTGGTTCGTTTAAGTTAGGTTAAGTAGTGTGTAACCCTAGGGACCGATGACCTCAGAAGTTTGGTCCCATAGGAAATTACCACCAAATGATCTCACCCTCAATTTTAAAAAGACACAACATATTCAGTTCTGCGCACCTAGGGGTACTACACCAATGAGGAGTGGAACACGTGGTGAGGATAATAAATAGGGCGGAAATTTCAAAATTCTTATATGTCCATACTGATGAGAATTTAAACATAAAAAAGCTCGTTATGCAATTCCTAAACACTTAGTTCATTCACATTTGCACTTAGAATCATTGCAAATGACAGGTACGTAAGGATCCCATCTGATCACCTGCATCCATGTCCATTGTGCATTCCGACGGACTTGGACAATTCCAGCACGACAATGCGACACCCAACACGTCCACAATTGCTGCAGCGTGGCTCCAGAAACAGTCTTCTGAATTTAAAGATTTCCGCTGTCCACCAAACCCCCTAGACATAGTCCTTACAGACGAATGGAAAAACTGGTAAAAGCCGACCTCGGGGAAGATCAGTTTGGATTCCGTAGAAATGTTGGAACACGGGAGGCAATACTAACCCTACGACTTATCTTAGAAAATAGATTAAGGAAACGCAAATCTACATTTCTAGCATTTGTAGACTTTGAGAAAGCTTTTGACAATGTTGACTGGAATACTCTCTTTCAAATATCTAATGGTGGCAGGGGTAAAATACAGGGAGCGAGAGGCTATTTACAATTTGTACAGAAACCAGATGGCAGTTACAAGAGTCGAGGGACGAGAAAGGGAAGCAGTGGTTGGGTAGGGAGTGAGACAGGGTTGTAACCTCTCCCCGACGTTATTAAATCTGTGTATTGAGCAAGCAGTGAAGGAAACAAAAGAAAAATTCGGAGTAGGTATTAAAATCCACGGAGAAAAAAAAAAACTTTGAGGTTCGCCTATGACATTGTAATTCTGTCAGACAGCAAAGAACTTGGAACAGCAATTGAATGGAATGGACAGTGTCTTGAAAGCAGGACATAAGATGAACATCAACAAAAGCAAAACGCGATTAATGGAATGTAGCCGAATTAAATCGGGTGATGCTGCGGGAATTAGATTAGGAAATGAGACACTTAAAGTAGTAAAGGAGTTTTGCTATTTGGGGAGCAAAATAACTGATGATGGACGAAGTAGAGAGGATATAAAATGTAGACTGGCAATGGCAAGGAAAGCGTTTCTGAAGAAGAGAAATTAGTTAACATCGAGTATAGATTTAAGTGTCAGGAAGTCGTTTCTGAAAGTATTTGTATGGAGTGTAGCCATTTATGGAAGTGAAACATGGACGATAAATAGTTTAGACAAGAAGAGAATAGAAGCTTTCGATATGTGGTGGTACAGAAGAATGCTGAAGATTAGATGGGCTGATCACATAACTAATGGGGAGGAATTGAATAGAATTGGAGAGAAATTTGTGTCACAACTTGACTAGAAGAAGGGACCAGTTGGTAGGACATGTTCTGAGGCATCAAGGGATCCCAAATTTAGCATTGGAGGGCAGCGTGGAGGATAAAAATCGTAGAGGGAGACCAAGAGATAAATACACTAAGCAGATTCAGAAGGATGTAGGTTGCAATAAGTACTGGGAGATGATGAAGCTTGCACAGCATGGAGTAGCATGGAGAGCTGCATCAAACCAGTCTCAGGACTGAAGACAGTAACAACAACAACTGCTACCAGTGTTTGTTCCGCTATCATATAATCATACAATGAAGGATCCTTCTTTTTATGTATTCGCAATACATTACATTTGTCTATGTTAATGGTCAGTTGCCACTCCCTGCACCAAGTGCCTATCCGCTGCGGATCTTCCTGCATTTCGCTGTAATTTTCTAATGCTGTAACCTCTCTGTATACTGCAGCATCATCCGCGAAAAGCTGCATGGAACTTCCGACACTATCTACTAGGTCATTTATATATACTGTGAAAAGCAATGGTCCCGCAACACTACCCTGTGTCACACCAGAGGTTACTTTAACGTCTGTAGACTTGTCTCCATTGAGAACAACATGCTGTGTTCTGTTTGCTAAAAACTCTTCAATCCAGCCACACAGCTGGTCTGATACTCCGTAGGCTCTTACTTTGTTTATCAGGCGACAGTGCGGAAGTGTATCGAACGCCTTCCGGAAGTCGAGGAGAATTTGTTGGGTCTGTCATGCCTGGAACAGCGTAAGTTACAGTTGCTTATGAAGTATTGGTGTATTTTGTGATACGCTGCCTATTACAGGGTGTATACGCGGACAAGAAAAAAAAATTACCGGATTTTTCCCGGATTTCCCGGTTAAAATTACACTTTCTCTCAGGTGTTAATACACTTTTTTCGTGTTAAGTGACAGTGTACTTTTCCTCGGAACTTAAAAACTTGTCAGTCCTTTGAGTGGTTATGGTTTTATAAACCGGCTAGAACTTGCAGGACCTTTAGAAAACCAAACTCAGTATACAAAAAAAAAAATAAAAAAAAAATAAATAAAAAAAATGGTTTGGAAAGATCTTTGATGTGCAGCAACATGTGCGTTGCATATTTTCATATTACGAAAGTGTAAATTTAAATTCCACCAAACGCCACATGTTACTTTCCTAAGCATTGATATCAAGATTGCAGCGCGCTTTTGTAGCCAGTCATAGCTCGTCACGTGATCTCGCCAGCCGGTGACAGCAGATCTTTTAGCGTAGGATACGTGATGTAGTCAGCCAATAGCAATATCAGTGTTAAGTAGCGTGAACACACAAATAGGAAAAATTAATGGTTTAAATTAACAAACACAGCGTTACTACAAGGAAAGCAAAGCTTTGGGATACAATATTTGTCTCTAAGATTAATAAGCTGCAAGAGAAGCTTTTTTTTTTTTTGCATGTGTTACACTTTAAGGTACATCACACAAATGTGTCAGTAAAATTGTTAATAAAGACATAAATGTCTGGCCTTCTGAGCTCGAAATTTTTCTAGATGTACGTCGTCAAATAGTTGATTTTTAAATGAGAGTCAAACGCTCCGTGATTTAAGAAATTCATCGTACATTCTCGCACATAATTCATCTTGCATAAAAGGAAATTTACTCTGAAAGTAACGCTTTTCAAATAACCATTCGCAATATTTTCCCGTGGCCTGTTAGAAATAGGTTCGTTTTAGTTGTTGCTAGAGAGCGCCAGAAACAGGCGTCATCGCGCTTGCGCAGCTACGGTGATGCAGGAAGGTTCGTAGGTGTAAAACATTAAAGGATCTTACACTATGTCATAAAAGAAACAAGACATCATAGGATACTCCAAGCACATCCGAATTTCGTGAACCGTATTACAATACGTAATTCGGCTTAAAGTGCACATTCGTTATGTCCAGATTCGGATGTAAATTTTCTTGAGTACCGATACTGTATTATCTCATGTTTGGTGCTTTATTATGGTATAATGCCATACGTGCTAGAATATGAAAACATGCACTTTTGAAATGCAGCGAACAGTTGAAACCAGCCCATAGTACGGAAATAAACACTTCGTTTCAAATAAATTGACTGCCCCAGCGGAAAAGATTAATAAAAGCCAAGTTTTTTTAGCAAACCGACAAAAATAACTTCATTGTTCTGCAAAACGATTAATGCTTGACTGTCAGAAAGGTGGTGTTAAAACCTGAAACTAATAACATATTTTAGCCTTCCGTAATTATGAGAAGGTGTTTTAATTCATTTGATAGTTTACGGCCATAGATATCCGTTTCGTTTTATGTGAGAGCAATAAATTAAGAGGAAATAGCAAAATCACTAAACGTAAATACGGGTCACGTGGACACTGCCCACTACAACTCAGACTGCTCTGTGGATCATCCCCAGATCTGCGATATTTCTGAACCGGAGCAATATTAGATAGTGGCGCCCAACCACACGTCTGTAGCCAGAAGCGGGAGAAGGTACTTCTCATACGAGACTCAACTGCACATTCACAAGAGCCCGCCTGCAACTGCTCAAACGAATCGAAAGTAAACAGTTGTGAAGTCGCGCTCATCGGAGACAATTTGTTCAAAAAATGGTTCAAATGGCTCTGAGCACTATGGGACTTAACAGCTATGGTCATCAGTCCCCTAGAACTTAGACCTATTTGAACCTAACTATCCTAAGGACAGCACCCAAACCTCAGTCATCACGAGGCAGGGGAAATCCCTGACCCCGCCGGGAATCGAACCCGGGAACCCGGGCGTGGGAAGCGAGAACGCTACCGCACGACCACGAGCTGCGGACAGACAATTTGTTGTTGGGAAGCATTGTGTAATATCTCTTTATATTCGATGAATTATTCTGATACAATTCTACCCTTGAATGACGTTTACTAATTTTCTATCTTCATACTCGCAGAATCCATGCGCAAAGTAGTTTCATACAATAGCTATGCCATGAGCGCATAATTATTCTTTGTAGTACTCTCTCTGGTGGTTGTTAGAAAAAAGCTTCCTAGAGTGTCTTCGTGCCGATTAGCCTGAGCATTGTTTGAAGAATTGTAATCTGATTATTGAGATTTATGACAAAAGATAACTGATACGAAATTGTACGATTAAAAGGGAAATATATATATTGCTCCTTCATACAAAAGGTGTGTAACAATTTACATTATTTGACATTTGAGAATTAATTATATTCATCGATATATTGCGTAGTTGTTAATCAGAAGGGAACTTCCGAAAGACTGGATACGAACCTGCATTTAATAATCCAAGAGCATCATTACTTCTTCGGAAGGTTAAACTTCATCAAAGCCAAATATCCGCTTGATCTGACAACGGAACCTCCCCATCGCACCCCCCTCAGATTTAGTTGTAAGTTGGCACAGTGGATAGGCCTTGAAAAACTGAACATAGATCAATCGAGAAAACAGGACGAAGTTGTGTGGAACTATGAAAAAAATAAGCAAAATAAACAAACTGAGTAGTCCATGCGAAGATAGGCAACATCAAGGATGATCTGAGCTCAGGAGCGCCGTGGTCGCGTGGCTAGCGTGCGCAGCTGCGGAACGAGAGGTCCTTGGTACAAGTCTTCCTTCGAGCATAAAATTTTATTTTTTATTTTCAGACAATTATCAAAGTTCAGGCACTCACACATAATCAACTTCCCTCTCCAAAATTCCAGGATATGTTCAGATTTGCTTGGACATATGCAGGATTTGACGGTCTACACACGGAAAAATTTGAAAGCGTTAAAAACAAATGTTTTGACAGAGCACAGGGAAAAGTGTGCGACTGTGAAACTGTTGCATTCATTTGTTGCAGTTTATGTGACAAACTCTTATGTTCTCATCACTTTTTTGGGAGTGATTATCACATCCACAAGAAAACCTAAATCGGGCAATGTAGAAGAATCTTTTTACCCATTCGCCAAGTGTACAATTTAGGTGGGTCGACAACATATTCCTGTCATGTGACGCACATGCCCTCACGTGTCGTATAGAATATATCAGACGTGTTCTCCTGTAGAGGAATCGGTTGACCTATGACCTTGCGATCAAATGTTTTCGGTTCCCATTGGAGAGGCACGTCCTTTCGTCTACTAATCGCACGGTTTTGCGGTGCCGTCGCAAAACACAGACACTAAACTTATTACAGAGAATAGAGACGTCAATGAACGAATGGACAGATCATAACTCTGCGAAAATAAAGAATAACTTTTCACTTGAGTGGAGACTTGAACCAAGGACCTCTCGTTCAGCAGCTGCTCACACTAACCACGAGACCACGGCGCTCCTGAGCTCACACTCTCTTCGATGTTGCCTATCTTGCGTATGGACTACTCAGTTTGTATATTTTGCTTATTTTTTTCATAGTTCCACACAACTTCTTCCTATTTTCTCGATTGATCTGTGTTCAGTTTTTCAAGGCCTATCCACTGTGCCAACTTATAACTAAATCTGAGGGGGGTGCGATGGGGAGGTTCCCTTGTGAGGCTTCCCGACTGATTATACAACGCTCCCAAAAATATGAGGCATTTTATTTGTACAGATTAGCAGACTGCCGCAAAGCACGAGCCTGCAGAGAAGAAGAATCATCGCCTGATTTCATTCTAACAAGTACAATTTCTGAATCATTTTGAGTGACTGAGTTATGACTGTGTTTCCTATTATGAATGATTGATTGCTCGAACAAACTGAGAACTACATAACTACATAATTACATAGATAGGAGGAAAACCTACAATTGCGTAGTCTTCCCAAAGATTTGACACTCTTTGCTGTTGGCAAACGCTTGTATGAGCGCTGTGTTTTATTGTTGTATATAGCTTATTTCTTTTGCGACGTAAGTTTTATTTTCGTTTTTTTTCTCTCTCTCTCTCGTTCATGTTTTGTTGCTGCAGCATTATTCTGCAGAAGCGGGATACAGTAATATTCTTTGTTAGAGTATTGGTTCTCACCCGTCAAAACCACAAAAATTTAACTGAAGACCAAAACAATGAAATTTCCCGGAATTTCGAAAAATTCCCGGGTTTATCCCGGTTTTCTCCCGGATGAAAAAATTCCCGGGTTCTTTCCGGATCTCCCGGGTCGTATACACGCTGTATTAAGAAACGCCGGCTAGTCCAGCCGCCGCTGCCGCCTGGTCCGACGCGGCGGTGTGGGGGCGGCCGAGCGCGCGACCACGCCCCGCGCAGGGGTGTCCGCCGCCAGCCAGAGGGCCGCCCCCGCGGTGCGGGATGGACGGGCCCGCTGCGCTGCGCCGCGCCGGCCGGGCCGGAGGCAGAGGACGCCCACGCACCGCGGCCGCGCGCGCGCTGCACTGCGGCCCGGCGAGCACAGAGGTGGCGGGGGGGTGGGGGGGGGGGGCAGGCCGACACCGGCGTCACACGGCCTACCTAGCGGTCGCGAGCAGGCGCCTCGCCTTTCTGGCCCGAGTGTGTGTGTGTGTGTGTGTGTGTGTGTGTGTGTGTGTGTGTGTGTGTGCACGGCACACATTCTGCCCCTTGCTGTACTACTCGAAACGAATGCAGACCAAACGTGTACATCTCCTATGACACTCGTTGAAGACAAAGTCAGGCCAAACTCTCTCTCGTATGTCGGATATGACTGTACTCCGTACTCCCTCTCCCTCCCCCCACCCCCCCCAAAAAAAGAACCTCTGTCAGAGAAAAGAAGTAAACACTGTGGAGAACGTACTAAAATATCTTCTGAATACGAAAATTAATCAATAAATTAGAACTTTCAGCATTGCAGTGCGTCAGCAATCTTAAGTACCGAAATAATTATGAAAAATCCGCCTCGATTGCACAAACTACCTGGTGTTTACCTAGGTTTCAGCGTGGGTAACCACGCCTTCTTCAGAACAAAATATAAAACAGCTTGCCTAAATAGGCATAGTCGAAGGCTAAAATCAACACCTACAGCGGCAAGACCCCTTAAAAATATTTTTTACAAATACACGGTACATATGTACCAAGTCAATAACATTACTTATCTCACTGTATGTGCCGCCTCGCCCCAGTCATCGTACGATGTTGCGTGGTCGGACGAATCTCGTTTCAAATTGTATACAGCGGGTGGATGTGTACGGATATGGAGACAACCTCTTGAATCTGTAGACCTTGCATCTCAGCAGGGGGCTGTTCAAGCTGGTGGAGGCTCTGTAATGGTGTATGACGTGTGCAGCTGGAGTGATACGGGACCCCTGATACATCTAGACACGACTATGACAGGTGACACGTACGTGAGCATCCTGTCTTATGACCTGAATTCATTCATGTCCATTGTGTGCATTCCGACGCACTTGGGCAATTCCAGCAGGACAGTGCGACACCACACACGTCCAGAATTGCTACACAGTGGCTCCAGGAACACGCTTACGAGTTTAAACACTTCCGCTGGGCACCAAACTCCCCAGATATGAACATTAATGAGCATGTCTGGGATGCTTTGCAACGTGCTGTTCAGAAGAGATCTCCACTCCCTCTTACTCTTACGGGTTTACGGACAGCCCTGCAGGATTCATGGCGTCAGTTCCCTCCAGCACGACTTCAGACATCAGTCCAGTAAATGTTACGTTTTATTGCGGCACTCCTGGTGTACCAGTTTCTTTGGCTCTTCAATCATGTTGCGATCGAGGAGAGAGAATGAGATGATCCAACCTAATTCTCTCTTTCGGAACAATTATTGCACCTAATGAGGCAGCTAAAATGCTGGCAAACCGGTTTTACCTACAAATAAAGGACTTAAAGCTAAAGCGGGATGCCTCCACCGCCTCGTACTCTTAAGATGGGGACACACACGTCCGGGCCGTGTCAGGGCCGAGCGTCGGACGAGTGAAGGCCGTGCTCCGATCCGTTCCTGCAGGGGCCGCACATGTCCGGGGCACGTCCGTGTCTTTGTTGTTCCTTGTAGTGACTCGGACCCCATGATCCGTGTTTCTGTTTGTGAAATCTGTAAAACATGTTCACTAATTTTCGTAATAGTGAATTAGGATTTATAGCACTTGCTTTGGACGAAGAGGAAAAAGAACGAAGGCAAACAAGAAGAAGAAAATTATGGATTCAGAGTGCCTGGAAAACAAGACCAGTACAGGGAGAGTTTCGAACATCATTTTCTCATCCCATAGATGATGAGACTAAGTTTTATGAATATTTTAGGATGACGCAGTACGTCTTCTGTGAACTTTTAAAGAAACTAGAACCAAGACTGAGAAAAAACGACACTTTCTGCAGAGTATCAGTTTCACCCAAAGAACGACTGGCTGTTCTTTTCTCTCTTTTTTTTTTTTTTTTTTTTTTTTTTTTTAATAAGGTAGGTTGAAGAAAAGTACACAGGACACAAATAAGTAAGAAGTTTTGGCGATAGAACGATGACATAAACCAAACATTTGTTTGTGAAATAAAAAGTAAATAAATATCTTTCGGATATTAAAACTTGTATAGTTTTTATCTTACGTTTGGCTTGTAGATCTGTTGCAATTGTCTTCCAAACTCTGTCTTTGTACTCGATATTCCTGTAGTTTTCAGTTCCCTGATGGTAAAGAACAGGAAACTTACGAACTTCTTCTATTAGTCGTTCCACATCCATGTTTTGTACACAGAACTGTCTTGCGCAGTTGCACAGCTCACAAGACAATTCTACCGTCAGGCCGTGCCCGTCACGTGAAAAATTAAACACGGCGAATCCCGCCCGGTCCGGCCCCGGCCCGTTGACGTTCCCCGTGCACGGCCCGGTCAAGTGGGGCCCGCTGCATTTGTTTTAATGGTGTATTTCGTTGTCCGGGTGACGGCCGATACTCGGACGTGTCTAGGCACGGACACGGTCCGGACATGTGTGTCCCGACCTTTACGGATCTATGGACAGCCCTGCAGGATTCGTGGTGTCGGTTTCCTCCAGCACTACTCCAGACATTAGCCGAGTCTATACCACGTCGCGTTGCGGCACTTCTGCATGCTCGCGGGGGCTCCAGCCGATATTAGGCAGGTGTTTCTTTGGTTCTTCAGGCTACAAGTCTTGGAATGTTGGGGGCAAACGACGGTGAGAAAAGATTGTTTCACGCTTGTGCATTTCTCGAGGTCCGGGAAATCCACAAGCGTTAAACAACGCTATGGTTCGCCCAACGCTGGCTGACTTCAGACGGGAATTTCGAGGACAAACTAGCGAGGAAGATCTGCTCCGATTGG
The DNA here is from genome assembly GCF_023864345.2 of Schistocerca serialis cubense. Lineage (NCBI taxonomy): Eukaryota > Metazoa > Arthropoda > Insecta > Orthoptera > Acrididae > Schistocerca > Schistocerca serialis. The sequence goes on from NC_064647.1 coordinate 95,494,940, forward strand.
ACTGTGACTGACGACATCTGCTAAACGTGGCACTGACACGCTTTTGGCGGAAAAGACTAACATTTTTCCTGATCGGCGTTTGCGGCCGGACTTACGCACACTACTGAATCGGGAGCTGGTGGAAGAAAAGTGGACACTTGATTTTATTGTGGATGGAGAGAGGTCGCTGGTTGAAGACGCCGCGGCGCTTGAAGATGTCAGAGTCCTGAGGAGCGAGATTCTGATTCTCCACTACGACTACGGTGCCCCGACTTACCGCCACGGCATACTGGAGGAGGTATACAACAGCAAAGCTCACTAGATTGGGGTTAACGTTCATATAGCAAGCCTAGGACTGCCACAGCTCCGCTAGTCCTAGTATCGTTTTAACTTTGCCCATATTTTGCAGCAGCAAACGTGACTGCATTCAGTACACTGGAAGTACGAATTAAAAAACGCCTTCAGTCACAAATTTTCGTGTTTTATTCAATAAACGATGCATTTTTGACCCTGTGGGTCCATCCTCAGGTATTAGTTGCCTCGATACATGATTTACTTTTGCTCTTGAATGAGATGAAATGCCGGCCGGAGTGGCCGAGCGGTTCTAGGCGCTACAGTCTGTAACAGCGCGACCGCTACGGTCGCAGGTTCGAATCCTGCCTCGGGCATGGATGTGTGTGATGTGCTTAGGTTAGTTAGGTTTAAGTAGTTCTAAGTTCTAGGGGACTGATGATCTCAGATGTTGAGTCCCATAGTGCTCAGAGCCATTTGAGATGAAATGCACGTTTCTATCATGAAAAGGTTTGATGTTAGATTACGAATTTCGTAAGTCAAATTCGTAAAATACGTACGAAACAGTGGAAAAAAATGAACATTGTAAACTTAGGACATAATCCAAGTAAAGCGATTTTAACTTTTTAACACCATCATACATTGGTTTCTCCGTCCTGTTCATGCATATTACTTCACTCAAGAGGCACATTTGGATATCATTTTGTATATTTAATAAAACACGATAATTTGTGACTGAAGGCGTTTTTTTTAAATTCATATTTCCAGTTAATATCTTCTGTTATGGTACCGAATCGACCACTCAAGTTTCTAAATTAATCGTCGGGTTGATTTGGATTAATGATCTAATATGCAGCTAGGACACAGTAGCCATCCCTCCGCTTCCTTATCTTGTGTTGTCGTCAGAAATCAACTTTGTTTCCTCGTAGAATGTTGAGACACTATAATTGGTTGATATAATAAATAATCGGTTATGTTTCGTTTGTATTTTTATTTGATGGAGCACTTAGGTCCCTTCAACCCACTTATTCTATTGATTGAAAGTATTGTTATACAGTAAGATTATTGCAATTTCCCACCTTATGATTTTATGTTAGGGCATTTCAAGATACAGCTTTCGTTGCGTAATTTACAGTTAATATGTAGTCTTAAGAGGAGTGTGAGTCTGCATAGGTCCATTAGTCTGACAGGTCACACGGTCTCACACGCCACGAGATTTTGCATGTTCACCGACAGCAGGATGAAAAATTTGGAAATTGATATACGTGAAAACATAAAACAATAGATAATCTCATTAGAGAATTTTGTGTTAAATCAAAAATAGCAAATATAATTCGTGAAACACTAACAGGTACAATATCTGAAATCAAATTTGTGGGAGAAGTATCTCAGCCATTTGAAATAAAAGTTGGTGTTGGACAAGGTGATGGTTTATCACGTTTATTGTTTAATTGTGTTCTAGAAAAAATTGAAAGGATCTGGAATTCGAAGCTTAAAAAAAAAAAAAATCACAAAACTGGACCAATAACTCTCGGAAGGAAAACAAATGGAATTAAGGTATACTGGTTGGCGTTTGAGGATGATTTTGAAATACTTCCAGAAAATCTGACAGAAGCAAGCAGTTATTCACATAAACCTTCTGGAAAAAATAGCAAACAGAATTGGTTTCAAAATTTCACCTGAAAAAACCAAATTCATGACAAACATAAAAAAATGTGCCAAAATTCATATAAACACAAACTGGTAAAATATAGTCAGTAAATAAATTTAAATATCTTGGAGAAACTATAGAACAGAATGGACTAGAAAAAACTGCAATAGATGTAAGAATTACCAAAATGGAAAGAGCATATGGTTTGACCAAAAATATTTAAAACAAGTAATGTATATATAGAAAAACAAAAGTAAAACACTACACAACAGTGGTACGACCAGAATGTTTATATGGATCTGAAATGGTTCAAATGGCTCTGAGCACTATGGGACTCAACTGCTGTGGTCATAAGTCCCCTAGAACTTAGAACTACTTAAACCTAACTAACCTAAGGACAGCACACAACACCCAGCCATCACGAGGCAGAGAAAATCCCTGACCCCGCCGGGAATCGAACCCGGGAACCCGGGCGTGGGAAGCGAGAACGCTACCGCACGACCACGAGATGCGGGCTATATGGATCTGAATGCCTGACGATGAACTATAAGGTGGACAAACCAGAGGTACTGGAAAGAAGGATTATTAGAAAAATAAAGGGTGCGAAAATAACTGCAGATGGTTGGAAAATAAGATGTAATGATGAGATCTACAAAAATATAGAGAAACAACCTTTTTAGAACGCCTCTACCGGATGGATGGAAATAGACTTACAAAAAATGTACTCCTATATTTCTGGAAGAAGAAATCGATAATAGCATGGATTACAGAATCGAGGAAAGATCTAGAAAGAAATATCATCAAAGAATCAGAAATAGCAGAAGGAAACCTTTTTAAAAATAAACGGCTGAATCTGGAAGGCTTTCAAGGTAGAAGAAATAAAAAATCGGGAACAACATGGAATCTGACAGGAAGAGACTTAATGGGGAGAAAATGAGGTAATACTGAAAAAAATAGGAAAAATACCGCTTTAAGTAACATGTTATGTGGGAGTAGTGGAGTGGGTGTGGGGCGGGAGGGTGATGACCTCCACGGAGCTCCTCCCCTCGCCCACTCCTTTATATCATCCCCTTGAGGAGGAACTGTTCTTTGCTCCGCGATATTGCGAGACCGGAGGGTGTTGCTTCTCGTTTGAGGGCGAGCGTATAGCTGGATGGTAAATAACGGCTCTCGCCAAGCTATGCTAAGCCCCAGCTGCGCTGCCGCTTTGCCTCTTGCTGCTCGTCTGGTGTCTCGGTCCAGGTACGCGCGCCCGCGCGCGCACACACACACACACACACACACACACACACACACACACACACACACACACACACACACACACACACACACACACAGAGAGAGAGAGAGAGAGAGAGAGAGAGAGAGAGAGAGAGAGAGAGAGAGAGAGCCAAGCCCGCAAAGCCTCAAAGGGATACTACGACAGCCCAGAGCGGCCCACTGCAGCCTCCGTGTACGCGAGAGCGACAGAGAGATTTAGGAAATGGAGTGACAGGATTTCGCAGTTTCATTCTGTGTTATAAAAACTGATATTTCAGTTTGTGTTCATTAATAAATACGTTTACTGACACTCTTTACTATATCTGCGCACCATCCAGTCACACCAATGCGACCACGGTGTCAACGTTTAATAACCTCTCGCAGACGGTCCTGGCGACACTGTTGTTCAACCTGTATACAGCACGGTCCATTGAGCGTGACCGGGCCAAATATCTCACGAAATAAGCATCAAACGAAAAAACTACAAAGAACGAAAATTGTCTAGCATGAAGGGGCAAACCAGATGGCGCTATGGTTGGCCCGCTAGATGGCGCTGCCATACGTCAAACGGTTATCAACTGCGGTTTTTTAAAATAGGGATCCCCATTTTTAATTACATATTCGTGTACTACGTAAAGAAATATGAATGTTTTAGTTGGACCACCTTTTTCGCTTTGTGATAGATGGCGCTCTAATAGTCACAAACATATGGCTGACAATTTTAGACGAACTGTTGGTAACAGGTAGGTTTTATAAATTAAAATACAGAACGTAGGTACGTTTGAAAATTTTATTTCGGTTGTTCCAATGTGATACATGTACGTTTGTGAACTTATCATTTTTTGACAAAGCATGCTGTTACAGCGTGAATACCTGTAAATACCACATTAATGCAATAAATGCTCAAAATGATGTACGTCAACCTCAATGCATTTGGCAATATGTGTAACGTCAGTCCTCTCAACAGCGAGTAGTTTGCCTTCCGTAATGTTCGCACATGCATTGACAATGCGCTGACGCATGTTGTCAGGCGTTGTCGGTGGATCACGGTAGCAAATATCCTTCAACTTTCCCCACAGAAAGAAATCCGGGGACGTCAGATCCGGCGAACGTGCGGGCCATGGTGTGGTGCTTCGACGACCAATCCGCCTGTCATGAAATATGCTATTCAATACCGCTGCAACCGCTCGCGAGCTATGTGCCGGACATCCATCATTTTGGAAGTACATCGCCATTCTGTCATGCAGTGAAATATCTTGTAGTAATATCGGTAGAACATTACGTAGCAAATCAGCATACACTGCACCCTTTAGATTGCCATCGATAAAATGGGGGCTAATTATCCCTCCTCCCATAATGCCGCATCATACATTAACCCGCCAAGGTCGCTGATGTTCCACTTGTCGCAGCCATCGTGGATTTTCCGTTGCCCAATAGTGCATATTATGCCGGTTTAAGTTACGCTGTTGGTGAATGACGCTTCGTCGCTAAATATAATGTGTGCAAAAAACCTGTCATCGTCCCGTTATTTCTCTTGTCCTCAGTGGCAGAAATGTGACGTTCAAAGTCGTCGCCATGCAATTCCTCGTGCATAGAAGTATGGTACGAGTGCAATCAATGTTGATGTAGCATTCTCAACACCGACGTTTTTGAGACTCCCCATTCCCCATTCTCGCGCAATTTGTCTGCTACTGATGTGCGGATTAGTCGCGACAGCAGCTAAAACACCTATTTTGGCACCATCATTTGCTGCAGGTCGTGGTTGACGTTTCACACGTGGCTGAACACTTCCTGTTTCCTTAAATAACATAACTATCTGGCGAGCGGTCCGCACACTTGGATGATGTCGTCCAGGATACCGAGCAGCATACACAGCACATGCCCGTTGGGCATTTTGATCACAACAGCCAAACATCAACACGATATCGACCTTTTCCGCAATTGGTAAACGGTCCATTTTAACACGGGTAATGTATCACGAAGCAAATACCGTCCGCACTGGCGGAATGTTACGTGATACCACGTACGTATACGTTTGTGACTATTCCAGCGCCATCTATCACAAAGCGAAAAAAGTGGCCTAACTAAAACAATCATATTTCTTTACGTACTACACGAATAAAAAATGCAGTTGATATCCGTTTGACCTATGGTAGCGCCATCTAGCGGGCCAACCATAGCGCCATCTGGTTTCCCCCTTCACGCTAGACGAGTTTCGTTCTTTGTAGTTTTTTCGTTTGATGCTTATTTCCTGAGATTTTTGGCCCAGTCACTATCAGTGGACTACCATGAATAAGTGACATGCCAGACATCGTACCAAAGCAATTCTGCTACGCAGTTGATACCGTCACTGCCTTTCAAACCAAGCCCCTGCTGGATGGAGAAAACGTGCTCACACAAGATCTGAGAGTTATTCCAGAAATTGGAGATTGTGCCTCAGCCTTACAAAAACTGAAGTGACGGCTTTCCACCTCAACTAACGCTTAGCAAGCCAGCCGGTAAGTCACCTTCTGTAACAAAACGGTTAAGGACGATTCTCATCCTAAATATATCGGAATCACACTGGTTCATTCACTATCATATGGACATCTCACGTCATCTGCGGAAAAGTAAAGACCAGGAACAACATTATGCGGAAACTATCCGTAACTTCTTGTGACGGATTCAAGCCGGCACAGTCCGTACAGCATCATTGTCTCTACAACAGTCTGTGGCTGAATATTGCGCACCAGTATGGGCTAACAGAGTGGATGTCAGTAAGGTGGATGTCCATCTGAACGATACCATCAGACTAAAGTCAATGATTTAATGTCCACTTGGCTTGCGTTGAAGATGTCTCGTAGAGACATTATGTAATGAAATTCATATTGCTGCTACAGTAGTTTAATGACGTATTTATTGTGATGGATCCATTTCCGCTACATTGCCATCTTCAGATCATCTAAACAACATATCCTAAACAAATTAAACGCACTAATGAAGAACAAGTCTCCAATTCGGGTATAGAATCAACAACAAAATCCGGCGTAGACTTTAGCCAGGAAAAAAAATACCAATATACACAAAATCAAATGTCAGGATTGCAATCAATTTTACACACGACAGACAGGAAGGAACTTCGGTTCAAGATATCGACAGCACACGAGAACTGGCGAATGAAAATATTCCATCAACATCTTTTAACCATTTATGGCACGATCACCGTAACGTAGAACGAACGGAGTTAGCAATTAAATTTTAGACATATTACGTAAAGGTTTAACAATGAATGTACCTGAAGAAACATATCTACATACGCACAACATATCACCCTGATGACATTTTAAATAAACAGACGAATTTAAAACATAAATATTTCATACAAAATTTTATGGAATTCCTAGTCGAAGACAACGTACTAACACAAACAGCCGAAAATGATATAACACACCATAGCAGCTGTAACCATATAGCACTAGGCCAAATACTGACGATAAAACATCAAATACTAAAAATTACAAGAAAGGACGATTATTAGCAGCAGCAGCAAACCTCAAAACAGCTTGTACCATGAGAGTTATATACACAACGTGGTAATGCAATACAGACTGAAAGCAACCAATGATGATATATGGACGTGTATATCTGAAAATACAAGTTGTTGTTGTTGTGGTCTTCAGTCCTGAGACTGGTTTGATGCAGCTCTCCATGCTACTCTATCCTGTGCAAGCTTTTTCATCTCCCAGTACCTACTGCAACCTACATCCTTCTGAATCTGCTTAGTGTATTCATCTCTTGGTCTCCCTCTACGATTTTTACCCTCCACGCTGCCCTCCAATACTAAATTGGTGATCCCTTGATGTCTCAGAACATGTCCTACCAACCGATCCCTTCTTCTGGTCAAGTTGTGCCACAAACTTCTCTTCTCCCCAATCCTATTCAATACTTCCTCATTAGTTATGTGATCTACCCATCTAATCTTCAGCATTCTTCTGTAGCACCACATTTCGAAAGCTTCTATTCTCTTCTTGTCCAAACTATTTATCGTCCATGTTTCACTTCCATACATGGCTACACTCCATACGAATACTTTCAGAAATGACTTCCTGACACTTAAATCAATACTGGATGTTAACAAATTTCTCTTCTTCAGAAATGCTTTCCTTGCCATTGCCAGCCTAAATTTTATTTCCTCTCTACTTCGACCATCATCAGTTATTTTGCTCCCCAAATAGCAAAACTCCTTTACTACTTTAAGTGCCTCAGTTCCTAATCTAATTCCCTCAGCATCACCCGACTTAATTAGACTACATTCCATTACCCTTGTTTTGCTTTTGTTGATGTTCATCTTATATCCTCCTTTCAAGACACTGTCCATTCCATTCAACTGCTCTTCCAAGTCCTTTGCTGTCTCTGACAGAATTACAATGTCATCGGCGAACCTCAAAGTTTTTATTTCTTCTCCATGAATTTTAATACCTACTCCGAATTTTTCTTTTGTTTCCTTTACTGCTTGCTCAATATACACATTGAACAACATCGGGGAGAGGCTACAACCCTGTCTTACTCCCTTCCCAACCACTGCTTCCCTTTCATGTCCCTCGACCCTTATAACTGCCATCTGGTTTCTGTACAAATTGTAAATAGCCTTTCGCTCCCTGTATTTTACCCCTGCCACCTTTAGAATTTGAAAGAGAGTATTCCAGTCAACATTGTCAAAAGCTTTCTCTAAGTCTACAAATGCTAGAAACGTAGGTTTGCCTTTCCTTAATCTTTCTTCTAAGATAAGTCGTAAGGTCAGTATTGCTTCACGTGTTCCAGTGTTTCTACGGAATCCAAACTGATCTTCCCCGAGGTTGGCTTCTACTAGTTTTTCCATTCGTCTGTAAAGAATTCGTGTTAGTATTTTGCAGCTGTGACTTATTAAGCTGATACTTCGGTAATTTTCACATCTGTCAACACCTGCTTTCTTTGGGATTGGAATTATTATATTCTTCTTGAAGTCTGAGGGTATTTCGCCTGTTTCATACATCTTGCTCACCAGATGGTAGAGTTTTGTCAGGACTGGCTCTCCCACGGCCGTCAGTAGTCCCAATGGAATATTGTCTACTCCGGGGGCCTTGTTTCGACTCAGGTCTTTCAGTGCTCTGTCAAACTCTTCACGCAGTATCATATCTCCCATTTCATCTTCATCTACATCCTCTTCCATTTCCATAATATTGTCCTCAAGTACATTGCCCTTGTATAGACCCTCTATATACTCCTTCCACCTTTCTGCTTTCCCTTCTTTGCTTAGAACTGGGTTTCCATCTGAGCTCTTGATATTCATACAAGTCGTTCTCTTATCTCCAAAGGTCTCTTTAATTTTCCTGTAGGCGGTATCTATCTTACCCCTAGTGAGATAGGCCTCTACATCCTTACATTTGTCCTCTAGCCATCCCTGCTTAGCCATTTTGCACTTCCTGTCGATCTCATTTTTGAGACGTTTGTATTCCTTTTTGCCTGTTACACTTACTGCATTTTTATATTTTCTCCTTTCATCAATTAAATTCAATATTTCTTCTGTTACCCAAGGATTTCTACTAGCCCTCGTATTTTTACCTACTTGATCCTCTGCTGCCTTCACTACTTCATCCCTCAAAGCTACCCATTCTTCTTCTACTGTATTTATTTCCCCCATTCCTGTCAATTGCTCCCTTATGCTCTCCCTGAATCTCTGTACAACCTCTGGTTCTTTTAGTTTATCCAGGTCCCATCTCCTTAAATTCCCACCTTTTTGCAGTTTCTTCAGTTTTAATCTACAGGTCATAACCAATAGATTGTGGTCAGAGTCCACATCTGCCCCTGGAAATGTCTTACAATTTAAAACCTGGTTCCTAAATCTCTGTCTTACCATTATATAATCTATCTGATACCTTTTAGTATCTCCAGGGTTCTTCCATGTATACAACCTTCTTTCATGATTCTTAAACCAAGTGTTAGTTATGATTATGTTGTGCTCTGTGCAAAATTCTACCAGGCGGCTTCCTCTTTCATTTCTGTCCCCCAATCCATATTCACCTACTATGTTTCCTTCTCTCCCTTTTCCTACACTCGAATTCCAGTCACCCATGACTATTAGATTTTCGTCTCCCTTCACAATCTGAATAATTTCTTTTATTTCATCATATGTTTCTTCAATTTCTTCGTCATCTGCAGAGCTAGTTGGCATATAAACTTGTACTACTGTAGTAGGTGTGGGCTTCGTGTCTATCTTGGCCACAACAATGCGTTCGCTGTGCTGTTTGTAGTAGCTTACGAGCATTCCTATTTTCCTATTCATTATTAAACCTACTCCTGCATTACCCCTATTCGATTTTGTGTTTATAACCCTGTAGTCACCTGACCAGAAGTCTTATTCCTCCTGCAAGTAACAAACTTTATTATGAAATTAAAAGAATATATTGCGTAACTTTCGCAGATGCCCGGAAGATGGCATACAACAAATACGCCATTAAACTACTATAAGAGCAACCTGCATTTTATTATTTCTTCTCTCAGTAACACTGCTCCACCACATTTGAGAGGACAAGAAGCAGTGAACTTGAATGGGAAAAGATTAATAACTTGGTCTTCCCTATGGCTACCTTTCCAGGAAACTGCGCTCAGCATGCGTCTCAAGTCGAGGAAACCACTGTGGACAGCTCGTAATGTCCAAACACTGAAGATGTGTGGACGGAGACATGGAGGAACTAGACCAGCATTCGTCGTCATGGCCTCGAAGACCCCACACGTATATCAGTCTCGCAAATGCCTACAAGAACCTGGCGTCAACTAGAAAGAATCGGATGAGGACGCGGAAGCAGTACGTCCTTCATGTACAAATGGGGGGACTCTCGGACTCTCCATTACGTGACTGTGAAGCTTCAGAGCAGACCATTGACCACAGTGCACAGCAGCGGTTCCCAATGTGGAGGTAATTACGCCCTGATCGGTAAAATGAAATCTTCTCAGGAGTAAAAACTAAACGATTCGATTCTGTTTCAGTCACGAAACTGTATTATTTTCAAAAGGTCATTACTATTATCACAATTTTGTAAGACTGTAATACTGATTATGTACGTTGTAAATAATTATTTTTTCTCAATTGTTGTTGTTGTTGTGGTCTTCAGTCCAGAGACTGGTTTGATGCAGCTCTCCATGTTACTCTATCCTGTGCAAGCTTCTTCATCTCCCAGTACCTACTGCAACCTACATCCTTCTGAATCTGCTTAATGTATTCATCTCTTGGTCTCCCTCTACTATTTTTACCCTCCACGCTGCCCTTCAATACTAAATTGGTGATCCCTTGATGCCTCAGAACATGTCCTACCAACCGATCCCTTCTTCTATTTAAGTTGTGACACAAAATTCTCTTCTCCCCAATTCTATTCAATACTTCCACATTAGTTATGTGATCTACCCATCTAATCTTCAGCATTCTTCTGTACCACCACATTTCGAAAACTTCCATATTTTCTTTTCGAAACTATTTATCGTCCACGTTTTACTTCCATACATGACTACACTCCATACAAATACTTTCAGAAACGACTTCCTGACACTTAAATCTGTACTCGATGTTAACAAATTTCTATTCTTCAGAAACGCTTTCCTTGCCATTGCCAGTCTACATTTTATATCCTCTCTCCTTCAACCATCATCAGTTATTTTGCTCCCCAAATAGCAAAACTCCTTTACTACTTTAAGTGTCTCATTTCCTAATCTAATTCCCTCAGCATCACCCGACTTAATTCGACTACATTCCATTATCCTCGTTTTGCTTTGTTGATGTTCATATTATATCCTCCTTTCAAGACTCTGTCCATTCCGTTCAGCTGCTCTTCCAGGCCCTCTGCTGCTTGACAGAATTACAATGTCATCGGTGAAACTCAAGTATTTCTTTCCCCCACTCTTGTCAATCGTTCCCTAATGCTCTCCCCGAAACTCTGTACAACCTCTGGTTTAGTCAGTTTATTCAGTTCGCATCTCCTTAAATTCCCACCTTTTTGCAGTTTCTTCCGTTTTAATCTACAGTTCATACCCAATAGATTGTGGTCAGCGTCCACATCTGCCCCTGGAAATGTCTTACAATTTAAAACTTGGTTCCTAAATATCTGTCTTACCATTATATAACCTATCTGAAACCTTCCACTATCTCGAGGCTTCTTCCATGTATAAAACCTTCTCTTTTGATCCTTGAACCACGTGTTAGCAATGATTAAGTTATCCTCTGTGCAAAATTCTATCAGGTGGTTTCCTCTTTCATTCCTTGCCCCCGTTCCATATTCACCTACTGCGTTTCCTTCACTTCCTTTTCCTGCTATTGATGGTTCAAATGGCTCTGGGCGCTATGGGACTCAACATCTGAGGTCATCAGTCCCCTAGAACTTAGAACTACTTAAACGTCACTAACCTAAGGACATCACACACATCCATGCGCAAGGCAGGATTCGAACCTGCGACTGTAGCGTTCGCGTTGTTCCAGACTGTAGCGCCTAGAACCGCTAGGCCACTCCGGCCTGCGGACTTTAAGAAAACCGGAACAGAAGAAAATGGAAGCATTTGAGATGTGGTGCTACAGGCGAACGTTGAAAATTAGGTGGACTGATAAGGTAACAAATGAGAAGCTTCTGCGCAGAATCGGGGAGGAATGGAATATGTGGAAAACACTGACGGCAGGATGTTAGAACATCTGTTAAGACTTCCATGGTACTAGAGGGAGCCGTAGCGGGCACAAACTGTAGAAGACAACAGAGACTGGAATACATACAGCAATAATTGGGGACGTAGGTTGCGAAGTTCTACTCTGAGATGAAGAAGTTGGCACAGGAGAGGAATTCGTGGCGGGTCGCATCAAACCATTCAGAAGACTGATGTCGCAAGAAGTATCAATTCTATCTGAATAAGGATTTCTTTTGTAAATAAAAATCCGACACTTTTTAAACGGCCCTCGTATATCCTCTCTACTTCGGACATTGTCAGTTAGTTTTGCTGCCAAAGAGCAAAACTGATCTACTTTTAAAGACTCTTATTTCCATTGTTCGCAGATGATGCTGTAATTTACCGTCTAGTACGGTCATCCGAAGACCAGTATCAGTTGCAAAGAGATTTGGAAAAGATTGCTATATGGTGTGGCGGGTGGCAGTTGACGCTAAATAACGAAAAATGTGAGGTGATCCACATTAGTTCCAAAAGAAATCCTTTGGAATTCGATTACTCGATAAATAGTACAATTCTCAAGGCTGTCAATTCAACTAAGTACCTGAGTGTTAAAATTACGAACAACTTCAGTTGGAAAGACCACGTAGATAATATTGTGGGGAAGGCGAGCCAAAGGTTGCGTTTCATTGGCAGGACACTTAGAAGACGCAACAAGTCCACTAAAGAGACAGCTTACACTACACTCGTTCGTCCTCTGTTAAAATATGGCTGCACGATGTGGGATCCTTACCAGGTGGGATTGACGGAGGACATCGAAAGGGTGCAAAAAAGGGCAGCTCGTTTTGTATTATCACGTAATAGGGGAGAGAGTGTGGCAGATATGATATGCGAGTTGGGATGGAAGTCATTAAAGCAAAGACGTTTTTCGTCGCGGCGAGATCTATTTATGAAATTTCAGTCACCAATTTTCTCTTCCGAATGCGAAAATATTTTGTTGAGCCCAACCTACATAGGTAGGAATGATCATCAAAATAAAATAAGAGAAATCAGAGCTCGAACAGAAAGGTTTAGGTGTTGTTTTTTCCCGCGCGCTGTTCGGGAGTGGAATGGTAGAGAGATAGTGTGATTGTGGTTCGATGAACCCTCTGCCAAGCACTTAAATGTGAATTGCAGAGTAATCATGTAGATGTAGATGTTACATTCTCGCTCCTGCAACGGAAAAATTCCGCCCTCGGTGCCTTCTCCTGCGCTGGGCCACCACGGACACCTCTCGACTGGGCAGCCCTCGCTGAAACTTGTAGGGGGCGGACCCCTTGTAGAAGACCGCGACGCGCCGGTGGAGGGAAGCGAAGGAAAATGCAGTACGCGAGGGAAACGTCGACCACGCCGTATCGATTGTTGCTGGTGCGCCCAGAGATACGCCGTTAAGCCTGTTACGTAACGCCGGCTCGCCGTGGAAATACTCACCGGCTTCGTTGGGTGTCGACAAAAGTAGCGGCTGCCTCACTGTGCCTACAGTACAAAGCGCCATGCGAGATAAAGCCGGCTCAGGAGGGGAGTTCATTACGTCGCAGTTCTTGTGCTCCTCAGGGGTTCGTTTCAGGGCCCATACTGCAGGCGTTAATGATCCAAACTCCATTGTCAACAGCTACTTCATCACCACCACCACCACCACCACCACCACCACCACCTTCTCCTTCTTCGTACATCCTCCTTTCAACAAGCTTCCCCATCGCACAGTATCTCTTTCGTATCATTAAGTACTTGGCACCTTCCACAACACTGATTTTTGCAGACAGGCTCATACGCTCAAAAGAAATGCACGGATTTTCCAATCTGTTAAACAGGATTCCCAACCTATTCAATACGACTGTTCTATTTTCAGTTGCGAGTAACTTTCTCTCTGAATGTCAAATCTTTCATCAAACAGAAGCATTTCACTGTAATAAATGTTAGCCATTAATTTTGATCCACTACTGTTAGTAATGAGTAATGCTTCCTTCATTCACAGAGTTCTTTTATTTTACCGAAATTGCCTATGTAACCCATATGTCGGTATTTAAAATTTTTGAGTCTTTCTTTTCACTAGCACTTCTCCAAGTTGTCTCATTAAGGCTTGTTTTTATTTAATTAGTTCATTTATTTAATGCAAACTGTTACATAGGCACAGTTTTGAGTACAGTGTTAATGTCTTTCCTGTTTGCTCGTTTTATATTTGTTTATTGGTTAACTTTTTACTTTTTTAAATGTAGTACCACCACACTCTCAAAAATGGCATTTCGTAATGTTTCCTCACACTCCTCAATTTCCCTGCCTCTATTCATTTCTGTTTATCCTAATGATATTGCCTAAGTTCTCCATACATTCTGTAGTTACAATGATAATTCTTTTTTTAAATTGGTTTATTTGTCACTCTGCATGTTTTATGCCTCCTGAAGTAGCCTTGTCAAGTACTAATTTTATTTCATTTTATTGTTTTGTTTGTTGATATAAACAGTTATGTAGACTTGTATGAATGCAGAGTCTCGCGGCGATAACAATGAATAAAATGTTCTCGGGTTTCCAACCGCCTCAATTGCTTAAAACTACACGAGCTTTCGGCCAAGCACTCCTTGGCCATTGTCAAGCGATATGACTTGACAATGGCCAAGGAGTGCTAGGTCGAAAGCTCGTGTAGTTTTAAGCAATTGAGGCGGTTGGAAAGCCGAGAACATTTCATTCAGTTATGTAGGCTTGCTGTTCCAGATTTCCGTTAAAGTTTTTTACTGTTTACTCACTTTATGTACTGTTCAACTTTTTACATTATGTTAGCACCACACTGTCAAAGATGTCATTTACTGTACGTTTCTGCTTCAATCTAGATGTGTAACTTCATTTTCATGTCGTTTATAAACACTGTAACTTCTTTGGTGAAAATAGTAAGCATGTGAAGATGGCCTTGTAAGCCGAAAACTGGTTAACACAAAAAATCAGTACTGTAGAACAAAAGCAAAGTAGCGTTTTTGATTTATTCGATACTTTTGTTTCGGTATCCATAGTGATGCTAACATATGATTTCAAACAATCCTAAAGAATATCAGACTATATGTGTCTGATGTACTAAATGCTGTTGGGGAAATAACAAGCTTCCACTATTCATTTAATTACAATTAAAATGTATTAATCGTCTATGTAGTATACATGAAACACACGTGCAGTATTGCACAACATTGACCGTGTATATATTTTGATTTCTGAAGGTGTATTAGTAAGTAAAAACTTATCAATAAGTGGATCTGATTTATCAGTTTGCTGGATAATTCCATTTGAAGGCGTTCCTATAGCATATGTGCGACATAGGGCGAGTCCGATGCGAGTATCCAAACACCGATACGTAGGAGTAGTGTGGCATTCTTGTTTTTCCGACACGAAACGTGAACTACAGCCCTGTTACCAAATGCAGTCTAAACAGGATCAACGTGCTGTTATTCTTCTCTTGGTTGCCGAAGGACAAGCACCGGCAGACATCCACTGGAGAATAAAGGATGAGTATGGGACAGCATGTCTGTCGAAAACCACATTTGTGGAATGGTGCACCAAGTTCCGTACCGCTTCATGACAGCGAATGTCCCCATATCAGAAATGCCGTAACGAAGAAGTTACGCTAACTCAAGCGGGAGACTAACACCAGCCCTGATCTCTCCCCATGTGATCAACCCTTCTGTCCCTTAAAAAAGGCCCTGAAGGGTCAATGATTCCTATCAGACGAGGATGTGCAGTATGCAGTTACGGACTTCTTTCACGCAGCAGGACCCGGTGATTCACAGACGGGTGTCTTCAGCCTGGTGCGTCCGTGGGTAGTGGGAGTGGGGGGGGGATTGTGACTGCCTGAATGACGACAGCGATTTTGCGTGATTGGCGTACTGATTCTGGCTGTATGGCCTTCGAACGGAACTTTAAATTTTTATTGTCCCTTATAGGTTGAGAGGTTCCAAGCCCTCTTTTGCATGTCGCCTCTAATTTTCATCAATTTTATTAATGTTATATCTCACTGCACGGTGGTAACAGACCGAATAAGGTTATTGTAATGAGAGTATTTGTACTGAGAGCTCAAAAATACTTTTCACTTGATTCCTAAGCATGTTGGGTTACTTCCCTGTGTGGCCTGTGCGAGGCGAGCATCAGAGGACGCGGCCAGAGAGAGGAAGCGCCCCCCCCCCCCCTAACCCACTGTCCTAGGTGCGTGCTCGTAGTTCCGTTAGACGACAGGAGATGTCATGCGGGTCGCCTGCTTAGTTTCGAGGGATCACATTAGAGGCACTTCGGCAATGGTCTTCCTGACGTCGGAGGGCAGCGTTGTGGGGTGACAGAGAGGAGAGACCGAGAGAGCGTAGCCGCACCTGTGTAGGGAGCAACAAGGTTATTACATATCCACATAAAATACATGCCATAACAACCTGTACCTGGCTATACGGTCCGTATATGGCGTCACTTTCTTCATTGTAGCATATGCCAATCATTTGATCAAATGCTCAACACACACAAATTTTCCGCTTCACTTAAACTTGTTTTTTGCTTACTCATGAAGTGCTTTTAGCAAAACTTTTGTGTACTTTAGTCGTCAGCACTGTGTCGATACTGAATGCTTGGCATTACTTCCTCTGCTTGCTTAACGCGTGGAACAGTAATAGCGGATAACAATATCCTGAGAACGAAAAACAATTTAAACGCTCAATTCTTTTCTCTCACTGGTGATAATTCTTCATTAAGTTTTTTCTTTTCATCTTCGCTAAAACCTTTCTCTGATTCTATGCTTTGATCTACTTTTTCTAGCATGTTAAGTGCACGTTTACGAGTTTCACGAGCTTATAGAATTTGCAGTCGGCTTTAAGACCTATTTTGGTTGAAGCTTATACGAGGGCTGTCCAGAAAGTAAGTTACGATCGTTCGCGAAATGAAAACGACTATGAAAATCCGATAAAGCTTTGCGAAGATGTGTTGGGCAGTGTCCCTAGTATGACTCTAGGTAGAATTACGTCGCTCTTTTCATTCCTGAGCTCTTAGTGAGCGCGTAAAGATGTTATAGAAAATAGTGTCTCCCGCCAAGTACGAGGGCCTGGTGAGAATTTTCCCCTGAAGCTATGCAACCAACATTACATAACTGTCGTGCGGTTTCTTCTTCAAGACAATTCTCAGCCTCATTCTGCAGGGGCATTGAAGATGTTCCTGCACCGTTTTAATTGGAAATGTTTGGTTACCCACAATACAGCCCATAATTGTCTCCCACTGAGTTTCATCTCTGCTCAAACGAACCGCTGGCTATGAAGACAACATTTTGGCACAGACAACGAGCTTTAGGCCAGCGTAGAGAATTGGCGGAAAGCACTGGCGGCTGCCTTCTATGATGAGGGTATTGGAAAGTTGGTACAACGCTACGACGAATGTCTGAGTCAGAACGGCGACTACGTAGAGAAGTAGCTGAAAGGTGTAGCAACTGTTACAAATGAAACATTTCTGATTTTCACTGTGATTTTCATTTCGCGATCAACCGTAACTTACTTTGTGGACAGCCCTCGTAGATACCGTAAATAATCGTCCTCTCTAAACTGTATGCTACAGGCAGTAGCATTTTTAATGTTAATGCTGTCACTACTGCTACAGAGCTGAACCCACCGAGCAAATGTTTCAGGAATTTGAGGGAACTTACGACAGGTAATACGAGGGCAGTTCAATAAGTAATGCAACACATTTTTTTCTGAAACAGGGGTTGTTTTATTCAGCATTGAAATACACCAAGTTATTCCCCAATCTTTTAGCTACACAACACTATTTTTCAACGTAATCTCCATTCAATGCTACGGCCTTACGCCACCTTGAAATGAGGGCCTGTATGCCTGCACGGTACCATTCCACTGGTCGATGTCGGAGCCAACGTCGTACTGCATCAATAACTTCTTCATCATCCGCGTAGTGCCTCCCACGGATTGCGTCCTTCATTGGGCCAAACATATGGAAATCCGACGGTGCGAGATCGGGGCTGTAGGGTGCATGAGGAAGAACAGTCCACCGAAGTTTTGTGAGCTCCTCTCGGGTGCGAAGACTTGTGTGAGGTCTTGCGTTGTCATGAAGTTCGTTCAGATTTTTGTGCCTACAAACACGCTGAAGTCGTTTCTTCAATTTCTGAAGAGTAGCACAATACACTTCAGAGTTGATCGTTTGACCATGGGGAAGGACATCGAACAGAATAACCCCTTCAGCGTCCCAGAAGACTGTAACCATGAGTTTACCGGCTGAGGGTATGGCTTTAAACTTTTTCTTGGTAGGGGAGTGGGTGTGGCGCCACTCCATTGATTGCCGTTTTGTTTCAGGTTCGAAGTGATGAACCCATGTTTCATCGCCTGTAACAATCTTTGACAAGAAATTGTCACCCTCAGCCACATGACGAGCAAGCAATTCCGCACAGATGGTTCTCCTTTGCTCTTTATGGTGTTCGGTTAGACAACGAGGGACCCAGCGGGAACAAACCTTTGAATATCCCAACTGGTGAACAATTGTGACAGCACTACCAACAGAGATGTCAAGTTGAGCACTGAGTTGTTTGATGGTGATCCGTCGATCATCTCGAACGAGTGTGTTCGCACGCTCCGCCATTGCAGGAGTCACAGCTGTGCACGGCCGGCCCGCACGCGGGAGATCAGACAGTCTTGCTTGACCTTGCGGCGATGATGACACACGCTTTGCCCAACGACTCACCGTGCTTTCGTCCACTGCCAGATCACCGTAGACATTCTGCAAGCGCCTATGAATATCTGAGATGCCCTGGTTTTCCGCCAAAAGAAACTCGATCACTGCCCGTTGTTTGCAACGCACATCCGTTAGAGACGCCATTTTAACAGCTCCGTACAGCGCTGCCACCTGTCGGAAGTCAACGAAACTATACGAGACGAAGCGGGAATGTTTGAAAATATACCACAAGAAATTTCCGGTTTTTTCAACCAAAATTGGCCGAGGAAAAAAATGTGTTGCATTACTTATTGAACTGCCCTCGTACTACTGCCTTTTAGTCTTCTGATTACAGTTTCCACACGCAGCCATAGGACAATTCGGCATTATTAATGTCAAACATAAAGAACAAACTTGACGGAAGACAAAAATAAACAGCAACAACGTGAAACTTAATCGCTTCAACACGTAACAGTGCGTGCGAACTTGGCGGAGCTTCTCGATGGTGACGTATTGCGGAGATCGGAGAAAATCTGAGGCAGCAAAGCCTGAGACAAGTTCTCCACAGTACGATGAGAACAGACAGACCTTTGTCTGTGACGCGGCACACTGCATTTCCAGTGTGGGGGTGGGGGGGGGCTGCACTTCCCCGAATTCTGAGGGGTTCATACAGACGTCGGTCGAGTTTCGCCTACTGTATGCAGGGCGAAATGACCTGCGAGACGTCTCAGTGTCGCCGCAGTTTGTGTGTTTTCCATTCCAGCGCGTCCGGAACGAGGACTCCTAGCACCTAATGACTGCATTGTGGACCGTGCTCTGCTGGGTGTGACTGACTGGCGCCGGATGGCCGGTGGTCTAGGCAGGTTGTTTTCGTAGCCGGTCAAACCGCAAGTTCAGTGCCCTCAGCTGAATAGCAGAGGCATGATTGGTCAACTTAAACTGAGGCTAGTTGACGTCATAAAGCCCAACTCGAAATTGTAAGGAACGGTCGCTATTGGCGCGAATGATCTTCTGAGACGGTATGGGGGAATTTTGGAATCAGAAATAAATGCTGATTCGCGGTTTTGGAGGATGGTAGGGAGTTGAGCAATGTTGGCTTCGCTCTTGCGTTGTGGGGGCGCGGAGATTCGAAATTTGATCTTCGTCGGAGTCGGACGGTCTTGCGACTTGGTCGCTCTTTTTCCAAAGAACTTAGAATTCTCGGACAGCCTTCGAGGGCAGGGGCTGACACAGAGTTGCTGCACGGCAGAAGTCGGTGCCTACATCACCAGAATGCTGCCTACCGACTACTTGCTGCAGATTTCAGTACTGGTACAGTATTTTGCGGCTCCGGCATTGTAGGACATTATCAATTTTATACTGAATCCCTCAGCAGCACGCGCGCTCGCTTTATTACAAGTCCACCGTGCTTGTGATCCCATTTGAGCTCTCACTACTAATTGCGATACTACTATATAGTCGGGAGATTAACATTTGATTCATTAGGACCTCCAGTCATTATCGTCAATCTACTGCATCAGAGAGAGTAGGAGACCCTTGTTCTCGAGCCAACTCTTATTCTCATAATATTTCAGTATTCCCTGTCCTTTACCCACTGTTTGTGTCGATGATCATGTACATTTATGTTGTGATGTATAATAAATCTCACTGTAATATTTAATCCGCATATCATTTCGTAGATATATGCAGAATCCCAATTCCTGTTGTTTATTATGATAAAGTTCTCTTTTTTTTCTGAGTAATTACGATTTTTATTACATTATTGTGAGTTTTACTATTATTGTTTTACCAACTAGCAGGGTCCAACATTTTCTTCCGCTACCGTTGTCCAGATAATTAATTAGGTGGTAGATAAGGAGGGGGTCGAGTGCATGTCTCGTTCTCATGCAATATTCGTCTGAATTAAAGAGGTACAAACTCTTCTCCACACCGGCACCTCGCAACGTTAAGGTAAATGTCTGCCTTCTTCCACAAATACTTAGTAGAGTGATAACGTTAGTAAAGCGTCTGCTTCTAACTGCTTTATTTTATCTTTAATGAATATCATTGTAGACCTGTGAAATTAGAAAAGGCGACCAGCAAAATGTCTCGTTCTTAACCCCTGAACCAATAATACACATATATTTATTGATCCTTTCTTACGAAAATGACAGAAAAATCTGAATGGAAATTGTGATAGTAAAAGAGAAGGGAGCAGTTACATGCAAACAGCTACCTTAAGGTGAGCACACAGGTAAGTGCAAAATTGAGAAGCACGCATGATCAAGCGTTTTGTGCGACCATGCGAACACATCCTTCGTCTCCACGCAGTACAAACATGCTTGCACAGGCATCAGTTTGTGTTTAGAATTTGTGGAGCTCAGACGGTGATGATTTGCTACTTTTTGAATCAGGCTAAATTACCTGTGGAGCAAAGGCTGGTTAGAGAAACGAAAAACTTACTGTCACATTAAGTTACTGTGAGCTAAAAATATGTCCACGTGACCGGTACAATCGTCTTAAGATAAACAGAGGAACATATCTGAACTTCCTACTACTCGCAACATCTTGAACTAAAAAGGATACAGTAATGAGAGTAGCTACGTATAATACCAAAGATTGGCAGTCATATAACCATTTCTCGCGTTAAGACTGGGCTATGAAGACTTCAAATACACACATTCTCACTACTGTAACATGCAAACGCTGTCCATTTATCACATATGTTCCTGTCCTGGATATAAGAACATATTTGTCCCCCCCCCCCCCCCCCTCCCAGCTGTAGTTGGTTTTTTGGATATTTGTCTTCTTAGTAAGGCCATGTTTGTCAGTTACTTGGTAATTTGTTCGGACTGATATTAAAACATATTCCATATCCCTCATTCCTTTAGGCGTGATAGGCTTTCGATTTACTGCCGCTGAGACAAGGCTACTTTTCGTATAGTCTCAAACTTTTTCAGCAAACTGCGACTGGTTGGTTACATGTCGATTGAGATCATGGCCGTACGAAGACTGTCTCTAAACTGATGTTTCTAAAAGCTTGCACACTGTCGGCACACATGGTCAAGCATGTCCAAACACACTAATCAAAAATATCTGGACATCTATTCATTTATTTATTTATCGTAAAGCGACAAAAGCAAATTTTCAGAAATACAAGGGTAATCAAAAAAGTAAGGTCTCCTATTTTTTTTATAAGTACAGACCTGCTTATTTCTACAATGGTTTACATCAGTTTACAGCTTGAACATTTAGCTATTTTTCGACATAATCACCACTTTTGTCGATGCATTTTTGTAGACTCTGTGGCAGTTTTTGTATGCCCATGTCATACCAGCTCGCCGCCATGCTGTTCAGAAAATTATGAACCTCTTCTTTCACCTCTTCGTCGGAGCTGAATCGCTTTCCAGCCAAACGTTCTTTAACCTAGGGAACAGGTGGTAGTCACACGTCTCGGTCAAAATGGTTCAAATGGCTCTGAGCACTATGCGACTTAACTTCTGAGGTCATCAGTCGCCTAGAACTTAGAACTAATTAAACCTAACCAACCTAAGGACATCACACACATCCATGCCCGAGGCAGGATTCGAACCTGCTGCCGTAGCGGTCACGCGGTTCCAGACTGAAGCGCCTTTAACCGCACGGCCACACTGGCCGGCACGTCTCGGTCACCTCTTGTTCGCATTGTCGGCACTTTGAACAGTGGACGTTACATTTCAGATGTGTCACGACCCGTGGCTCTACCCTTCATTAGATCCCTGCGAAACCCTACATTTCAGCAGGATAATGCACGACCACATGTTGCAGGTCCTGTACGGGCCTTTCTGGATACAGAAAATGTTCGACTCCTGCCCTGGCCAGCACATTCTCCAGATCTCTCACCAATTGAAAAGTCTGGTGTATAACCACCGAGTAGAAAATAACTGATGACGAAGTCTTGCTTCTTCGAAAGGCCTCAGTGAAAGAACGTGCCCCCCTTCTAACAGCCGTATACCTCAAGTCTCTAGAGGAACGGAAGGTTCCAAATGATTGGAAAAGAGCACAGGAAGTCTCGGTCTTCAAGAAGGGTCGTCGAGCAGATGCGCAAAACTATAGACGTATATCTCTGTCGTCGATCTGTTGTAGAATTTTATAACATGTTTTTTGCTCGCGTATCATGTCGTTTCTGGAAACCAAGAATCTACTCTGTAGGAATCAACATGGATTCCGGAAACAGCGACCGTGTGAGACCCAACTCGCTTTATTTGTTCATCAGACCCAGAAAATATTAGATACAGGCTCCCAGGTAGATGCCATTTTCCTTGACTTCCGGAAGGCGTTCGATACAGTTCCGCACTGTCGCCTGATAAACAAAGTAAGAGCCTACGGAATATCATACCAGCTGTGTGGCTGGATTGAAGAGTTTTTAGCAAACAGAACACAGCATGTTGTTCTCAATGGAGAGACGTCTACAGACGTCAAAGTAACCTCTGGCGTGCCGCAGGGGGAGTGTTATGGGACCATTTCTCTTCACAATATATATTTAAATGACCTAGTAGATAGTGTCGGAAGTTCCATGCGGCTTTTCGCGGATGATGTTGTAGTGTACAGAGAAGTTGCAACATTAGAAAATTGCAGCGAAATGCAGGGAGATCTGCAGCGGAAAGGCACTTGGTGTAGGGAGTGGCAACTGACCCTTATAGACAAATGTAATGTATTGCGAATACATAGAAAGAAGGATCCGTTATTATTTGATAGCGGAACAAACAATGGTAGCAGTTACTTCTGTAAAATATCTGGGAGTATGCGTGCGGAACGATTTGAAGTGGAATGATCATATAAAATTAATTGTTGGTAAGGCGGGTACCAGGTTGAGATTCATTGGGAGAGTTCTTAGAAAATGTAGTCCATCAACAAAGGAGGTGGCTTACAAAACACTCGTTCGACCTATACTTGAGTATTGCTCATCAGTGTGGGATCCGTACCAGATCGGTTTGACGGAGGAGATAGAGAAGATCCAAAGAAGAGCGGCGCGTTTAGTCACAGGGTTTTTTGGTAAGCGTGATAGCGTTACGGAGATGTTTAGCAAACTCAAGTGGCAGACTCTGCAAGAGAGGCGCTCTGCATCGCGGTGTAGCTTGCTGTCCAGGTTTCGAGAGGGTGCTTTTCTGGATGAGGTATCGAATATATTGCTTGCCCCTACTTATACCTCCCGAGGAGATCACGAATCTGAAATTAGAGATACTCGAGCGCGCACGGAGGCTTCCCGACAGTCGTTCTTCCCGCGAACCATACGCGACTGGAACAGAAAAGGAAGGTAATGACAGTGGCACGTAAAGTGCCCTCCGCCACACACCGTTGGGTGGCTTGCGGAGTATAAATGTAGATGTTAGTGGTTTTTCATTCCGAATGATGGTTGAGAGTGCATTTTAATATTGACAACCACGGCCTTGTACCCGCCGCGGATAAAATCACTTTTATCCGATTGTAGAGGCTCGATCAGGGGCCGTTCCTTCGCCAGACAGCCGCCCGACGCAGAATCCCACTGCGGCAGTCTCATGTGTCCGGACATGTCGCGTGATCTGCCGGCACGTCAGCGCCAGGCTGTCCCCATCGGACTCTGAAATGCCGAGTCGGTGAAGTCACCTCGCCGATCGTCCGCAACCTGCACGGCGAGGTGGGGGCGGACAGGGCCGCGCTGACGTCAGAGGTGCCTGACGGGGGTGGGGGCGAAGGAGGGTGGCCGTGCGGGGGTGGCGCAAGGGCAACGGCCCGGCCCGGGGGACGCCGGCGCAGCAGCCAGCGAGCTGACAGCCGCGCAAAGGTGCGCCCCGCCAGCATCATCTTTAGATCTCTTTTGCAAGGATACTGAACACGTCCTACTATTACAGTTCACGAACAACAAAAATTATAGAATGAGATTTTCACTCTGCAGGGGAGTGTGCGCTGATATGAAACTTCCTGGCAGATTAAAACTGTGTGCCGGATCGAGACTCGAACTCGGGACCTTTGCCTTTCGCGGGCACGTGCTCTACCAACGGAGCTACCCGAGCACAACTCACTCCCCGTACTCACAGCTTCACTTCTGCCAGTATCTCGTCTCCTACCTTCCAAACTTTACAGAAGCTCTTCTGCGAACCTTGCAGAACTAGCACTCTTGAAAGAAAGGATATTGCGGAGACGTGGCTTAGCCACAACCTAGGGGATGTTTCTAGAATGAAATTTACACTCTACAGCGGAGTGTGCGCTGATATGAAACTTGTGAGGACGGGGCGTGAGTCGTGCTTGAGTAGCTCAGTTGGTAGAGCACTTGCCCGCGAAAGGCAAAGGTCCGGAGTTCGAGTCTCGGTCCGGCACACAATCTGCGAGGAAGTTTCATATCAGTGCACACTCTGATGCAGAGTGAAAATCTCATTCTGGAAACATCTCCCAGCCTGTGGCTAAGCCATGTCTCCGCAATATCCTTTCTTTCAGGAGTGCTAGTTCTGCAAGGTTCGCAGGAGAGCTTCTGTAAACTTTGGAAGGTAGGAGGGCGAGGTACTGGCAGAAGTGAAGCTGTGAGGACGGGGCGTTGAGTCGTGCTTGGGTAGCTCAGATGGTAGAGCACTTGCCCGCGAAAGGCGAAGGTCCCGAGTTCGAGTCTCGGTCCGGCACACAGTTTTAACCTGTCAGGAAGTTAAAACAAAAAAAAATTTTTTTTTTCCTTGATTATTGGCCTTGCAGTGAAATATACGTCCTGAAGGGCATTGTAAGTAACGTTCCAGTATCAGCCGCAATTTGCATGAAATTGCTGGAGACAGGACGCGGTTATCTGGATGCACTTTTAACAACTTTTCTTATGTCTTTACCACACTTTATTTTTCATCGTTACGCGTTTCAACTTTCCGTCATTTTCAAAAGCATCGCTATTTCAGTCATACAAAAATATTCGCTACATTGCATCACATCAACATTCTCGAGTACGAGACAAATGCAACAATGATGGAAAGTCGAAACGCGTAAGTTTGATGAAAAATATAGTGTGGTCAAGACGTAAGACAAGTTATTACAATTTCCAGAATCACTGGACTGGTTTTTTCGTTCTACTGATTAGCAGATGGTGCTCACCCGAGCCACTCCAGCATGCTGGAAGTTCGTAAAACGTTTTCCTCCACCCACGGTAACTTCTTGTTTCTCTCATCAGTGCAACATGAGCAGATACCACTGTAAGGTTATAGAGTAGACTTCGAAATGCGTTGTGGTTAGCTAACAGAAACAGTATTTTTGTTTGAATGAAAATATGTAAAAGCAGAATAATTGTAAAATTGAAGACTTACTATGCGTGCTACTGACAGTGTTATTGACCAAATTGTCGAAAGTTCGCTTTCTGGGTGCTGGTTGTGAGATTTCATCTTTTCTCGTATATATTGTGGAAAATTACCGACAGTTAGGGTTGCCCTGCACAAAAGGAACCTCTGATCATTTGCGTCTTACGTATATTTCTCTTCAAAGGTATCTGAGCAGATGTACCTCTAGTCCCTTCGATTAGTGTGACTGAACGCTAAACACATTCTAGGCATATTTAATTTATATTTCGCTAAACAAATTGCAAAGAAAAATTAAACGATTCAGCAAATAAAGCAGTTGACTTTCCACGCATACTAACAATAGACTGGCTCTTCTCAATGTTCCATCGTCAATATGCCGGCCGAGTTAGTGTTGAGTGCAACAAGGACTTACTGTAAATACGTAAAACGGGCATATCATTTTGATTTTTGTGAGAGTTATCGATACGCACATCATAGAGAGAGAGAGAGAGAGAGAGAGAGAGAGAGAGAGAGAGAGAGAGCGCAAGATGTGTTACTGTTAAAGGATCTTTAGTCTTGTAGCACCATCTTTGCCTCTGCGCAGACTGGTACATTCTTAGTTGAATTTTCGTAGATGAAGGACGTATTCAGTAGTGTTGTGTGGACTTGGGATTGTATCTGTTAGATCAACAAAAACTATTGTGAAGGATAGCAAGGATGAATAGGATGTATATAGTGGAAGGCGAAAAGAATGTAAATTTTTAATAATGTTATTATTTTTTGAAGAGAAGAAGACTGCAGCACTGCGCAGCTAGTTTGCCGGAATTATTACTGTAAGCTAGTTAACTTCCTCAGAGCTGAGGGAAGGACCACCCCAGTTCCCTGAGTCACGCATTAACATATAAACTAGTTAAACTGTTTGGTTTTCATAGAAATTCGCTGTTTTAAAATCTGTATACACTTCCTTAAGCACAGTATTGTTCAGACCAATGTTACGCGTGAAGATCACGAGAAGTTTTGATCAGTTCTTTTGAATACATGCTTCATTCTAAAATCGTTGTCTTGGAATATCAGCTCATAGGAATAGTACTCTCCCCACCGCACCGTTTACAGAAGGTTTATCATTACGCGCTACCACATTGCACCATATGGTACGCAATATTGTTTGAAAATTTCATTTAAAAAATAAGGATCTAACTTAACCGCTGCCTGATTGCTATTGTGCTGACGAGAAACCTGCAACAATGCTGTGAAGACGCGAGGTAGGGGGAATTCTGATTAGGGCCAGATTATTGTTTTACTTCAGTTGCGCATTTAATATATAAACATTTTGTATTCAGATCAGTTATAGCTCAATTCAAATTAGGCTGTGTGTGGTCAAAAGTTATCATACGCTTTTCAAATGAACGACAGTTTGTGGGTACATACTCTTGTTAACACGTAGACTTTTTGTAGAGTGGGAGGCAAATTTGGGCTGATTTCAGACAAACATATAGTGGGGATCTTACAACTCGGGTACTGGCCACTCTATGAAATTTAAACTCGTTGATTAAAAAGCTTGTAAGCGATAACGTTGGGAATGGCTGAAAGGTTGTCGGTGGAAAGATCGGCATATGAATTAATAAAGTCACGGATGCACTCTCGAAAAATTGTGAAATATTCTGTCCGCCGGAAAATAGAGCGGCCAGTAATTTACCTGAACTGCAGGACTTGTGCTTAGAAATCTGGTGTCACACACGTTCGGAAGCCTACCAAGGACCTGTCCGATCCATGGCACTCATAATAGCTCCTTTATTGCCATCAACAGGAAGGAAGATTGGTTTTAACGTTAAGTCGACATCGAGGTCATTACAGACGGAGCACAAGCTTGGACTGTGTTAAAGGTGGGGAAGGAAATCGGCCATACCCATAAAAAGCAACTATCCAGGCACTTGCCTGGAGCGATTTAGGGAAATCACGGAAAACCTTAATCTGGAAGGCCGAACGGGGGTTTGAACCGTCGTCCTCCCGAATGCGAGTCCAGTGTTATTGCGTTCCACATATGGACCACCACGCTACTGACCAGCTAATCGTAATGTGTTGGCTCTTCACTGTACGTATTGTGTTGCGTCTGTGAGTCAGGGGCGCTCAACTACAAAAATTAATCGTACCAATCTGAGATAAAATTGAACTTTTCTTTGGAATAAACAATCTACGTCATTTCAGGTATCAGTTTGAGTTTTTCCTGGTGCTGGACTGCAAGACAGGAGCGCACCTCGCGACTCAAGAGCAACATTCAACATGTCTCCTCTTCATTCGACTGTCTCGACGGTTGGCACTTGACGTTTCACTGGGACGCCAATGGCTTGACAAATGTCCGGCAGACGGCTGAGGAATTGCTACAGGCCTGCGTCACGTCTGTCAAGACGGCTCTTAGCGGCCTGAGGTGACGTCACACACGCACCGCTGTCGCGTTAGACCAATTCGCGAGTCCCAAGTACAATGACCGCCCCAGATGCTGTGGCGAGCTCAAGTGCCAGCAGATCTGTCGTTCTTGTGGGAAGATGGCGCAAGAGCCGGTCAGTGTGGCCGAGCGGTTCTAGGCGCTTCAGCCTGGAACCGCGCGACCGCTACGGTCGCAGGTTCGAATCCTGCCTCGGGCATGGATGTGTGTGATGTCCTTAGGTTAGTTAGGTTTAAGTAGTTCTAAGTTCTAGGCGACTGATGACCTCAAATGTTAAGTCCCATAGTGCTCAGAGCCATTTGATACATTTCCTTTACTGTTCTAAGTGTCGGGCTTCCCGATCTCCTCTTCTGGAGGCTTTCTCGAATGTTGCATTCCTTTCACATGATCACGTGTCTTCTCAAGGTCCAGAATCACAATTAGGAAATCCTTACCGTATTTGTAATTTCTCTCTTGGTGCTGTCTTACGCCGACGTTTCAGTTCCATATAAGGCTACGCACCACAGAAGTACCCCTCAGAAAAGATTTCTTGACATTTACATTTATAGAAAACTTCAAAATACGCATACGATTGTCTTGCTATTGTCAATTTACGTTTTAGACCCTCTCCGCGTTGGACATCCCCTATTATCTTGCTGCCGAAATAACAGAACTTTTCTACTACTTTCAGTATCTCAACAAATACTTCAGCATTAACAGAATATTTTAGTACGCTTCGTTTCATTTTTTTTGTTGATGTCCATCTTATAACCTGTCTTCAAATGGCTCTGAGCACTATGGGACTTAACATCTGAGGTCATCAGTCCCCTAGAGCTTAGAACTACTTAAATCTAACTAACCCAAGGACATCACACACATTCATGCCCGAGGCTGGATTAGAACCTGCGACCATAGCAGCAGCGCGGTTCCGGCTGAAGCGCCTAAAACCGTTCGGCCATAGCGGCCAGCGCTGTCTTCAAGAGACAAGCCATTATGCTGAACTGATTTTTCATCTCACTAGCCTTCTCTGATAAAGTTATGTCAGAGGCAAATTTCTTATCCCAGAACATTCTATTTCCAGATTTCTCCTTGAATAACGTGTCTGATACCTTACGAAAAGGCTGCAGGAGCGTCTTCGCTCAACACCGACTCAAAGGAAGGCCTCGGCGCTTGTTGGTGACGTCACGTCAGCTAGGCACGGCGAACGCCAGGTCTGTTGCAGGCAGAAACGCCTGGGCGTGCTTATCACTATAAATCTCTTATTTTTGGACAAAATGTTTGGTACTGTTTTGGATTCTGCAGTTTTATTTAGATGAAAGATTTTCTTACTATCGTAAAGCTACAAATGAAGATCATAGTTCTGTATTACCGAATCCTGCCGAAGCAAACGTAGATCAATATGAGAAGATGTTTTGCCCCATTGCAAGCTTCGGAAATTTTACATCGAAGTAACTATATTTACTTGTTCCATTTTGTTATCGAAACTTACCCCAACCCCCTTACAATGAACCCGTTTCTTTTATTCATTTATTTTCGTTTGACATCGTCACTGGAAATGTGAACTAATTTACATGTGTAAATGTCCAACTGTTGCCAGTCATTAGATTACAGTCGTTTTCAACGAAAGGAATTCTAAACAGGAAATAAAATAGCTTCATACATCGAAAATACTGCTGAGCTTAAACTTTTTTAAACATGCACATTAGAAAAGATAAATATTCCCCTCTTGCAACGGAAAGGAGAAACTTTATAAGATAAAAAAATTTTATTTGATAAAACAAGTATCTCTCTTTTGCCTCTTCTTATGTCCCCCACCCCCTCCCACAACGTGTACAATCGCAAGATATTTCATTAACATTCAGTGCTCGTCACCCCATAGTCAACCAAGATACCTAAAGAAGAGCAGCAATATGTTCACAGTTTCTTGTAAAAGCAACCCAGTACAAACGTAACTTCCTTACATTTACAAATAAGGTAAAGAAGCACGAATTCTGTTGCTGCTGGACCGTGAAGTTGTTTTTGTATGTCAATCCTTTAAACAGGTGGAAATTTAAGTTCAGGAGTACACTATTTGTTAAGAAGTGTAACGAATTGCACAGTTAATTGATTGCAGAAATCTCTCAGAACAATGTGTGTTGGTCAACTACCGCCAATAGTTTCACCTTTTCCTGTGTCAGAGAGGGAGACACCACCATTATGAGTATGCCTGCAACAACCTGGCGTTCGCCGTGCCTAGCTGACGTGACGTCACGAACAAGCGCCGAGGCCTTCCTTTGAGTCGGTGTTGCTTCACTGCCCCTGCAGTTAGGTGGGCTGCACTCATTAAGGCGAAGCCTCTCACAAGGAGAAGGCCTCAGCTCAGACACGGCCAACCGATTCAGCTCAAATTTGGCAGGTCACTTGTGTACAACCTAAAACAAAGGACTAAGATATTTTGGGTCAACACCCCCGCAATTTTGAGAAAATCGCCCCTAAAGGTTATGACGAGCAATCGACTCAAAATTTGAAGGATCGATAGATAATTGTAAATAGAGAATTTTTCATCGTCAGGTATGGGGTCCGCAAACGCAAAATTTTCCAGAAATCAAGGAAAGAAACTTTTACTACTGCCACTTCTCTACCCACATGGTAAACGCCTTTCGCCGACAGCGCCGATAGCGCAATGGCCAAGGTAATTGGCTGGGAATCTGAAAACCCGGGTTCGAATCTCGAAGAAACGTAGCGGATGTTATTCTTTTCGTTTGTATTTTTCCATATCTCTATTGATAGGGATAGGAGGGTTAATAAGGTAAGTAAATCAATAAGGAATGATAGTAATACTGACCTTATTAACCCTCCTATCCCTATCAATAGAGATATGGAAAAATACAAACGAAAAGAATAACATCCGCTACGTTTCTTCGAGATTCGAACCCGGGTTTTCAGATTCCCAGCCAATTACCTTGGCCATTGCGCTATCGGTGCTGTTGGCGAAAAACGTTTACCATGTGGGTACAGAAGCGGCAGTTGTAAATGTTTCTTACCTCGATTTCTGAAAAAGTATGCATTTTCGGACCCTACACCTGATGATGAAAAATGCTCTATTTACATTTATCTATCGATCCCGCCAATTTTGAGTCGATTGCTCGTCGTAAACTTTAGGGGTGATTTTCTCAAAATTGTGGGGGCGTTGACCCAAGATATCCTAGATTCCTTCATTTTAGGTTGTACACAAGCGACCTGCCAAATTTGAGCCGAATCGGTTGGCCGTGTCTGAGGCCTTCCCCTTGTCAGCGGGCCCTCCTAATTGGCGGGAGACATCGTTGTTCTAGGCACCTTTACTCGCTCACAGTGTGCTCACAACTGAAAAGAGCGTCTTGGTGCACTCGACGCTCATACTAGAGACAGTGCCCAAAACGTTTGTGCAAAGCTTCATCGGGCTTTCACTGTGGTGTCTATTTCGCGACCGATCGGAACTTGCTTTCTGGACAACCCTAGTATATGTGTGGATCAGAGATGGATGGGGAATCATTCTAGCGACAACACGGGGTGCAAATGGGGAAATCTACTAACATAAGCGGCTTCGACGATGGCGATTGCATTATTACCTAGACTGTGGGCGAGAATCTCGAAAACGGCGTAGCTGGTCGAATGTTCACGTTCTACGTAGTGAGCATCCATAGAAAGTGTTTGAAGGACAGTGGTACTACCACTGAGCGATTATCCGTTAGCCGGCCGCTTTGGCCGAGCGGTTCTAGGCACGTCAGTCCGGAACCGCGCTGCTGCTACGGTCGCAGGTTCGAATCCTGCGTCGGGCATGGATGTGTGTGATGTCCTTAGGTTAGTTAGGTTTAAATAGTTCTAAGTCTAGAGGACTGATGACCTCAGATGTTAAGTCCCATAGCGCTTAGAGCCATTTGAACCCCCTTTTTCCTTTTGATTATCCGTTTGACATCCAACTCTTCACAGAACATTGGGTTCGGGGGCTTGGCTGCCCTGTAAAGTAGGACAGATAACGATCAGTGGCGTCTCTGGTGAAACAGCACAATGCTCGTGCTCTCACAAGTGTTTCGCAGCACACTGTTCATAGTACACTGTCGAACATAAGACTCCGCAGCAGACCACCCTTAAGTTTTCACTTGACGAACGAACGACGTCGCCAATTACGATTGCAGTGGGCACGGGATCATCGAGAGTGGAGTGTGGATCAATGGGTAGGTGTCTCTTCATTGGATGAATCACGTTTTTGCTACAGCAGATCGATGACAGTCTCCACAGACGCCGTCATGCTTGCGAATGGCGGTTCAAAATGTGTAGCACAGGCTGGTGGGAGCAGTATTATGCTGTGGGAGACATTCTTCTGCGTGTAAATGGGACCTGTGGTAGTAACCGAAGACACGCCGACAGCTTGCAACCGCCTGCATCCCTTCATGCTCGATGTCTTCCCTGACGTCGATGTCATCCTCCAGCAGTGTAACTGTCCGCGTCTCAAAGTCAGAACTGTGATACAGTGGTTGATGTCTCGGCCACGAAATTCGCTTGATGTGAATCCAATGGAACCCATTTGGGTCACTATCGAGCGCCATCACCACGTAAACAGATCAGCGGCTCGATGTTTAAGGAAACTACATGACTTGTGCGTGACCATTTGCTGCGACATACCTCCACTCCACAAACCTACAAACAAACTGTCGGATCCACGATACGCGGAAGCCGCGCAGTTTGAGGCGTCCTGTCACGGGCTGGGCGGCCACTCCTGTGTGTGTGTGTGTGTGTGTGTGTGTGTGTGTGTGTGTGTGTGTGTGTGTTGTAATATTAGCAATTTTCGCCTCACAAACATTAATATACGCTCAATAGTAAACGCCTGATGGCCTAAAGTTATCGAACAATTGTAAAGTAAAAGAAATGAATCATCGCATAGCAGCGACAGAATCTATTATTCTTTATCTTTGCCGTTCTTGCGCGGTGCCAGTAAATCTCTATGTACATGTATCGATTAATGGTATAAAAAAGAATTCTGTTGTTTCAAGACAAATGAGGCTTTCGGCGCCTCACCTTTTACTGTTTGTATTCCATGAGAGGCGGACGCGGACTTGCTGCGTTCCACAACTGTATTTTATATTTGATGTGAAAATGTTGAGTGAATATGCTAACTGTTATTTATTCCAATCAGAAAAGATGTAGTTTCTTGTAACTGATATCGAACAGACAGCATCAAGAGGACATTTTGACTGTTATGTATAAAGTATTTAACCACAATGGTCATCTATTGTAATTTAATATGAAAAGGTACGTAGCATTAAAAAAAACGTGTGTTAAAGATAAGTGTGCTTATTTTCGTAAATTAACCTTGATGAGTCCATCTCCTTATTTACTTAACTGTTAATTATTTTGTGTTACTTCATCATCAGAAATTACGATCACGCTGATGGGCCGAACGCAGCATGAGGCAGAAGGAACATTATCGTTTTCCTATTATTTCTGAACCAACTTTTTTTTTAATTGTGTAGTGTTGCATTTCTTGTAAAGTCTATAAATCTTCTGGTCCCTTAGTGTTGATCCGGGTATGACTACATCGCGACTATAAAAATGCACAGAAATGATAATGTTTCTTCCGAGCGATCTCAAATATATATATATATATATATATATATATATATATATATATATATATATCAATATGCTGCTCTTATTCAGGTATTTAATGGTCAACGTATGTTATTATAATAGCGTAATAAATCCCTGATTCTGTTGCCAAGTGGCCCACCAAAAATATTTACTTTTTCGACATTAAAAAAAAAGTAACAATTCTTTTTATTTTCGTCCCCCAAGAGCAACGCTACAGTTTGTTGTTCTTAGCTGAAGTTAGTTTAACTTACTTCACGCAATTCACACACATTTGAACATGATATGCAGAAACGATGACATATTGCGTTCCGGAGATGGATCAACAAGTTATTAATCAGGTGGCCGTAATGTTTTGTCTCGTAAGTGTATATGGTAGTGTGGACGCAAAACTGTTCATCTGTATTGACGGGCAGTAACGACCGCGCGGAAAACATCAGGTAGTGAACTACGTGGCGTTTTTTGGGGGCAGACTGTGAACGCAAAGAAAAAACAACCAACACACTAAAGTTGGTCCGTATTAAGTTATCAACGATTGCAGTATCTGCACTTATACCCGTAACGCCATGTACGAGGCGCGTTTTTTTTTATTAAGTACGGTCCGTTTTGTTGTGGACACTAGTAGTTCGCGCGCATACCGCAACGAGCGCGTGCGTCGTGTACCGGCATGCCTCGGGAACAACTGTGCTCAGTTTCAGCTCTGTAGCTAACCTGCACGGTTCTGTTCTGTGCTTTCAAAATGTTTAAGACTATCAACTCGCCAGCCGCGTGTGAGGTTCGCTCAGTGATACGGTTTTTGTCAGCAAGGAACCTGTCTTCTGCAGAAATTCATCGACAGATTTGCGAAGTGTACGGTGATACTGTTATGAGTGAATGCAAAGTGCGTAAGTGGGTACGAGACCTCAAAGTTTGCCGTGACAACGCCCATGATGAGGACCACTCTGGTCGCCCTTCTTTGATTACAGACGATTTGGTGGCTTCAGTTGAAGCGAGGATTCGTGAGAACAGGCGCTTCACAAATAACAGGTCTCTCAAACGAATTTCTTGACGTGTCGAGATCAGCGCTTTACAACATTTTTTCTGAACACCTGAAGTTTAGGAAACTGTGCTCCCGTTGGGTCCGGAAACTCCTAACAGAGGACCACAAAAACCAAAGATTTGAGTGTGCGATGAAGTTCTTGACTCGTTATCACGAAGAAGATGACGGCTTCTCGAGTCCGATCGTAAATGGAGACGAAACGTGGGTTTCGCATATTATGACCGAATCGAAGCAACAGGGCATGGAATGGAGACACACACACTCGCCTGTAAAGGTGAAGGTCAAACAGACTCTGTCCCAGCGCAAAATCATGGTGTCGGTGTTTTGGCATAGGCATGGTGTTTTGTTGGTCGACTTCATGCAACGAGGAACCACTGTCAATGCAGAAGCATACTGCCAAACCCTGAGAAAGCTACGCAGAGCGATTCAAAACAAAAGACGCGCCATGCTGACGGAATTGTCCTCCTCCATGACAATGCAAGACCTCACACTGCAGGTCAGACCCGCGATTTATTGGACAGTTTTGGCTGGGAAGTTTTGGACCACCCACCCTACAGTCCTGACCTTGCGCCGAGCGATTACTATCTGTTCCTCCACCTCAAACAACACCTCAGTGGCAACCGTTACCGCTGCAGTCATGGACTGTGCGGCTGGTCCCGGCGGAGATTCGAATCTTCCCTCGGGGATGGGTGTGTGTGTGTGTGTGTGTGTGTGTGTGTGTGTGTGTGTGTGTGTGTGTGTGTGTGTTTTAGTCCTTAGGATAATTTAGGTTAAGTAGTGTGTAAGCTTAGGGACTGATGACCTTAGCAGTTAAGTCTCATAAGATTTCACACACATTTGAACATTTTGCAACCGTTACAATGCTTACGACTACGTGAAAACGGCAGTGAACTCTTGGTTGTGGGGGCAGGCGGCAAGTTTTTATGAAGAGGGTATTTTAAAATTGGTTGAGAGGTATGATACGTGTTTGAACAAACTTGGCAACTATGTCGAAAAATAGAGTGAAGGATGTACTTTCTGAAAACAAATTTACTTTTTTGAAATAACCTTTCGTTGTGTACTTATGTTCAAACGGACCTTACTTACAAAACACGCCTCATATGATTCAAAATTTAATTATTCAGCTCTACTTTTGAAGTTCTTTGTGACATCGATAAAAAAACGGTTGAGGAAGGAGCTCTGTGCGAGAGAAAATGTAGACAAGTGAATCGCTGCAGGAGCCAATCCGGTTAGCGGCGGGCGGCAGCTGACGCGACGTTTCCGCCGACTCAGCGCGTTCGCTTTGACTGCTCCGCGGAAGCCTTGCAGAGAAGCCTCGGGCCGACTGACGACTGTTTGCGCATACTAGTCGTGGGGCCCGTGCAGTGTTGCCAAATCCAATTAGCAGTAAATCGGAAACTAGGTACTGGAGGTCTGGACATCCGCCGAAGAAAAAGAAAAAAATGAAAAAAAGATGACTGTTCTGAACAGAGAGACCATAGTGAGAGCAGAAATCCGATTACATTAGAAAAGAGCAAACAAGTAGAAAACGGTAGGTTTATAGCCGCACACTGCGAGGGTCACATTTCCGACGATGTAAGTGATTTGTCTCGAAAAACTATGCTGCAAATTGGCATGACAAGAGGGAACATTGCAAGATTATGCTTACACACGGTATGGATAAGAACCAAATATATAACATTTCAGTGGCGTACACTGCTGGCCATTAAAATTGCTACACCACGAAGGTGACGTGCAACAGACGCGAAATTTAACCGACAGGAAGAAGATGCTGTGATATGCAAATGACTAGCTTTTCAGAGCATTCACACAAGGTTGGCGCCGGTGGCGACACCTACAACGTGCTGACATGAGGAAAGATTCCAACCGATTTCTCATACACAAACAGCAGTTGACCGGCGTTGCCTGGTGAAACGTTGTTGTGATGCCTCGTGTAAGGAGGAGATATGCGTACCATCACGTTTCCGACTTTGATAAAGGTCGGATTGTAGCCTATCGCGATTGCGCTTTATCGTATCGCGACATTGCTGCTCGCGTTGGTCGATATTCAATGACTGTTAGCAGAATATGGAATCGGTGGGTTCAGGAAGGTAATACGGAACCCAGTGCTGGATCCCAACGGCCTCGTATCACTAGCAGTCGAGATGACGGGCATCTTATCCCCATGGCTGTAACGGATCGTGCAGCCACGTCTCGACCCCTGAGTCAAGAGATGGGGACGTTTGCAAGACGACAACTATCTGCACGAACAGTTCGACGACGTTTCCAGCAGCATGGACTATCAGCTCGGAGACCATGGCTGCGGTTACCCTTGACGCTGCATCGCAGACAGGACCGCCTGCGATGGTGTGCTCAACGACGAACCTGGGTGCACGAGGGGCAAAACTTCTTTTTTTCGGATGAATCCAGGTTCTGTTTACAGCATCATGATGGTCGCAACCGTGTTTGGCGACATCGCGGTGAATGCACGTTGGGAGCGCGTATTCGTCATCGCCATACTGGCGTATCACCCGGCGTGATAATATGGGGTGACATTCGTTACACGTCTCGGTCACCTCTTGTTTGCATTGACGGCGCTTTGAACAGTGGACGTTACATTTCAGATGTGTTACGACCCGTGGCTCTACCCTTCAATCGATCCCTGCGAAACCCTACATTTCAGCAGGATAACGAACGACCGGATGTTGCAGATCCTGTACGGGCCTTTCTGGTTACAGAAAATGTTCGACCGCTGCCCTGGCCAGCACACTCTCCAGATCTCCCACCAACTGAAAACGTCTGGTCAGTGGTGGCCGAGCAACTGGCTCGTCACAATACGCCAGTCACTACTCTTGATGAACTGTGGTATCGTGTTGAAGCTGCATGAGCAGCTCTACCTGTACACTCCATCCAAGCTCTGTTTGACTCAATGCCCAGGCGTATCAAGGCCGTTATTACGGCCAGAAGTGGTTCTTCTGGGTACTGATTTCTCAGGATCTATGCATCCAAATTGCGTGAAAATGTAATGACATGCCAGTTCTAGTATATTTGTCAAATGAATACCCGTTTATCATCTGCAATTCTTCTTGGCGCAGCAATTTTAATGGCCAGTAGTGTACTTATTTTGATGAATTTTATGTTGGGCAAATAGGGAGAAACTTCAAAACGAGATGTAGAGAACATAGTACGAGGGTAATCCCAAAAGTAAGGTCTCCTAGTCTTTTATAAGCACAGAGACTTGTTTATTTCTACAATGGTTTACAGCTTGAACATTTAGCTATTTTTAGACATAATTACCATTTGTATCGGTGCATTTTTGTCGGCGCTGTGGCAGTTTTTGTATGCCCATGTCATACCAGCTCGCCGCCATGTTGCTCAGAAAGTTATGAACCTCTTCTTTCACCTCGTCGTCGGAACCGAATCGCTTTCCGGCCAAATGTTCTTTTAACCAGTCCAGAAAGTTGTCCTGTTCGGCTGCAAGGCGGTGAAGAAATGTGCGGGAAGCATCAACTCGTTGCCGCGTGTGGTCTTCAGTCAGCATGCGTGGCACCCATTTTGCGGACACTTTCCGGTAGTTCAATGTTTCCGTTAAAATTCTGTGAGCGGTGCTTCGTGAAACCTCAGGAACGAACGTGCAGAGATCATCCAGGGTGATCCACCAATCTTCACGCATGCTTTGCTCAGCCTTCAACACTGTCTCCTCAGAAATTGATCGTCTCCCGCTCCTTTGTTCGTTGTGAATTTCGGTCCGACCAGGTGCAAACTCTCTACACCACTTACGAACATTTTTGACATATAAGCACGACTCACCATACACTTCCGCCAATTGGCGATGGATTTCAATCGGCGCAGTGCCCTTTGCGTTCAAAAAGCGAATAACTGCGCGCAATTCGCACTTTGCGGTAACATCCAACGGGAGCTCCATTCTCAACGGCTGCCAAGCCAATACCGAGCGCCTCCGCGCGGCGTGCACATGTTATACACACAGCGCGTGAAGCACTCTTCATAACAGTGTGACGAAATGCCACACAAACAGAGTTCTGTACTTATAAAAAAATAGGAGACCTTACTTTTGGGATTACCCTCTTAATATTAGCGAAGCCAATCCTTCAGCAATCAGTGCTCATTTAACATAATATAAGTATTCTGCTAATGACACTAACGAAGCAGAAAAGGCCGATTATTAAATAATCTAACGCAATGTTTCCCAGGAAGTTTCAATCTAAGGCAAATTGAAATATACACACACATGACAAAAGAACCCGACAGCATATTTAATGAACAAACAGTTACAGAATGAGATGTATATACAGTGTTTAAAAAAAAATTGTTGAAATGGCTCTGAGCACTATGGGACTGAACTTCTGAGGTCATCAGTCCCGTGGAACTTAGAACTACTTAAACCTAACTAACCTAAGGACAGCACACAACACCCAGTCGGAGTATTATCCTGAACTAAGTGATCTCAGCAAAAAGCGTTTAAACTCCACAAACGTTACAGCAAAGGCGATTTTAGCTGAAAGGCGGAAACATGAAAGAAAAAATAACATAGAAACTAAATATGCTGGAATAATATGGAATGTAGTCTGGAAAAACATCAGTAGTGATATTCTTTCGCCTGACAGCGTGGTACAAGGTAGTCAATAACATCATAAGCACTAATGAGCGTCTCTTTGCCATCGGTTTAAGTGACACAAACCTCTGCAGCAAGTGCAACCTCCTTGATAGTGTGCCTCTTCGGTACACACGTGGAGATCGGATTATCAACTGGACGTGGACCAGGGAGAAAATTGCTCAGATAACATGAACTTGGAGCAAACAATACACCGACTAACATTATCTTCAGACCAGAAGAAAGTTACTACCCCCAAGCAAAAAGTAACAGTGATTTGGTTAATGGGCAAATATACAACTTACCTTTTTAACAATATTGGTAGCGATGAACATATTGAACACAAGATGTAGAAGGAAAATGAATTCGAGAAAACAATTAAGTATTAGAATCACAATAAGAAATATGGTAACATGTTCCGAATTGTCTTCAACCGAATGGGTATAGGTTAAGAACTGGATTCCTAATAGAGAGGGAATTGGTTGGGTCACGTTCCCGACCCTAACCTCACCTGCAAGTCACACATGAAACATAAATCAGCAGTACAGCAGATACAAGAATATGATGGCAAACATCTGGTGTCTGATATAAAGGAAGATCTTGAACTCCCTATAGATGCGTTTAGAAGGCTGGGTCTGACAAAAACAACAAGGCAGTGAAATATTTTGCGACGTCGCTGTTCGGGACTGCTCCTCTGTCCACGTAATTTACCCTGGAAAGAACACATATCAAGGATTTACTGAATGATTAATTTGGCTCTGGGAAATGATGGTGAGGAACCGGCTGCAGAAGAAGAAAATGTGCGTGCTGAACTGCCACCACTTGAAGCTGACAGTGAAGGTGCTAAATTGTGCTATTGCTAAAGACTCATTTTTTGAATGCTGTAATTCATGACTGCAATTATGTCACCTTATTTATGTCATTTCATTGTAGCCATTTTTGTTACTGTTTTTGTGGAATTAAAGAAAAACTCACCTTCGTAGTAAGCAGGAGACCCGTGTTCGATCCCCGGCGTTGGTACAAATTTTCACTCGCCGCTTCCATCTATACACATAAAATCATACCCTTATGAGACCAAGGAAGTCTCCGAAATTGTGTCGTTTCTTTCGAGTAATTTTACTTTTGAGTCTATGCCCTGCACGTAAAAAAATTGTGTAATTTGACGTGACACGTTGGGACTATTTTGTAATCTTACACCTTTTGCATACTGTATCTTCACGTGCCAACTGTCAAAACAATTGCAATTTGCGTAATTATATGAATGCACGTCACAGAATGTCAAACATGATCTTAGAAATAACAAAAAGACAAGTAATGTAAAATCCTTGTCCTGTGCTGACTGAGAACATACACAACTTCAATACGACTTCCAAAATTGAGGTGATGTGCGAATAACGCAAATGCAGCGCAAGAAAAGTGCAGAAAGATAATAACAGCCAAGTGTATACGTGTAACGAAGTGTCTCTCGACACCAGACTCTACTAACAAAGAGGGAAGATGCAGTGGTTTGGAGAGTTTGTAAACAGGAGAAAGAAATGCCAGTGACCACAAAAGATACCTTATAAATAAAAGCGAAATACGTCTGGTATAAAATTCTATTTAATTAACTGCAGCTAGCTTCATACAGAGGACGCAATAATAACTGATTTAACGACTGCTGCGAAAGATGGCTATGCAAACAAATATGTTACTAATACACTCCTGGAAATGGAGAAAAGAACACATTGACACCGGTGTGTCAGACCCACCATACTTGCTCCGGACACTGCGAGAGGGCTGTACAAGCAATGATCACACGCACGGCACAGCGGACACACCAGGAACCGCGGTGTTGGCCGTCGAATGGCGCTAGCTGCGCAGCATTTGTGCACCGCCGCCGTCAGTGTCAGCCAGTTTGCCGTGGCATACGGAGCTCCATCGCAGTCTTTAACACTGGTAGCATGCCGCGACAGCGTGGACGTGAACCGTATGTGCAGTTGACGGACTTTGAGCGAGGGCGTATAGTGGGCATGCGGGACGCCGGGTGGACGTACCGCCCAATTGCTCAACACGTGGGGCGTGAGGTCTCCACAGTACATCGATGTTGTCGCCAGTGGTCGGCGGAAGGTGCACGTGCCCGTCGACCTGGGACCGGACCGCAGCGACGCACGGATGCACGCCAAGACCGTAGGATCCTACGCAGTGCCGTAGGGGACCGCACCGCCACTTCCCAGCAAATTAGGGACACTTGCTCCTGGGGTATCGGCGAGGACCATTCGCAACCGTCTCCATGAAGCTGGGCTACGGTCCCGCACACCGTTAGGGCGTCTTCCGCTCACGCCCCAACATCGTGCAGCCCGCC
This sequence comes from Schistocerca serialis cubense, assembly GCF_023864345.2. Classification (NCBI taxonomy): domain Eukaryota; kingdom Metazoa; phylum Arthropoda; class Insecta; order Orthoptera; family Acrididae; genus Schistocerca; species Schistocerca serialis. The sequence goes on from NC_064647.1 coordinate 95,536,725, forward strand.
TCCAGTGGTGTCGCGACAGGTGTGAATGGAGGGACGAATGGAGACGTCTTCAGCGATGAGAGTCGCTTCTGCCTTGGTGCCAATGATGGTCGTATGCGTGTTTGGCGCCGTGCAGGTGAGCGCCACAATCAGGACTGCATACGACCGAGGCACACAGGGCCAACACCCGGCATCATGGTGTGGGGAGCGATCTCCTACACTGGCCGTACACCACTGGTGATCGTCGAGGGGACACTGAATAGTGCACGGTACATCCAAACCGTCATCGAACCCATCGTTCTACCATTCCTAGACCGGCAAGGGAACTTGCTGTTCCAACAGGACAATGCACGTCCGCATGTATCCCGTGCCACCCAACGTGCTCTAGAAGGTGTAAGTCAACTACCCTGGCCAGCAAGATCTCCGGATCTGTCCCCCATTGAGCATGTTTGGGACTGGATGAAGCGTCGCCTCACGCGGTCTGCACGTCCAGCACGAACGCTGGTCCAACTGAGGAGCCAGGTGGAAATGGCATGGCAAGCCGTTCCACAGGACTACATCCAGCATCTCTACGATCGTCTCCATGGGAGAATAGCAGCCTGCATTGCTGCGAAAGGTGGATATACACTGTACTAGTGCCGACATTGTGCATGCTCTGTTGCCTTTGTCTATGTGCCTGTGGTTCTGTCAGTGTGATCATGTGATGTATCTGACCCCAGGAATGTGTCAATGAAGTTTCCCCTTCCTGGGACAATGAACTCACGGTGTTCTTATTTCAATTTCCAGGAGTGTATAAGAAATTTTCTTGCGCCCAATACGGCCGCCTCCTAATACTGAATTAGATGTGATGCACCACGCTACCTTAGGCTACTACACTGATTAGTTACCTAGCGTAAAGTGGTATCTACCGATATATAGCACTGTTATGGAGACCTGCTTCAGAATAAAGATGCTGTACGACGCGGCTACGCTATCTACGCTCCGCTGCGTGAGGGATAACTGGTTAGCGCTGCTGATGCTTTGGCATGCAGAGGGCACGGCGCGTAACGCCGTACCGTTACGGTTGGGTGCTGCTAGTCCCGTATAGTGTGCTGTGTCCTGTAGTGATGGGTGACCAAGTTCATTAGCTGTTACATGTTGTGTAAATTGTATTGCGGGATAAATCTCGACGAGGAAGATTAATTCACGTGTCATATACCAGGTGATCAAAAAGTCAGTATAAATTTGAAAACTGAATAAATCACGGAATAATGTAGATAGAGAGGTACAAATTGACACACATGTTTGGAATGACATGTGGTTTTATTAGAACCAAAAAAATACTAAAGTTCACAAAATGTCCGACAGATGGCGCTTCATCTGATCAGAATAGCAATAATTAGCACAACAAAGTAAGACAAAGCAAAGATGATGTTCTTTACAGGAAATGCTCAATATGTCCACCATCATTCCTCAACAATAACTGTAGTCGAGGAATAATGTTGTGAACAGCACTGTAACGCATGACCAGAGTTATGGTGAGGCATTGGCGTCGGATGTTATCTTTCACCATCCCTAGAGACGTCGGTCGATCACGATACACTTGCGACTTTAGGTAACCCCAAAGCCAATAATCGCACGGACCGAGGTCTGGGGACCTGGGAGGCCAAGCATGACGAAAGTGGCGGCTGAGCACACGATCATCAGTAAACGACGCGCGGACGCGCGCAAGAGATCCTGCATAAACATCGTACGTTCCAGCAGGTGTTTATCAACCAGGCTGTGGATGATGCAATCGATTGTGTAACATATCGGCGTACCCCTCACCTGTCACGGTGGCAGTTACAAAACCAGAATCACTAATTTCCTCGAAGTAAAAAGGCCCGATAACGGTAGATGTGGTAAATACAACCCACACCGTGACTTTCTCGTCGTGCAATGGAGTTTCCACGACGGTTCTAGGATTTTAGGTAGCCGAAATTCTGCAGTTGTGGGCGTTGACAGACCCTCGGAGCGTGGAATGAGCTTCGTCGGTCCACAACACGATACTCAACCAATCGTCATCTTCCGCCATCTTTTGAAACGCCCACACTGCGAATGCCCTCCGCTTCACTAAATCGCCAGCTAACAGTTCATGATGCCGACAGATTTTGTACGAATAGCACCGGAGGGTACGCCTCAGTGCCAACCAAACAGTAGTGTATGGAATGCCGGTGCGACGTGCGACTGCACGAGCGCTGACTTCCCCGTGCATAGACGAACCCGCTACAGTGTCCATTTCTTCCTGCACTGTCTAAGCAGCATTACGCCTTGTGCTCGGTCGGCCACTACGGGGTCTATCGTCTAAACAACCCGTGGCTTCAAACTTCGAAAACATTCTCGCCACAGCTGCATTTGTCAACGGACCTTTACCCTTCCTATGGCGATAGGATCGTAACGCTGATCTAGCACATTCTCCATTCTGATAATACAGCTTCACTAAAAGCGCCTTTTCAGGTGACGTCAACATGCTGCGACTGCTGGCGCATCTGATTCTCTCTCTCATTACAGCTCCTTTTATACACGATTGTCATGCGCAGTCACTGACGTTTTGCTGTCCAGCGCCATCTGTCGGACATTTTGTGAACTTTGTTTTTTATGTTCTAATAAAACCCCATGTCATTCCAAGCATGTGTGTCAATTTTTACCTCTCTATCTACATTATTGTGGTTTATTAAGTTTTCAAATATATACTGACTTTTTGATCACCCGGTATATGTGGAAACCTGTTAAAAGAAAAAGTCAAGCATTTATATCATTAAATTTGTGCGTGTTATCACATGACGAAGGTTTAACCCTTTGAGAACAGCGCGCGCAAAATGCCATGGCCGCTGGGTGAGCAGTCGTCTGGGAAAGCGACGGGAGGGTGGCAGTGGCGGGGGGTCGCTCAGAGCGCTGGAGGGGAAGTGCCCTTCTAAACTGGAGGCTACGCTCACATTTTTGTAAATCCACACTTGCGTGATGACCATTCAAAAAGATCTACTGTCATCTCTGCTTTCGCTAGTATCCAAAAAGAATTCCGCGGAAAATGCAGCGGTTTATTTTCGCCTGGCTTGTTAACCATTTGTGACTTTCAGAGAAGCGTCATGCGTATTTTAAGTGAAACCTAAACATTTCTCTGGCTTCCATGTCAAAATATGCTTCTTTTGCCAAAACACAGCTTCAGACAGGGCAAATGCTGCACGTCACATGTGCTAAAATTAACGCAACACAGAGGATGGGTTCGAGAACAGGAAGATCACCGAGGCAGCCTACGACACAGTCAACCACCGACTGCTCCTGGGGAAAATATACGCAATGAGTAGGGACTACAGACTAACCTTACTGATTGGAAACCTACTCCAGAATCGAAGATTCTTCGTGGATTTTCAGGGACAGAGAAGCCGGTGTAGGATAAAGAAAAAGGGCTTCCAAGGAAGCGTACTGGCCCCAACACTTTTTAACATACATACTAATGACCAGCCCCTCCCCCAAGGCACCGAAAGCCTCATATATGCAGATGATTGCGCCATTACAGCTCAAGCAGACAGCTTTGAATCTGTTTAACAGAATCTGTCAGAAGCCCTCGAACAGATTGCTATAAGGGGAACCATCTCAAACCCAACCCAGGGAAAACCCAAACCTGCGCCTTCCACCTAAAGAACAGACAATCTGCAAGAAGACTACAACTTAACTGGGAAGGAGTGCCCCTGGAACATTGCGGAGCACCAAAATACTTAGGCGTCACCTTGGATAGAGCACTCACCTATAAAAAGCACTGCACGCACACTAAACACAAAGCAGCCGCGAGAAACAACACTGTGCGAAAACTAATGGGCACTACATGGGGGACACAGCCTGGAATAGTGAGAACCACAGCTGTTGCTTTGTGCTATTCAACAGCGGAGTACGCGTGCCCCGTGTGGTACAATTCTGGTCACGCCAGGCAAGTGGACATGCCGCTTAATGAATCCTGCCGCATCATCACAGGCTGTCTGAGACCAACCCCGACTGATAAATTGTACTGCCTGGCAGGCGTGGCCCCACCAGGTATTAGAACGAAAGTAGCGGCCAGGAAGGAAAAGACAAAGGTGTTGACCTCACCTGCCCACCCGCTGTACAAACACCAGCCAGACCGCCGAAGACTAAAATCTAGAAAAAGCTTCCTGCACACGAGTAAAAACGGTGTCGGGACACCGCAGCAAGTGAGGGTGGCAATGTGGCGAGAAGAAAACGCGCACCTTTGGGAATGGTTAGTCCCGAACGAAGAACTCCCTCCCGGCCATATGGAAGGATGGACGACATGGAAATCTCTTAAAAGGCTGCGCTCTGGTGTCACACTATCCAAACAGAATATGCGCAAATGGGGCCTCTCAAATGAACCGGCGCTGTGTGAGTGTGGACACACTCAAACCACCACCCACCTCACGCAGTGTGTGCTGTGCCCAAGCACCTGCACCATGAAGGATTTGATGAATGCCACCCCGGAAGTGCTGGACGTGGCCAGGTTCTGGTCCAAGACTTCAAAAAATAAAAAACTACTTGACCCTGCTTATATATCTGCATACTTTTATACTCTTTTTGTATTTGTTATATACTTGATATGTATGTGTTAATCATTCTGATTTTATGTGCGATGCTTCTGACACGATTAAATAAATAGCAGAGTTTAACTGTCTTACCTCACTAACATGTTGTGCAGACACAAAGCACGTCGACCTTGTGTGGCAGTTCCCCGAAAGGACCATCCCGCCACACCAAAGTCTAAAGAAAAATTCTGTATTTTGGCTAAATGGTTCAAATGAGCACTATGGGACTTAACTTCTGAGATCATCAGTCCCCTAGAACTACTTCAACCTAACTAACCTAAGGACATCACACATCCATGCCCGAGGCAGGATTCGAACCTGCGACCGTACCGGTCGCGCGGTTCCAGACTATAGCGCCTAGAACCGGTCGGCCACCGCGGCCGGCTATTTTGGCTACCAAGGAGACGGCGCGACGGTGGGGTCGTGGATTTGTCCGAAATTTTGGGTGGTGAAGGAGGACCCCTAACACCTCACGTGGTTGAAATTTTTCGACGCACTACCCGGAAAATCCCGGGAAAAATCGATCCAAAGTTTCTTAGGTGCCGTATGAGTATGAAATGTTAGTGCTTTGCCGAGGCGCCGTCTGGCCTAGATGTTTAGGGCTCCGAGTCTTACGCCAGAAGTCTCTGGTTCGATTCCTCCTCCAGCACTTTCTTTTTCTTCTGTTTCATTTTCTTTTGTTATTCCACCAATTATTCAGAAAGTTTCCCAAACCTATATTATCTTTAACAAATTAGCTACATTATTGAATAAAAATTATTTTCTTTTTGTCCAACAACACAATTCATGGCGGTGGGTTTTCCATTTTTCATTGTAAAGTATGTGAGGAGAAACATTGGGTTTTTAATCAGAATAGCAAAGTCGATTGGGAAACATTCAATTTTTAAATATATAATAATTATAAACAAGAACTGCAGTGGTAATTATCGTAAAAACAAACAAAGCAATAGTTTTTGCGACATCTTGCGCAAAATATGACAGCGGATTTTTTACAATCACAGGGCGTTTGCAATAAATCTGTACAAAAACGTGCCCCATTAACATTTACGAAAATGTTTTGAGTTTCTGATAATTTTGAGGCAAACCAGGAATATTGAATAATGTCTCGGAATTTTGGTGACGATAATTGATGGTGAATTATAGAATGAATTTTTATACAATCTTCCCGGGAATTAATTTCACGATTCTCCTGTAACAATGCGCTGCAATTTTGCAAGCAACAGAAGAAAAAAAAATGTGCGGGAGGAGGAATCGAACCCGAGACCTCTGGCATAAAGGTGCGAACGCTAACCATGTCTTTTTTTTTATTATTCACTAGAAACAGTAACAAAAATGGCTACAATGAAATGACATAAATAAGGTGACAGATAATTGCAGTCATAAATTACAGCATTCAAAGACTGAGTCTTTAGCAGTAGCACACATTTAGCACCTCCACTGTCACCTTCAACTGGCGGCAGTTCAGCATGGCACATCTTCTTCTTCTGCAGCCTGAGGTTCCTCACCATCATTTCCCAGAGCCAAATTAATCATTCAGTAAATCCTTGATGTGTGTTCTTTCCAGGGTAAATTACGTGGACAGAGGAGCAGTCCCGAACAGCGACGTCGCAAAATATTTCACTGCCTTGTTGTTTTTGTCAGACCCAGCCTTCTAAACGCATCTATAGGGAGTTCAAGATCTTCCTTTATATCAGACACCAGATGTTTGCCATCATATTCTTGTATCTGCTGTACTGCTGATTTATTTTTCATGTGTGACTTGCAGCTGAGGTTAGGGTCGGGAACGTGACCCAATCCATTCCCTCTCTAATAGGAATATCCAGTTCCTAACCTATACCCATTCGGTTGAAGACAATTCGGAGCATGTTACCATATTTCTTATTGTGATTCTGATATTTGAGTATTTTCTCGAATTCATTTTCCATATGCATCTTGTATTCAATATGTTCATCGCTCCCAATATTGTTAAAAACATAACTTGTATATTTGCCCATTAACCAAATCACTGCGTTATTTTTTGTCTGAGGGTAGTAACTTTCTTCGGTAGGCCAAACGGCGGCTCGGCAATAGACTAACATTTTATACTCATACGGCAACTAAGAAACTTTGGATCGATTTTTCTCGGGATTTTCCGAGTAGTGCGTCCTAATATTTTAACCACGTGAGGTGTTAGGGGTCCTCTTTCACCACACAAAATTGCGGACAAATCCCCGACCCCACGGTTGTGCCGTCTCCTTGTAAACTTCGTACACCGCAACATATTATGTAATATGCACCAAACGCAAAATCATGGCGACCTCTATTTTTCATTGCACACTTTTTCGAATTTCGTGAATGGACTCGCCCGGCGCTTTGGGCGAACGCTGAAGAGGCATTCCGTCTGACGGCATCAGTCGAACCGAGCACGTGGAAGCTCTGTCGTGAGTGGAAGACTGGCTACAGGTGTGCCTGTCCACACTCCCGCTACTAATAACCGGTTCGCAACAATTCGTGTTGTTTCGGGCTCAAAATGGTGAAATCAGTTTTCATCGCCTGTCACAAATCGGAACAAGAAGGCCTCCCCCTCAGCTTCAAAATGTTGCAACAAATCAAGACAAATGTTTTTTTTTTTTCTGTGCGGTTTGTGATCCACCGTTAGACACCACGGGACACATCTTGCACACTCTTTTGAATATGCAAGAGAGCGGATAATTGCTTCCACACTTCCTTTGCTGTTTGACAGATGCAGCGTGAACTGAGGAGCCGTAATGCACCTGTCCTCGCGAATGACAACTGCAGCTCGCTGCAACACGTCACGTGTGACAGCTGTGGATGGTCTCCCCGACTGCTGCAAACCGTTGAGCTCCGCCGAACCGCCTTCTGATGACCTCACCCTTCGTGCCCAGCGACTAACTGTATTTCTGCCGACAGATGATGCTCCACAGACTTTGCACAAGCGTTTGTGAACGTATCACACAGTTTCTTTCTCTACAGTGAGAAATTCAATGACGGCACGTTGCTTGTAACTTACATCACCTACAGACGCCGTTTTGAAACTGTCCTGCAGCTACGCTATCTGTCGGAAGAGACGGCAACATGATGCGCTCACTCAGGCGACTTCAAATAATACATATGTAACGTTTCGCGTTCGTCGCATTGTTTTCGGCTGAGAAAAAAAATGCGGTGCATTACTTTCTGGGCAACCCTCGTATGTCACATACTTCGATCCACAGTCCCTTGGCAGTGTAGGAAACTGGAACGTCTAAGTCAATGCAACGAAAAGATACGGCCACTTACGTCACATATTTTGATACACGCAAAATTCACTAGTCAAAACCTACAAGGCACTTTCCGTTGGCCTAGAATCATGAAATTTGTAAGCAGCAACGATTATCGGTGTAAATAAAAGAAAAAATCCGAAAATTGTTAATTCGTAACTATAGCGGACGATAAAATGTTTCTTTTATTTTTTATTCGACGTGAAACTTGAAATTCCAACTGATTGGGTCAGTGTGGTGAAAGTCAAACATCAGGCAACGAATGACTAGGTTGGTCATATGACGCGTTTCGGTATTTACCCACCACCAGATATTCGGAGCGATTGCTGGACGTAGGTACGGCGTTACCCATGCAACTTGTAATGCCATGTCCACGTGCCGCTATCGCTCCTGGATATCTGGCGACGGATGAATTCCGAAACACGTCATATCAGCAATAAAGTCATTCCTTGCCTGATGTTTGACTTTTACCAATGAGACGCATTCGGCCTGAGTGCAGAAATACTGGTTACTATAGCCTTCCTCCTCGAGGACTTTACGTCACATTTACATTGTTGAAATTAAAACATCCTCGAAAATCTTGCAGTCACTGCGACCGGTATCTTGCCAGTATCAACGTCGATAACACGCAAAAATGGTCGAGACTCTCGATACCAAGAGTGGATGAAATGTCTGTAATACATAGTGAAATTTTTACAGAATCCTGGGAGAGCGAGTTCGGCCCTTTCTAACTGAATGCTCATTATATTTCCAATTTTTAGCAGTGCGGAAAAGTCGGGACATGTGGTGTGACCTACGCGGAACAGGTCTTGGACCCGCGACAATAGAGAAATTTGCCAATGCGAGGTCAAAGTGGCGTCTTAAGCGGAAGGACCTGGTACTGTTTCATTATACGCCTACTGAACAATCACTGAAAATAGTGTACTAAAGCGACGAAACTAGTAGCCGTATTGTGACGTCACCGCAAAGCACCACACTTGTTAGTTTGTAGGCTTCAAATCGGCCGCGGTCCGTCAGTACACATCGGACCCGCGAGTCGCCACTGTCGACGCTAGCAGACCCAGCGCCGCCACGCGGCTGGTCTTCCGAGACGAGCTAGCGCAATGGCCAGTTCTACAGCCGACTTGAATAGGAATGGTTCTCTCGTTATAGCTTCAGAGATCTCATTTGCAGAGACGCTAGTTGTCATAGCCTTCAGCCAAGTCAGTAGCTACGACCTAGCCAGGCGCCACATACAGTTTATGCATTGACAATTGATCTACACTCCTGGAAATGGAAAAAAGAACACTGACACCGGTGTGTCAGACCCACCATACTTGCTCCGGACACTGCGAGAGGGCTGTACAAGCAATGATCACACGCACGGCACAGCGGACACACCAGGAACCGCGGTGTTGGCCGTCGTATGGCGCTAGCTGCGCAGCATTTGTGCACCGCCGCCGTCAGTGTCAGCCAGTTTGCCGTGGCATACGGAGCTCCATCGCAGTCTTTAACACTGGTAGCATGCCGCGACAGCGTGGACGTGAACCGTATGTGCAGTTGACGGACTTTGAGCGAGGGCGTATAGTGGGCATGCGGGAGGCCGGGTGGACGTACCGCCGAATTGCTCAACACGTGGGGCGTGAGGTCTCCACAGTACATCGATGTTGTCGCCAGTGGTCGGCGGAAGGTGCACGTGCCCGTCGACCTGGGACCGGACCGCAGCGACGCACGGATGCACGCCAAGACCGTAGGATCCTACGCAGTGCCGTAGGGGACCGCACTGCCACTTCCCAGCAAATTAGGGACACTGTTGCTCCTGGGGTATCGGCGAGGACCATTCGCAACCGTCTCCATGAAGCTGGGCTACGGTCCCGCACACCGTTAGGCCGTCTTCCGCTCACGCCCCAACATCGTGCAGCCCGCCTCCAGTGGTGTCGCGACAGGCGTGAATGGAGGGACGAATGGAGACGTGTCGTCTTCAGCGATGAGAGTCGCTTCTGCCTTGGTGCCAATGATGGTCGTATGCGTGTTTGGCGCCGTGCAGGTGAGCGCCACAATCAGGACTGCATACGACCGAGGCACACAGGGCCAACACCTGGCACCATGGTGTGGGGAGCGATCTCTTACACTGGCCGTACACCACTGGTGATCGTCGAGGGGACACTGAATAGTGCACGGTACATCCAAACCGTCATCGAACCCATCGTTCTACCATTCCTAGACCGGCAAGGGAACTTGCTGTTCCAACAGGACAATGCACGTCCGCATGTATCCCGTGCCACCCAACGTGCTCTAGAAGGTGTAAGTCAACTACCCTGGCCAGCAAGATCTCCGGATCTGTCCCCCATTGAGCATTTTTGGGACTGGATGAAGCGTCGTCTCACGCGGTCTGCACGTCCAGCACGAACGCAGGTCCAACTGAGGCGCCAGGTGGAAATGGCATGGCAAGCCGTTCCACAGGACTACATCCAGCATCTCTACGATCGTCTCCATGGGAGAATAGCAGCCTGCATTGCTGCGAAAGGTGGATATACACTGTACTAGTGCCGACATTGTGCATGCTCTGTTGCCTGTGTCTATGTGCCTGTGGTTCTGTCAGTGTGATCATGTGATGTATCTGACCCCAGGAATGTGTCAATAAAGTTTCCCCTTCCTGGGACAATGAATTCACGGTGTTCTTATTTCAATTTGCAGGAGTGTATATGTGTGAAGCAATCAGAATTGTAAACAAGTATTCGCAGGTGTAAATATTATTGTACAAAGTCAAGATCGACGTTCATCGCCGATGCTGAATTAAAGATAAGTATTTAATTGTATTCCTGTCTACCAACTTTCTAATCACCTAAGATGTTCCAGATACATCCCGTCAAGTATAGTTCATTGGCTAAATGGTTCAAATGGCTCTGAGCACTATGGGACTTAACCTCTATGGTCATCAGTCCCCTAGAACTTAGAACTAGTTAAACCGAACTAACCTAAGGACAGCACACAACACCCAGTCATCACGAGGCAGAGAAAATCCCTGACCCCGCCGGGAATCGAACCCGGGCGTGGGAAGCGAGAACGCTACTTCACGACCTCGAGCTGCGGACTAAAGTTCATTGATCCTCACGTCAGCCTAAGTGATCAACGAGTGCAGTAATGGCCACCTCTTTTGATGAGCCTAAGAGCCAAATTGGGTGACTCAACCGGGTCACCCCTTTTACATGAGGCCCATAGTTCCGCCTCATACATAACACATATAATAAATAACATTGTAAGGACGGCTGATGTTACATTTAATTACATAAGCGAACCGCCTAAGTCCCTCAAACCTCCCACCAGGATGGGCGTACAAAAAAATCACTGGAAGCGGTCATGTACACTAAGATTTCTGGTAATACGCGTATGGACGGATCTGAAGTGGAACAATCACAAAACCACGGCAGATGCAGAAAGATACATCTGAAGATTCATGAGGAGTCGTTAAGTCCGCCTACCTGGGACACTTATGAGAGAGGATAGTCAGCTCTTGAGAGCGGCGAAACTCACCGGGGAATGGTGAATAACGTCAGCTGTTTGACATCGAAGATCGTCAAAACGCGATGTCACCAGCTGTAGTCGCAATGTTTGGATCGTGCTTATTGTTCCTTCACACCATGGGAAATGTTTACGTTATTCGTAACAACTCTCATTTAGTACAGAACTGTTAGCACGCTGGAGCCTCATACATCACCTAAATGTATACATACACTCCTACCGACAAAATACACAACGCGGACGACATGCGTCCGCGCAAAGCCGGCCGTGGTGACCGTGCGGTTCTAGGCGCGCAGTCCGGAACCGCGCGGCTGCTACGGTCGCTGGTTCGAATCCTGCCTCGGGCATGGATGTGTGTGATGTCCTTAGGTTAGTTAGGTTTAAGTAGTTCTAAGTTCTAGGGGACTGATGACCACAGATGTTAAGTCCCATAGTGCTCGGAGCCATTTGAACCATTTCGTCCGCGCAAAATCGCTGCGTCGGACTGTTGGCCAAGCGTTGTATGTTGTCAGTTGACCGTACTCGGCCGATTACACAAGTTATATTCACATAAGGTACTGTTTTATTTTATGCGACCTAGAGAGCATGTATAGGGAGAGAGTGGCAAACCGGACGATACGGCGGCCATTTTTCTGCCAAACTGCGGGCGGGACTCTTGAATGGCCAGTAGTGGAGTAGGGGAGTACACACTCACTGAATCAAAAGCACAATATGGCGAAATCATTCGTTAAATGCCTTTGTTTATAAGAATAATGTGTTATAATAATTTTCACACAGCCAATTTACAGGTCTGTTTTCAAATTTAACAACGTATATTGCAAGATGTTTTATATGTAGTAAAAAGCAAAAACGACTTACTTCGCATAGAGAGTACTTTGTTGGTTTCCACAAGGCTCCTGTTTGATTTATGTCAGCCCTGTTGACTGCGACTGCCCACTGCTTTCCTCTTTCTTCATTGCGTGGAAATGCTAAAAACGCGAAATCCACCTTCGCCTCTATTAGAACAACCAAATGCAGCACAACCTGGCATCGTTTACGAACGGCTGCAGAACGAATCACAGATGTCAAAAACAACACTGTACAATTATTAACGTGTTTACTTCAAACATGTAGGCCCAGCGACATCATCACAAAACACTTAATTATTTCAACTCGTATTTAAGATCGCAAGCGCTAATTACGTACTAAAAACGATATACAACTAAATCGAACATGCATGCACAACGCATAATACACTCCTGGAAATTGAAATAAGAACACCGTGAATTCATTGTCCCAGGAAGGGGAAACTTTATTGACACATTCCTGGGGTCAGATACATCACATGATCACACTGACAGAACCACAGGCACATAGACACAGGCAACAGAGCATGCACAATGTCGGCACTAGTACAATGTATATCCACCTTTCGCAGCAATGCAGGCTGCTATTCTCCCATGGAGACGATCGTAGAGATGCTGGATGTAGTCCTGTGGAACGGCTTGCCATGCCATTTCCACCTGGCGCCTCAGTTGGACCAGCGTTCGTGCTGGACGTGCAGACCGCGTGAGACGACGCTTCATCCAGTCCCAAACATGCTCAATGGGGGACAGATCCGGAGATCTTGCTGGCCAGGGTAGTTGACTTACACCTTCTAGAGCACGTTGGGTGGCACGGGATACATGCGGACGTGCATTGTCCTGTTGGAACAGCAAGTTCCCTTGCCGGTCTAGGAATGGTAGAACGATGGGTTCGATGACGGTTTGGATGTACCGTGCACTATTCAGTGTCCCCTCGACGATCACCAGTGGTGTACGGCCAGTGTAGGAGATCGCTCCCCACACCATGATGCCGGGTGTTGGCCCTGTGTGCCTCGGTCGTATGCAGTCCTGATTGTGGCGCTCACCTGCACGGCGCCAAACACGCATACGACTATCATTGGCACCAAGGCAGAAGCGACTCTCATCGCTGAAGACGACACGTCTCCATTCGTCCCTCCATTCACGCCTGCCGCGACACCACTGGAGGCGGGCTGCACGATGTTGGGGCGTGAGCGGAAGACGGCCTAACGGTGTGCGGGACCGTAGCCCAGCTTCATGGAGACGGTTGCGAATGGTCCTCGCCGATACCCCAGGAGCAACAGTGTCCCTAATTTGCTGGGAAGTGGCAGTGCGGTCCCCTACGGCACTGCGTAGGATCCCACGGTCTTGGCGTGCATCCGTGCGTCGCTGCGGTCCGGTCCCAGGTCGACGGGCACGTGCACCTTCCGCCGACCACTGGCGACAACATCGATGTACTGTGGAGACCTCACGCCCCACGTGTTGAGCAATTCGGCGGTACGTCCACCCGGCCTCCCGCATGCCCACTATACGCCCTCGCTCAAAGTCCGTCAACTGCACATACGGTTCACGTCCACGCTGTCGCGGCATGCTACCAGTGTTAAAGACTGCGATGGAGCTCCGTATGCCACGGCAAACTGGCTGACACTGACGGCGGCGGTGCACAAATGCTGCGCAGCTAGCGCCATTCGACGGCCAACACCGCGGTTCCTGGTGTGTCCGCTGTGCCGTGCGTGTGATCATTGCTTATACAGCCCTCTCGCAGTGTCCGGAGCAAGTATGGTGGGTCTGACACATCGGTGTCAATGTGTTCTTTTTTCTATTTCCAGGAGTGTAAGTCTCTCAATAAATCAAATACCTTTTAATCGTTTCCAAAAGTCCTCTGAACTTCAATTCAATTCAAAAGAACGGCGAACATAGGAAGCACGAAAGACGTTAGGCGCCATTTTTCTGCCAAAACTGATCAACCAATCACGGGTAACTTCACCTATGGCCACTCTCTCTGTATACAGGCTCTAATGCGACCAGGTTGACAGAGCGCCTCGAGAATGATGAACGAAATAGCGAAGTTCAAAAGTATTATAGAATAAAAATACGGAAGTTGATAAAAAAAAAGAAAAAAAAGCAACAATGAAAGTGGGGACGGCAGCTGAGGGAAAGTAGGTACATGTGGCAGCAACGGCGCGCGCGCGCGCGCGCGAGCATTTGTGTGTGTGTGTGTGTGTGTGTGTGTGTGTGTGTGTGTGTGTGTGTGTGTGTGCGCGCGCGAGTGTGTGTGCGCGCGCGCAGTGTGCATGTGTGCGCGCGCGAGCCCCACCGCCGTGGGCACAGTTGTCGCAAACGTTGGCAGCTTCCCAGGGTTATCTGCCGTGGTTCAAGGCGCTTACACGCACAGTTCACAGACTCACACACAGTCACATACACGCAGCGTGCCTCGCGTCCGCGCATTCGGCACTCGACGACCAGCGGAAGTGCCCGCAGTTACAGCCACCTCACCTCAATCTCACCCTCACCGAGGATTACATGTTCAAGCTTTCACGTGACAGCTGCTGCACCATTTTTTTATATACGCTGAAGAGCCAAAGAAACTGCTACACCTGCGTAGTATCGTGTAGGGTCCACGAGAGCACGCCCAAGTGCCGCAACACGATGTGGCATTGACTCTAATAGTGTCCCAAGTGGTGCTGGAGGGAACTGACACCTTGAAACCTGTAGGACTGTCCATAATCCGTAGGAGTACAAGACGGTGGAGATCTTTTCTGAACAGCACGTTGCAAGGCATCCCCGACATGCACAATAATGTTCATGGCTTGTGAGTTTGGTAGCCAGCGGAAGTGTATAGCTCAGAAGAGTGTTCCTGGAGCCACTCTGTAGCAATTGTGGACGTGTGGGGTGTGGCATTTTCCTGCTGGAATCACCCAAGGCGTCGGAATGCGCAATGGACATGAATGGATGCAGGTGATCAGACAGGATGCTTACGTACGTGTCACCTGTCAGAGTCGTATCTAGACTTGTCAAGGGTCCCACACCAATCCAACTACACACGCCCCACACCTTTACAGAGCCTCCACGAGCTTGAACAGTCCCATGCTGACATACAAAGTCCATGGATTCATAAGGTTGTCTCCATACCCGTACACGTCCATCCGCCAGATACAATTCCAAACGAGAATTGTCCGACTAGGCATCATCTTTCCAGTCATCAACAGTCAAATGTCAGTGCTGACGGACCCAGGCAGGCATAGAGCTGTGTCGTGCAGTCATCTAGGATACAAGAGTGGCTCTTCAGCTTCCAAAGCCTATATCGATGATGTTTCGTTCAATGGTTCGGAGGATGAAACTTGTTGATGGCCCAGCATTGACATCTGCAGTAATTTACGGAAGGGTTGCAGTTCTATCACGTCGCACGATTCTCTTCAGTCGTCGTTGGTCCCGTTCTTGCAGGATCTTTTTCTGGCCGCACCGATGTCGGAGATTTGATGTTTGGAAATTTGTCGTAAGTTCCTGTAGGACCAAACTGCTGAGGTCATCTCTCCCTAGGTTTTCATACTACTATCTAAATTAAACAACTAACGCTAAGGAAAAGAGACACGCCCATGCCCGACGGAGGACTCGAACCTCTGACGGGGAGAGCCGCATGAACCGTGGCAAGGTGCCCAAGACTTCGCGGCTAAGATTCGATGTTCCATCAGGTTCCTAATATTCACGATACACTCGGGAAATGGTCGTACGGGAAAATCCGCACTCGGAGATGTCGTATCCCATTCCTCCTGCGCCGACCATAACCACCTTCAAACTCATTTAAATCTTGACAACCTGCCATTATAGCAGCAGTAAGCGATCTAACAACCGCACCGCACACTTAAAACTCTGGGAGGTTGTAGGGGACATCAAAACAAATATTTTTCCCTATGTCATTTTTTCCTATGAGTAATTAAACCGGTAGAGGAAGATTTCTCTGGCGACAAATTAATTAAACCAACAAAAAAGTCCAGAGGGGACATATCTGGGGATCGAGCAGGCCATGGTGTAGGACCACCTCTGCCAATCCACGTTTCTGGGAATCTTCGGTCCAGAAATCGACGCACACGACGACTGAAATGTGCCGGCGCCCCGTCATGTTGGAACCACATGCGTTGTCTTGTAGGAAGCGGGACGTCTTCCAGCAATTCTGGCAATGCTCTGGCGGGAAAATTGTAATAGTGCCTGCCATTTAATGGCCTAGGTAGCATATACGGCCCAATTAAACAGTCCCCAACAACACCGACCCACACATTAACGACGAAACGCACTTGATGAACGCTAGTAACTGTGGCATGTGGGTTATCCTCACTCCAAACATACAATTGTGCATGTTGAAGACTCCATCACACCCGAACGTTGCTTCATCGGTAAAGAACACAGAGGATGGAAATGTAGGATGCATTTCACACTCTTCCAGGTAACACTGCGAAAACTGTGCTCTGGGTGGATAATCAACTGGTTCCAGGTTGAGGACACGCTATAAGTGAAATGGACGTAACAATTGCTCTCGGAGACTGTTCTTACATTCGTCTTATTCGTCCCCATGTTACATCCAATTGTACGAGTGCTGACTGAAGGATCCCGCTCCACATGCTGCAAGACAGCTTCCTCAGATTGCAGCGTTCTTACCGTGCGACGGCGTCCCTGTCCAGGTAATCTGCTAAATGACCCGGTCTCACGTAGACATTGGTACACAGCATCAAAGGTCGTATGATGCGAGATACGGCGATTAGGATATTATTGTTGATAAACCCGCTGTGCAGCTCATCCGTTGTCAGTGTACTCACTCCAGGTGTATCGCTCCATTAGTAAACAGAGACAATGCACTACTACACTGGTGGACAGCAGTTGCCTACAACTGAAGAGCGTAATACGCCCTCTAACAACTGAAGATCGTAATACTGCCTCTAACAACTGAAGAGCGTAATACGGCCTCCACTGGTTTAAATAATCCTCACAGGAAAAAATATTTGTTTTGGTGTCCCCTACAACCTCCCAGATTTTGTCGGTTTAAATACTTTTCACCCTGTATAGGCACTGTCGGTCGCAGCGCCGTGTTCTGCCTGTTTACATACCTCTGTATTTGAATACGCATGCCTATACCAGTTTCTTTTGCGCTTCAATTTAAGTTCCTCTAGACAGAAACCTAGCTAGACAGATGCGAGGGGCGTTCTGTAAGTAATGCAACACATTTTTTTCGGAAAGCAGGTTGTGTTTATTCGGGATTGCTAATTCATGTACGCCATATTAATACCCACTCTTTTTGCTACAAAACCCTATTTTTCAATATAATATCCCTTCAACGCGACGGCCTTACCTCCTTCAACGCGACGGCCTTACGCCACCTTACCAGTATGGGCTGTATGGCCACATTGTACCACTGTACTGGTCGACGTTGGGAGCCAACGTCTTGCTGAATCAGTAACCTCAGCATCAGCACGGTCTGCTTCCGTCGGAGTGCGTCCTTCATTGGGCCAAACAATAGAAGTCGGAAGTTGCGGTATCCGGGCTGTAGTATGGATGAGGAACAGTTCCATGAAGTTTTGTAAACTCCTCTCGGATGCGCAAGTTAGCGTGCGAAGTTGCCTTGTCATGGAGAAAGATAAGTTCGTGCGGATTTTTGTGGCGACCAACACGCTGATCTCGTTCCTTCAGTTTCCTAAGAGTAACACAACATACTTCAGTGTTGATCGTTGCACCATGACTGAGGGCATCAAACAGAATAACCGCTTCAGAGTCTCCAAAGACCGTCGCCATGACTTTACCGGCTGAGGGTGCAGCTTTGAACTTTTTCTTGGTGACAATCCATCGATTGCTGTTGTTTCCGGTTCGAAGTGATGCACCCCATGTTTCATCCCTTGTGACCATCTTCCGCAAAAATTTGTCGCAATCAGCCTCGTATTGTGCAGCGAGGTGTTTGATTGTGATCCGTCGGTCACCTCGAATGAGTGTGTCCGTAGGATCCAACACTGCAGGACCAACAGCAATGCGAGGTCTCCCGGCACGCGGGGGTTGGTAAGGTTTGTGATGATGTCATACGCCTCGCCCAACGAGTCGACGTGCTTTTGTTCGTTGACAGGTTTCCGTAGACATTCTGTGATGCCCTCCGTTACTGACACCACTTTGAAGGCTACGTATAGTGCCGCCTATCGGAACTTCACGAAACTATAGCAGCAAAAGCGCGAATATTCCACGGCCTCCCACAAGTTCTGTATTTTTTAAATCGAAACTGGTCGAGAGAAAAATGTGTTGCATTACTTACTGAACGCCGCTCGTACAATGGGAAGCACCCCTTGCCACGCACTTCATATCGGTTTGCAAAATACGGATGTATACAGGGTGGTCCATTGATGGTCACCGGGCCGAATATCTCACGAAATAAGCATCAAACGAAAAAAAACTACAAAGAACGAAACTCGTCTAGCTTGAAGGGGAAAACCAGGTGGCGCAATGGTTCATCTACATCTACATTGATACTCCGGAAACCACCCAACGGTGTGTGGCGGAGGGCACTTTACGTACCACTGTCATTACCTCCCTTTCCTGTTCCAGTCGCGTATGGTTCGCGAGAAGAACGACTGTCTGAAAGCCTCCGTGCGCGCTCTAATCTCTCTAATTTTACATTCGTGATCTCCTCGGGAGGTATAAGTAGGGGGAAGCAATATATTCGATACCTCATCCAGAAACGCACCCTTTCGAAACCTGGCGAGCAATCTACACCGCTATGCAGAGCGCCTCTCTTGCAGAGTCTGCCACTTGAGTTTATTAAACATCTCCGTAACGCTATCACGGTTACCAAATAACCCGGTGACGAAACGCGCCGCTCTTCTTTGGATCTTCTCTATCTCCTCCGTCAACCCGACCTGGTACGGATCCCACACTGATGAGCAATACTCAAGTATAGGTCGAACGAGTGTTTTGTAAGCCACCTCCTTTGTTGATGGACTACATTTTCTAAGCACTCTCCCAATGAATCTCAACCTGGTACCCGCCTTACCAACAATTAATTTTATATGATCATTCCACTTCAAATCGTTCCGCACGCATCCTCCCAGATATTTTACAGAAGTAACTGCTACCAGTGTTTGTTCCGCTATCATATAATCATATAATAAAGGATCCTTCTTTCTATGTATTCGCAATACATTACATTTGTCTATGTTAAGGGTCAGTTGCCACTCCCTGCACCAAGTGCCTATCCGCTGCAGATCTTCCTGCATTTCGCTACAATTTTCTAATGCAGCAACTTCTCTGTATACTACAGCATCATCCGCGAAAAGCCGCATGGAACTTCCGACACTATCTACTAAGTCATTTATATATATTGTGAAAAGCAATGGTCCCATAACAATCCCCTGTGGCACGCCAGAGGTTACTTTAACGTCTGTAGACGTCTCTCCATTGATAACAACATGCTGTGTTCTGTTTGCTAAAAACTCTTCAATCCAGCCACACAGCTGGTCTGATATTCCGTAGGCTCTTACTTTATCAGGCGACAGTGCGGAACTGTATCGAACGCCTTCCGGAAGTCAAGAAAAATAGCATCTACCTGGGAGCCTGTATCTAATATTTTCTGGGTCTCATGAACAAATAAGGCGAGTTGGGTCTCACACGATCGCTGTTTCCGGAATCCATGTTGATTCCCACATAGTAGATTCTGGGTTTCCAGAAACGACGTGATACGCGAGCAAAGAACATGTTCTAAAATTCTACAAGAGATCGACGTAAGAGATATAGGTCTATAGTTTTGCGCATCTGCTCGACGACCCTTCTTGAAGTCTGGGACTATCTGTGCTCTTTTCCAATCATTTGGAACCCTCCGTTCCTCTAGAGACTTGCGGTACACGGCTGTTAGAAGGGGGGCAAGTTCTTTCGCGTACTCTGTGTAGAATCGAATTGGTATCCCGTCAGGTCCAGTGGATTTTCCTCTGTTGAGTGATTCCAGTTGCTTTTCTATTCCTTGGCCCGCTAGATAGCGCTGCAAGAAGGTCAAACGGTTATCAAATGGGTTTTTTTATAAATAGGAACTTCCATTTTTATTACATATTCGTGTAGTATATGAATGTTTTAGTTGGACCACTTTTTTCGCTTTGTAATAGTCACAAACGTGTAAGTACGTGGTATCACGTAACATTCCGCAAGTGGGGACGGTATTTGCTTCGTGATACATTACCCGTGCTAAATGGACAGTTTACCAATTGCGGAAAAGGTCGATATCGTGTTGATGTATGGCTATTGTGATCAAAATGCCCAACGGGCGTGTGCTATG
This sequence comes from Schistocerca serialis cubense, assembly GCF_023864345.2. Taxonomy (NCBI): domain Eukaryota; kingdom Metazoa; phylum Arthropoda; class Insecta; order Orthoptera; family Acrididae; genus Schistocerca; species Schistocerca serialis. Next base: position 95,557,162 of record NC_064647.1, read on the forward strand.
TAAGCTGCTCGGTATCCTGGACGACATCATCCAAGTGTCCGGACCGTTCGCCGGATAGTTACGTTATTTATGGAAACAGGAAGTGTTCAGCCACATGTGAAACGTCAACCACGACGTGCAACAAATGATGCCCAAGTAGGTGTTTCAGCTGCTGTCGCCACTAATCCGCACATCAGTAGCAGACAAATTGTGCGAGAATCGGGAATCTCAAAAACGTCGGTGTTGAGAATGCTACATCAACATCGATTGCACCTGTACCATATTTCTATGTACCAGGAATCGCATGGCGAGGACTTTGAACGTCGTGTACAGTTCTGCCACTGGGTACAAGAGGAATTACGGGACGATGACGGATTTTTTTTGCACGCGTTCTATTTAGCGACGAAGCGTCATTCACCAACAGCGGTAACGTAAACGGGCATAATATGCACTATTGGGCAACGGAAAATCCACGATGGCTGCGACAAGTGGAACATCAGCGACCTTGGCGGGTTAATGTATGATGCGGCATTATGAGAGTAAGGATAATTGACCCTCATTTTATTGATGACAACCTAAATGGTGCAATGTGTGCTGATCTCCTACGTAATGTTCTACAAGATGTTTCACTGCATGACAGAATGGCGATATACTTGCAACGTGATGGATGTCCGGCACATAGCTCGCGAGCGGTTGAAGAGGTACTGAATAGCATATTTCATAACAGGTGGATTGGTCGTCGAAGCACCACATCATGGCCCGCACGTTCACCGGATCTGACGTCCCCGGATTTCTTTCTGTGGGGAAAGTTGAAGGATATTTGCTACCGTGATCCACCGACAACGCCTGACAACATGCGTCAGCGTATTGTCAATGCATGTGCAAACATTACGAAAGGCGAACTACTCACTGTTGAGAGGACTGAACGTTACACATATTGCCAAATGCATTGAGGTTGACGTACATCATTTTGAGCATTTATTGCATTAATGTGGTATTTACAGGTAATCACGCTGTAACAGCATGCTTTGTCAAAAAATGATAAGTTCAGAAACGTACATGTATCACATTGGAAGAACCGAAATAAAATGTTCAAACGTACCTACGTTCTGTATTTTAATTAAAAAAACCTACCTGTTACCAACTGTTCGTCTAAAATTGTGAGCCATACGTTTGTGACTATTACAGTGCCGTCTATCGCAACGCGAAAAAAGTGGTCCGACTACAAAATTCAAATTTCTTTACGTACTACACGAATACGTAATAAAAATAGGGGTTCCTATTTAAAAAGACGCAGTTGATATCCGTTTGACCTATGGCAGCGCCATCTAGCGGGGCCAACCATAGCCCCATCTGGTTTCCCCCTTCAAGCTAGACAAGTTTCGTTCTTAGTAGTTTTTTCGTTTGACGCGTATTTCGTGAGATATTTGGCCCGGTGACGATCAATGAACCACCCTCTATACAAGAAGATACGAAAGACGAAACAATGCGCCCATTAGGTAGAGGTCTAAAAGCAACACTGGGAAAGTCGAGGTACGTTTCTAAGACACGAAGCGGCCACCTACATACGAGTACATGCTACTTCAGGGTCCGCGACCTCCTTCCGTAAAACCAACGCAACCGGCGCTGTGTTCAGAGAGTCAGAGACCGTTCGGCGCCTGATTTGATCTGCGGTCGGCGTGTCTGCGTGTCCGTGCGTGTCACGTGACGAGTGCGTGAGCTGCGTCACGCACGCGCCAGATAACCGGGGGGACCACTCCGCCTGCGTGGCCGCTACAGCTGCCAGCTCCTGAATTTCTGGCTCAAGACCTCCGCTGCTTCGTCGTGGTCTAAGCAGAAGCCAGAAGCCTCGGTAACGAAGTGATGCTGTGCCATTGGGAGAAATGCGCAGCTATACCCATCCTCTCCCCGGTCATAAAACTACTTTCTTCCAGTTAATTTCCCCCCCCCCCCCCCTGTCTCCATGGCAACGGCGTCCGTAGATTGCAAGTTCTGGAGTGTATTACTACGTAACTATGACGGATAATTATTTTTTCCATTAGTTTATTCTATTCACACATTCTTTCATTAAACACCTGATGCTATGGATACATTTTATACTAGTTAAATAATTTCCACCAGGTTGTACTACAAGAAATAAGAGAAATAATTTTTAAATAATCTTATTACGTTACTATTTTTAACATCCTGTCCTACAGGATGTACTTTTTTATAATTATTCGCTTCTAGATTAACTGTATGTTCAAATGATACATGATTTATGAAACTTGTGAGGACGGGGCGTGAGTCGTGCTTGGGTAGCTCAGTTGGTAGAGCACTTGCCCGCGAAAGGCAAAGCTCCGAGTTCGAGTCTCGGTCCGGCACACAGTTTTAATCTGCCAGGAAGTTTCATATCAGCGCACACTCCGCTGTAGAGTGAAAATTTCATTCTAAAAACGTCGGTAGTTCTACACATTGACAATGCGGTCAAAAACCAAGTAAAGTATTAATGACGGTGACAATGGCCGCAGAAGCCTACTTTTATATTCACCTGTTCATTATTTCAAACGTAACCGCGATAAGCGTCAGTGCGCGAACCATTCGACGAAACATCATCGATATGTGCTTTGGGAGGCGAAGGCCCATTCGTGTACCCTTGATGACTGCACGACACAAAGCTTTACGCCTCGCCTGGGCCCGTTAACACCGACAAACTGTTGACGGCTGGAAACATGTTGCCTGGTCGGACGAGTCTCGTTTCAAATTGCGTCGAGCAGATGGACGTTTACGGGTATGGAGACAACCTCATGAATCCGTGGACCCTGCATGTCAGCAGGGGACTGTTCAAGCTGGTAGAGGCTCTGTGCATTCCGACGGACTTGGGCAATTCCAGCAGGACAATGCGACACCCCGGTATGTCCATAATTCCTACAGACTAGCTCCAGGAACACTCTTCTGAGTTTAAACACTTCCGCCGGCCACCGAACTCCCCCAGACATGAACATTATTGTGCATATCTGGGATATCTTGCAAGGTACTGTTCAGAAGAGATCTCGACCCCCTCGTACTCTTACGGATTTATGGACAGCCTTGCAGGATTCATAGTGTCAATTCCCTCCAGCAGTACTTCAGACATTAGTCGCGTCCATGCTATGTAGCGTTCCGGCACTTCTACATGCTCGCGGGGGGCCCTGCACTACATTAGGCAAGTGTACCGGTTTCTTTGGCTCTTCAGTCTACACTCCTGGAAATGGAAAAAAGAACACATTGACACCGGTGTGTCAGACCCACCATACTTGCTCCGGACACTGCGAGAGGGCTGTACAAGCAATGATCACACGCACGGCACAGCGGACACACCAGGAACCGCGGTGTTGGCCGTCGAATGGCGCTAGCTGCGCAGCATTTGTGCACCGCCGCCGTCAGTGTCAGCCAGTTTGCCGTGGCATACGGAGCTCCATCGCAGTCTTTAACACTGGTAGCATGCCGCGATAGCGTGGACGTGAACCGTATGTGCAGTTGACGGACTTTGAGCGAGGGCGTATAGTGGGCATGCGGGAGGCCGGGTGGACGTACCGCCGAATTGCTCAACACGTGGGGCGTGAGGTCTCCACAGTACATCGATGTTGTCGCCAGTGGTCGGCGGAAGGTGCACGTGCCCGTCGACCTGGGACTGGACCGCAGCGACGCACGGATGCACGCCAAGACCGTAGGATCCTACGCAGTGCCGTAGGGGACCGCACCGCCACTTCCCAGCAAATTAGGGACACTGTTGCTCCTGGTGTATCGGCGAGGACCATTCGCAACCGTCTCCATGAAGCTGGGCTACGGTCCCGCACACCGTTAGGCCGTCTTCCACTCACGCCCCAACATCGTGCAGCCCGCCTCCAGTGGTGTCGCGACAGGCGTGAATGGAGGGACGAATGGAGACGTGTCGTCTTCAGCGATGAGAGTCGCTTCTGCCTTGGTGCCAATGATGGTCGTATGCGTGTTTGGCGCCGTGCAGGTGAGCGCCACAATCAGGACTGCATACAACCGAGGCACACAGGGCCAACACCCGGCATCATGGTGTGGGGAGCGATCTCCTACACTGGCCGTACACCACTGGTGATCGTCGAGGGGACACTGAATAGGGCACGGTACATCCAAACCGTCATCGAACCCATCGTTCTACCATTCCTAGACCGGCAAGGGAACTTGCTGTTCCAACAGGACAATGCACGTCCGCATGTATCCCGTGCCACCCAACGTGCTCTAGAAGGTGTAAGTCAACTACCCTGGCCAGCAAGATCTCCGGATCTGTCCCCCATTGAGCATGTTTGGGACTGGATGAAGCGTCGTCTCACGCGGTCTGCACGTCCAGCACGAACGCTGGTCCAACTGAGGCGCCAGGTGGAAATGGCATGGCAAGCCGTTCCACAGGACTACATCCAGCATCTCTACGATCGTCTCCATGGGAGAATAGCAGCCTGCATTGCTGCGAAAGGTGGATATACACTGTACTAGTGCCGACATTGTGCATGCTCTGTTGCCTTTGTCTATGTGCCTGTGGTTCTGTCAGTGTGATCATGTGATGTATCTGACCCCAGGAATGTGTCAATAAAGTTTCCCCTTCCTGGGACAATGAATTCACGGTGTTCTTATTTCAATTTCCAGGAGTGTATTTCGAGTGTTTCTCCTGTCACTTGACAGTCGATGGTTGGAGAGGCAACATCACAGCTACATGTAGTCTCGTAAACCAGTTATGCTGGCCACTGATGCATCGTGTATGAGAATGGTATTAACCGCTTCTGTACCAGCTAAGAGCTAAAGACGGTGCACTGACGCACCGAAACTGGTAGGAATATAATAAATAACATCATCATAAGGACGGCTGCAGGTCTCATTTCCTTACACAGAGACGGTGGTTCAAATTACGTCAACTAGCAGTTATTCTGTGAACTGTTAGTTCGTCAGCTGTAGTGAAGGTACGAGGGCTATGTTATCGTTACCTGTGGGCGCCAGCTAATCGCAGAAACCTGTCAGCTGCGCACACTGTCCCACGAACCACATCAGAACGGCTGCCGGCCGATATGCGTACTCACCTGCAACACACAAACAAAACGCCCGTCACAGCAAGAAACAGTGGTGAGTCACTCAGGTATCACAGCCCTGCAGTCTGTTGTTTGGCTACGGGGCTGAGAGACCGAAAATCGTTTCTGAGCCTCTGCAAAGGCACGTTTACAAAAGTCTACACGTACCTCACGCGTAACTATTCTTTAAATACCTAGATGTAACACTCTGTGGCAGTATGAAACAGAATTTATACATAATCCCAAGCAGGTGACGAACTTCTGTCCATTGCGGGATACTGGGAAAATACGTGTAGTCTACGATGAAGACTGCTCACAAAATACTGGTGCGGAATGTCACAGACTTAATAATTTTACCTTTCTATGGAGCCATAGTCATGCAAAACTTTCTAAAAGATACAACCGCCATTTCACTGTACTACAGGTTTAATTTCACAACCTAGATTTCGGCCTTAGGCCGTTACAACTGCAAGAGATTGAAGCGCAATAGAAGTGCAAGTATCAAAGTACAGTATCAGAAAAATAGCAGGGCAAACAGTTAAATCAATGTATGGGGGCTTCGAGATTTGTTCCCTTACTTAGGAATTATTATCAGACTTGAGTAGAACGCAAATCATCGTCAAAAAATGTACCTCCGTTTATATAAACCAATTTTGTGAAAAGCAAATGCGAGAAGATTTATCTAATATGCTAATTTATTGGCACTTAACACGATTCAGTTGATATGATACTGCCCGTAAATTAGCATATTACACAAATGTTCTCGCATTTACTTTTGACAAAACTGGTTTATATAAACGAAGATACATGTCTTGAGGATGACTTGGGTTGTACCCAAGTCTAATGACTTATAATACGTAAGTAACAGAACATTTAACAGTTAGCTCAGCTATTTTTCTGATGCTTGTACTTTTACTGTGCTTTAATCTGTTGCTCTTTCAACACTTCATAATGGTCTACACTGTGGAACAAAACCTGTTGCACAGTCAAATGGCGGTTATAGCTTTCAAAAACATCATAGAATATTGGAGGAAAAAAGGAAAGGACGCACCACGAAGGAATTATCCGAAAGAGACGGAAATCGGTAGATGTGATGTAATTTTACAGACAAACAAATGATTAAAATTTCACAAAAATTGGGTTATTTACTCCAGAGAGGACTTCACAAATTGAGCAAGTCAATAACGCATTGGTCCCCCCGTGGCCCTTATACATGCAGGTAGTCGGCTTGGCTTTGATCGATAAGACTTGGCTGTTGTGAGGTCCCCTCTCCGGCGCGTGCTGGTGTTGTCGACGCCGTGGAGCTGTTACTGCTACAGCTCGGTCGGTGGAGTCGAGACGCGATGCGAGATGATGGATGTCTCCATCGGTTAACGAGAGACAAGATCTGAAAAAGTTCTTGCGAAATCTATCCTCGCTTAATGATTATAGTTTGATTGCGAGTCCGCACAGTTTCTTTATTACTGCGAACTGCGCAGTCTGATTGTCTCTTATGGTTTGAAGTTGAATTATTATGTGCCCGGTTAATACTTTAGTGCAATAATTGATGAATTCCCTCAAGCGCATCGTCCAACATCACCAAAAGCGAGGAAAAAGTTCAATTGCAGATCGTATTCGTCGTCGTTTGTTCGTTGCTAAGTAAAATTGTTCGCTCTATATGACGCGAGACCCACAGATACTCTTTAATAATAACAGTGTCTTAATTAACTTGCGTCGTAATATTATGTATGTCCAAACCTTCATTGTCACGACTAACAGTCCACGAATTTACTTCCAAGTTAAATAGTCACTGTTCATTAACTTTTGACGAGCAATTACCAAATATTCATAGAATGATGGAGGCGACAAGTTGAATTTCCACTTTTAATGAACAATTTTATTGTTCCTTTTGGCTAAATACTTTATAAACATCACGCCACACGCACACACGGTTAATTAGCACTGGCAGTTCTGTTAGTTTCAAGTATCGTGACAATTACGACAACTTTAACCCTCGGCGTAAAAGTAGCTTCTTCATGTATTCGTGTCAATGTCTCCTGCTCGAGACTAAACGCGTGTTATAGTCTTTTGAAACTTTGCCCATTCCTTTCAATAAGTTCGAGTCCAATATTGCCTACTTCCGTTAATAAAGTCCAACAACTCGGTATACACAGTCAGCTTACCATCTCAGTTCAAGTCTCTAGTCTATCAGTTCACAAAATCCGTGCGTCTACGTCACGCAACAACGGCTCTTGAAAGTAAAACAATCTCGTCGCGCTCCGTTCGCTCAACTATGGCAAGAGCTGCTCTCGTATGAATTGATAGCTCGATAGCTAACAAGCGACTTACTTTTTCCGTGAATGAGTATTGAAGACGCATTGAATTTCTTCGTTGGGTTTACAACTCTCTTCCACATAAAACTTATCTCTGGGCGACATTTCGCCGGCCGAAGTGGCCGATCGGTACTAGGCGCTACAGTCTGGAACCACGCGACCGCTACGGTCGCAGGTTCGAATCCAGCCTCGGGCATGGATGTGAGTGATGTCCTTAGGTTAGTTAGGTTTAAGTAGTTCTAAGTTCTAGGGGACTGATGACCTCACAAGTTAAGTATCATAGTGCTCAGAGCCATTTGAACCATTTGACCGACATTTCTTTGGAGTTAACTTTCATGGTATTAATGTGCAATTATTAGTTAGATGTTTGGCAAATAACTAAAGATGACCTTTCTTTCTTCTTCCTTTCTACCAAAACACACTCTGTAATGCTTAATGTTAGTGTTTGTCAAGACTTTCTGGTGTTATATCATCGGCAAAGTTGTCGTACCTGTCTGGATAACTTTTCCCCACTTTACATCATGATGGTCTTTCCTAATTAGGTTTTGGGGTTCATTAGGGCGTTACATTGTCCTAATGAGGAATATCGTGCCAATTTTGCCCAAACGGCGCATTAGATCATCAAAATCATGAGATGCTGGAGGGCAGTACCCTTATGTTCCAAACGTTATCAATTGAGGGGAGATACGGCGACCTTTCTGGCCAACATAGGGCTTGGCAAGCACGAAGACAGGCAGTGGGTATTCGCGCCTTGTGCGGGAGGCTACTATGCTGCTGAAATGTAAGCCCAGTTGGCTTGCCATGAAGGTAAACAAAACGGGTCGTAGAATATCGTCGACTTACCGCTGGGCTGTAAGGGTGCCGCCGGCGACAACCAAGGGGATCCTGGTATGGAAAGAAATGGCATCGCAGACCATCATTCCCCGTTGTTGGGCCACATGGTGGGTGACACCCAGGCTGGTACCCCACCGCCGCCCGGCGCGATCCCATACGCGTCTTCACTGGCCATCGGAGCTCAGTTCGTAGTGGGACTCATCACTGAAGCGTCTACTCCTGTCAATGAGATTCCATTAGACGTGTCTGGAGACGCCCTGGAGGGTGGTGTGATACCAACCTGCCATGCCGCCTACCAGTCAGGAGTGATGGTCTGGGTACCATTTCGTTTCATAGCAGGACCGGTTTGCAGAATGAGATTTTCACTCTGCAACGGAGTGTGCGCTGATGTGAAACTTCCTGGCAGATTAAAACTGTGTGCCGGACCGACACTCGAACTCGGGGCCTTTGCCTTTCGCGGGCAAGTGCTCTACCAACTGAGCTACCCAAGCACGACTCACGCCCCGTGCTCACAGCTTTACTTCTGCCAGTACCTTGTCTCCTACCTTCCAAACTTTACATTTTCATGTCCATAAATTCTCGAAACACATTGTGCTGAGCATGAACAAATAAGCAACTGTTGCAGTTTTACGTTATTTAAAAGGCATCTCTTCTACTGAACAAGAGCTCGTAGCTCTGAAGGTATGCATTTTAGAGTAATTATTTACTAGATTTTTTTTTTTTCCTTCGAATGATCGTTCCTGTATGTCCCTGAACACTGACCATTCCTCCTGGAGCACCCTGTATACCTTTTTCCTGCTAACACAGTAGGATTTTTAACCACGTTTACGACCTAACATAGATATTCTATCAAATGCTTGGAATACCGAGTCATGGGTGTAAACTGATCAGCTGGAGCATTATGACCTCCTACCTAATAGCCGACAAGTTCACCATTGACACGAGTAACATGCATCATGCCATGGAGGAGGAGGACATTAGAGTTTAATGTCCCGTCGACAACGAGGTCATTAGAGAAGGACCACAAACTCGTATTAAAGAAGGTTTGGGAAGGAAATCGGCCGTGCCATTTCGGAAGAATCATCCCAGCACTTGCCTGAAGAGATTTCGGGAAATCACGGAAAACCTAAATCAGGATGACCAGACGAGGATTTGAACAGTCGTCCCCCCGAAAGCGAATCCAGTGTGCTATAACCACTGCTCCACCTCGGCTGCTGGCACCACAACTCACCTAATTACCGTAAATTCCAGGGGGAGGGGCGGTGACCTCCGACGCCACGTTAAATAATATCCCAGATGTCTTCGATCCGATTCAGATGTGGAGACTTGCCTGCAACCAGTGTACGACAGTCCTCGACCATCACGGTGCCTTGTACGAGCTTCACTGCACCCATGGGTACTCACGTGAATGTTCCACGGAGCAAAATGGAGCCGCCGCCGGTTTGTCTCCGTCCCACAGAACAGGTGTCAAGGAGCTGTTCCCCAGGAAGACAACGGATTCGCCCCTCTGATCGGCAGGATGAAGAAGGTATCAGAATTCGTCACACCATGCAACGCTCTGCCACAGCGTCAACGTGCCCATTTCAGTCGTAGTTGCCGATGTCGTGGTGTAAGCATTGGCTCATGCATGAATCACCGGCTGCGGAGGCCCATCGCTAGGAGTGTTCGGTGCACTGTGTGTTCAGACAAACTTGTACACTGTCCAGCATTATATTCTGATGTTAGTTCCGCCACAGTTCGCCGCCTGTCCTGTTTCAACACTCTGCGGTGCCTACAGCGTCCTACATCTGTAATGAGGAGTGCCCGCCCAATCCCATGACGTCTGGACGTAGTTTCAACTCGAGTTCGCCATGTGTTTGAGGCACTCACCACAAAACTCCACGAACACCCGAAAAGTCGTGCAGTTTCTGAAATGTTCCCGCACAGCATCCGAGCCATCACAATCTGCCCCCGGTGAAACTCCGCTAGATGGCGCGCCTTCCCCGCGCAAGTCACTGACACTACGTACATGCACCGTGCGTGTCTCGGACTAGAAGCCAGGTGACGCAGCCGCGGTGGCCGAGCGGTTCTAGGAGCTTCAGTCAGGAACTGCGAGACTGCTACGGTCGCAGGTTCGACTCCTGCCTCGGGCATGGATGTGTGTGATGTCCTTAGGTTAGTTAGGTTTAAGTAGTTCTAAGTTCTAGGGGACTGATGACCTCAGATGTTGAGTCCCATAGCGCTCAGAGTCATTTTGTCGTCTGGACGGTTTTACACCGATAGCAGGTCGGCGGTCGTAATGTTCCGGCTGATCAATGTATGTGCGTGTAATTGAACTTCTGTTCCATTTTATAAAACAGGTATTATTCAATATAATTTGTAACATGACATGTGTTGAAAGCTGGCTGAGTGAGAGATGTCCGCGGAGGGAGAAAAAAGAAAAAAAAACTGTTTTTCATGCCTTTAAGAAAGTACATACCAACAACCGTCATTTAACCACCAGTTTCGGTGCCTCACTGGCATCGTCTTCAGGCCCCTATACACGTAGTATACACACTCATGCTCATAAAGTAAGTATAATGTTGATACATGGTGAAACAACGCTGTGGTGGGCGGTTTGCGGGTTTATATCACCTCGGGGTATAAACTGCGGTGCATTTGACCTGTGGTCGTCACACGGTGGCGCTGGGAGCAGTCGACATACGCAGAGGTGTGTTGGTGCATGTCAGAGTACGGTGCAGCGAGTAAGTGTGCAGACGTTTTCAGACGTGTTAATGGTGGCTGTGTGTTGAAAATGGCTCCAAGAACACATCTTGATGACGTTATGAGGGGCAGAATACTAGGGCGACTGGAGGCTGGTCAAACACAGAAGGTCGTAGCACGGGCCCTCCGTGTGCCACAAAGTGTGATCTCAGGATTATGGCAACGATCCCAGCAGACAGGAAACGTGTCCAGGCGCTACAGTACGGGACGTCCACAGTGTACAACAGCACAAGAAGACCGATATCTCACCATCAGTGCCCGCAGACGGCCACGGATTACTGCAGGTAGCCTTGGTCGGGACCTTACCGCAGCCACTGGGGCAGTTGCCTCTAGACACATAGTCTACAGACGCTGAACAGAAATAGTTCATTCGCCCGGAGACCTGCAAGCTGCATTCCACTGACCCCTGGTCACAGGAGAGCCCGTAAAGCCTGGTGTCAAGAACACAGTACACGGTGATTGGAACAGTGGTCCCAGGTTGTGTTCACAGACGAGTCCAGGTATAGCCTGAACAGTGATTCTCGCCGGGTTTTCATGTGGCGTGAACCAAGAACCAAATACCAACCCCTTAATGTCCTTGAAAGGGGTCTGTATGGTGGTGGTGGTGGTGGTGGTGGTGGTGGTGGTGGTGGTTTGATGGTGTGGGGTGGGATTATGATTGGTGCACGTACACCCATGCATGTCTTTGACAGAGGAACTGTAACACGTCAGTGTACCGGGACGTCATTTTGCACCAGTATGTCCGCCTTTTCAGGGGTGCAGTGGGTCGCACCTGATATTCGTACCTCAGGAGAAGTGCGTCTGCACCAAATCTGTCGCACGTGCTCTCTTCAGACAATGCGCCCCTTTTGTTGCACGAAGGCCTTAGCGTGATACAGCACGTATAAACTTCTTAAGTCTTCTCCTACTTAAGTACCTAGAAAGCTTTTGACATTGATTATCAAGTGTACCGGATCGACGGAAAACACTTATGACGCATTCTTCGCTCGAGAAGAATTGAAGTAAACAAAGGAGATCACTTCATCTCAAGCTGACTTCAGGTAATTTCCACGAGAAGCAAATTATCACCTTCGTATCATAAGTACATCCAATTAAATCAATTACTTCATCAAATGATAAAATGTCCTCAGATGATACAGCACCAATCGTTACTGCTTTACAGAAGGACTGCCAAGTGAACACGTGTGACAAATATTACGATGGTTTGATACTCTGTTCCACGTTCCATAGATCAAATTTACAGTAGACATTAAAATGTAGAATTTATCCACGAAGATTGCAGAGCCGACACAATATATTTCATGTGGTTACAGGCTAGCTTTTTACAAGTTTGTGATTTATTAATTCTGCTATCGAGGACAAGGTAAACCGCATTTTTAAAGACGTCTCCTCTCTGGTAGGCATTTTATTTTCATGGTCAGATGTCGAGTAAGATGAAAACTGTGTACCTCACTCCTTTCTGGATGAAATACAGATTCGCTAGAGGGAAGTGCAGATCATATCTTCATCTAGTATTGCATTCGTAATATCTCTGTTACACTCTAACTGCAATCGGTTGTTGACAAATTTAATTAGGGAATACATGTACTGTAAGGTCGTAGTTAATATTACCAGCTGCCTGAACACATGCATGCCAGATGTGCGTGTCTGAACTCCACGCACAATTCTAATTACTTTCTTTTGTGTTATGAATACTTCGGATCTGTGTAAGGGGTTGCTTCAGTCTATCAATCCATAGGACATCATAGAATGGAAATACATAAAAATATATTACCTCACAAAGTACTACGTCCCCGAAGTTCAGATCTATTCTTAAGGCAAAAACAACTGACTTGGCTCGTTTCTGCATCACCACCACATGCCTTTTATGGTTTACGTTTTGATCAACAGGCACATCCAACAGCTAAGCTATCAAGAATACCCCACCTCAATGTATTCCAAAACAGCTAATAATAATAATAGCAATAAACAGGGTAGAAAGTACTAACACTCAAACCTTCAGATCTCTCTCTCTCTCTCTCTCTCTCTCTCTCTCTCTCTCTCTCTCACACACACACACACACACACACACACACACACACACACAGGTACCAAACGTTGTGTATCTGGAGAGAATTAACCAAAACTCCGGTTTAGCGTAAATCTCTCGTGGGTGGGTTGGTAGAGCGTGCGGTGCTCGTATCAAAGGTTTCGCATTCGATCAAAACTGGTTTTTTTTTTTTTACCTGTTTACGCGTGAAACTGTTGTATGGCAGAACATTTACCGGGAACATAAAAGGACGTTTCGGAGTTTGTAGAAGTGTTTTTTTTTTTTTTGACAGTTCTTTTGATTCGTTAGTTGAACGTTATGTACTGTTTATTATTACTGCTACTACTACTATTATTTGTATTACTTCCCCATGAGTAGTACAACTGTTTGTTTATTTTTCTCTTCTGATTACATACCACGTGAAACTTCAAATGTCCTCCATAGGTTTCCTACTTTCAAAGAAACGAAACGAAAGCAAATTGCCAAGATGGTTCAAAATGGCTCTGAGCACTATGGGACTTAACATCAGAGATCATGAGTCCCCTAGAACTTTGAACTACTTAAACCTAACTAACCTAAGGACATCACATACGTCCATGCCCGAGGCAGGATTCGAACCTGCGTCCGTAGCGGTCGCACGGTTCAAGACTGTACCGCCTAGAACCGCTCGGCCACCCAGGCCAAGAGCAAATTGTTGTTAACTCCAAACAGCTCTTTCACATGTCATAAACATGTTTTCGCATGTAACACTTTCCCTCGTAACACAGTAAAAAAAAAAGTCCTTGCTCGGGTTTGTACGACGATCCACCGCTCTACCAACTTCTCCACAGAAGCTATTCATATTAGTTACAGTTATGCTTTTCCTGTGCTCCGTAAATCTGGTGTTATTTATAATTAACGTTTACGCATGTTCTATTGGACGACAGCACATGGTACGAACTAAATCGATGCTTTGGTTCGTACTCTATCGACACTCAACTTTTGGCACCGATCTGAGTGTCTGACATTTGGAGGTTTTTGTTTTAGAACTTCCTATCCTGTTTATTATTATTATTTATCTTTTTTGATATACTGCATTAATAGGAAGTGACGTATTTTTGACAGCACAGAATTCATTTGAGGCGAATTATTTCGAAGTTTAAAGCAGGTTCGCGCAAAACCTGCTAGTAATACACCAAAAATATCATTTTGTGTGTCCCCTGGTGGTAGTCTCTTGCTCGGTTTGACAATAATGACACGTGACACTGCTGACAGAGATCCGTTCATCGGATGAGGACGTCAAGTTCGGCGGTCCGCTCAGTGCTATTCGGGAGAAGTAGGCTGAGTACGAACAAAAAAAAAAAAAAAAACTATGAACTGTACAAGCAGTCAGCAAAGCCAACGGCACGACACAGAAACACACTTTTGACTCCATAACAGGCCGGAGGAAGGCAACGGCAAATCACCACCTCTAGAAGCAATGCAGAATTCCTGCATTTGCTCCCCTCCACTCTTTTTCCGGGCAGAGATCTACTTTGCCTTTTGACTTTAATGCTTCCTGCGAAATTCGTTGACAGTTGTGAAGTACGTCAGTATTACAAGTAGGTGCGTCTCAATTTCATACAGTGACCTGGTGCGCCTACGTAACCACCTCATCGAAGTTGGATACTACTCTCTGAACACTGTATTAGCTGTTTGCAACTGCACGAAAAAAAAAAACACACGGAAAACTGGTAAATGGACGTTGTTGGCCATAAAGTAACAGGTAATCAGCAGCCAGTATGGAGAAGTCAATGCCCGCAAAGACCTGTCGCAAGAATTTCTGAAGCCGTGAAAAACCTACGTAATACGCTAGGAGCTTATTATACTGTGGGCTAAACAGTTATTCGAACACGTCAACATTTCAGGGACGTTGGAAGCAGAAATTATCACAAGTTAATGTAAGAAGTTGTGCGTGAAATCTTATGGGACTTAACTGCTGTCATCAGTCCCTAAGCGTACACACTACTTAACCTACATTATCCTAAGGACAAACACACACACACACACACACACACACACACAAACACACACACACACACACACACACACACACACACACACACAAACACAAACACACACACACACACCCATGCCCGAGGGAGGACTCGAACCTCCGCCGGGACCAGCCGCACAGTCCATGACTGCAGCCCAGACCGCTCGGCTAATTCCGCGCGGCAATGTGAGAAGTGGTACTTGATAAAAACTTACATTTCTTCTTCTTCACTGTCTTAGTTTGCAGACACTGACCTAATTAGAATGAAGATTCATCCATTCTCTCCATACATTAATGAAAATTAAAACGCATGTCCTTTAGATCTACTAAACGTAGAATCACATGCAAGCCTATGTTATCCACCTTACTGTTGCGCTATTTCAATAGTCCAGGAGGTCTAATGAAATTACGGTACATCAAATGTAGTTAACTGAACCGTCAAGATCGCCCAGTATATACAGGGTTACCGTAAGCACCTCCGGGATTTCAGAAGACAGTGACGCGAAAACAAAGTAATACAGCAATATGACACGCATCAGTGTACAAAGGCATCCACTTAGACACGCTCTTTTACTGGCGTGTGCAAACAAAGGTGTAAATGCAGCTTACGTCCAAAACTACAGGAGTCACGGAGAATCAACTTGAGCGGCGGCAATATTTGTGCTGTGTGCTGTCGTCCTACAGAACGTGAGTGAACGGTGAGTTATAAGTAACACCTGACCTAAGGAGCACAGGAAAAGTCTATTTGTGAGGGCGTATCTTGTAGAGCTCCTATGGAGATGTCGGTACAGCATCAGTTTCTCGCACCAAGGGTACCAGGTTCGAGCCCTAATAATGCGTCCGTATGAAACTGTTATATGGTACATGTTATACTTTCTTTCTTTCGCTGGTGCCTTGTCCCGCGGTGTCGCAGGGTCGGCATGATCAGGTCTCGAACCCGAGACCCTTCTTTTTTCGCCACTTTGTTCGTTACTGCAGATCGTGGATACGTCCCATGACACCTGTTGAATTTTATGGTTAATCCCTTCACTCAGTTTTTTTTTTTTTATTACAGCGAGCAACTAGCTCTATGACGGAGCACGAAGAGCTACGTTGCCGGCGTGACCCTTGGTACGACCAACTAACGCTCCACCGATTACGCGACAGACGCTCACAGTTATACTTTTTCTGTGCTCCGTATTCGCGCGTCACTTGTTACTTACCGTTTACGCACGTTCTTCTGGGCAACAGCACACAGCACAAACTGCAGGGTCATCCTTGTTGACTTTTAAAAACACCCGAAGCGACGTAGACCCCGCTGCGACAAGTAATTTAATGTAAGACATACGGGGCCGCAATGTCGCTAATACCCCAAATGTGGATGACAAATGTTGAACATGTGACGTCACCAAATGACGTACCTCGGCGCACGTACAGCGACTGAGCTTGTCGACTCTCCACTCATCACTGTAAAACGATTCAAAGTTCGAACACCTTTCGTAAATGTGGTCTGTTGTTGTGGTGTGCGTACTGTAAGACCTTCAGTACACACACAATCAGATTATTTGACTTGTCACTCTAACGAAGTAGGCGAGTGTCAGCAATATGTGTCGTGGTCTTACCGTGGCGTGTTTATCTTCTGCCGTTAGGTCAGACGATAGAAATGCCACTTGCATGCTTAGAGTAGCAGATTGACGGTGACCAACTTTACACAGGACTTGATTAATTTTCACACACATTTATTAAAATAATAATAGGCATAAAAATTACTTAACTTGGTTCTGGATGCTGTTTACAATTGAGAATCTGAAGTTCCTTTGGTATTGGTACGTTAATGTTATTCTCACATGTATCTCTGATACTTGACAAAAGTGTCTATACAAATTTATCTTCATGGCTATGTACAGGAGTATGGTAATCTTATTAGGCGCAGACTGAAACTTGACTATAGACTGGTACAGAAAAAACGTAGAACTCGTACAGACTGGTACAGACTAATGCAGACTGACTAATCGGAGGTCTGTACACTCGTTATAATACCTCGCGTGTTCATGTATCATTGCGCGAGTGTGATCCGTGAGGAGAAAAGGTTCTACGTTAGCAGCAATCGCATTGGCTGCGTTACATATTAATACGCGGATCGGCGGAAGCAGAATTTGGTCCGTCTCTATAAGACAGCGCCATCTCGTAGTGCGGAGACGGACGAGCGCTGCTGCGCCTGCGCTGTTGTGCTTAGCGGGGCGCGCTCTAGTGGGAAAGTTGTGTACGCGCTGATTACGCGGAACTATGTACACAACAGTTGTACAAGTAGAACCTACAAAATTACTGTCTTCGCTGTAATCAGGCAAAAGCTATTCTTATTTTGTGTTTCTTTCCTTCTGTCCCTTTTTTGTTTACTGGCGTTATTTAGGAAAGAAAACGTACGTCATCTACTGGTAACTACGAACGATAATTTTATCTTGAAACTCTTCCGTTTGGTCCGTGTGCATACAAAAACAACACGGGAATTGCGAGTCTGCCTTGATGCAAAACATTTTCGACAATTATTAAGCAGAGCGTGCTATACGAACAGCTGAAATATGAAATTTGCTCCCTATACACACAACTATGAAAAATAATACAAGAACTGAATGTCAGCTTCTACAAATTACACCTAAAATCAGCAAACCAAATCACCAGCTCCTCAATACTGTGCGATATAATGGAAAGAATAAATTACCACACACAGCCAATAATGTGAAAGAAATGGCAGATACACGAACAGAAATTAAATAAACTCACGAACAAAAACAGTTCTAACCCGCAATCCACCATACGGTGGGTGGCGGAGGGTACCTCGTACCACAACTAGCATCTTCTCTCCCTGTTCCACTCCCAAACAGAACGAGGGAAAAATGACTGCCTATATGCCTCTGTACGAGTCCTAATCTCTCTTATCTTATTTTTGTGGTCTTTCCGCGAAATATCAGTTGCCGGCAGTGAAATTGTACTGCAGCACCCTCAAATGCTGGTTCTCTAAATTTCCTCAGTAGCGATTCACGAAAAGAACGCCTCCTTTCCTCCAGAGACTCCCACCCGAGTTCCTGAAGCATTTCTGTAACACTCGCGTGATGATCAAACCTACCAGTAACAAATCTAGCAGCCCGCCTCTGAATTGCTTCTATGTCCTCTCCCTCAATCCGACCTGATAGGGATCCCAAATGCTCGAGCAGTACTCAAGAATAGGTCGTATTAGTGTTTTATAAGCGGTCTCTCTCTCTCTCTCTCTCTCTCTCTCTCTCTCTCTCTCTCTCTCTCTATGAATGCTTGATTAATTTTACTGACAACTCTCACAAAACAAGAGCTACAGCTACTTGAGAAAGGTCCCAAATACAATTTGAACACCCATATAGAACCATACAAAATCTTATTACTCATACTGAGTACATAAAAACGTAAATGTCGTGTGACTAGGGCCTCTCATCGGTAGACCGTTCGGCAGGTGCAAGTCTTTCGATTTGACGACACTTGGGTGACTTGCGCGTCGATGGGGACTGAATGATAATGATGATTAGGACAATACAACACAACACCCAGTCCCTGAGCGGAGAAAATTTCCGACCCACCCGGGAATCGAACCCGGGCCCTTTGGATTGACATTCTATCGTGATGACCACTCAACTACCGGGGGCGGTCACTGAGTACATCATAGGGCAACATGAAAAAGTAACACACCAAGACATCATCCCAGACCTAACAAGAGAACTATGACAGAGAAAATTAAATCATCAGAAAGAACAAACCATGCAAAAACACAAATACAAAAATATCTGATGATAAAATCATAAATAGTATGCACAAAAAACTAAAACAGCATAATGCAGTCATCACCAAGGTGGACAAAGGAACACTTTAGTCTTGGTTGGTTGGTTTAAAAGAGGGGTGAAGGGACCAAACTGCTACATCATCGGTCCGTTCTTCCGAATACAACAATGTCACAAGGGCGAGAATAAAGCAAGCGAAACTCACAACACAAAACGGAGAGAAAGGAAGAACCACAAGAACGACGGAAGGGCAACAAACATATAAATGGACGAAAGGGGAGAAGAAAACCACAGAACGCAAGAAACAAGGAGAGATTAAAACGACAAAAAGATTACCATGGCTGACTGACCATAAGATAAAAAGGAGAAGCCAGCCACTCTGTAATACATTAAAACCTCCACCCTAAAAGCATTAGGGTGGATGATACAGAGGGACAAAGGACATGCGCTGAAACTTAGATCAAATGATAAACACCACCTCACGAATAAAACGTAAAACTAAATCAGCCGATGAGGCGTTGTCAGATAAAATTAGCGGCAACGAGTCCGATAACCCAAGATTTAGTCGCAGGGCAGTCAAAGTGGGGCAGAGCACCAGAATATGGGACACTGTCAACCGACACGGCGCAGGTGGTAGCCGTGGGTCGCCCAAGAGTAGCCAATGCGGAGCCGGCAGAGAACCACAGGGTCCCTGCGAGAGGCCCGCATGGAGAACTGCCACACATTCGTAGTCTCCTTAATGGCACACAGTTTGTTGAGCGTAATGAGACTATGGCATTCCGTATCCCAAAGCCGAAAAACCTGGCGGCGTAAAAACGAACGCAGGTCAGTTAGTGGAATGCCGATCTCCATAAGCGGTTTCGGCGTGGCCTGTTTGGCCAGCCTGTCAGCGAGTTCGTTGCCTGGGATTCCGACGTGTCCTGGGATCCACAGGAACACCACTGAACGACCGGACCGTTCCAGGGCATAGATGGACTCCAGGATGGTCGCAACCATAGGATGACGAGGGTAGCACTGGTCGATAGCTTGCAGGCTGCTCAAGCAGTCAGTACACAGAACGAACGACGGACGTGTTCAAGAGCACGAGATATAGTCTCCAGCTCTACAACACTGCAGTCATGGGGCAATGAATGTTGTTCAATATGTCCTCCATGGATATACGCGAAGGCGAAGTGACCATCAGACATCGAACCGTCGGTATAAACCACTTCATGGCCTCGGTACATGTCAGGAATCGAGATGAAGAGACAGCGGAGAGCCGCTGGGTGAACTGAGTCCTTTGGGCCATGCGAAAAGTTCAGGCGAAGCCGCGGCGTATGTGTACACCATGGAGGGGTAAGCGACTTGACCTCGAGTTTAGGTGGTAAAGGCAAGGACTCCAGTTCAGATAGAAAGGATCGCACGCGAACTGCAATTTTAGGCCGTGACCTGGGGCGCCGATGCAGGAGATGAATCGCCGTGGGTGGGAAAAGGAGACGGTAATTCGAACGCGCAGGGGAACTACGAATGTGTGCTACGTAACTGGCGAGCAGTTGTGCACTCCTGACCTGCAATGGAGGGACTCGAGCCACCGGCAGAACGCTGGTCAACGAACTCGTCCCGCTAGGCGAACGCCACAGTGGTGCACTGGATCGAGAAAACGCAACGCCGAGGACGCCGCCGAACCATAAACCAGACTCCCACAGTCAAGGCGGGATTCAACAAGGGCCCTGCAGAACTGCAGCAGCGTAGGGCGATCCGCACCCCAGTTGGTGTTGCTCAGGCAGCGGAGGGCATTGAGGTGCTGCCAGCACTTCCGCTTAATCTGACGAAGGTGAGGTAGCGAAGTCAATCGGGAGTCGAAAACCAGTCCTAAAAATCGACGTGTCTCCACTGCAGTGAAGGGATGATCAGTAAGGTAAAGTTCTTGTTCCGGATGCACAGTACGACGCCGACGTAAGTGCATAACACACGACTTTGCTGTTGAAAACCGGAAGACGTGGGCTAGAGCCCACGACTGCGCGTTGTATCAGTAGATGGCTCCCTGTAGGCGCCGCTCAGCAACACCACTACTGGTGGAGCAGTACGAAGAGCCGACGTCGTCTGCATACACAGAGGGTGAAACGGACGCCCTACAGCTGCTGCTGGACCGTTAATGGCCACTAAAAATAGAGATACGCTCAATACAGAGCCCTGCAGGACCCCATTCTCCTGGATATGGGGGGGGGGGGGGGGTGCGGGGGAACTATGGGAGGCACCAACTTGGACATGCAACCTACGGAGTGACAGCAAATTCTAGATAAAAATCGGAAGCAAGCCTAAGAGACCTCACTCGTATAATGTGGCAAGGATATGATGTCGCCAGGTCGTGTCGTATGCTCTACGACAGGAACGGGTATACAATGTAAAAGGCATATTGCTATATACATAACTAGGTCTAGACTGTGACTTAGCATCTATTCCACAGTGCCAGGTCTTGTAGGCGATGACATCTCGGTCGGCGAATGATTCCAATCCGGGTAAAGAGGCATTCTCACAACGGACGATGGCTAGAGTAAATCATCCACTTCCAGTATTCCCAGTGCCAGCATCCAGACTGAAATTCACTCGACATCCTCGGAAAAATATTGGTCCATTCAATATAACACTTTGTGCTGTTCCATTTATGCCAAGTTTATTTTCGAGGCTTATTATGTGTTTGTAGACAGGCGTGCGGTGGCGTCTGGAAAAGGTTGTCCGGATGGCAGACTCGAGGGACACAAGATTATCAGTGGTAGAGCGACCCAGGCGGAAACCGCCGTGGCACAGAGCCAGTAGGCCACGAGACACCAGGATCCAACCCAACCGCCGACACACCATACGTTCCAGCAGCTTACAAAGAACGTTGGACCGAAAACTATGCACATCAAGCGGGTTTCTGCCGGGTTTAAGCGTTAGTATGATTGTGCTCTCCAGCCAGTGCGATGGAAAGACGCCATCGCACCAGATCTGGTTGAAGATCATGAGGAGGTACAAGGGCGTTGAGGAGCTCCTACTCTGTAAATGGGGCGTTATAGGGTTCTCTGTGGTGTGTAGTGAACGAGAGGACATTCTGTTCCATCCGCCGTTTGAGAGTGCGAAACGCTGGGCGATAATTCTCCGACGCAGAGGCGCGAGCATAGTACTCAGCAAAGGGCACGAATCGCATTTGCATCGGTAGATAACACGCCATTTATGTTAACACTGGGAACGCCTGCATCTAGACGTATCAGGGGTTCCAAATCACTCCGACTGCACACGACCCACACCATTACAGAGGCTCCACCAGCTTGAAGTCTCCTACTGACATGGAGGGCCCACGGATTATAGTACTGGCAGCAGAGCCAACACCGTGTTACTAATGGAGGCCGAAATGCACGCGTTTTAGCTCACGCAGGCTGGCGTGAGGAAGGAAGAACTATACTGACGTGAGGTCTGGAACATGACAAGGAATTAGAATTCAGAAATCGGACGTAATTAGTTTCATACTTGACTTTAATCCATTAATGATGAACGTCGCTCTCGACGGTACATGATTCACAATATTATCTGTTCGGAATAGTAACTGAATATGGCGCCTTGCTAGGTCGTAGCAAATGACGTAGCTGAAGGCTATGCTAAACTGTCGTCTCGGCAAATGAGAGCGTATGTAGGCAGTGAACAATCGCTAGCAAAGTCGGCTGTACAACTGGGGCGAGTGCTAGGGAGTCTCTCTAGACTAGACCTGCCGTGTGGCTGCGCTCGGTCTGCAATCACCGATAGTGGCGACACGAGGGTCCGACGTATACTAACGGACCGCGGCCGATTTAAAGGCTACCACCTAGCAAGTGTGGTGTCTGGCGGTTTCACCACAGTGGTGGTGATTACTAGCTGTACAGCCAGCACAGATGTGAGTCAGTGTGTTGCAGTGTGCATGACACACTGGTTCGGCGTCTTAGGCTGGAGGGAATCACATTGAAGGTGATGCTAATGTTATGAAGATGATTATACGTTTCCTGAAAGTTTGGCCGTACCTTTTTGTAACACCCTGTATATGACTAAGGTATGACGTCATTGGTCAAAGCCGACGGGTTGTATCCCCTGCTTCACTAGACTGTGGGGCCATTACTTTACATTCAAGTGACTCCTCAGCTGGCGTCACGGGACTGAATGCACGCCGTAAGTGTTGCCTTAGCCTTGTTAGTAAGAGGTATAATTATACGTTAAAAATGTAACAGAACAATTAGCATGTACGTGCCCTGAAGCAAAAAAACGTACAGCGTGCAGACGGCCCATGCTATACCTTCTCAGTCCAAAATGTTACGAAACTCCATAAATATAGGGCAATGTTTCAGATGTTCTGTATCGTCTCCTCTCACTCGAATACAACGTATGGATGCAACAGGAAACGACTGGTTAAAACTGTTGGGTTGGCAGAAGAGCCAACACCGTGTTATTAGAGGAGGCCGAAATGCACGCGTTTTAGCTCACGCAGGCTGGCGTGAGGAGGGAGGAACTATACTGACGTGAGGTCTGGAACATGACAAGGAATTAGAATTCAGAAAGCGGACGTAATTAGTTTGATACTTAACTTTAATCCATTAATGAGGAACGTCGCTCTCGATGGTACATGATTCACAATATTATCTGTTCAGAATAGTAACTGAATATGGCGCCTTGCTAGGTCGTAGCAAATGACGTAGCTGAAGGCTATGCTAAACTGTCGTCTCTGCAAATGAGAGCGTATGTAGGCAGTCAACCATCGCTAGCAAAGTCGGCTGTACAACTGGGGCGAGTGCCAGGGAGTCTCTCTAGACTAGACCTGCCGTGTGGCGGCGCTCGGTCTGCAATCACTGATAGTGGCGACACGCGGGTCCGACGTATACTAACGGACCGCGGCCGATTTAAAGGCTACCACCTAGCAAGTGTGGTGTTTGGCGGTGACACCACACGGATTCACAAGGTTGTCTCCATGGCGGATGTCTCCATAGCCGTACATGTCGATCAGCAGGATATAATCTGAAACATGACTCGACCGACCAGGCAACATGTTTTCAGTCATCAACAATCTAGTGTCGTTGACGGGCCCAGACGGGGCGTAAAGCTTAGTGACGTGCAGTCGTTAAAGGTACAAGAGTCGTCCATCGGCGTAGAGAGCCCATATCGATGATACTTTGTTGAATGGTTGGCACGCTGTCAGTTGTTGATGGCCCAGCATTGAAATCTGCAGCAAGTTGCTTCTGTCACTGAACGACTCTCTTCAACCGTCGTTGGTCCCGTTTATGAAGGATCTTTCCCCTGCCGCAGAGATGTCGATCTGATGTTTTACCGGATTCCTGATATTCACGGTACACTCGTGAAATGGTCGTACGGGAAAGTCCCCACTTGATCACTATCTCGGAGATGCTGTGTCCCATTGCTCGTGCACCGGCTTTCACACCATCTTCACTTACATATTGATAACCTGCCATTGTAGCAGCAGTAACCGATGTAACAACGGCGCCAGACACTTTTTATCTTATATGGGCGTCGCCGATCGCATCGCGGTATTCTGCTGGACCCGTTCGTTCGCAAATGGGCCACCTTTCTCGCCGTCCGCGTCTTCCGTAATTTCTCAGCGGAAATTTGCGCCAAGTACCAGGCGCCGCTGGTAAAATTCGCAGACATAAATTGCAGTCCCGGCAACGAGTACAACGAGGTGCTTCGCTTCTGCAATAAAGGTAATTGCGCGGCAGGGGTGCCCGGGGCTCGGTTTTAGGCCCGGCTGAGAGGAGACGAGAACAATAGCCCGTGCGAACGGCCGGAGCGAGCGGCAAGGTAGGAACCGGCGAGCATGCGCAGTGAGCGTGGCGGAGGGACTGCGTCGTGCAGCTGGCGCCACTCACGCTGATTGGCCAGTGGCTCGACGTCACCTCACGGAGCCCTCTGCGTCCATCCTGTACCACAAGGCACACTAGCTGGACAAGAAAAACAGGTAACTGCAAACACAAGCGGCCGCGACTGCCCGTCATCACGGATTTCGTTAAATCTTATTGAACACGCTGGGATTGGCAAAAAAGGAAAGTTTAGAAAAAAAATAGCAGTTTTGGGGCGGGGCGCATGATGCATTCGCGGGTGGCCCAGCGGAGGAAGTACGTAACGGTAATCTGCAGGTTACTACTCAACAACTATCAATTAAATGCCTGGCAGGGGGTTCATCGAGCCACCTTCAAGCCGCTTCTCTACCGCTTCACTATCGAAGTGGTTTCCCTAAATTGCTCCAGGCAAATGCCGGGATGGTTCCTTTGAAAGGGCACGGCCGACTTCCTTTCCCGTCCTTCCCTAATCCGATGAGACCTATGATCTCGCTGTCTGGTCTCATGCCCCAAACAACCCTACCCCCAACCCTAACCCGAGTTTGTGATCCTTCTCTAATGACCTCGTTGTCGATGGGACGTTAAACTCTAATGTCCTCCTCCTCCCCATCCATGGCATGACGCGTCGCCCAGAAACAATCCACTATCGAAGTGCGCGCGGGAGCTCTGATTTATTTTAATGCGATGATCATCAATCTCTTTGTAGGTGGCGCCAACAGAACATTTTCACATTCGGAGGAGAAAGCCGGTGATTTAAATTTCGTGAGAAAGTCCTGCCGCAACGAAAAAAACCCTTTTAATAATTGCCATCCCAATTCGCGAATGATATACTTGGCACTTGGCATTCTCTCTCCTACTTTGCAATAATTCAGTACTCCAGAAGAGGGCGGACAAGCGTAGTGCAGTTGACCTGTTAAGCAGACCTGTCACATTCTGCCAATAATCGCAGTCATTGGTTTACTTTCCCCACAACATTATTTATGCGATCGTTCCAACTTAAATTATTCGTAATTGTAATCCGTAACTATTCACAGCCATTAAATTTTACTGATTTATCGTGTAGCCAAAATTTGGGGGATTTATT
The DNA here is from genome assembly GCF_023864345.2 of Schistocerca serialis cubense. Classification (NCBI taxonomy): domain Eukaryota; kingdom Metazoa; phylum Arthropoda; class Insecta; order Orthoptera; family Acrididae; genus Schistocerca; species Schistocerca serialis. The sequence continues at coordinate 95,582,820 of NC_064647.1, forward strand.
TTAGATTTTAGATGAACATCAACAAAAACAAAACGAGGATAATGGAATGTAGTCAAATTAAATCGGGTGATGCTGAGGGGATTAGATTAGGAAATGAGACACTTAAAGTAGTAAAGGAGTTTTGCTATTTGGGGAGCAAAATAACTGATGATGGTCGAAGTAGAGAGGATATAAAATGTAGACTGGCAATGGCAAGGAAATCTTTTCTGAAGAAGAGAAATTTGTTAACATCGAGTATAGATTTAAGTGTCAGGAAGTCGTTTCTGAAAGTATTTGTATGGAGTGTAGCCATGTATGGATGTGAAACATGGACGATAACCAGTTTGGACAAGAAGAGAATAGAAGCTTTCGAAATGTGTTGCTACAGAAGAATGCTGAAGATAAGGTGGGTAGATCACGGAACTAATGAGGAGGTATTGAATAGGATTGGGGAGAAGAGAAGTTTGTGAAACAACTTGACTAGAAGAAGGGATCGGTTGGTAGGACATGTTTTGAGGCATCAAGGGATCACAAATTTAGCATTGGAGGGCAGCGTGGAGGGTAAAAATCGTAGAGGGAGACCAAGAGATCAATACACTAAGCAGCTTCAGAAGGATGTAGGTTGCAGTAGGTACTGGGAGATGAAGAAGCTTGCACAGGATAGAGTAGCATGGAGAGCTGCATCAAACCAGTCTCAGGACTGAAAACCACAACAACAACAACATTTTAGTACTCATGTAGATGACTTCACACTTTTCCTTATTTAGGGTCACACAGACGTCTAAATCATTTTGCAATTCGTTTTGATCATCTAATTACTTTCAAAGACGGTAAATGACAGCATCTGCACGAAACAGTCTAAGTGAAACGCGCAGGTAGCCTCCTAAATCGTTTATGTAGATCAGGAAAACAGAGGGCCTGTAACACTTCATTGGAGAACATCACATATTACTTCTGCTTTACTCGATGGCTTTCCGTTAATTACTACGAACTGTGACAGTCGCACAACTGAGACGATATTCCATAAGCACGCAATTTCATTATAAGTTTCTTGTGAGGAACGGTGCCAAAAGCCTCCTGGAAATCTAAAAATATGGAATCAATTTGACATCCCCTGTTGATAGCACTCACTTCGTGAGAATAAACAGCTAGCTGTCTTTCACAAGGATGATATTTTCTGAATCCGTGTTGGCTATTAGTCAGTAACTCGTTTTCTGATGTCATTCATAATGTATGAGTACAGTATATGTTCCAAAATCCTACTGGATATCAACGTTAGTGATAGAGGTCTTTAGTTCAGGCGATTATTAGTATTTACGTTCTTGGGTAATGGGTTGACTGTTGGTGTGTGACTTGTGCAACTTTCTAATCTTTGGGTACGATATCTTTCGAGGAGTGTGTCGTTGTATATACCTTCTAAGTATGGAGCTACCGTATCAGCATACGGAACCTCACTAGTATACAATCTCGACTGATTAAGCGATTTAACGTCCTTCGACACACCAAAGATATCTACTTCTAAGTTAGTCATGTTGGCAGTTCTCGATTCAAATTCTGTAATATTAACTACGCCTTCATTTGTGGAGGAATTGTGGGATCGATTTCCTACGCGGACACTTTTTCCTGTTAGTCTGAATTTTTTATTGACTTACAATGCAAATAAAAGAAAATAATATTAAATGTATTTTATTTTCGACGTGAAGTAGCACTACCATCATCACTATGAAGTGACTCCCACCCAAATGCACTCCGCTAGTGCAATACTGTGATGTCGATTTTTATCTTCAGGCAAAGAATTTCTTCAGAAATATATATATATATATATATATATATATATATATATATATATATATATATATATATTATATGGTTATTACAAATGATTGAAGCGATTTCACAGCTCTACAATAACTTTATTATTTGAGATATTTTCACAATGCTTTGCACACACATACAAAAACTCAAAAAGTTTTTTTAGGCATTCACAAATGTTCGATATGTGCCCCTTTAGTGATTCGGCAGACATCAAGCCGATAATCAAGTTCCTCCCACACTCGGCGCAGCATGTCCCCATCAATTTCGAAAGCATCGTTGATGCGAGCTCGCAGTTCTGGCACGTTTCTTGGTAGAGGAGGTTTAAACACTTCACCATTAAGAAAAAATGTTGCTTCATCACTGAAAACAAGTTTCGCACTGAATGCATCCTCTTCCATGAGCTGTTGCAACCGCGCCGAAAATTCAAAGCGTTTGACTTTGTCATCGGGTGTCAGGGCTTGTAGCAATTGTAAACGGTAAGGCTTCTGCTTTAGCCTTTTACGTAAGATTTTCGAAACCGTCGGCTGTGGTACGTTTAGCTCCCTGCTTGCTTTATTCGTCGACTTCCGCGGGCTACGCCTGAAACTTGCCCGCACGCGTTCAACCGTTTCTTCGCTCACTGAAGGCATCCAGAAGCTTTAAACTGCGCATACCATCGCCGAATGGAGTTAGCAGTTGGTGGATCTTTGTTGAACTTCGTCCTGAAGTGTCGTTGCACAGCTATGACTGACTGATGTGAGTGCATTTCAAGCACGACATACGCTTTCTCGGCTCCTGTCGCCATTTTGTCTCACTGCGCTCTCGAGCGCTCTGGCGGCAGAAACCTGAAGTGCGGCTTCAGCCGAACAAAACTTTATGAGTTTTTCTACATATCTGTATATAAACCAAGTTTGTCTTTATAGAAACTTTAAAACAGCCATGAAATTGTAAGAATTAGACGTTTATTATGTATGCAAGATGCTGATATTTTTACGATATGTATCACCCTAAACGTGCAAATCATCAGTTGTAAAATAATAAAAGTTCTTAATTTTATATATGAAATTCTCGTGTACCCCGTAAATCCGTTCATATGTAATCCTGAATTTTTCTTGGCCTTTCATTTTCATGCAGTTTGTGAAAATATTAATAAGTACAATACATTGAGCATTACCTCCGTTTACACAACAGTGTAAGTAACATAAGAAATTGAAAATTAAAAAAGTTTCTGGATAGGGGACTCAAGCCAAAGACCGTCGGTTTACCGTCCAGCCAAACGCTGCCTGGGTGGAAACTAAGCGCCACGCGACAAAAATGCTATTTTTTTGTAAACGCTTCACAATCCGAAGTCCCACATCCATCATTTTCACTTCGGGCCGAGTCCTGCACGTACCGTAAATTTGGAGCAAATCGGTTATGACGAATAGGCGCGATACCCTTACCACACACGTGACTGCAGCGCCGTCGGTGAAAGAAGTAGGAAACAACGGTGAGAAAGTATTTACAGGTAACTAGAGAACCCAGCAATGACAGGCAGTTGCTAAATGCGGGAAATGGATATACGCCCTAATCTACTTCTCACCCCTACCTCTCTGCCCATCTCCTCTTCGCCCCCCCCCCCCCCCATCTCTCTCTCTCCCTCTTCCTGCCCTCTTTCTTAGTCCATCTCCTTATTCCGTCTCCCTATGTCCACTTGCTGCCCACTCACTTTCTGTCCACCAATCCCCCCCCCCCCCCCCCCTCTATCTCACTGAACATGAGCCTTGCTTATTGTTATTGCCAACGAAGCCTTGATGGGAACTGAACTCGCTTAAAGTAAACGGGTAAATTGGTTGGGATCATTGGTATACAAATTGAGAGAGACCTCTGCTGCTGAGTTTGCGAGGGTAGTAGCTCCAATGATATTACTTCTGTACGGTTTTAATCTGCATACAGGTAGGATTACAAACTTCAGGACCGAGCGAGGTGGCACAATGGTTAGCACACTGGACTCGCATTCGCGAGGACGACGGTTTAAACCCGCATTCGGCCATCCTGATTTAGGTATTCCGTGCTTTCCCTAAGTCGCTTCAGGCAAACGCTGGGGTGGTGTCTTTGAAAGGGCACGCCCAACTTCCTTCCCCAACCTTCCCTAATCCGATTGGACCGATGACGTCGCTGTTTGCCCCTTCCCCCGAATCAACCAACCAATATTTCGGACGATATACATGGCGTAGTGATGTTCTAATCATAAGCCAATGAGCCATAAATTCAACGTTCCTGTTTTCAAATTGACTGCAAGGAAGAAAACGAAATCACATACACTCCTGGAAATTGAAATAAGAACACCGTGAATTCATTGTCCCAGGAAGGGGAAACTTTATTGACACATTCCTGGGGTCAGATACATCACATGATCACACTGACAGAACCACAGGCACATAGACACAGGCAACAGAGCATGCACATGGAGACGATCGTAGAGATGCTGGATGTAGTCCTGTGGAACGGCTTGCCATGCCATTTCCACCTGGCGCCTCAGTTGGACCAGCGTTCGTGCTGGACGTGCAGACCGCGTGAGACGACGCTTCATCCAGTCCCAAACATGCTCAATGGGGGACAGATCCGGAGATCTTGCTGGCCAGGGTAGTTGACTTACACCTTCTAGAGCACGTTGGGTGGCACGGGATACATGCGGACGTGCATTGTCCTGTTGGAACAGCAAGTTCCCTTGCCGGTCTAGGAATGGTAGAACGATGGGTTCGATGACGGTTTGCATGTACCGTGCACTATTCAGTGTCCCCTCGACGATCACCAGTGGTGTACGGCCAGTGTAGGAGATCGCTCCCCACACCATGATGCCGGGTGTTGGCCCTGTGTGCCTCGGTCGTATGCAGTCCTGATTGTGGCGCTCACCTGCACGGCGCCAAACACGCATACGACCATCATTGGCACCAAGGCAGAAGCGACTCTCATCGCTGAAGACGACACGTCTCCATTCGTCCCTCCATTCACGCCTGTCGCGACACCACTGGAGGCGGGCTGCACGATGTTGGGGCGTGAGCGGAAGACGGCCTAACGGTGTGCGGGACCGTAGCCCAGCTTCATGGAGACGGTTGCGAATGGTCCTCGCCGATACCCCAGGAGCAACAGTGTCCCTAATTTGCTGGGAAGTGGCGGTGCGGTCCCCTACGGCACTGCGTAGGATCCTACGGTCTTGGCGTGCATCCGTGCGTCGCTGCGGTCCGGTCCCAGGTCGACGGGCACGTGCACCTTCCGCCGACCACTGGCGACAACATCGATGTACTGTGGAGACCTCACGCCCCACAAGTTGAGCAATTCGGCGGTACGTCCACCCGGCCTCCCGCATGCCCACTATACGCCCTCGCTCAAAGTCCGTCAACTGCACATACGGTTCACGTCCACGCTGTCGCGGCATGCTACCAGTGTTAAAGACTGCGATGGAGCTCCGTATGCCACGGCAAACTGGCTGACACTGACGGCGGCGGTGCACAAATGCTGCGCAGCTAGCGCCATTCGACGGCCAACACCGCGGTTCCTGGTGTGTCCGCTGTGCCGTGCGTGTGATCATTGCTTGTACAGCCCTCTCGCAGTGTCCGGAGCAAGTATGGTGGGTCTGACACACCGGTGTCAATGTGTTCTTTTTTCCATTTCCAGGAGTGTAATTTCGCCGTTATATGTACTAGTCCGCAGCTCGTGGTCTCGCGGTAGCGTTCTCGCTTCCCGAGCACGGGGTCCCGGGTTCGATTCCCGGCGGGGTCAGGGATTTTCTCTGCCACGTGATGACTGGGTGTTGTGTGACGTCCTTAGGTTAGTTAGGTTTAAGTAGATCTAAGTTCTAGGGGACTGATGACCATAGATGTTAAGTCCCATAGTGCTCAGAGCCCTTTGAACCATTTTATATGTAGTAGAGTCCTGCATGACCGAGTAAGCGAGCACAAAATACGAGGTGGGGCGAGCACACCCTGCCCGCACTAGTTCTCGTGACCGAGCATAGAAGCCGTGACCGAATACGTAGCACGTAACTTCAAACACATTTACACGTGTTGTTATCCGTGTGACACTGCAGCCAGTACGGGCTTCTCATTTGTCGTGTCTCGCTCTCTCTGTAATCATGCAGCGCGAGGAAGCCAGTGTAGTAAGACGTAAGATTGAAACCAATGTTTACACATTAAAGAAACGGAAGGTCTAAAAAGCCAAGTATGGAGTACATTTCTGTTGGTTGTAGATGAAAACAGTGCGTCTACTGGGTACGTATCGTGCATAAACTACTCCACTTTGTCTTCCCAGTCGGGAACCACTCATTTAAAGAAACACAGTTGCAAGAAACCTCACAAAGATCGTTTCTTTGGCCGTCCTTCCGTGATCTTAATATGCTTGAAATAAGTGAAAAGCAGGAAATTCTTAGCAATGTGCGACAAATGTGTGCTACGTACGCAGGTACGACATGCAATCATTAAAATAATCGTTTTTGCATAGTTAGTGGAAAGTGTATTATAGAGAAACGGGAATGTTGTGACTCTTATAATATTTCATTAGCGTAAAACACCTCGTTTTTATGGGAACGGGGGTCGGGTTGTTTGGGGGGAGAGACCAAACAGCGAGGTCATCGGTCTCTAACAGGAACGTTTCGATGATCTCGATATCAGTTCTGTATTACTTGTCTCTTTTGTTTATTATCATAGATCCTTCAAGTACTGTGTCATCACCACCCACAAAGAGAGATCGTTTCAAGGAATGGAGGAACAACAGATCATCCGCAGCAGATGAAGTAGATCTGTACATTTTAGTGCACCCCGGAGATGGTGATGACATCTTAAAGTGGTGGAGCAGACATGCCAGATTTGGCTGCAGTTGCAAGACGTATTTTATGCATCCCAGCAACAAGCGCATCTAGTGAAAGCTGCTTTAGTAAAGCCGGAATGTTACTAACAAATTGCCGCAGCCAATTAAATCCGGAACGCGTTAGTGATTTACTGCTGATCAACAACAACTATAATTCTGTTTATGTCGCAAACAATTGGAAAGTACGACAAGCTACGTCTGTAAATGTTAAATGTTCTTTGTATGCTTTCTTTATGAAGATGGTTGTCTTCTAGATTACAGGGAAAGCACTTATTTAATGTTTCCTATAAATGAAATTATAAATTGAAAATTAGGTGGACTGATAAGGTAAGGAATGAGGAGGTTCTACGCAGAATCGGAGAGGAAAGCAATATGTGGAAAACACTGATAAGGAGAAGGGACAGGATGATAGGACATCTGCTAAGACATGAGGGAATGACTTCCATGGTACTAGAGGGAGCGGTAGAGGGCAAAAACTGTAGAGGAAAACAGAGATTGGAATACGTCAAGCAAATAATTGAGGACGTAGGTTGCAAGTGCTACTCTGAGATGAAGAGGTTAGCACAGGAAAGGAATTCGTGGCGGGCCGCACCAAACCAGTCAGTAGACTGATGAAAAAAAAAAAAAAAAAAAAGAGAGAGAAAGGAAAAATATATCATTTGTTTGGAAATGAGACTCGTCTTCTATCCGCGATTGTATAGAAATATTTTAACTTTCCTGGTGCTTTATGAATTTAGCTGTGTCACGTACCCGTTCTTGGAAACGTTACGTTTGTATTGAGAGAGAGAGAGAGAGAGAGAGAGAGAGAGAGAGAGAGAGAGAGAGAGAGACGTTGGATTTGTACAGTACAGTGCAGTGAGCCGGGGCGAGGCGAGGGGAGGTGAGACGTCAGCGGTGACCGGTCGTGCTCGGTTATCCGCGTGTCCGGAACCCGGACAACAGACATGGGGCGAGTACGTGACCGAGCCGAGTCGTGTGGGGCCGGACACGAGCTGCTCGGTCCCCCCGTCAAACAGGCGAGCAGTGACCGGTCAAACAGTGAGCGTTGCAGCACTCTAATATGTACCTCGCACATCCATGCAGATGTGTATTAAAGTATCGTGTAAAAATTGAAATTAAATCGGTCAAGATATTTTCGAGTTATTTGCTAATAACGTTTCCCCTTTATACAGCATTCATTTATACAAATTATATTTTTTTTAAAAAAATGTAGGCTATGTCCATCCAATCGTTTATTAAGGTTCTATGTAAAAATCTGAAGTATTTCCGTCACGAACTTTTCGAGATTTTTGGTAAAATGTCAAAAGAGCAGCTTACTGTAAATAGTAGTATAGAAGACAGACATCTCATCTAACATCTACACTGCCACATACAGTAAGCCGGTCTCTTGCGTGGGACGACAGATGCTATACATGCAGCTCGTCTGCTTATCGAAAACCACCGTGAGAAGTCAAAACATTTACACTTTGCCTCTCTAGACCTGAAAAGGCCTTTGACAGAGTGCCACGCGAGTTAATTTTGCTTGCCCTGCGAGAGCATGAAGTACCTGAAGAGGTCGTTAGGTGGGAACCCGAAGAGCCGGATACAGTCAGCTGCCGCAGGCGACTTCCCTATTTACGTGGGAGTTCATCAGGGACCTGCTCTCTCACCGCATCCATTTATCACTGTCATGGATACCGTCACAAGAAGCCTGCAGAAAGCCTCATCCTGGACGTTACTGTATAGTGATGATGTGCTACTGGCCAGCGAAGATAAGAATCATCTACAACTTCGAGTCCAACCCAGGAATGACCGTCTTGCAGATGTAGGACTACGGTTCAACGTGTTGAAAACATAAAACCTTTCCACAGATTTAAATGACTCTGTAATCATCAAGATCAGTGGTGCTGACCTCCCAACAGCAGCACTTTTAAGTACTTGGGCTCGACAATTGCCGGTAGAAACCTCAGTGCAGAAATCTCCAACCGCCTTAGGCGCGCGTGGCCCAAATGGCGTTCGGTTACTGGGGTACTATGCGCCAAGAGAATTCCAACAGGCCCAAATCAAAAGTATACCGATCGGTAATCCGTCCAGTTGCACTGTATAGGGCTCAATGCTGGCCTTAAACAAAGGAAGTAGAGCAAAGACTTGCTGTTATGGAGACGAAAATGCTCAGGTGGACATCGGGAGTAACATTGTATGATCACGTCACGAATAATGAAGTTCGCAAGCTATACAGTGTTGCACCAATTGTTTTTTTTTTTTTTTTTTTTTTTTTTTTTTTTTTTTTTTTTTTTTTTTTTTTTTTTTTTTTTGTCATCAGTCTACTGACTGGTTTGATGCGGCCCGCCACGAATTCCTTTCCTGTGCTAACCTCTTCATCTCAGAGTAGCACTTGCAACCTACGTCCTCAATTATTTGTTTGACGTATTCCAATCTCTGTCTTCCTCTACAATTTTTGCCCTCTACAGCTCCCTCTAGTACCATGGAAGTCATTCCTTCATGTCTTAGCAGATGTCCTATCATCCTGTCCCTTCTCCTTATCAGTGTTTTCCACATATTCCTTTCCTCTCCGATTCTGCGTAGAACCTCCTCATTCCTTACCTTATCAGTCCACTTAATTTTCAACATTCGTCTATAGCACCACATCTCAAATGCTTCGATTCTCTTCTGTTCCGGTTTTCCCACAGTCCATGTTTCACTACCATACAATGCTGTACTCCAGACGTACATCCTCAGAAATTTCTTACTCAAATTAAGGCCGGTATTCGGTATTAGTAGACTTCTCTTGGCCAGAAATGCCTTTTTCGCCATAGCGAGTCTGCTTTTGATGTCCTCCTTGCTCCGTCCGTCATTGGTTATTTTACTGCCTAGGCAGCACAATTCCTTAACTTCATTGACTTCGTGACCATCCATCCTGATGTTAAGTTTCTCGCTGTTCTCATTTCTACTACTTCTCATTACCTTCGTCTTTCTCCGATTTACTCTCAAACCATACTGTGTACTCATTAGACTTCATTCCGTTCAGCAGATCATTTAATTCTTCTTCACTTTCACTCAGGATAGCAATGTCATCAGCGAATCGTATCACTGATATCCTTTCACCTTGTATTTTAATTCCACTCCTGAACCTTTCTTTTATTTCCATCATTGCTTCCTCGATGTACAGATTGAAGAGTAGGGGCGAAAGGCTACAGCCTTGTCTTACACCCTTCTTAATACGAGCACTTCGTTCTTGATCGTCCACTCTTATTATTCCCTCTTGGTGGTTGTACATATTGTATATGACCCGTCTCTCCCTATACCTTACCCCTAATTTTTTCAGAATCTCGAACAGCTTGCACCATTTTATATTGTCGAACGCTTTTTCCAGGTCGACAAATCCTATGAAAGTGTCTTGATTTTTCTTTAGCCTTGCTTCCATTATTAGCCGTAACGTCAGAATTGCCTCTCTCGTCCCTTTACTTTTCCTAAAGCCAAACTGATCGTCACCTAGCGCATTCTCAATTTTCTTTTCCATTCTTCTGTATATTATTCTGGTAAGCAGCTTCGAGGCATGAGCTGTTACGCTGACTGTGCGATAGTTCTCACACTTGTCAGCTCTTGCCGTCTTCGGAATTGTGTGGATGATGCTTTTCCGAAAGTCAGATGGTATGTCGCCAGACTCATATATTCTACACACCAACGTGAATAGTCGTTTTGTTGCCACTTCCCCCAATGATTTTAGAAATTCTGATGGAATGTTATCTATCCCTTCTGCCTTATTTGACGGTAAGTCCTCCAAAGCTCTTTTAAATTCCGATTCTAATACTGGATCCTCTATCTCTTCTAAATCGACTCCTGTTTCTCCTTCTATCACATCACACAGATCTTCACCCTCATAGAGGCTTTCAATGTATTCTTTCCACCTATCTGCTCTCTCCTCTGCATTTAACAGTGGAATTCCCGTTGCACTCTTAATGTTACCACCGTTGCTTTTAATGTCACCGAAGGTTGTTTTGACTTTCCTGTATGCTGAGTCTGTCCTTCCTACAATCATATCTTTTTCGATGTCTTCACATTTTTCCTTCAGCCATTTCGTCTAAGCTTCCCTGCACTTCCTATTTATTTCATTCCTCAGCGACTTGTATTTCTGTATTCCTGATTTTCCCGGAACATGTTTGTACTTCCTCCTTTCACCAATCAACTGAAGTATTTCTTCTGTTACCCACGGTTTCTTCGCAGCTACCTTCTTTGTACCTATGTTTTCCTTCCCAACTTCTGTGATGGCCCTTTTTAGAGATGTCCATTCCTCTTCAACTGTACTGCCTATTGCGCTATTCCTTATTGCTGTATCTATAGCGTTAGAGAACTTCAAACGTATCTCGTCATTCCTTAGTACTTCCGTATCCCACTTCTTTGCATATTGATTCTTCCTGACTAATGTCTTGAACTTCAGCCTACTCTTCATCACTACTATATTGTGATCTGAGTCTATATCTGCTCCTGGGTACGCCTTACAATCCAGCATCTGATTTCGGAATCTCTGCCTGACCATGATGTAATCTAATTGAAATCTTCCCGTATCTCCCAGCCTTTTCCAAGTATACCTCCTCTTGTGATTCTTGAACAGGGTATTCGCTATTACTAGCTGAAATTTGTTACAGAACTCCATTAGTCTTTCTGCTCTTTCATTCCTAGTCCCAAGCCCATATTCTCCTGTAACCTTTTCTTCTACTCCTTTCCCTACAACTGCATTCCAGTCGCCCATGACTATTAGATTTTCGTCCCCCTTTACATAATGCATTACCCTTTCAATATCCTCATACACTTTCTCTATCTGTTCATCTTCAGCTTGCGACGTCGGCAAGTATACCTGAACTATCGTTGTCGGTGTTGGTCTGTTGTCGATTCTGATTAGAACAACCCGGTCACTGAACTGTTCACAGTAACACACCCTCTGCCCTACCTTCCTATTCATAACGAATCCTACACCTGTTATACCATTTTCTGCTGCTATTGATATTACCCGATACTCATCTGACCAGAAATCCTTGTCTTCCTTCCACTTCACTTCACTTCACTGACCCCTACTATATCTAGATTGAGCCTTTGCATTTCCCTTTTCAGATTTTCTAGTTTCCCTACCACGTTCAAGCTTCTGACATTCCACGCCCCGACTCGTAGAACGTTATCCTTTCGTATATTATTCAATCTTTTTCTCATGGTAACCTCCCCCTTGGCAGTCCCCTCCCGGCAATCCGAATGGGGGACTATTCAGGAATCTTTTGCCAATGGAGAGATCATCATGACACTTCTTCACTTACAGGCCACATGTCCTGTGGATACACGTTACGTGTCTTTAATGCAGTGGTTTCCATTGCCTTCTGCATCGTCATGTCGTTGATCATTGCTGATTCTTCCGCCTTTAGGGGCAATTTCCCACCCCTAGTGTAGGGAAGCAGCCTACTCACGCTGTAGTAAATTCACATCAGTTTCCATTGTGTGCCAGCCAGTCTGCTGTAACTAGCTCTGACGTCATAAAAGTTGCACAATACCTTAAAAATCAAGCAAATGATCTAAAACTTTTCTAGCATGTCAGAAATAATACTAAATTAATGTGTGTTAAATATCAGTTCGATAACTTCAGCTATTTTCGAAATTTGGACGTTTTTCTGAAAAAATCATTGGCGCAACAGAAAAGAGCTAGAGACTTCAAAATTTATATTTAGATTCATCTTTCATAATGATTTAATAAAAATAGTACTTTGGATTTCACAAATTAAGATTTTAGTGGAAATTCATGATTTTGTGGTTTTCGTCTCAAAACTGAAGGAAGTAAGATAGATTAAGTAGGCTATAAATAAGGCTAGGATGTTCAGATTTAAATAGGTTGGAGGTCCGCTATGACTATGAAGATGTGAAAAGTTTCTTTTGAATACCTATAAAATTATAGCGATAGCGGATCTCAAAAGGGCCAGTTCAGAGTTCATCTACTGCGTGCAGTGTAATTTAATTAATTCTCTCGCCCAAAATATTTAACTTAGCCACGTCAAAATTTTATTATCAATACTTACCTGCGTGCTGAATGCACGTTTAAATTAAGAGCTTCATCGGCCATCAGCAAAAGAAGCTATAAATTATTATATAACTTGAAGTGGTGCGTTACTAGCCCAGCGGCTAGTCGAGAGAGCCGATTTGATCAGGCGTTCCCTTAGCCGTCCGCACCGCGGCTTTATATATAAGAACGCTGCGCGAGGAAGGTAGGCCCCAGTTCTCTCCAGACGCTGAATGACACGCCATCTGTGTCGGGAGTCGCGTCGCATCAGTGTCACTGCTACAAACAGCCTCGGGTGCCGTATTAAGTTACTAGAGATACGCGGAACCATGAAAACATTCCAAGTGAAGTGTTAATTCTGGGATGATTTTCATTATCTAGCTTCAGTTTGCGTATTGTCGTATTTTCACGTGCCGTCGCGGGACAGACATTCTACCAAATATTTAGCGTGGCGTTTGATGAAATATTTTCATCAAATTATGGCGAGCATTCTTTTTAACATTTAATTCGGACATTTATAGTTGCATCAGCGCATAAGACTCTGAACTGCTCTGTTAGTTAGGTTGTAGGGATACTTGTGTTTTTTATCAGTGAATTTCAGAATATACTCAACTATTTTGGAAAACCGTTTTTGATTAGAAGTCCCGGACAATCTCCTAATTCCTCAGAGCTATAAGCTGCAGCTATAATAACATTCTCAGATAAAGTGGGCACTAGGATCTCTAATTACTGGTTCCATGTTTTGTTAAATCACTTTCTGGGTGCTAAAATTAAATAGAGAGCCAGTGTTGAGAACGGCTAAAGACAGCATTAACAACATTCTAAAAGCCAGAAACTGATCCAACATGCAAGCATTTATCCAGCATCAGATTTAATTATTTTTGCAAACTTAACCGCCGCCCCACACTAGGACAAGAGAGTGCCCTGAACCTCTATCCGCTCCTCCGCCCTCTTTGACAAGGCCGTTGGCAGAATGAGGCTGACCTCTTATGCCGGAAGTCTTCGGCCGCCAATACTGATTATCAAAATTTAGGCAGTTGCGGGGATCGAACCCGGGACCGAAGACGTTTTGATTATGAATCAAAGACGCTACCCCTAGACCACGGGTACTGAGGTCGCACCAATAGCAGACAAAATGAGAGAGAGCCACCTACGTTGGTACGGCCATGTCTTTAAAGCAGACGAGACAACAGTGAACCTAAACGTAAATGGGAAACGGCCAACAGGACGACCAAGGCAGCGATGGACTGATACGTTGCATGAAGACCTCAGGCCTTCACCGTGATCAGGCACAAGATCGGAAAAATAGGCGACAACGTGCCGAAACAGCAGACCCCGCCAGCACGCGGGACAAACGCTAAGGAAGAAGAAGTAGTAGTAGTACAGATCACAGACACAAATATTGCTCTGCAATAGGAAATACTCTTCACGGGAACACCTCGGCAATACGCCTGCAAGTCTGTAACTTCGGCATTATTGCCTGACCATACAGCTAAATTGCCGCCTGCTGCATCCGCATTGCAGTAGTGTTGACGGCAACGCCATTGGGGCAAAACATGATCCATCTAAAGTGCGCGTCATTTACGACGGGCCGAGTTTACGTTCGTTCTGCGCATCTGACGTCACAAAACACAGTCAGCCAATGAACAGAGAACGACGTTGCCATTGTTCGACTGCAGTACGGAGCACGGACGAGTGTCTTCAGTTTTAGAAACGTTCAGTCATAAATAGTCGAACCAAAGCTATGTCTTGATAGCAGACTTCCTTTTATAGAAAGTTTGGAAAAAGCATTCTTTATACCAATTGCTTCATATTCTATTAATTAACTAAAACAAACAAGCAATAATCCTCCTAATTCAGGCGATAGCAAGGAAATTTGTTTGCATCATTCTCAGGAACCGCTTTTTCGCAATAAAGAACAGCGGTAATTGTTTATTTCCTATTATACTTCGACGAAACGTCAGTAATTCATAATCATACCAACAATGTTTGTCGGTATTTTGCGTGATATTTTACAGTTCTCCAGGGCTTGTCTCCAACGATGAGCTGCGTTAGCGTAATGGTTAAGGTGTTTAACTACCAGGTGAAAGGTTCTCAGTTCAAACCTTGTTCGGTGCCTAATATTTTCTTTATTTAAAAACAATATCGAAGTGTCTTACTTAATGAAGTTTATTCGTTTGAACGTAATTTTTTGAAATTTCTAGTGCTTTGTCTCTTCATTATAATCATAATAAGTTTTCTGTTTTTCTAATTTTGTCCTCCAATATTTCTTTTCACAGCAACTAAAAACAATGAAGACACCCATACAATACTCATGTTATCTGTTTTGTTTGTATATCTTCTCTTCCGCAGTCGCTGTTTTACTATTCATATTGAGACATTCTTTTGCGACAGTATTAAAAGTATTATTTGGAGCAGCATTTCGGCCCGTACGTTGCGGAGCTAGTTGATTGTCTGACGCAATTCTTTGCTTCGCTGCTTTGGCAACATCATATTCAATGTTTTCGTCGACTGATCTATGTTTTGGCAAGTATTCGCTGTCCGTTGTGACAAACACACATTGTTTGCGCACTGTGCCTCACTGACAATATCTTTTAGTTCCTATGTTTTATTACGTCCACAATTCAGTTTTGTGCGCCAACTGTTTTAATCAGAAAATTAATTAGAAAAAAAGCGAAATGACTCTGGTACAAATAAAAGTTTTATTACAGTCGCTAGAGATGGAATATTTCTCAGTATTATATACGACACCTATCTGGTACTTAAATTAAATGAGATATTGTTATACAGTAAATTTTATATGAAATTTAGGTATCTTGTCCACATTTCCTTCTCAACATTGTGGCAACTAAAATCGACCATACGGAAACTATACTCTATGGACTTTTACCTCTGCAAAATTTCGTGCAATGGTTTACTACATTTAATGCTGCATAATAACTGCGTTGAACATCGAAACAATTTTTGGGCCAAATAGTTTTTGTGGAATCGAATGATAAAGAGTGTCAAAGCAGTCGGAACACGATGTGTCTGCACAGGCGAGCAGTGCAGTGACAAAATCGCGCGCAGCGCGGAATGCAGGGAGCACGTCTTGTAGCAGCGAAAGAGTTAATGCGGCCGTGGTGGCTTTACTTCATGAACTGCGCGCTCCCCTCTACACGTAAGTTTGCGAACTATACTATACTACGGCGCTGCTTCTCTTGGCGCATGCGTCGTGTGCAACTGGCAACGCAGCAATCTCCCGCGTCTGGGCGGGCATGCGCGAGCCGCCAAGATAAAAGAATTGAAGAATAGAAACACCTTTAGACGTGCACCGGCATTCAGTAGACGCCCCACCCCTGCACCGACAGCAAAAGTTGCTGAGCTGCCAGTGCATCGCGTCACACCGCCGCCATGTCTGACTGCCCATGCGGCCGCGACGTCAGCGCCATCACAGGGGATTCCGCGAGTCCGCAGATAAACATTCCGCGCAGCTTTATCGCAGCTGCAGCGGCAGCGGCCGGGATCGCTCTTCCCGGAAAACGTGCCCGAGGTCGCCGCCGCGCGCTTGTCCACGGCACAGTCACTCCTGCCAGTCACCCAGCACGTGGTTCGGACGGTACTCACAACCAACACAGGAGTAACTCAGCCAAGGTGGAACCGGCGGACACCACTGCGTCTTCAGAATCCGGTGTTTAGAACATCCAGAAGCAGAAGGACCCACTACGACCAAAGTAGTCCAAAAAAAACAAATATCCGAACCACAATCAGGGATGCTGTCGAACTACACGCCTTACCGGACAGCAGCGGCAAGGCGAGGAAAGGTACACTGCCACGAAAATACGCTAACCCCCAGGGCAGGTAACTGGGGCGTTAGCGGCCACGAGGCAGAAAAATACCGCTGGTTGAACTTCATCAATAAACATAAGGAATTCAATGATTAATAATAAGAAGTGGAGGACGGCTAATTAATTTCGCCAACTCCAACACTCCACTCATTGCTCTTCGTCTCAGCGACACTACGAGCAGCAACGCGCAAACAAACGGCGTGATCTTAGAACTGTGGAGGTTTCACTACTCGCTTAATGTTCACTCAAGTCAAACATCCTGGGTCTGTTGGAGAACGAGGCTGCCGCCCTCGCAACTACAGCCCCTCGATCCGGCAGTGCCTGCGTGTCGCCAGCCGTCCCGGCATGTCCTCGCACTGCCAGACTTCACTGCTGCTCTGTCCCAACCGAACCACCCGACACACTCCGACCTGGAAAACACTTGACGCCCTTCCAAAGATAGTACAGGGTTATTACAAATGATTGAAGCGATTTCACAGCTCTACAATAACTTTATTATTTGAGATATTTTCACAATGCTTTGCACACACATACAAAAACTCAAAAAGTTTTTTTTGGGCATTCACAAATGTTCGATATGTGCCCCTTTAGTGATTCGGCAGACATCAAGCCGATAATCAAGTTCCTCCCACACTCGGCGCAGCATGTCCCCATCAATTTCGAAAGCATCGTTGATGCGAGTTCGCAGTTCTGGCACGTTTCTTGGTAGAGGAGGTTTAAACACTGAATCTTTCACATAACCCCACAGAAAGAAATCGCGTGGGGTTAAGTCGGGAGAGCGTGGAGGCCATGACATGAATTGCTGATCATGATATCCACCACGACCGATCCATCGGTTTTCCAATCTCCTGTTTAAGAAATGCCGAACATAAAGATGGAAGTGCGGTGGAGCACCATCCTGTTGAAAGATGAAGTCGGCGCTGTCGGTCTCCAGTTGTGGCATCAGCCAATTTTCCAGCATGTCCAGATACACGTGTCCTGTAACGTTTTTTTCGCAGAAGAAAAAGGGGCCGTAAACTTTAAACCGTGAGATTGCCCAAAACACGTTAACTTTTGGTGAATTGCGAATTTGCTGCACGAATGCGTGAGGATTCTCTACAGCCCAGATTCGCACATTGTATCTGTCCACTTCACCATTAAGAAAAAAAATGTTGCTTCATCACTGAAAACAAGTTTCGCACTGAACGCATCCTCTTCCATGAGCTGTTGCAACCGCGCCGAAAATTCAAAGCGTTTGACTTTGTCATCAGGTGTCAGGGCTTGTAGCAATTGTAAACCGTAAGGCTTCTGCTTTAGCCTTTTCCGTAAGATTTTTCCAAACCGTCGGCTGTGGTACGTTTAGCTCCCTGCTTGCTTTATTCGTCGACTTCCGCGGGCTACGCGTGAAACTTGCCCGCACGCGTTCAACCGTTTCTTCGCTCACTGTAGGCTGACCCGTTGATTTCCCCTTACAGAGGCATCCAGAAGCTTTAAACTGCGCATACCATCGCCGAATGGAGTTAGCAGATGGTGGATCTTTGTTGAACTTCGTCCTGAAGCGTCGTTGCACTGTTATGACTGACTGATGTGAGTGCATTTCAAGCACGACATACGCTTTCTCGGCTCCTGTCGCCATTTTGTCTCACTGCACTCTCGAGCGCTCTGGCAGCAGAAACCTGAAGTGCGGCTTCAGCCGAACAAAACTGAGTTTTTCTACGTATCTGTAGTGTGTCGTGACCATATGTCAATGAATGGAGCTACAGTGAACTTATGAAATCGCTTCAATCATTTGTAATAGCCCTGTACTAGGGTACTAGATATTGATAACAGCTGCTGCTGCCACTCGTGGACAGACAACACTAGCAAATGTAGTGGCGCCAGCAAATATGAGAAGAAAACGAGACGCCACTATCCCTATTACACGATACCAACCTACCAACGACACCAATGCCAGCCACAACACGGCTCAGATCAGTTGATAGGACATATCCCGAGTAATCGACAATTTTGTGATGAAGGAAGTGTGGGGAGGGGAGAAATACATGTTCAGAGAGATCTAGACTTGATTACACTAAGCACAGTGGATGTGAGTTGTGGAGGGGTGAAGAGATCTGCAGAGGATGGGGTAGCAAGGGGTGAAGACCACAGCAACAACATAATGGGAAAAATCGATAGGTAGACCCCAAGAAAGAGCTGGACAGGGTAAACAGAAACTGCTGTTTGCCATGGTCATCAGTCTGAAGGCTGGTCTGATGCAGCTCTCCACGCTACTCGTACTCTATCCTATACCAGCCTCTTCATCTCTGAATAACTACTGTAGTCTACATCCTTTCTATCCGCTTGCTGTATTTATCTCTGTCTCCATCTACTATTCTCATCTCCCACTCTTTAGTACTCTTTGTGATCCTTTGACGTCTCAGAATGAGTTGTATCAACTGACCCCATCTTCTAGTCTAGTCGTCTCACAAATTTCTTGTCTTTCCAGTTCTATTTAGTACCTCCTCATTAGTTTCGTGATGTACTCCTCGTATGTTCAGCATTCTTCGTAGCACCACATTTCAAAAAAATCTATTCTCTGCTTGTCTAAACTGTTAATCTTCCATGTTTCACTTCCAAAGGCTACATTCCAACAAATACTTTCAGAAACGACTTTCAGACACCTAAATCTATGTTGAATGTTAACAAATTTCTCTTCTTCAGAAACGCTCTTCTTGCTATTGCCAGTCTACATTTTCTATCCCCTCTATTTCGCCCATCAGCAGTTATTTTGCAGCCCAAATAGCAAAACTCATCTACTACTTTGTCTGATATCCTAATCTAATTCCCTCAGCATCTCCTGATTTAATTATACTGCATTCCATTACTGTTGTTTTGCTTTTGTTGATGTTCGTCTTACATCCTCCTTTCAAGACACTGTCCGTTCCGTTCAGCTGATCTTCCAAGTCCTTTGCTGTCTCTGGTTGAATTACGATGTCATCGGCCAATCTCAAAGATTTTATTTCTTCTACCTGTACTTTAATTCCTACTCGAAATTTTTCTTTTGTTTCCTTTACTGATTGCTGTATATACAGATTTAATAACATTGGGGATATGCTACAACCCTATCTCACTCCCTTCTTAACCACTGCTTCCCTTTCATGTTCCTCGATTGTTATAAGTGATGTCTGGTTTCTGTACAAGTTGTAAACAGCCTTTCGCTCCCTGTGTGTTACTCCTGCTACCGCCAGAATTTCCAAGAGAGTACTCCAGTCATCGTTGTCAAAAGCTTCGTCTATGCCTCAGATGCTTTAAACGTGAGTTTACCTCTCCTTAACCTATGGTCAGTATTGCCTGAAATGTACATACATTTCCCCAGAATCAAAACTGGTCTTCCCCGAGGCAGCTTGCATGAATTTTTCCATACTTCTGTAAATAATTTGTGATGGTATTTTGCAACCATGACTTATTAAATTGATAATTGGATGATGTTCACAGCTGCCACCATCTGCTTTCTTTGGAATCTGAATTATTCCATTCTTATTCTGAGGGTATTTCGCCAGCCTCTTACATCTTGCGCACCAGGTGGAGTAGAAAATCTTGCGCTCCAGGTGGAGTAGAAAATAACCACAGACAATACAGGAACTGCGAAATAGGATGTAACAGGGAAATGCGTTAACAGTTTAAGATGAAAGAAAATGATTCTAAACTATTGTGTTTGCTACAAGCGGTTTATTTTCCAAAACATATTTAGAGGAACTAATTATTAATGTACCACGAAGTCATATGAATTGGGTGTGGATGGTCCAGCATCAAAGCTTCCGTAAAAGACCGAACATTTTGTCAAACTTAACTATGCTTGTCAAATATTTGACCGTTTACGGTGCAGTGACGTGTTTGTCAAGCATAGATCGTGTTTGACAGAAATTTTGATTGACAGGAAGTTTGACAAGATGGAGAACGTTGTGTGTGTTGATGTTTCGACACATATGTTAAGTGAAAAATTGTTTTGTTACGATTTATCTCATTGTGTCATGAGTTTCACTACTATGAAAACTACGATCAAGTATGAAATAAAACAGCACTGATAATTGCCAAAATGGAAGAGGTACCACATCTTACCTGCCATGTATTACGCATGGCGTGGTTATGAAAAAAATAAATATATTACGCACACAGTCACATAAAGGCGGAGTGGAATGATTTAAAAGAAATGGAAGTTCTCCGGTTTTTCCACGGACGACATGGTTTTATGTTCCCAGGCTGCAGTATTTTAATGACCTGTCATTAGGGAACCAAACAGAAGAGAATATATTTTCGCATACTCGAGTCTTCTTTTTCAACACAACGCTAAACAAGTTATTAAACTTTAACTGTCAATCCGCAGAAAGTTGATGTAATCATCAGGTTATGAGTGAAACATTTCCATTAACGGGTTTCCAGTTGCACATTTTTCATTTAAATCATTCCCTGGGCCAGCACCTCGTTTTCTTCTTCTTTAAACACAGTACCAGAGACAATGTTAAAAACGCATTATCTAATTTGTAGCCATTCCCACTAGTGCCAAAATACAGCATACACGAAAAGTGTGTGCTTCAAGAGCAATGTTAAATTGACAAGCGTTATTAGTACATGTACAGGCTTGTTTGACACATTCGTTGCTAGACTAGCGCGAACTTGACAATTTTCCCCTTTTAGAAGGGACTTAGATTTCTATTCGAAGAAAGTTGATGAGACCATCGGATTGTGAGGGTAATGACACCGTGCCGAAGTCAACCCCAGGGCTGCTTTGTCTGCAATTGTGGCCGTAGTCACTACGTTCAAAATACACACGAACACGACTAGCGTCTGCTTCGAAGTGAGGTTAAACTGACAAACACTGTTTGAACGTGTACGGGCTTTCTTGACAAATCCGTGGCTAGATAAGAGCGAATTTGTCAAACACGTTTGATGGTTTACTGCGGCCTTCAAGAACGCGCCCATAACCCCTCCGCTGGCTGGCTGGCTGGCTGGCTGGCTGGCTGGGTGGGTGGGTGGTCAGATGGGGCAGTTCGGTAGGGCCGCAGGCAGGCAGGCATGCAGCAGCTAGCGCGCCCTGGCTCAGCCGCAGCGGACGTCAGCGGCGCGTCGTGCGTCACCGGCTGACGCAAGAGGCTGCGCCGGCCGAGGCGCGGCTCACTGGTGCCGGGATGCTACTGTACTCTCCAGCCGTCCCCGTCAGCCTTCTACATCCCAGCTCACCTTGAAAGGGTACAGTACCGGCCGACATTGAAAATAGGTACAACATTCTTCATTATTCTTGTCAGAACAACACATTTTTTTGTAATAATAACTCAATTTCACTTAATACACCGAAGCCGGATACCAGTGTAGGAAAGAATGACTATTTATTTAATTGATCAAATGTGCACTCCCACAAAACAAATCCCTACATCCAATTTGGTGAGATCTGCGAAATGAATGAATGTGTGGTTGTCTGCTAACCACAGACAGTGAATGTGCAATATATGATTATCTTTGAGACGGTCCTTTGGTCACCTTTGGTGGAACCAAAGAGATGAAATTTACCTGAGCTTTGAGCGCCTGAAATGTGGCTGACCAATGGGTAGCATGGTCTTCCCCCACCTCGACAGAGGTGCGAGATGACCTGAAGAACGGCCATGTTTCAGCATTCTGGCGCTGGGTCTTGTGTTGGTAAGACCTATCTTAGACTCCGTAAAGATAAAAGAGTGGATAGAATGGTATGCATGTGGAATATTTAAGAGTAGTTTCGAATAATAATTTCTCTATTTCAGGAACTTTTGTGGGGAGAATTAAATGTCAGGCAGGTAATATTAAGTGGATCCTAGTAATGTTCGGAAGTGACCAACGGTCACTATGAAACCACGTGTAGCTATAAGTTGAAATACTTCCGAGTGCATAAGTTAAGCTGAATTACTAGCGTGTGTACTATAAGTTGAAATATTTAAGAAATAGCGTGTGCAGGACTTGAAATTAGAGGCGAGTACTTCCACGTGGTGAGTACTGTGTGAGTCTCAAACTGTGTATGAGACAAAGGATAAAGAGAAGTACTCGTCCATGGTATCAGTTGAGGACTCGGGTGTGTGATGAATACGTTCTTAATATTACTTTGCATG
Organism: Schistocerca serialis cubense; assembly: GCF_023864345.2. NCBI lineage: Eukaryota > Metazoa > Arthropoda > Insecta > Orthoptera > Acrididae > Schistocerca > Schistocerca serialis. The sequence continues at coordinate 95,605,373 of NC_064647.1, forward strand.
TTATGTTTCCATGTGACGCTTGATTCAAACTATAATGCTCTGAGAGAGAAGCAAGGTGAGTCAGCCGTCTATCCAGCAACGCCACTTGGCTTGCATTGCACAGGAAGACGTGCATATATCCTCCGGAGTTCGTAGTAGGAAAGAAAAGTTACGAAATGGGGGCAGTGTCGTGTGAAACTGGGATAAATACTAATTGAAGTGGGAAAGCTGAAAGTGATGTGATTATAACGTTGTGACTATTCCTTGTGTTGTATTCCATGTTGCCAGTGTAGTGTATTTCATGTAATATAAGTATGTGTGGTTTGCATGGGAGAGTAGCAAGATAGGTTCAGAGTCAGTGGGTTATTCATGTTCTTTTTTGTACCGCTCGGTCTGGAGGAAAGTTTCGTGATGATGGGTGTGAGAGTCGAAGTGTGAGATATAGCAAAAGATCCACCATCCTATCCAGAAAGTGCACTGTAGCGTTAGATAATTACGAGACCATACGATAGAGAATCACCAATGTAAAGCTATGCTCACTGGGCGGAGTTTCTCATGTGCAATTTTTGTAGAAAATGTACTGGTGTGTTTAGGTTAGAGAATTTATCGGAATAAAAATGATAGTGAAAAGAAGAAGATTGGTGGCCTTTTCCTTAGAATAGTATGTTGTCATGATATTCCGAATTTATAATGTGTACGCCATTCATATTCAGTGCGATGGCCACGTGTTGATCAACGCCGTTGGGTAAGAACGAAAATGTGGTATTGCCAGTGCGTAGTGAACAGTCAGAGTTGTGTAAATTACTTATAGTCAGGTGTGCGTTTCCGTTTCCGTTGCGTAATATTGTAACCTCCCCGCAAAAATTTTTAAAAGTCATTAATAGTGAAATTGTAACCTCCCAGCAAGAATATGAAAAATGAGCCAAGCGTAACCTGCTTGCAAAATAAAAGAACAATAATGACCCAAATGTAAACTCCCCACAAAAGTTATTGAATGAAGACTGCTCATTAAACTCACAATAATGTTAATTAAATAATGAAGCATGAACTGAATGTAATATCTGAACAGAAATAATTAAACCTGACAAATTTTATAAGGGCAGCTGCGCTGACCTTCGGCCCTGTGCAATAATTAAACCTGAACACAAAAACCAAAATTCTTACCTCAGTAAACTGCATCTATATCTGCTCTTATTTTTTTTTTTTGGCACAGCTCCGTGCAATGCTGGCCCATGTTTAATTTTGATTCTTGGAAGCAATGCATAGGAAGTATTATTTATCTTGAAATGAATCTTTTTGTTTAAAACAGTTACTTTAAAAGAAAATTATTATTGGGGCAATTCTTGAACAAATTAATTACAATTAACATATCTTATCAGCTGAGCGCAATGCTGCTTCATTACCTTCGATAACAATATACCTCGTCCTGAATCGTGACCAGAGATGCAAGGAGAGCACACCGCCGACGCATTCCGACGGCCGCTCAGTACAACCGTCCACTCGCTACAACTACTGCCGACTGAGTGCAACTCGCAACTGAACCATTCTCTGCCGACTCCACACACACACTACTGAACTCTCGCGCGGTCAAGCGCAGACTAGCAACGATAAATAACTCTCTGGTCAGAGATTCTGTCATGCCTCGCCATCGCTGGTAATTAATACGTACACGTTTCAATATTCAAACAGGAGAATAACTTTTAACTTAATTGTGAGCACTAGAGTTCATGTTACTCGATAAATAAGAATGAGTCCACTCGCTTGGCAGACCACATCTTGCAGGCCTGACTGCTTGATGCTACAGTATGAGGAGCAAGGCATGTGGGTGCCTCTCAACCTACCCACTTGAACACACACACACACACACACACACACACACACACACACACACACACACACAGAGAGAGAGAGAGAGAGAGAGAGAGAGAGAGAGAGAGAGAGAGAGACGGACACACACTTGTTGCAGTAGTAGGAAACTAAGCGATAAACTTTTCTCACCATGCTTCTTCATGTATCTCGTTATCTTTTTCTTCGCCCTGTTTCAAAACACCAACTTCGACGCTAGTTTGGGTGAGTATACAGTAGTGTGTGTGGTTTCTTTTAATACGTCAAACACGATCTATGCTTGACAAATGCGTCAAAATGCACCGTACGTAGTCAAATATTTGACAAACATAGATAAGTCTGTACATGTACAGACAAACAAATTATACAATTTCAGGAGAAAGTGGATGATTTATTCACGGAAAAACAGTTTTACAAACTGAGCAAGTCAATAAGGTGTTGGTCCGCCTCTGGTCCCAATAACAACACTAACTCGGCTTGGAACTACCTGACCGACTTGTTGGATGTCTTGCTGAAGGATATCGTGCCAAATACCGTCCAATGGGCGGGTTATCTCGTCAAATCTAGAGATGGCTGGAGGGCCCTGCAAATAATGCTCCAGATGGTCTCAATTAGATACAGGCTATGTTACCTTACTGCCCAAGGTAGCGCCGGCCGTGGTGGCCAAGCGGTTAATGGCGCTACAGTCTGGAACCGCGCGACCGCTACGGTCGCAGGTTCGAATCCTGCCCCGGGCATGGATGTGTGTGATGTCCTTAGGTTAGTTAGGTTTAAGTAGTTCTAAGTTCTAGGGGACTGATGACCTCAGAAGTTAAGTCCCGTAGTGCTCAGAGCCATTTGAACTATTTTTTTGCCCAAGGTAGGATTTGGCAAGCACGAAGACAAGAGGAAAGAAAAAAAAACTCTCGCCATGTGCGGGCGGGCTTATCTTGCTGAAACAGCAACAAAGCGCCGCGGGTGACAACCACAGAGGTCGTGCTACCAAAAAGAAATGGCTGGTGATGGTCAGGTAGGTTGTTGGCCAGGGCGTCTCCAGACGTCGACCTGGAATCTCACTGACTGGAGTACAATTTCTTTAAAGTCAGTACCGCCATTTGACTGTGTTTTTTTATTTGCCGTGTTACATTTACACGATCATGCCGGCCGGAGTGGCCGTTCGGTTCTAGGCGCTACAGTCTGGAGCCGAGCGACCGCTGCTCCATGCCTCAGGCATGGATGTGTGTGATGTCCTTCGGTTAGTTAAGTTTGATTAGTTTTAAGTTCTAGGCCACTGATGACCTCATAAGTTAAGTCGCATAGTGCTCAGAGCCATTTGAACCATTTGAACACGATCATGATTTCGGCTTAAAATGCCATTATCAAGTGTTTTAATGTTATACAGTGCCTAAGATGGCATACTGTCGTATAGCAGTAGGATTTTACCAGAAATATTGACCCTTAGACAATGTGTCTAATAGTGTATTTTAAATACGACAGTATGCCATCTTAGGCACTGTGTAACATTAAAACACTTGATAATGGGATTTTAAGCCGAAAACATGATCGTGTAAATGTAACACTGCAAATAAAAAGAAGCACAGTCTAATGGCCGTACTGACTTTAAAGAAATATATTATGACTGTGGCCCCACATTATGAAAAAAATTATTGGAGTACAATTGTCTTCAGTGGTAAGTCCTGCTTCGAACTGAGCCTGGATGACCAGCGAACAAGTGTCTCGACGGTGGAATAGAAGACTGACTGTCGCCCGGAATATGGACGGACAGCCAGGAGTGGATTGGGTGGGGTGCCATTACTTTTCATAGCAGTGTGCCTTTGGTTGTCATCTGGGACACCCTTTTAGCACAGCGCTACGTCGACGATATTCCACGTGCCATTTTGTTGCCCTTCATGGCCAGCCATCCTGGGCTTAACATTTCAGCGATATAAAGCCCACTTGCACACAACGAGAGTTTCTACGGCTTGTATCCGTGCTTGCCAAATCCTACCTAGGTCACCAAGGTCTGCGCATCTCTTCCCAATTGACAAATTTCGAGCACTGTGGGCAGGTTACACCAACCAGCTCCGGATTTTGGCGATCTAACGCACTAGTTGGGCAGAATTTGGCACGGTATACCTGAGGAGGGCATCCAACAGCTATATCAGTACCAAGATGAATTAACTCCTGGCATAAGAGTCAGAGGTGGGCTGACACGTTATCGACCTGCTCCACAGCTAGTGGTCTTGCGATAGAGTTCTCGCTTCCCGCGCACGGGGTCCCGGGTTCGCTTCCCGGCGGGGTCACGGATTTTTCCTGCCTCGAGACGACTGGCTGTTGTTGTGTCGCCTGCATCATCATCATTCATCCCCATTACGGTCGGAGGACGGAAATGGAAAACCAACTCCACTAGGACCCTGCCTAGTACGGCGGTGCGGGTCTCCCGCATCGTCCCCTACGCTCCTCGGAGTATGGGACATAATCATCATTTGTTTGGTTTTACATGTACATCATATCTACCGATCCGATTTCCCCCCGTTCCGATGATTTCTTCATGGTGCCTTTCTTCTTTTTTTTTGGTCTCAAGAGTATACTTACAATCCGCAATCCAGGACAGGCCGCAGCAGCATCTATATTTTGCTCACAACGTCCTAAAGGAATTCTCAGGGGCGGATGGGGGGGGGGGGGGAGGAGGCGGAGGGGGGGGGGGGGGGAAGCAAACGCTGATCGCCGACTCCTATCTTCGCTACGGAGGAGGGAGACACGGTGCGGTGGAAACTAACCATGATTTAGTCAAGCATTGCTGTCGCTACATGTATGCCTATTGGTTTGGCACGGCCCGGCACGACGATCACTTCAGATTGGCTACGGTATACACTGGTACTGTGTTGTTTGGTCACCGAAGCCGGCAGCAGCCGGATACAAAACGCTCGTGGCTCGAAGTCGATCGATTTCTACCTGTTTCAGACTATGCAGAAATAGCGAACCCTTATTCAGAAAGTTATGAGTTAATAGGCATGTTAACATGCACCGACGCTAAAGCCATAATTGCCAACACTGGTCTGCTTACCACACTGAGACAGCTGACACACACACACACACACACACACACACACACACACACACACACAGCCTGCCGCTGTCACCGAGCGGTTCTAGGCGCTTCAATCGGAACCGCGCTGTTTCTGCGGTCGCAGGTTCGAACCCTGCCTTGGGACTGGATGTGTGTGATGTCCTTAGGTTAGTTAGGTTTAAGCAGTTCTAAGTTCTAGGCGACTGATGACGTCAGATGTTAAGTCCCATAGTGCTCAGAGCCATTTGAACCATTTTTGAACACGCACACGCAAACAAAAGAAAAAAAATGGTTAAAATGGCTCTGAGCACTATGGGACTTAACTTCCGAGGTCATCAGTTCCCTAGAACTTAGAACTACTTAAACCTAACTAACCTAAGTAAATCACACACATCCATGCCCGAGGCAGAATTCGAACCTGCGACCGTAGTTGTCGCGCGGTTCCAGACTGAAGCGCCTAGAACCGCTCGGCCACTTCGGCCGGCACAATAGAAAAGAAAAAACTTATATACAGGGCTATTACAAATGATTGAAGCGATTTCATAAATTCACTGTAGCTCCATTCATTGACATGGTCACGACACACTACAGATACGTAGAAAAACTCAAAGTTTTGTTCGGCTGAAGCCACACTTCAGGTTTCTACCGCCAGAGCGCTCGAGAGCGCAGTGAGACAAAATGGCGACAGGAGCCGAGAAAGCGTGTGTCGTGCTTGAAATGCACTCACATCAGTCAGTCATAGCAGTGCAACGACACTTCAGGACGAAGTTCAACAAAGATCCACCAACTGCTAACTCCATTCGGCGATGGTATGCGCAGTTTAAAGCTTCTGGATGCCTGTGTAAGGGGAAATCAACGGGTCGGCCTGCAGTGAGCGAAGAAACGGTTGAACGCGTGCGGGCAAGTTTCACGCGTAGCCCGCGGAAGTCGACGAATAAAGCAAGCAGGGAGCTATTTTCATCTTTGAACAGGATGGTGCTCCACCGCACTTCCATCATGATGTTCGGCATTTCTTAAACAGGAGATTGGAAAACCGATGGATCGGTCGTGGTGGAGATTATGATCAGCAATTCATGTCATGGCCTCCACGCTCTCCCGACTTAACCCCATGTGATTTCTTTCTGTGGGGTTATGTGAAAGATTCAGTGTTTAAACCTCCTCTACCAAGAAACGTGCCAGAACTGCGAGCTCGCATCAACGATGCTTTCGAACTCGTTGATGGGGACATGCTGCGCCGAGTGTGGGAGGAACTTGATTATCGGCTTGATGTCTGCCGAATCACTAAAGAGGCACGTATCGAACATTTGTGAATGCCTAAAAAAACTTTTTGAGTTTTTGTATGTATGTGCAAAGCATTGTGAAAATATCTCAAATAATAAAGTTATTGTAGAGCTGTGAAATCGCTTCAATCATTTGTAATAACCCTGTACATGCTGTAACGGGTATAAGTGCAGATATTCCTACTTGTGACTGAGCTGGTGTACTGAACAACATTACTCCCATATTTACGTCATTTGTAAACTAATAATTGTGACAACAACGGTCTTAGGGTTTTAGGTTAAGTAGTGGCACAAGCAAGCCATCAATGTTCGTATTCCGCTGGGCAACAGCTTAGGTACTGAAGAGTGGCGCGGGGAAGCAAAACGGGCAGACTACACTGCCAGGCGTCGCTCACTTCGCAGTCCAAGTACTGCTCTGCAGAAAACATCAGGGCGTGAAGTTGCTGACTTGTTTCTAGGAACATTGTTCGACGCAGACAAAAGCAACCAACACACCGAAGTGGGAACATTTTAAGGTATCATATATAAAAAGTATCTGCGCTCCTATGCGTTACACCCTGCATAAGCATTTGTGTGTGTGGCGGAGGTGGTGGGGTGGTGTGCGTCGTGTAAACCGTCACAGCGCCTTCTGACGCCGGTGTTTGCCCGCAACATTCGGTATTGTTACACACATCTACATACATACTCCGCAATCCAGCATACGGTGCGTAGCGGAGGGTACCTCGTACGACAACTAGCATCTTCTCTCCTTGTTCCACTCCCAAACACAACGTGGGAAAAATGACTGTAAAATGCTTTTTTATTCCAGTCTCTGATCACAAATGAATTATTTAGACGATGAGCGGTTTCAGTCTGTGATGACCATTCTCAGATCTTTTTTTACACCATGTCCTAAAGTGATACGACCATAATGACAGTCAAAACATATAATACCATCTCTCTTATCTTTGTGGTCTTTCCGCTAAATATAAGTTGGCGGCAGTACGATTGTACTGCAGTCAGCCTCAAATGCTGGTTCTCTAAATTTCCTCAGTAGCGATTCACGAAAAGAACGCCTCCTTTCCTCCAGAGACTTCCACCCGAGTTCCTGAAGCATTTCTGTAACACTCGCGTGATGATCAAATCTACCAGTAACAAATCTAGCAGCCCGCCTCTGAATTGCTTCTATGTCCTCCCTCAATCCGACCTGATAGGGAACCCAAACGCTCGAGCAGTACTCAAGAGTAGGTCGTATTAGTGTTTTATAAGCGGTCTCCTTTACAGATGAACCACTACTTCCCATAATTCTACCAATGAACGGAAGACTCTGTCGATGGCCCACTGCTGTCCCCCAGAAAGCGCGTTCTGTAGCCAGTTCACAAGAAATGTGAGCAATGGATTGCACTGGAGTTAGGTGCACTGGTATTCCGCGGAAACTGAAGTAGTGTTCCACGAAAAATTGATAATAATACACGATGTCAAATTAAACATTTTTAACCTTCTCGTTTCCAAACATTTTATTTGCCTACATGTTTCGGCGCTTTACTACGCTATCTTCAGGGTCCTGACCGACGTGTGGGAAGATTCCAGCTCGGTTCTGATCAAAACATCGCTATGGCAAGCAGAAATCTACTAATACCAGTATTGCTGGTCCCTGTCCAAACGACTTTGACTGTGCTCGCATTAAGGATTGACTTCAACACTAATCACTGTTGCTGGCAAAAGCCTTTTTATGGCCGTCGTTAATCTCCAACATCCGCCAACCGTTTTGACGAATGGTTCATTTCCTGCGTCAGCTTCGATGTCTACATAACGAGGTACATCTCACAGATGAGCCAAGGTTATCTCTTTCTGTCAATGAAGACGCGGCAGTATCTTAGTGGCTGTCTTCCCGGAAATCTGGGGATTAATTCCACCGATAACGCATTCACACATGGAACTGCTCACGTCAGATGTGCGTGAACTTCATTATTATCTAAAAAGAGAATAACGTTGCGTAATCGATGTTTCTGTTTGTTAACGGGTACATGTCTGCAGTCCTGGTAGACCTTCAAATACCCCGCCACATCACCGTAGTACAAAGCTAGGGGAACCAAAGCGAAATGGTGATTCCACTGATAAAGTGTAGTAGTAACAGTATCAGTAGTAGTAGCAGCATACTTTGTTCAACATAAGAATAAACCTGATGTAAGCAAACACAAAAACGCGGATGATTGGTCAACAGCCGCAGCATACGTGTATTGGTGTTGTTACGCTCTTGGAATTACGCCCTACGTATGTATTAACACTTCTTTATACAATGTTACGGCAAATGAAACTTCAAGATTTTCTAATGTACTAACTACCATCAACGTTTTGTTAATCACGTTTAAGCTATGTAATGCTTAATTTCAAAAATCGTATGGAATCGCAGTCTCTGTACTGTTGTGCTTTGACTGTCGCGCTGTTGGTACCTAGTATGATAATGGTTGACGCTGCTGCTGCTGCTCCGTAGCGAAATATGTATGTGGAACACCGTTAGAAAGTGGCGAAAACACAACTTGTTCTGAAAGTTTTTCACAAGTTTACAGAAAAAAAACCAGCTCTGAGTACTTAGTAAAGATGACGTTTCAAATAAGCTGCACATCCCGTAATCGGTAGCGTTGTAGAATGGTAACTGGTACAGTTCAGTGGTCTACAGGTCAAGCTTCGGCAACGTCTTTCTTTTTTTCGTTCAAACTGGATTATCAACATCCCTTAAACGTAAAGCTCATCCAATATGTGATAATTAATACATATCTAATCATTTTATTTAAAAATAGACTACTACTAGTTTCTAGTTATGCAGCGCACTCAAAATTCCTTGCTAATATAGATTATCAATTATCGATATTTTATACAAAATTTTGGGGCAAAAATGAAAAATCAAATTTTATTTGGACAATGTCGACGGATGTGGTTCACCCGAGTCGTAATGATATGCCATATTCTGAGAGATATCTTTATTAGTGCGCCCGCAACTGATTCAATCTGCTTGAAATACATTCAAGCAGGCTAAATGGTATGTGGGAACAATAACGATGTGTCTGAGATTTCACTGAATTACTTCTCAGGCACGTCCGCGCATATCCACAAGGAATAATTCGGCATTTTTTTATTTTTATTTATTTATTAAGGTATAAAACCACAAGATAAAAATACACCTTTGTTTCAAACGTCCGCTATTTTATTGTTTTGTCAAATTTCAATGAACAGTTCTATTATTCCGTGCGCAATATCCTATGGATTAAGGAAATTGTTTTCTGATTCCAGATAAGATTTGCACACTGCTGGACTTACGTCACGGACACATCATTTTGCACAGAGCAATATTAACTCCTCTGAAGGGAGCTTAATGATGTATGCAGCTCATTTAAAAAAAACTTTTAAAATGTTGTCGAATAATAAATAATTAATGCAAAACGATTTACGATGGTTGTTTCATTAGTTTTCAAAAACAAACGTTAAAATCGCTTATTTTATAGACTGGCTGAACGGAATAGATACTTAATACTTGACTTATTGTATTAAACTTTTAACATATGATTATACCTCACAATGATTATGACAGCATTTTAAATTTTTAAATTCGGTGATTAATTGTGCGAAATATCGAAGATCAGATTTTTTTGCCCCTGGAAGCCGTTGGACAGGCATCCTGGAACTGCAACAGTTAACCATAAACCATGAACCACGATGCCCTTTTGGGCGACGTAAGTCATTGGAAAGCGATATACACATACGAGGTGTGGCTAGAAAAAAACCGGACTAGTACTGGTGAAACAATAAAACGAATGCAATAAGGCTGAAAGTCGCGTGGCCCGTCACGTGACTCTCGCTCCGCCTACTGCTCGAGTTTCATCTGCCTCCCGCACTCAGTCTGCCCGTGGCGTCTCTTTTAAGTAGTTGACGTTTTGTCTGTGCGTCGGAAAATGTTGAGTGTACAGAAAGAACAGCGTGTTAACATCAAATTTTGTTTCAAACTAGGAAAATCTGCAAGTGAAACGTTTGTAATGTTACAACAAGTGTACGGCGATGATTGTTTATCGCGATCACAAGTGTTGAGTGGTTTAAACGATTTAAAGATGGCCGCGAAGACACCAGTGATGACACTCGCACTGGCAGACCATTGTCTGCAAAAACTGATGCAAACATTGGAAAAATCGGTAAACTTGTTCGACAAGATCGCCGTTTAACAATCAGAGCAGTGTCTGAGTTAACAGGAGTTGACAAGGAAAGTGTTAGGCAGATTCATCATGAAAGTTTCAAAATGAACAAAGTGTGTTCAAAAATGGTTCCAAAGTGTCTCACAATTGAACAGAAGGAACGCCGAAGAATGATTTGTTCTGACATCCTGGAAAACATTGAAAGTGATCCCACCTTCTTACAAAATGTTGTTACTTGCGATGATGAATCGTGGTTTTTTACTTACGATCCCGAAACTAAACGCCAATCGATGCATTGGAAAACTCCTGGTTCTCCACGACGAAAAAAAGCACGAATGTCAAAATCGAAATTCAAGGCAATGATGATTGTTTTTTTGACATCAAAGGGATTGTGCACATTGATTGGGTACCAGAGCGACAAACAGTGAATCAGCATTACTACATTAGCGTCCTGGCTACCCTACGTGAGCGAGTACGGAGAAAACGGAACGATTTGTGGAGAAAAAAGTCATAGATCCTTCACCAAGACAATGCCCCAGCTCACAGTGCGTTGTCAGTGAAGACGTTTTTGGCAAAACACAACATTCCCATCTTAGATCATGCACCCTACTCACCTGATTTGACCCCCTGTGACTTTTTTCTTTTGCCTAAAGTCAAGTCAGCTTTGAAAGGAACTAGATTTGAGACTGTTGAAGCAGTAAAAGAAAAAGCGACGGAAGTAATGTATGGACTTACCGAAAATGATCTGCAGCATTGCTATGAACAGTGGAAAATTCGTATGGAGCGGTGTAGAGACCGAGGAGGAGACTGCATTGAAGGAGATAACATGAAATTGTAAAAAATTGTAAATAAATGTTTTTTCCAGCATCAGTCCGGTTTTTTTCTAGCCGCACCTCGTACAGATGCCGGTCGTATCGCGTACACGAGGCATAAAGGGCAGCGCATTAGAGGAGCTGTAATTTGTGCTCAGGCAGTTCATGTTAAAAGGGTTCCGACGTGATTCCGTATTTCGCACGATGGAAATTAACAGGCTTTGAACGCTGATGGTTCGATTCCCGGCTGGGTCGGAGATTTTCTCCGCTCAGGGACTGGGTCTTGTGTTGTCCTAATCATCATCATTTCGTCCCCATCGACGTGCAAGTCGGCGAAGTGGCGTCAAATCGAAAGACTTGCACCAGGCGAGCGGTCTACCCGACGGGAGGCCCTCGTCACATGACATTATTATTATTATTATTATTATTATTATTATTATTATTATTATTATTATTATTATTATTATCATCTTTCTTTTCTCAGATGTAATGTCTGGTCAAAAATGGAAAGTGACGCGGATCTTGATCAAGCGTGACTTCCTTTTAACTGTACGGTATATGTTAAATTGCATTTAGGAACTTTCGGGTAATTGAACATGTATCAATAATTACGGATTTCTGTGGTTGTATATATAATAATAATAATAATAATAATAATAATAATAATAATAATATTATTATTATCTTTCCTTTCTCAGACCTTAGGTCTGGTTCGGAATGAAAGTGACGCGGACCTTGATCAAGCTTCACTTATTATTATTATTATTATTATTATTATTATTATTATTAGCGAATGTCCCCATGGGAGAACGATAAGCAGGTGATTAACATTTCTTAATGTTCTTCTTATTTCCCCAGTATTTCTTCATTGCCTCCCCAAAGGCCTTCTTCCTTTCTTCGGTCCACTTTGGTCGGAAAGGTTTAGATTCCGTCTCTGGAGTAAACTTCCACTTGTCGATTTTTCTTCTGAATGTATCCCGGTCTGATGTGTTTGTTATGTCAATTTTTGCCTTTTTCAAATCCTTCTTAACTTCAGTTACCCAGGGTATTGTTGCCTTAAGTGATGTCATATAGTCCAATAGACGTTTAGTTAACCTGTTTCCAGGTAATCTGTCTATATGTCCATAAAACTTCATCCGCCTCTTCCTGATATCTGCCTCGATGTTTGATATTTTTTCGGTTGTCTCGGTAGTCTGCAGCCTGTATCCATCTTGTGTGTATCGTGGTCCTAGGATTTTTCTAATAATTTTTCTCTCTACTTTCTTAATTTCGTGTAAATCTAATTTTCTATTCAGGGAGAGTGTTTCACTTGCATATGTGACTGTTGGTTTGATGACTGTGTTGTAGTGTCTGATTTTAGTGCCTTTTGATAGACATTTCTTGTTATATATATTTTGAATAAGTCCGAATACTTTCTTGATTTTCTGTAATCGGTTTTTTTGTGCTATTTTCTCAAGTCCTGTTGGTTCAATAACTTCACCGAGATACTTAAAGTGCTTGACTCTAGTTATTTCACCATACTTTGTTTTTAGTTTCGAAATATCTAATTTTGAGCAGATGAATTCTGTCTTCTCAAAGGAGATTTACAGGCCAACCTTCTCAGCACATTCTTTAAGTGTCTCAATTTGTTTTACTGCTGTTTCTTCACTGTCAGTTATAATTGCCAAGTCATCTGCAAACGCTAAATAAGGGATGTTCAATTTTCCTTTACCTCTTCCTAGTTCAATTGGCTTCCAAAAGCTTTGTTTCCTTATTATTATTATTATTATTACTCCCACTGAAAATTACACATCTTTATTAATTTTTAACTCTGAATTGCGCGTAGCAAGGTCTTCTCGCATATTTGACATTCTTGGTGAGAGGTTGTACAAGCAAGATTACAACGTTACTGCCGCGAAATGCAGATAGTGGCGCCTGCGCCGTTGGATGTTACATACCGTGCCTCGCTCTCGCACGGCAGCGGATTGCTCCAATTGTCCGGGAGAGGGCAGTGACCACGCGGCACGCAAATTCTCCAGGCCTTGCCTTCCTGGAAGGCGCTGACGCACGAAATGAACACGGTGGCACATGGACATTGCATCAAACCATGCGGCCCCTGTTTCATCCGGCGCACACTTGTACTATGTCCAGAGGCTGCGAGTGGGAACACCGCGGTTCCACGGAGAACTTCGCGAAAACCTTGCTCGGAACAGGGCAAGTGTGACTTGAAACTTCCTGGCGGATTAAAACTGTGTGCCGGACCGAGATTCGGGACCTTTGCCTTTCGCGGGCAAGTACTCTACCAGCTGAGCTACCCAAGCACGACTCACGCCCCGTCCTCACAGCTTCACTTCTGCCAGTATCTCGTCTCCTACCTTCCAAACTTTACAGAAGCTCTCCTGCGAACCTTGCAGAACTAGCACTCCTGAAGGAAAGGATATTGCGGAGACATGGCTTAGCCACAGCCTGGGGGATGTTTCTAGAATGAGCGGAGTGTGCGCTGATATGAGGTACCGGCAGAAGTGAAGCTGTGAGGACGGAGCGTGAGTCGTGCTTGGGTAGCTCAGTTGGTAGAGCACTTGCCCGCGAAAGGCAAAGGTCCCGAGTTCGAGTCTCGGTCCGGCACACAGTTTTAATCTGCCAGGAAGCTTCGTATCAGCACACACTCCGCTGTAGAGTGAAAATTTCATTCTAGAACCAAGTGGGACTTCTTTGCTCTATATCTGGTGAGAAGAAGATTTCTAACCAAAATGACACATGGCCTTGAAGGGCAATAAAACGTGGCGTAGAATGTCGACGTACCACTGTGGCGTTAGATGAGGCGGATGGCAACCATAGGATCCTAACGAGAAAAGAAATGGCATCCCAGGTCATCACTCCTGGTTGTCGGGCCAGTGCGGTTGGGTGTTCACTGCTGTGTGGGTGGCTCCAGACACGTCTTTGCTGTCATCGGCGCTCATTTAGAAGCAGGACTCTTCACTAAAGGCAACTTTACTCCAGTCAACGAGATCCCATCCAGGTCAAAGCCATCTTGGCCTTACATTTCAGCGAGATAACGCCCTCCGGCACAGGGCGAAGTGTTTATAATGCTTGTATTCGTGCTTGACAAACTCCACCTTCGCCAGCAAGATCACCGCATCCCTCCGCAACAGAATGTTTGCAGCATTACGGGCAGGATTCTGTAACCATTTCGGGGCTTTGACGATCTAACGCGCCTACTTCGACATCCCTCAGCACGATATCCGTCCACTCTGTCGACCAATGCGATGCCGAATAACTCCTTGCGTAAGAGCCAGAGTTGGACCAACGCGTTATTGACTAGCTCAATTCGTGAAGCTCGTTCTTTTGAATAAATTATCGAATTTTTCTGATTGTAATCATTTGTTTGTCTGTGGACGTACGTCATATCTACCGATTTCCATCCCATTCGGTAATTCCTTCGTGCTGAGTCGCTTTTTTTCCATTTTTTTGTCTTAGAGTGGACTTACATTTCGAGATGTTAAAAGGAGCATCATCACGAGTTTCGAAAAAGACGATCGCGTGAAACCCAGCTCGCGCTATTCGTCCACGAGACTCAGAGGGCCGTAGACACGGGTTCCCAGGCAGATGCCGTGTTTGTTTGATACAGTTCCCCACAGTCGTTTAATGAACAAAGTAAGAGCATATGGACTCTCAGACCAATTTTTCGATTGGATTGAAGAGTTCCTAGATAACAGAACGCAGCATGTCATTCTCAATGGAGAGAAGGCTTCCGAAGTAACAGTGATTTCAGGTGCGCCGCATGGGAGTGTCGTAGGACCGTTGCTATTCACAATATACATAAATGACCTTGTGGATAACATCGGAAGTTCACTACGGCTTTTTCAGGATGATGCTGTAGTATATCGAGAGGTTGTAAGAATGGAAAATTGTACGGAAATGCAGGAGGATCTGCAACGAATTGACGCAATGTAGACAATGCAATGTGCTGCGAATACATAGAAAGAAAGATATCATTTGGCTACAATATAGCAGATCAGCAACTGGAAGCAGTTAATTGCATAAATTATCTGGGAGTAGGCATTAGGAATTATTTAAAATGGAATGACCATATAAAATTAATAGTCGGTAAAGCAGATGCCAGACAGATTCATTGGAAGAATCGTAAGGAAATGTTGTCCGAAAACAAAGGAAATAAGTTACAGTACACTTGTTGGCCCACTGCTTGAATACTGCTCATCGGTGTGGGATCCGTACCAGATAGGGTTGATGGGGGGGGGGAGGGGGGGAGAGGGGGGAGAGGGGGGGGGGGGGAGAGAGAGAGAGAGAGAGAGAGAGAGAGAGAGAGAGAGAGAGAGAGAGAGAGAGAGAGAGTAGATCGAACGGAGAGCAGCGCGCTTCGTTACAGGATCATTTCATTTAGTAATCGCGAAAGCGTTACGGAGATGGTAGTAAAAACTCTAGTGGGAGACTGCAAGAGAGACGCTCAGTAGCTTGGTATGGGCTTTTGCTGAAGTTTCGAGAACATACCTTCACCGAGGAGTCAAGCAGTATATTGCTCCCTCCTACGGATACCTCGTGAAGAGACCATGAGGATAAAATCGGAGAGATTAGAGCCCACACATAGGCATACCAACAATCTTTCTTTCCACGAACAATACGATACTGGAATTGAAGGGGTAATCAAGGTACCCTCCGCCACACACCGTCAGGAGGCTTGCGGAGTATGGATGTAGACGTAGATGTAGAGTATACGGTAGTATAGACCATACAACAAAATATACGTTTTCAAATACTAAAGATGTTTTTGTGGTTCACAAACATGAATCTATTTATGTTATAAGAGTACAAGATGACGAAAACACAATTGAATGAAAAAACCTTCCAAGTTTTGATTGACTGAACATAACGCTCTAAACTGGTGAACTGCGTTTTCTCTTAGATTGCTCTAGCTACTTCTCTTAACAGAAATGTTTACCCGTAAATTTCTTTTCTCTATTAAATCTTTAAGGCAGTTTTGAATTTTCTGTCAAAATCCTAAGCCAAATATTGAAAATCTTAGCCAGCGCTATCAGCTTAGATTCTGAATCTCTTGTGTGTGCTGCGACAGGCAGCAGCCTTCTCGCTCATTTCGCTTTCCAAATCACGTGAAACTGCTTCACTGCAGTCACGGACAACTGCCCTCGAACCTCAAAGCTAGTTCGCTTGTTGAACTTTGGAATCGTGTTCTAAAAATAAGGTTGTAAGCTCCCAACAGGAAAAATACTTATTCAAATTTAGTATAACCTCCCAACAGATTAATCTCGTTGAAGTTCCTAATAGAGAAATTTCTTTCCGACAATAAAATTTCAAGTTTTAATGTGACCTTCCATTAAAGACTGACTGCATATCGAGATAAATAAGTTTTGACGTCAGCAACGCTGCGTCATGGCCCTGTGAAATCACCCTGAATAAACTGAAAAATTCTTACCTCACAATAATGTCGCCGGATAACGCTATCTATATATCTGCTCCTATAAGAAATTTTTGGCACAGCCCGGTGCAATGCTGGCCACTAGATTTTCATTTGTAGGAAAACAACTGCTTTTCTTTTGCTTAATCAACATTAGTATGCACCGGAAAAATTCGTAAAATCTTTAAACTCAGATAAATGACTGGGAAAAGTTTTCTTCAGAACAAAAGTTATTATTGAAACATTTCTGCGAGGAATTACATGGGACTTAAACATTACAATTGTGGTTAAATCAGTTGTGGCAATTCACCTATGCGCGCGGCAACAAAGAACAATGATTTTTTTTTCTTTTACCTTATACCACATCGCTCAGGCACCGCCATCGTTCTGCACTACCCGGCCCAACACAAGTCAACCGTTGCATTGCCCTGTCCGAACTCCAGAATTCGTGCTCTGTGCGAGCTACAAAACACGACTTCTCTCTGCGAGCTACTAAACTCGACCTTTTTTTTTTTTTTTTTTTTTTTTTTTTTTTTGCCAACACTGCTCTGACCTGCGATTCTATTGTAGCATAGATATTCCATATCGCAGGCAGAGCGTGATCAATCCATCGAAATTACATCTGCTCAAGTGCGCTATCGAATATTAATGAACCCCTTACACGGTTGTGGTTAGTTTGGGACATAATAATAATAATAATAATAATAATAATAATAATAATAATAATGGACAGGTAGACAATTTAAGAAAATTCTTTATAGAACGAGCAGGAACTAGCAAAATACACAAAGCAATCACTCATATAAATACATCGGCTACACCATTGCAATTTCATAACCACTTCCACAATCCTTTAGATCACATAACATCAACAGATACGAAGAAAGTAAATTGGAAAAAGAAAACACATGGCAAGCACCCGCATCATCTAACACAGCCACACAATGATAAAAACGCATCCAACACATGGCTAAGAAAAGGCAATATATACAGCAAGACGGAAGGATTCATGATTGCAATACAGGATCAAACAATCAACACCAGATATTACAGCAAGCATATTATTTAAGATCCCAATACCACAACAGATAAATGGAGACTTTGCAAACAACAAACAGAAACAGTAGATCACATCACAAGTGGATGTACAATACTAGCAAATACAGAATACCCCAGAAGACATGACAATGTAGCAAAAATAATACATCAACAGCTTGCCTTACAACATAAACTTATAAAACAACACGTTCCCACATACAAGTATGCACCACAAAATGTACTGGAGAATGATGAATACAAATTATACTGGAACAGAACCATTATAACAGATAAAACAACGCCACATAACAAACCTGACATCATACTCACCAATAAAAAGAAGAAATTAACACAACTAATCGAAATATCCATACCCAATACAACAAATATATAGAAGAAAACTGGAGAAAACATTGAAAAATACATCCCACTCGCTGAGGAAGTCAAGGACATGTGGCATCAGGACAAAGTTGACATTACACCAATTATACTATCAACTACAGGAGTCATACCACACAATATCCACCAGTACATCAACGCAATACAGCTACATCCAAACGTATGTATATATAAAACTACAGAAATCTGTACTTATTGATACATATTAAATTACCCGAAAGTTCCTAAATGCAATTTATAATATACCGTACAGTTAAAAGGAAGTCACGCTTGATCAAGGTCCGCGTCACTTTCAATTTTTAACCAGACATAACGTCTGAGAAAGGAAAGAAAGATAATAATAATAATAATAATAATAATAATAACAATAATATATTTAGTGTGTGACATGTCTGTCAAATGTCCTGTGCTGACTGACAAGTTCAAGTGTTCTGTACTGCGATTGGCTGACAGGTGCAAACCGAGCAGCCGCCATGTTTATTTCAGTATTTACGAAGCTAAAATGTCACATCCGGTCGTTTTTCGTTGTTCTGATTGTACATTACTAAACTATGCAGTTTCAGTGGTACACCGGATTAAGGATCTCCCCAAAACGCGTCGTTTTTATTACTGTATGCCGAGCTACAGTGTCTGGAAATGTGACGCCAGCTTGCTTTTTCTCTCAAAGCTAAACTGCGTACTAGGAATGGTTGGATTCTAGGGCGAATCTGGTCAGGGAACACGTGTCCGGAATTCCCAATTGTGTCACGCGTGTTACTACCCTGCAGTCACGGGGTTACAAGATCATTCTTTGCCAGCGTATCTCATTACGTTGCGGATCGCCTTCCGATCGTGCATCAGGAGAAACACGAGACGGCTTCGCAAGCCACAAGTGCTATCGGCTTTCCGGTACCATCTAGTCTTTCAAGCGTTAAGCCCGGCTGCTTTTTCCAGAAACGACAACATTCAGTGCTGGCAGCCGGTGAGAATTATTCCACTATACGACAAAAACGTAATTTAGTTACGAACTACGGCGCGCACACACTTTATTCAACATTTAAAAGTCACAACAGATATTCGGATTTAGGTGATGACATGTCCGATGTGCCTGCCAGCATTGGTGACGATGTTGCGCAGACGAATAGCGAAATTCGTCATGACCCCCGTGAAGTGTCGGAACATCGATGACCTCCTTAATGGCTGTCTTCAGCTCATCAACGGCTTTGGGGTTATTGCTATACACTTTGTCTTTAATATATCCCACAAAAAGGAGTCACATTTGTTCAGATCCGGAGAATATGGCAGCCAATCGAGGCCCATGTGGTCCCCAAAGTGCTCAAATGGTTCAAATGGCCCTAAGCACGATGGGAGGTCATCAGTCCCCTAGACTTAGAACTACTTAAATCTAGCCTAAGGACGTCACACACATCCATGCCCCAGGCAGGAATCGAACCTGTAACCGTAGCAACAGCGCGGTTCTGGACTTAAGCGCCTAGAACCGCTCGGCCACACGGCCGGCCGAAAGTGCTCCTCCAGTACATCGAACACTCTCCTGCTTCGGTGGGGTCGAGCTCCGTTTTACATGAACCACATCTTGTCGAAGTCAGGGTCACTTTGGATAATGGGGATGAAATAATCTTCCAAAACCTTCATAGAGTCACTGTGCCATCAAGGAATATCGCACCGATTATTCCACGATTGGACACTGCACACCACACAGTCACCCGTTGAGGGTGAAGAGACTTCTCGATCGAGAAACGCGGATTCTCAGTCCATCAAATGCACCAATTTTGCTTATTGACGAACCCATCCAAATAAAAGTGGACTTGGTCGCTAAAACAAACAGTGCATGTGTATACTAATTCTCATCATGCCACGCGGCCAACCGTGCAGTTTGAACATCCTACAGCAGAAGTTATGACGATTTCGTTTTATATATGTCAATAACTGTCACCCAGTACGTTCTCGTCTCGCGGCTATACTGCCCGGAGTGTAGTTTTCAAGCTGTCAGTTCTTTGCCTGGTC
Organism: Schistocerca serialis cubense; assembly: GCF_023864345.2. NCBI lineage: Eukaryota > Metazoa > Arthropoda > Insecta > Orthoptera > Acrididae > Schistocerca > Schistocerca serialis. Next base: position 95,625,352 of record NC_064647.1, read on the forward strand.
ATCCTTATTGTCATAGCATCCAGACGAGCAGACCACACACACACACACACACACACACACACACACACACACACACACACACACACACACACACACAGTCTAAGATTCGTTCTCATTACGACAATACTGTCCTCGGCTCCAGTCATCTGAAAATAATTATGTTTTCTTCATATTATTATTGCTTAGTTACATTAGCTCGTCTGAGATTAAGTTTAAACCCTGTGTGTTATATTCATATACGGATTAACTCTGGGAATTATGGAATAGTCGGGCAATATGGAATACCGCGATATCTCATGCGTCGACCGATACTGCCGAGCAGAAGACGCATGGAGAACTTCAAGATGTTCTGATTTGATCCATTGTAAATGGTTTTTGAAAGCCTGGGACTGTGAAAACAATAAGTTTGTTTATAGATAAGACTTACACTACCAGTCACGATTTTTCTTTATTTCACTTTTCGCACGACGCGTTTGGGGAAATGATTCCCATTTTCAAGTGCATTTCTTGCGTGACAACATTGAGATGTGCGTGGATCGCGCTCATATTGGTCATAAAGCTTGGGCTTTCTGCCTACTGAAACGTTGTTATAGTTATGTTGTTTTAAGTTTATCGAACTTCAGCCGCTTTTAAAAAAACTTAATCTGTCTGACTAGTCAAGTCTTACATCGCTTGGCCTTAAATACTATAAGATTAAAGCATAGAGCCTTCTGTATATATATAAAATTCATGAGCCTTCAGCTGTTTTAGAATTAAAGACGTTTTCTGTCGATAGTCAAGCTTAGAAGTTGCGCTGTAATGTTTGGACAACTAAATAAAGTGTTATGTTTGGAGTGTAACTGACAGCCGCTCATTCTGGCCCCCTTCCACAATTCCTACTGCATGGCCCGTCCTGCGAGTTTAGCATTGCGTCTCAAACATCAACAGAAATGTCTTAACACACACAAGAAACGAACTTGAAAATGGGAATCATTTCCCGAAACGAGTCGTGCGAAAAGCAAAATAAAGAAAAATCGTGACTGGTAGCAGAAGTTTTATTTATAAGCAAACCTATTCAAGATGTTCTCATCATGCTCTGTAGCAATTTCAGCTCGCTAACCACCTCCGTCAGCACTACCAGAACTCGGCAACACTTTGCAGAAAGAATGGCATTACATTCCTTTGAAAACCACACAGGATCCGTGTTTATCCATTCTGAGACAACTGGAAGGCGCTGTGAACACCAACGATTTTCCTACACTGTATTAGGAATGGCGGTGTGTTGCCTTTTTTGGACTTCTGTATTTTTGATCACCCTAGAATATTGTCAGTTCCACATGGATCACTCCCACAGGGGCTGCCAAGACAATATTAGATGGAATACGACAAGTACAGCATGCACAGAAGCAGTTAACACTTTGCCGTCCGCCGGCAGCGATAGTTCTGATTACCTGGCTTGTCGCCGGCCGCTTGTCACCTTTCCGTTGATGAAAAGCTTCAAACACGTTGACTTTTGCGCGCTTTAATTTTCCTGAAATCCTCTATTTTGCCGTATCGTTCCACAAACTCGAATTTTCTTTTCAAGTATCTTCTCTGCAAGTTCTACGCTGTTCACTGTTTTTGCTAAAGGCTGTCCAGCACCGGAATATATCTTGAGTGAGGAAATGTATCCCGTTCTCGAGTCTCACAGTATCCGAATGAGTACGCCGTATTTCGTAAATTTTGGACGGATTGTAAACTTTAAAATTTAACCGTCCATGCCACGGTACCATACCTTCAATTTGAGATGTTTTGACTTAGATTAAACGTTTCTTTAAACTTTTTGGAAAAATAATCAATTACGAACTGCACGTTAACAAGCCGGTCGGCATTATCCGGTTTATTGTTGCTGTCGGAAAAATGTAAAAATGATATTTATCTGAATTGGTTGCGAGACATCGTTTTGCGAAATATCGGTGCGTCTATCAACGGATTCGTTTACCAAAATCATCGCTCCATGCTTTTTTTTTACAATTCCCACAAGGATAGAAAGACCAAACAATTTTCTAAGTTCGGGTCCCGTAACGTCGACAAATTTGTATTTTTTTTTAAATCCGGTTTCCTTCTATTGCAATTTTGACTGTAGTACTTGTTGGTTTCGTTTCTAATATATTCAGTTAGATCGTTCCCACTATATAATTCTACGATACCCTCGACGCTCTGTGTATCTTTGGGAAATACGTTTGGACCCGGAGATCCTTCAAATTTATTACTGGTTCTCGGTAAATCAAAGTCTGACCACTGTGCACTGTCTTCTTCGTCTGATTAAGCCGAATCAGTTGGCCACCGTAGCGTTCGCCGAATTCTTCTTGTTCGTATTTCACTATCTTGATACGGTTCTGCTTCAGTTTCATTTTTTTGATCTCCAATGTCTTCTTCCCAGTCGGCCAAGACGTCCGCCACATTCATCGTAAATAATCCTATTGTCTCTTTCGTCTGCCATGATGAAAGGGCAAAGGGAACCTCCTCATCGCAACCCCCTCAGATTTAGTTATAAGTTGGTACAGTGGATAGCCCTTGAAAAACTGAACACAGCTCAATCGAGAAAACACGAAGAAGTTGTGTGGAACTACGAAAAAAATTAGCAAAATGTGCCAACTGAGTAGTCCATGCGGAAGACAGGCAACATCAAGGATACTGTGGGCTCAGGAGCGCCGTGGTCGCGTGGTTAGCGTGAGCAGTTGCGGAACGAGAGGTCCTTGGTTCAAATCTTCCGTCGAGTGAATAATTTAATTTTTTATTTTCAGGCAATCATCACCACACGTACCGTTTATCAACAAATGGAGGAAATAATCATACAAATGTTCGACAATCGTTCGAACCCTTAAGGAACTTTCCGATTCCTTACAGTTCGGAAAATATTCATTGACCTTGTTATTGAAGTCGCGAGCTGTATTTGCTGGATTCATGTTGCCCACGGAATACATTTCACGTATTTAATGCACTCTCGTCCAAAGTAGCGAACAGTCAACTGCCAGCCAGGGAGCCTCGTTAGTAGGAATACTCTCTCTTCCGTGCGCTGTGGTCGACTGACATCGTGTGTTTCGATGTTTGTTTAGGTGTAGCGTCCCCATACTACGGCGCAGTTACCTCACATCGGACGGAGAGATAATAATTGTCTGAAAATAAAAAATTAAACTTTTCTCTGGAGGCAAGACTTGAACCAAGGACCTCTTGTTCCGCAGCTGCTCACGCTAACCACACGACCAAGGCGCTCCTGAGTTCACATTATCCTTGATGTTGCCTATCTTGCGCATGGACTACTCAGTTTGTATATTTCGGTTATTTTTTTCATAGTTCCACACAACTTCTTCCTGTTTTCTCGATTGACCTGCGTTCAGTTTTTCAAGGCCTATCCACTGTGCCAACTTATAACTAAATCTTAGGGGGATGCGACGGGGAGGTTCCCTTGTAAGTTCACGACACCACTGTGGTGTAGCTGGCCACAGAGCGATACTATGCACACGACGCCACTGTGGTGTCGGCGGACGGCACAGTGTTAATAGGACACTCTTCCCACACTCCAGACGAGGATGGTATGGGACGAAACCTCCATTCGCAGTGCGTCTTACAAAGCATAATTTATGTATCTTGCAGAGCAGGTACGGCCAGAAATTGGGCTTGCAAGCTGTGCCTTGAGACAAGTGCCAGGACACTCACTTGGCGGGCTAGCTGCACGTCATGCTGTCAGAGTAAGGGGGTGAGGGGGGACTGTGAACAGCTGCATTTAATGACAATGCAGTCGCACCGCATACGACATCTCTCAACAACACTGATCACATACCAAACAAATTTTCGGTATTTTTTAATTATTTTTGGTGCGCTCAAGAGACACGGGGACACACAGGCACACTCTCACAGCTTTTAGCACCAAAGTTGCCACATAACCGTGACTTATTTAGTTTCACTATCGGAAAAAAGTTCTTTCGCGCTCATTCATTGGTCGAAATACTGTATCACTTTTGTAAACTCATTATGGGTACGTGAAAACTCTACCTGCAGAAAACAATCTAGACGTGCTGGACACATTAAACGTAAAAGTATTTGATAATTAATCGAAACCCTCAGGTGCCAACAGGTGTTGTTGATATACCTGAATGGGGACAGCTGAAAATGTGCGCCCCGGCCGAGACTCGAACCCGGGATCTCCTGCTTAGGAATGTAGATTGTGGACAGTTGGGAATGTGGGTCCCACGAGAAGCAAGGGATAAGTCCCTGCAGTTGCGCTATCCTCTGTGCCCTCGGTGGCTCAGATGGATAGAGCGTCTGCCATGTAAGCAGGAGATTTCGGGTTCGAGTCCCGGTCAAGGCACACATTTTCAGCTGTCCCCATTGAGTTATATCAAAAGCACCTGTTGGCAGCTGAGGTTTTCGATTAATTGTCATTTCTTTCTAGTGAAGCTCCATGGTCATCATTGGTATCTGTTCTTTCGGAACAGTTACTATCTTCAAACAGTAAAAGGATTTGTTTTTAAAAGGGGAATAACACTGTAGATCAATGAGTTTTACCTGCACATGAACAGGGACGCTTACAACGGCAAACGGTCTCAAAAACAGGTCCCAAAAACCTTTAGAAAACTGTGCTTTGAGTTGTTTTAAGGCTACAATGGATTCTTCAAACATCGCGTTTTCTTTAGCACCAGTGAGGTGTTTTGTGCCAGAATTTGGCGCTCTACATTGCGAGTTTCTTTTAATTGCACCCCCATAAAACAAGAAATTAGTTATTTCTCAATTAGCGTCTTACTGTGTAAAATGCGTGGTCTACAATCCATTCCGTATGTTCTAATTTTCATTCCTGCACTCCTTCTTCCTTCATAAATTCAACAATAGCAAGTTTTCAATCGAAAAATGCTTGCAGACGTGCCCCTTGACTTAACCAACGTACTCTGCAGAAATCTATGAAGTCTCCACATTCTTCGTTCAGAAAATGTTGCAACTGACAGTGGAATTATGCAAGCGAACCAGAATTTTTACTGTTGTATCACAAACGATGAATTCCGTCTAGCGGTTACTATAATTTTTTGGTCTTCGATTGTCAACTAACTCTTCGTTATTACTGCATGGTATTGTAATGTCTTTTCATAGCGAATTTGCAGAACCCGTCGATTAGACGACTATATGAAAGATATTCAGAATTCTCAGCGCTCTCTTCCGTCATTTCCATTCATTTTTAAAGACTTATGACGATACACCGCTAGAGTGACTTTTTTGTGTGCAGACGGCCACTGGATCCGTGAACGGCCGAAACACGAACAAATCGTTACGTGTAGACAGCGCTAACACCACTATTCTGCCGAACTGAAAAGAGTTGTGCCGAACGAAAAACGTCACGCGGTAATACTAAATGAAATATCGCTCTGTACTCTGTGCTTCAGAGGAGGACACAGCGAAACCCCGACAGGTGTAACCTCGGCCCGATCACCTGGCATGCGTCAAGCGGCCGACCTTCCCTTGAGGCATGAAACTTGGAGTCAACAAAGAAAGACAAGCTGGATCAAAATACCATCTGTAGCAGAACAGCAGACAATTGGATAACCATCAGCATGTGATACTAGGAGGTGTTGACAGATGTGAAAATTAATAAGTCACTGCTGCAAAATACTAACGCGGATTCTTTACAGACGAATGGAAAAGCTGGTAGAAGCCGACCTCGGGGAAGATCAGTTTGGATTCCGTAGAAATGTTGGAACACGGGAGGCAACACTGACCCAACGACTTATCTTAGAAAATAAATTAAGGAAAGGCAAATCTACATTTCTAGCATCTGTAGACTTAGGGAAAGCTTTTGACAATGTTGACTGGAATACTCTCTTTCAAATTCTGAAGGTGGCAGGGGTAAAATACAGGGAGCGAAAGGCTATTTACAACTTGTACAGAAACCAGATGGCAGTTATAAGAGTCGAGGGACATGAAAGGGAAGCAGTGGTTGGGAAGGGAGTGAGACAGGGTTGTAGCCTGTCCCCGATGCTATTCAATCTGTATATTGAGCAAGCAGTAAAGGAAACAAAAGAAAAATTCGGAGTAGGTATTAAAATCCATGGAGAAGAAATAAAAATGTTGAGGTTCGCCGATGACATTGTAATTCTATCAGAGACAGCAAAGGACTTGGAAGAGCAATTGAACGGAATGGACAGTGTCTTGAAAGGAGGATATAAGATGAACATCAACAAAAGCAAAACCAGGATAATGGAATGTAGTCGAATTAAGTCGGGTGATGCTGAGGGAATTAGATTAGGAAATGAGACACTTAAAGTAGTAAAGGAATTTTGCTATTTGGGGAGGAGAATAGCTGACGATGGACGAAATAGAGAGGATATAAAATGTAGACTGGCAATGGCATGGAAAACGTTTTTGAAGAAGAGAAATTTGTTAGCATCGAGTACAGAATTAAGTGTCAGGAAGCCGTTGCTGAAAGTATTTGTATGGAGTGTAGCCATGTATGGAAGTGAAACGTGGACAATAAATAGTTTGGACAAGAAGAGAATAGAAGCTTTCGAAATGTGGTGCTACAGAAGAATGTTGAAGATTAGGTGGGTAGTTCACGTAACTAATGAGGAGGTATTGAATAGGATTGGGGAGAAGTTTCTGGCACAACTTGACTAGAAGAAGGGATCGGTTGGTAGGACATGTCCTGAGGCATCAAGGGATCACAAATTTAGTATTGGAGGGCAGCGTGGAGGGTAAAAATCGTAGAGGGAGATCAAGACATGAATAGACAAAGCAGATTCAGAAGGATGTAGGTTGCAGTAGGTACTGGGAGATGAAGCTTGCACAGGATAGAGTAGCATGGAAGGCTGCATCAAACCAGTCTCAGGACTGAAGACAACAACATGTGATACTAACAAGGAACCTCTTGAGTGCGAGGTCGCAAAAGGCACTCGACGCCCCACATATTGTCTATCAATGCAACCATAATATTGGGTGCTAACCACAACCGGGGGTCGGGACTGGAGGTTCCCAATTGTGAGTACAGCATATGGCTACGGAGCGGTGTTGAACTGCTTAGGCCACCAGTAACTGACAATAGTGCTACAGCACTAGAATAATAGTGTTGGGACAAAGCAGAGAAATGGCAACCATAAAAAAGCAAATGTTGCATTATATCTACAACAACAGCTGCCGAAGTTGACATTTCGTCGTAGAGGAACCCAAGGAATTTCGTAGATTGAGAAACAAGTGGCAAATGAAATACTAGCGTTTCTGCGGGATGAGTCAGTGGAATGTGTGGTGTCGTATCAACACCGACTCAAAGGAAGGCCTCGGCGCTTGTCGGTGACGTCACGTCAGCTAGGCACGGCGAACGCCAGGTCTCTTGCAGGCAGAAACGCCTCGGCGTGCCTATCACTATAAATCTCTTATTTTTGGACATAATGTTTGGTATTGTTTTGGATTCTGCAGTTTTATTTAGATGAAAGATTTTCTTACTATCGTAAAGCTACAAATGAAGATCATACTTCTGTATTACTGAATCCTGTCGAAACAAACGTAGATCAATATGAGAAGATGCTTTGGCCCATTGCAAGCTTCGGAAATTTTACATTCAAGTAACTATATTTACTTGATCCATTTTGTTATCGAAACTTACCCCAACCCCCTTACAATGAGCCCGTTTCTTTTATTTATTTATTTTCGTTTCACATCGTCACTGGAAATGTGAACTAATTTACATGTGTAAATGTCCAACCGTTGCCAGTCATTACATTACAGTCGTTTTCAACGAAAGGAATTCTAAACAGGAAATAAAATAGCTTCATACATCGAAAATACTGCTGAGCTTAAACTTTTTAAAACATGCAAATTAGAAAAGATAAATATTCCCCTCTTGCAACTGAAAGGATAAACTTTATAAGATAAAAAATTTTATTTGATAAAACAAGTATCTCTCTTTTGCCTCTTCTTATGTCCCCCACCCCCTCCCACAACGTGTACAATCGCAAGATATTTCATTAACATTCAGTGCTCCTCACCACATAGTCAACCAAGATACCTAAAGAAGAGCACCAACATGTTCACAGTTTCTTGTAAAAGCAACCCAGTACAAACGTAACTTCCTCACATTTACAAATAAGGTAAAGAAGCACGAATTCTGTTGCTGCTGGACCGTGAAGTTGTTTTTGTATGTCAATCCTTAAAACAGGTGAAAATTTAAGTTCAGGAGTACACTATCTGTTACGAAGTGTAATGAATAGCACAATTAATTGATTGCAGTAATCTCAGAACAATGGGTGTTGGTCAACTACCGCCAATAGTTCCACATTTTCCTGTGTCAGAGAGGGAGACACCACCATTATGAGTATGCCTGCGACAGACCTGGCTGACGTGACGTCACGAACAAGCGCCGCGGCCTTCCTTTGAGTCGGTGTTGGTCGTATACGTTCGAGTGTTCGTACAATGTACATGAGGTGTACAATGATGACAATACGTGCTTAACAAGTGAAGATGATATTGGAACAAGGGTCGAGCCATGTAGTTTATCATCCTTGTCAGACAGGGAGCCACAAATCCCGTGTGAAACGTTGTAAAGAACCATTGTTGTCCAAGGAGCGGGTACTAAACATAATTACGTACACGGAAGATCATCCGCAGCATAGTAAAAAAAAATTATGAACAGGTTTCGGATAACTCCGCAGAAATATGACCCTGTAGTGCATAAGAAAAACTATGGGCATTCAAGAGAGGGCAAGGCGCACTTGTTACAGAAACTCCTGTTTGCGCGTTTCAAGGACGCTCGACCACAGTTTACACGACATGCATGATAGTGACGTAATAGGTTATGCACATCAAACTGCATGCGACACAGAGTACAGTGATTTCCAGGGAAGTAGTGGATGGTTGCATAACTTCAAACAGTGCTACAGAATTCGAAGACGCGAGATAAAAAAATTTCAAACAGATCATCAACTTGACGATACACAGCAAACTGCGCAAAATCTGTAGAAAAGAAACTTATCTCATCGTTCAGTAAGAGATTTGTTTTCAACTCCGATCAAAGGGGATTTGATGAGGAAACGTACACGAAAGGAAACCTGGAAATAAGAGAAACCATGACAGAAGTATCAAGATCAACTAACATCAATGCATTCGTATACATTTATCTCGATGATAAACTCTGGAAAGTTACTTATGCACTGCGAGAAGTTGGAGGTGCTCTGCCCTCTTGCGATTTTTCTCGTGTGCGTGATCTTGCAAGGGTCTTGGAGAGTATATACGTCACAGCAAGCAAGAGTGGGAAGACCGCCAAAAAAAGAGTTACTGCTTTTGGCCAATAGCTGGTAAAAATAAATAACTTTTGCTTGATTGCTGTTCTGCATATAAAAATCGTTCTCCTTTCAAGCAAACTATCCCTCCAGCAAAGTGTATGATACTGCAGTTCGTACTACCTGGAACCACTGGACAAATTCAACCTCTAGATGCTTGTTTTTCCCGTGCCTATAAAACATATTATCGCACTACCTGCAGCAAGCTTTTAAGGATAGCCAGTTTCACGACACGATCCACGATAGGTTCGCATTAGGTTACATGCCATCACATCCCATCGAGTTTTCATCACCCCTTTACACCAATACGATTCTACATGCAGTCTTTAAGATTGGATACCTAGCTGAGAGATGAAATAGTGAGGGCAGCAGAGGATCAAGTAGGTAAGAAGACGAGGACTAGTAGAAATCCTTGAGTAACAGAAGAAATATTGAATTTAACTGATGAGAGGAGAAAATATAAAAATGCAGTGGATGAAGCAAGCGAAAAGGAATACAAACGTTTCAAAAATGAGCTCGACAGGAAGTGCAAAATAGCTAAGAAGGGATGGCTAGAGCACAAATGTACAGATGTAGAGGAGTATATCACTAGGGGTAAGATAGATACGGCCTACGGGAAAATTAGAGAGACTTTTGGAGAAAAGAGAACCACGTGTATGAATATCAAGAGTTCAGATGGAAACCCAGTTATAAACAAAGAAGGGAAAACAGAAAGATGAAAGGAGTATATAGAGGGTCAAATACAAGGGCGATGTACTTGAGGACAATATTATGGAAATGGAAGAGGATGCACACGAGATGAAATGGGAGATATGATACTGCGTAGAGAGAGTGACAGAGCACTGAAAGACCTAAATCGAAATAAGGCCCCAGGAGTAGACAACAAAAAAATGGCTCTGAGCACTAGGGGACTTAACATCTGAGGTCATCAGTCCCCTGGAACTTAGAACTACTTTAACTTAACTAAGGACATCACACATATCCATGCCCGAGGCAGGATTCGAACCTGCGACCGTAGGAGTCGCGCGGTTCCGGACTGAAGCGCCTAGAACCGCTCGGCCACCGCGGCCGGTGGAATAGACAACATTCCATTAGAAATACTGATAGTGTTGGGAGAGCGTGCCCTGACAAAACTGTACCATCTGATGAGCAAGGTGTATGAGACAGGAGAAATACCCTCACTCTTCAAGAAGAATATAATAACTCCAATCCAAAGGAAGTAGGTGTTGACAGGTGTGAAAATTACCGAACTATCAGTTTAATAATCCACGGCTGCAAAATATTAACACGAACTCTTTACAGACGAATGGAAAAACTGGTAGAAACTGACCTCGTTTTAGATTCCGCAGAAATGTTGGAACAGGCGAGGCAATACTGACCGTATGACCTATCTTAAATGACAGATTAAGGAAAGGCAAACATATGTATCTAGCATTTGTAGACTTCGAGGAAGCTTCTGACAATGTTGACTGGAATACTCTCTTTCAGGTTCTGAAGGTGGCAGGGGTAAAATACAGGGAGCGAAAGGCTATTTACAATTTGAACAGAAACCAGATGGCAGTTACAATAGTGGCGGGGTAAGAAAGGAAGGGTTGAGAAGGGAGCAAGACAGGATTGTAGTCTATCCTCGATGTTATTCAATCTGTGTATCGAGCAAACAGTAAAGAAAACAAAAGAAAAATTCGGAGTAGGAATTAAAATCCATGAAGAAGACATAAAAACTTTGAGGTTTGCCGATGACATTGTAATTCTGTCGGAGACAGCAAAGGACCTGGAAGAGCAATTGAACGGAATGAACAGTGTCTTGAAAGGAGGGTATAATATGAACATCAACAAAAGCAAACGAGGATAATAGGATATAGTCAAATTAAATCAGGCGATGCTGAGGGAATTAGATTAGCAAATGAGACACTTAAAGTAGTAAAGGAATTTTGCTATTTGGAAAACAAAATAACTGATGATCGAAGCAGAGAGGATATAAAATGTAAACTAGCATTTGCAAGAAAAGCGTTTCTGAAGAAGAGAAATCTTTTAACATCGAGTATAGATTTGTGTGTCAAGAATTCTCTTCTGAAAGTATTTGTATGGAATGTAGCCACGGCCGGACGCTGAGACCGAGCGGTTCTAGGCGCTTCAGTCTGGAACCGCGCGACCGCTACGGTCGCAGGTTCGAATCCTGCCTCGGGCATGGATGTGTGTGATGTCCTTAGGTTAGTTAGGATTATGTAGTTCTAAGTTCTAGGAGATTGATGACCTCAGATGTTAAGTCCCATAGTGCTCAGAGCCATTTTGAACCAATGTAGCCAGTATGTAGTATGGAAGTGAAATATGGACGATAAATAGTTTAGACAAGAAGACAATGGAAGCTTTCGAAATGTGGTGCTACAGAAAAAAAAAATGGTGAAAATGAATCTGAGCACTATGGGACTTAACATCGGAGGTCATCAGTCCCTTAGAACCTAACTAACCTAAGGACATGACACACATCCATGCCAATGGCAGGATTCGAACCTGCGGCCGTAGCGGTCGCGCGGTTCCAGACTGAAGCGCCTAGAACCGCTCGGCCACCACGGCCGGTGGTGTTACAGAAGAATGCTGAAGATTAGAGGGGTAGATCACGTAACTAATGAGGAGGTACTGAACAGAACTGGGGAGAAGAGGAATTTGTGGCACAATTTGACTAGAAGAAGGGATCGGTTGATAGAACATCATCCCTGAGGCATCAAGGGATCACCAATTTAGTATTAGAGGACAGCGTGGAGAGTAAAAATCGTAGAGGGAGACCAAGAGATGAATATGCCAAGCAGATTCAGAAGGATGTAGGTTGCAGTAGTTACTCGGAGATGAAGCTTGCAAAGGATAGAGTAGCATAGAGTGCAGCATCAAACCAGTCTATGGACAACAAACCTAGCTGAACGTACTGCACGGCTTGTAACTCCTAATGAGTTCGCCTTCGATGTTGTCGGTAGGAACGTTTGTGATCACTTTAACACGGCATTTTTAATTCGGTATTCATAGTTTGTTCTGAAGATTTCTTGAATGTCGACAATGTTTACTTCCTGTAATGGAATACATACATCCCATAGAATGTTGATCTCTGCACATCCAGGACACACATATTTTGTCACCCTCCTGATGCAAGTGGTGAGTCATTAGCAGCTAATATTTTTTTCCTGTTATAACTGTTACCGCAACTTCGAAATGAAAATTGAACCTGCGATCTCGCAGTGGAAGTGTCCCTCGTACGAAACGAAATAAGTGAACCCATTGATGATCGTGAAACGTCGCTCACCGGAACTTGTATTTAACAAAACGAATTCGTCTTTGATACACGCAGAATCCTCCATAAGAATGTAGTGTAATTTATGTTAAGAATGGCACTGGGTCTGTGCGACGAAAAGCTAGGTGGCGATGGTCAAGTGGAACGGAAAGTAAGTAGATATTACTGCTCGAATCTTCACCGAAACGTACACTAGAGTTGGAATTGCCTCGCATTGATTTGTCTAAATACGGGCAGCAGTTTAGAAATTATGCAGGAGCGTTACTGCAGTCTGTAGATAATTCAATAGGCGCACGCCCAAAGCGACTGTTTGTGTTCCTTGTCGCGCAGCACAGGGGAAGGGTTTAATTGAATTTTATGTCCCTGTTATTCTTTTGACACTGAACTACTTTAGTTTCATGATAGTATTGGAGTGCGGATGACCTCACGTGGCAAAGTGACTAATTTTTTCCACCAGATGACGGAACTTTTAAGTGTTGCGAAACCGGTCGTGTACACAATAAAAGATTGTTGGTTAAGCAACTGTTGTGCGGTTCTCCACTCTTGCTTGTAATTAGAATACTATGTCTGATGAGAACGAGACCATTTTATGCTTTCCGTATAGTCGCCTAAGAAGCACCGTAATGGTGGAGTTTTGCCGAATATTATTTAATTCTCTAAAAATTAAACGACATTCCAAGCTATATCGTTGAGGCAATACTGACCTTACGACTTATCTTAGAAGAAAGATTAAGGAAAGGCAAACCTACGTTTCTAGCATTTGTAGACTTAGAGAAAGCTTTTGACAATGTTGACTGGAATACTCTCTTTCAAATTCTAAAGGTGGCAGGGGTAAAATACAGGGAGCGAAAGGCTATTTACAATTTGTACAGAAACCAGATGGCAGTTATAAAGTTGAGGGACATGAAAGGGAAGCAGTGGTTGGGAAGGGAGTAAGACAGGGTTGTAGCCTCTCCCCGATGTTGTTCAATCTGTATATTGAGCAAGCAGTAAAGGAAACAAAAGAAAAATTCGGAGTAGGTATTAAAATTCATGGAGAAGTAATAAAAACTTTGATGTTCGCCGATGACGTAATTTTGTCAGAGACAGCAAAGGACTTGGAAGAGCAGTTGAATGGAATGGACAGTGTCTTGAAAGGAGGATATAAGATGAACATCAACAAAAGCAAAACAAGGATAATGGAATGTAGTCTAATTAAGTCGGGTGATGCTGAGGGAATTAGATTAGGAAATGAGGCACTTAAAGTAGTAAAGGAGTTTTGCTATTTGGGGAGCAAAATAACTGATGATGGTCGAAGTAGAGAGGATATAAAATGTAGGCTGGCAATGGCAAGGAAAGCGTTTCTGAAGAAGAGAAATTTGTTAACATCCAGTATTGATTTAAGTGTCAGGAAGTCATTTCTGAAAGTATTCGTATGGAGTGTAGCCATGTATGGAAGTGAAACATGGACGATAAATAGTTTGGACAAGAAGAGAATAGAAGCTTTCGAAATGTGGTGCTACAGAAGAATGCTGAAGATTAGATGGGTAGATCACATAACTAATGAGGAAGTATTGAATAGGATTGGGGAGAAGAGAAGTTTGTGGCACAACTTGACCAGAAGAAGGGATCGGTTGGTAGGACATGTTCTGAGGCATCAAGGGATCACCAATTTAGTATTGGAGGGCAGCGTGGAGGGTAAAAATCGTAGAGGGAGACCAAGAGATGAATACACTAAGCAGATTCAGAAGGATGTAGGTTGCAGTAGGTACTGGGAGATGAAAAAGCTTGCACAGGATAGAGTAGCATGGAGAGCTGCATCAAACCAGTCTCAGGACTGAAGACCACAACAACAACAACATCGTTTCTTTGCCCGTCTCTTTTTACGTCTGAACTGCAGGTTAGTTGGACCGCTGGCGGGCCAGTTTCATGCGCCGGCAAAGCTGTTGCCCGCACATTATCGCTCACAAGGAGACGGCACGACGGTGGGGTCCGGGATTTGTCCGAAATTTTGTGTGTTGAAAGAGGACCGCTAACACTTCACGTGGTTGAAATAATATAACGCACTACTCGGAAAATCCCGAGAAAAATCGATCCAAAGTTCCTTAGGTGCCTGATGAGTATAAAATGTTAGCCCATTGCCGAGCCACCGTGTGGCCTACATGGTTAGCGGTCGGACTCTTACGCCAGAGGTCTCTGGTTCGATTCATTCTCCAGCACTTTTTTTTTCTTCTGTTGCTTGCAAAATTGCAGCGCATTGTTACAGGATAATCGTGAAATTAATTCCCAGGAAGATTGTATAAAAATTCACCATCAGTTATCGTCACCAATATTCCGAGACATGATTCAATGTGCCTGGTTTGCCTCAAAATTATCAGAAACACAAAACATTTTCGTAAATGTTAAAGGGGCAGATTTATTGCAAACGCCCTGTGATTGTAAAAAATCCGCTTTTATATGTTGCGCAAGATGTCGCAAATATGATTGCTTTGTTTGTTTTTACGATAGTTACCACTGCGGTTCTTGTTTATAATTATTATATGTATAAAAATTGAATGTTTCCCAATGGACTTTGTTATTCTGATTAAAAACCAATGATTCTTCTTATATACTTTACAATGTAAAATGGGAAACCCACCTCCATGAATTGTGTTGTTGGACAAAAAGAAAATAATTTTTATTCAATAATGTAACTAATTTGTTAAAGATAATGAAAGTTTGGGAAACTTTCTGAATAATTGGTAGAATAACAAAAGAAAATGAAACAGAAGAAAAAAAAGTGCCGGAGGAGGAATAAAACCCGAGACCTCTAGCGTAAGAGTCCGAGCCCTAAACATCTAGGCCAGACGGCGGCTCAGCAATGGACTAACATTTTATACTCATCAGGCACCTAAGAAACTTTGGATAGATTTTTCCCGGGATTTTCCGGGTAGTGTGTCCTAATATTTTAACCACGTGGGGTGTTAGGGGTCCTCTTTCACCACACAACATTTCGGACAAATCCCCGACCCCAGGCTCGTGCCGTCTCCTTGTCAGTATATGCGCGTGTAACACAGCACAGAACGTATCCCTATGACCGTACTTGACTGTACTGGTCACGGCTTGGCTTCTGCTACACGTGAAACTAAATCGGATGAGATTCGAGCAAACGCGGAAGAATACATGGTGTAATGTTTACTTCAGGTTTATTAACGACGTTGTGTTGCGAACAGTTAAGAAGGCACCCAACAAGAGAACATCCCCATCGCACCCCCCTCAGATTTAGTTAGAAGTTGGCACAGTGGATAGGCCTTGAAAAACTGAACACAGATCAATCGAGAAAACAGGAAGAAGTTGTGTGGAACTATAAAAAAAAGCAAAATATACGAACTGAGTAGTCCATGCGCAAAATAGGCAACATCAAGGACGGCGTGAGCTCAGGAGCGCCGTGGTCCCGTGGTTAGCGTGAACAGCTTCGGAACGGGAGGTCCTTGGTTCAATTCTTGCCTCGAGTGAAAACTTTACTTCCTTTATTTTCGCAAAGTTATGATCTGTCCGTTCGTTCATTGACGTCTCTGTTCACTGTAATAAGTTTAGTGTCTGTGTTTTGCGACCGCACCGTAAAACCGTGCTATTAGTAGACGAAAGGACGTGCCTCTCCAATGGCAACCGAAAACATTTGGTCGCAAGGTCATAGGACAACCGATTCCTCCATAGGAAAACACGTCTGTTATATTCTATACGACACTAGAGACAGCAGGTGCGTCACATGACAGGAATATGTTGTCGACCCACCTAACTTGTACACTTGGCGAATGGGTATAAAGATTCTTCTGCCTTGCCCGATGTAGGTTTTCTTGTGGATGTGATAATCACTCCCAAAAAAGTGATGAAAACATAAGAGTTTGTCACATAAACTGCAACATATGAATGCAACAGTTTCACAGTTTTCCCTGTGCTCTGTCGCTGTAGTCGACTGACGACGTGTGTTTCGATGGTTGTTTAGGTGTAGCTCCCCATACTACGGCGCAGTTACCTCGCATCGGACGGACGGACGTACGGACAGATAATTGTCTGAAAGTAAAAAATTAAACTTTTCACTCGAGGGAAGACTTGAACCAAGGACGTATCGTTCCGCAACTGCTCACGCTAACCACGGGACCACGGTGCTCCTGAGTTCCGACTACCCTTGATGTTTCCTATCCTGCGCATGGGCTACTCAGTTTGTGAATTTTGCTTATTTTTTTCATAGTTCCACACAACTTCTTCCTGTTTTCTCGACTGATCTGTGTTCAGTTTTTCAAGGCCTATCCACTGTGCCAACTTACAACTAAATCTGAGGGGGGTGCGATGGGGAGGTTCCCTTCTAAGTAGCGGCGCATCTGCAGCCGTGTTTGCCGAAATCGTGGCGGGCTTGTAGTCGTGTGGTGTCGCAACCCCGTCCCCACCCACCACAGCGTCACACGCAAGCAGAAGGCGTACAGAGCTGACTCAACACGGCACGCGGTATGCTGCCTGACGTCAAACGGGGTCCGCGTTTGCTTAACGCTTCCCAGCTGTTTACAGCTCCCGCTCGCTGCGAAATAAATGTACAAGGTCCGACCAGGACGTGCCGTGTGCCTTGTGAACTGTTGTCACGGGCTATTATGTTGGCGACCTGGCCCCAGCTACACGATGTGGCCACATCAAGCAATTCCAGTAAATTAGTCGTGATGAAAGACGTGTTGCAGCTATCAGTCCGATGATCTCTAGAGCTCCTGTAACCTGCATCTGTATAAAACCACTTATTGCACAAGAGGCTTCGCCTATTCTACATCTACATGATTACTCTGTAATTCACATTTAAGTGCTTGGCAGAGGGTTCATCGAACCACAATCATACTATCTCTCTACCATTCCACTCCCGAGCAGCGCGCGGGAAAAACGAAAACCTAAACCTTTCTGTTCGAGCTCTGATTTCTCTTATTTTATTTTGATGATCATTCCTACCTATGTAGGTTGGGCTCAACAAAATATTTTTGCATTCGGAATAGAAAGTTGGTGACTGAAATTTCGTAAATAGATCTCGCCGCGACGAAAAACGTATTTGCTTCAATGACTTTCATCCCAACTCGCCTATCATATCTGCCACACTCTCTCCCCTATTACATGATAATACAAAACGAGCTGCCCTTTTTTTACACCCTTTCGATGTGCTCCGTCAATCCCACCTGGTAAGGATCTCAGCAATATTCTAACAGAGTCAATGAAACGCAACCTTTGGTTCGCCTTCCCCACAATATTATCTATGTGGTCTTTCCAACTGAAGTTGTTCGTAATTTTAACACCCAGGTACTTAGTTGAATTGACAGCCTTGAGAATTGTACTGTTTATCGAGTAATCGAATTCCAACGGATTTCGATTGGAACTCATGTGAATCACCTCACACTTTTCGTTATTTAGCGTCAAGTGCCACCTGCCACACCATACAGCAATCTTTTCTAAATCGCTTTGCAACTGATACTGGTCTTCGGATAACCTTACTAGACGCTAAATTACAGCATCATCTGCGAACAACCTACGACAATTGCTCAGATTGTCACCTACGTCATTTACATAGATCAGGAACAGCAGAGGTCCTAGGACGTTTCCCTGGGGAACACCTGATATCACTTCAGTTTTACTTGATGATTTGCCGACTATTACGACGAACTGCGACCTTCCTGACAGGAAATCACGAATCCAGTCGCACAACTGAGACGATACCCCATAGGCCCGCAGCTTGATTAGAAGTCGCTTGTGAGGAACGGTGTCAAAAGCTTTCCGGAAATCTAGAAATACGGAATCAACTTGAGATCCCCTGTCGATAGCGGCCATTACTTCGTGCGAATAAAGAGCTAGCTGCGTTGCACAAGAACGATGTTTTCTGAAACCATGCTGATTACGTATCAATAGATCGTTCCCTTCGAGGTGATTCATAATGTTTGAATACAGTATATGCTCCAAAACCCTACTGCAAACCGACGTCAATGATATAGGTCTGTAGTTCGATGGATTACTCCTACTACCCTTCTTAAACACTGGTGCGACCTGCGCAATTTTCCAATCTGTAGGTACAGATCTATCGGTGAGCGAGCGGTTGTATATGATTGCTAAGTAGGAAGCTATTGTATCAGCGTAATCTGAAAGGAACCTAATCGGTATACAATCTGGACCTGAAGACTTGCCCGTATCAAAAGCGATTTGAGTTGCTTCGCAACCCCTAAGGTATCTACTTCTAAGAAACTCATGCTAGCAGCTGTTCGTGTTTCAAATTCTGGAATATTCCATTCGTCTTCCCTGGTGAAGGAATTTCGGAAAACTGCGTTCAATAACTCCGCTTTAGCGGCACAATCGTCGGTAACAGTACCATCGGCACTGCGCAGAGAAGGTATTAACTGCGTCTTGCCGCTTGTGTACTTTACATACGACCAGAATTTCTTCGGATTTTCTACCAAATTTCGAGGCAATGTTTCGTCGTGGAACCTATTAAAGGCATCTCGCACTGAAGTCCGTGCCAAATTTCGCGCGTCTGTAAATTTTAGCCAATCTGCGGGATTTCGCGTTCTTCTGAACTTCGCATGCTTTTTCCGTTGCCACAGTCTACATGTTTGAAGCCCCACGTTTGCCTTCATTCCCGCATCAGTTGTTCCTCGATGACTCTGAATGTCACGGATCAACACGCCTGACACCAAATGCCTCGATGTCTTGAAACCAGATGAAGACAAATCTTTACTAGAAATATTAGGCGTAAATTACAACCTCCAAAAATAAATTGTTGAAGTGAGAAATCGTAAATTACTGTAGTGCATCTTATTAGGGTTGTGGGAAGTGGGCATTAGCTATCTACTTACGCATCTGTCTTTACGCCAGTAAGGTAGTGATTCCGTTATATGAGGTGGTTTGCGAATGTGGTGTATATGCTTTTCAGTGCTTTAGGTGTAAAGAGTATCTCATTCTAAAGTCTGTCACCCCGTTTACGTGGGACTCCCAAAAGTGGATTTCGTAAACTGATTTCCCAATACGGCTTCTGTGTGGACATGTAAAACACGTAAAAATCGATTCTGGAAACCCACTTCTAGTTGCCAGTTTTCCAATTCCGCAATCGATTTTCTCTCCCGTGTAGACGCAAACGGTTTTGAAACGTGCTTGGGCTGTTAGGTTTCTTGTTTTTAAAATTTTTTGGATGATTTGGACGGATGATGATGAGTTCCCATACTCCGGGGAGACCCGCACCGCCGACTAGGCAAGGTCGTAGCGGAGGTGGTTTGCCATTGCCTTCCTCCGACCGTAATGGGGACGAATGATGATGATGATGAAGACAACACAACAACACCCTGTCAACTCGAGGGAGAGAAAATCGCTGACCCCGCCGGGAATCGAACCCGGGACCCAGTGCGCGGGAAGCGAGAACGCTACCGTAAGACCACGAGCTGCGGACAATATGGACGGAATGGCTTTTAGTACAGTGAAGGATAAGCAGAAATATTA
Organism: Schistocerca serialis cubense; assembly: GCF_023864345.2. NCBI lineage: Eukaryota > Metazoa > Arthropoda > Insecta > Orthoptera > Acrididae > Schistocerca > Schistocerca serialis. The sequence continues at coordinate 95,645,374 of NC_064647.1, forward strand.
GACTGCAACTGTTTACACCTCCTGTAACTGAAGAAAAATAGCGATTTTCCTGACTAAATCAGAAACTATAACAGCTGTTTTCCGGGCACCATATTTAGCTGGGCTAGCAAATCCGCTGCAGATCGTAAAATGTAAACACGAGAGCGAAAAACGATTTCCGAAATTCCGTTTTCGTCTTTCGGAATATGTGTCGCATGTAGACGTAGTGTGTTTGTCCTTCAAAATTAAGCTGAATGACAGTCAGTGAAGGTTAACAGACGTATATCTGTTTTCCTGAATTTATTTGAAGCTGTACAGTTTGTAGTCTTGCTTTTCATTGGTCATTACGAATCATCTCGAGAGTGTATGTACAACAGGACGTTTCTCTCTTCACCTCACATCTACATCTACATCTACATCCATACTCCGCAAGCCACCTGACGGTGTGTGGCGGAGGGTACCTTGAGTACCTCTATCGGTTCTCCCTTCTATTCCATTCTCGTATTGTTCGTGGACAGAAGGATTGTCGGTATGCCTCTGTGTGGGCTCTAATCTCTCTGATTTTATCCTCATGGTCTCTTCGCGAGATATACGTAGGAGGGAGCAATATACTGCTTGACTCTTCGGTGAAGGTATGTTCTCGAAACTTTGACAAAAGCCCGTACCGAGCTACTGAGCGTCTCTCCTGCATGTTCGTAAAACATGTATGACTATTCCAAGAACTGAGGACAGAGTCTACATTACTCGCCAAGTTCTTTTAGAAACATATATAGCTCGTTCACATGCATTCGGCAGCTTTTTAGTAGCAAAAACCGCAATGCAGCACTTCCAACCATACAGGATTCGTTGGTTCCAGCCCACCTAGCAGATTAAAATCTAACCTACTTCATACCTAGAATAGAGTCTAACCTAACCTCACCAAACCTCCTTGGCCCTGCCAAAAACTGACGAAAGAAATCGAACGCAGTGTGCACAAGCTGTCGGTCAATCTCTGGCGATGGCACCTGATGATCGTTGTCTGCGCCACTGTGAATGCTGCCTTAGGTCATAGTGGCTCCGATATCGGTGGATTCCGCCGACGACCGACGTCGTCCGAAGATGAGCGATCTTTTCAAATGAGTACGCCACTACGTGCGCGGTCACAATGTAGCCGAGCCCATCGTCTGAACGTTCAGATTTCGGACGACAATCGGTGAAATTGTTGAAAAGAAAGTGCGAGTATTAGTTGAGGGCAAACTGGATGAAAATCAGTGTGGGTTTAGGCCTCTTAGAGGTTGTCAGGACCAGATCTTTAGCTTACGGCAAATAATGGAGAAGTGTTACGAGTGGAACAGGGCATTGTATCTATGCTTTATAGATCTATAAAAGGCATATGACCGGGTTCCTAGGAGGAAGTTATTGTCTGTTCTACGAGATTATGGAATAGGAGGCAAACTTTTGCAAGCAATTAAAGGTCTTTACATGGATAGTCAGGCAGCAGTTAGAGGTGACGGTAAATTGAGTTCATGGTTCAGAGTAGTTTCAGGGGTAAGACAAGGCTGCAACCTGTCTCCACTGTTGTTCATATTATTTATGGATCATATGTTGAAAACAATAGACTGGTTGGGTGAGATTAAGATATGTGAACACAAAATAAGCAGTCTCGCATATGCGGATGACTTAGCTGTGATGGCAGATTCGACTGAAAGTTTGCAAAGTAATATTTCAGAGCTAGATCAGAAATGTAAGGAGTATGGTATGAAGATTAGCATCTCCAAAACGATAGTAATGTCGGTGGGAAAGAGAGATAAACGGATTGAGTGCCAAATAGGAGGAACAAAGTTAGAACAGGTGGAAGGTTTCAAGTACTTAGGATGCATATTCTCACAAGATGGCAACATAGTGAAAGAACTGGAAGCAAGGTGTAGCAAAGCTAATGCAGTGAGCGCTCAGCTACGATCTACTCTCTTCTGCAAGAAGGAAGTCAGTACCAAGACTAAGTTATTTGTGCACCGTTCAATCTTTCGACCAACTTTGTTGTATGGGAGCGAAAGCTGGGTGGATTCAGGTTACCTTAACAATAAGGTCGAGGTTACGGATATGAAAGTAGCTAGGATGATTGCAAGTACTAGTAGATGGGAACAAAGGCTGGAGGGTGTCCACAATGAGGAAATCAAAGAAAAACTGGTAATGAACTCTATAGATGTAGCAGTCACGACGAACAGGCTTAGATGGTGGGGTCATGTTACACGCATGGGAGAAGCAAGGTTACTCAAGAAACTCATGGGTTCAGCAGTAGAGGGTAGGAGGAGTCGGGGCAGGCCAAGGAGAAGTTACCTGGATTCGGTTAAGAATGATTTTGAAGTAATAGACTTAACAACGCTGAAAGGCATAATCAGTCTTAAATGGTGATGATGATGATCGGTGAAATTCAAAACAGTTATTTTTTTCATTCATAATGGCCGACATGACAGGAGACATGGGCAGTGACAAACTGGTAAGTTTAGTTAAAGGAGTAGTTAGTGGCGCACTGAAGCTGGTAAATATAATCGGGATCTAGTTCGGAATCTATGGACTGAAATCGCAGGTTTATTGGAAACCACAAGTAGACAAAATTTTTATCGCAAACTTTAGTTGTCATTATAATCTTGAAAAATAATTTGCCCAGGTGCCAAGAATGGCGCACGTCATGATTAACGTTCTGTGGTTGGTATTTTTGGGTTGTCGTAGGTGGACATCAGCTGTTGTGTTGCTGCTTACTGGCGTTTTTATGCCAGTAGACTTGTTACTCTATTATGTGAAGTGGCTTGCAAATGTGATGGACGTATGTGTTTCCACTTTACATTGCTTTACGTGTTCAGAGTATCTTATTCCAGATTTTGTGTTTGTCTTTCACATGTATGCTGAATAACAATCATTGATGGTTAACTGACGTATGGATGCACAACTTCAAATGAATTCAGCAAGACAGATTTCGAGTGCTTGTATAGGTATGATTTGAGCTCTACTAAAAAGAGAATCCAGAACTCGCGTCAAAGATGAAGTTCTGCCTCAAGTAAAGCTACAAGTGACACTTTTACTTTTGACATTTGGTGATTACATGTTTCCCATGATTTGGCCTACACCGCGTTCTGAAAAGTACAGTTCCAAAGTTTTTTTTACAATATATTGTATGCTATTTAAGATGCCCTAAATTCTAATTTCAAAGTAAATATTTTCACTCCTGCAGCCGAAATACTACGAATTTTTTTTATTTATTCCATAGCGAATTTTGGGGTTATGCTTCGCGCAAGAGCCCTACAAACAAGACACTGTAATATGGTTGATTTGCTTTATTAAAAGGTACACTGAATCCTAAATAATACTGCCGCCACTTGTTCGTCCTTTCTCAAAACCACTGGGCAAGTGTTAAAAGAGCGGTGAAGTTTACAGTACTAGAATCTGATATCAACTGACAGTAGTTCACCAATTATAAAGTGAGCTGCTGTGAAACCACAAATCTACCTTTCATGAATTAAATAATACTTTCTAACTCTCACACAATCTTTATCCATTCATCATGTAATAGGAACATTTGCTTCCACCACGTAAGTTAACTATTAGTGCTCATAACATCATTGCCAAAACCTTTATACACCAAAGTCTCCACTGTAGCATAATAAAGGATACTCCGAACAAGCGCGGTGTATCTTTGAAACTAAATACAGGGTGATTCAAAAAGAATACCACAACTTTAGGAATTTAAAACTCTGCAACGACAAAAGGCAGAGCTAAGCACTATCTGTCGGCGACTTAAGGGAGCTATAAAGTTTCATTTAGTTGTACATTTGTTCGCTTGAGGCGCTGTTGACTAGGCGTCAGCGTCAGTTGATGCTAAGATGGCGACCGCTCAACAGAAAGCTTTTTGTGTTATTGAGTACGGCAGAAGTGAATCGACGACAGTTGTTCAGCGTGCATTTCGAACGAAGTATGGTGTTAAACCTCCTGACAGGTGGTGTATTAAACGTTGGTATAAACAGTTTACAGAGAATGGGTGTTTGTGCAAAGGGAAAAGTTCTGGACGGCCGAGAACGAGTGATGGAAATGTAGCACGCATCCAGCAAGCATTTGTTCGCAGCCCAGGAAAATCGACTCGCAAAGCTAGCAGAGAGCTGCAAATTCCACAATCAACTGTATGGAGAGTCCTACAAAATGGTTAGTTATGAAACCTTATCGTCTGAAATTGGTTCAAGCACTGTCTGCAGCTGATAAGATTAAAAGCCGCCAGGCAGCCCGTGACAGAGCACTTCATCACTGGCCTCCAAGAAGCCCTGATCTTACCCCCCTGCGATTTTTTCTTATGGGGGTATGTTAAGGATATGGTGTTTCGGCCACCTCTCCCAGCCACCATTGATGATTTGAAACGAGAAATAACAGCAGCTATCCAAACTGTTACGCCTGATATGCTACAGAGAGTGTGGAACAAGTTGGAGTATCGGGTTGATATTGCTCGAGTGTCTGGAGGGGGCCATATTGAACATCTCTGAACTTGTTTTTGAGCGAAAAAAACCTTTTTAAATACTCTTTGTAATGATGTATAACAGAAGGTTATATTATGTTTCTTTCATTAAATACACATTTTTAAAGTTGTGGTATTCTTTTTGAATCACCCTGTATTTTCGTGATACATGGGTATTTAGTACAACTTTGGTAATTCCAATAACCGAAGACAGAGTGTACAGTACGCGATACGTTCTTTTCGAGACAGATATAATTCATTCTGCAACTTTTTAATGGCAAACGCCGCATTGCAACGCTTGGAGCTTAAGATCTAACCTACTTCATACTTAGAGTAGATTCTAACGTAACCTGTTCAACCCCGCCAAAAACTGAAGAATGAGGTCGCCGTGACCAGGGCTTCCCAACGTGTGGTCCGTGGACCCCTTAGGGGTCCGCCGGCTCTTTCTAGGCGGTCCGCGGCTACATTTCACCAAATCGTGTAAAATAATGAGTAAAATTATTGAATAAAAATGTGAAAATCAAATTCATCATTATTTTTTTTCGTGTGAAAAACGTGTACTTTTACTTCAGGTCGTATTCCCAAGCAACCTTTGCGGTTCCTAAGTGAGAACGCATACATAGTTTAGTGCCGTAGAATGCGACTTCTCTGATCGACTGTTTCGCAACAACACGGGGGTCGCTTTTTGCGCCGGCTCAAGGCGCTAGATGCGCTGAAACCTTATACGCATGCGCGTAGCGAGCTTTGTCGGATTTATTATGTGAAAACGCTGCAAGTACTCCATTTGTGGCAATGTCCTGTGGAAGTGGAATAACCAAGAAGCGTAATTACAACGAAAGCTATTTAGAAATGGGCTTTAATGAGACAGAGGTGGGTAAAGCTCAGGGTGTAATTTGTGCGCAAGTCCTCCCGAACAGTTCAATGGTTCCAGTTAAATTGCACCGTCATTTTGAAGGCACTCACCCGGATTTCCAGGCTAAAGACATCGATTTTTTCAAAAGGAAGAGTGCTGAACTAGCTGCTTCTCAGCATTGCATGAAAACTCATGCAAAAACAATTAATAAAAATTCATTAAAAGCTTCTTTCTTGGTTATTTATCGAGTGGCAATAACAGGCAAAGCTCATACCATCGCAGAAAATCTCATAAAGCCGTGTGTTAATGATATTGTTTTTTGCATGCTAGACGAATTGGGAAAATGGCACGTGCATTAAGAAGTTTTGGGTTTCGCTCTGAAATTTAAAGTTACTGTGCTCTTGACTTACGAGGGGTCCGCCATGGATTTTCGACTGAAGAAGGAGTCCGCCAGCTAAAAAGGTTGGGAAACCTTGACCGTGACCAAGCTTTCGTCCAATGTTATCGTGCAAACTGTGACGATCGTTGCCGGTGCCACTGTTAACGCAGCATTAGCCGAGGTGGTACGACGAACGATCTGTGACTGTGAGACAAACGGTCAGTAAACTGCCAAACTCTCCAGCCCTTATTCCCTACAGATGAATCCTGCTGATGCCGCTGCTTCTTTATTCAAGCATCTCACGAGGCTACGAGAAGCCAGTTTCAAAATCGCTACATAAGAAAATTTTGAGTATGTACCGGTTATCGAACCCAGGTCCCCCACACCAAAGTTTGTCTTTCGGCTACGGGAACACGACATTCCATAAGCTTCTATTTTCATGTCTGTTCCGTTTATCGCCAATCACCTACTTCCGTACAAGGCAACACAGTGGATCGAGACAAATTAACTTTCTAACAAATTTGTATCAGATGTTAAAGTATTTCTCTCCTCCAGAAACGCTTTCCCTACTATTGCGGCTCTGCGTTTTACAACGTTACTTTTGTTATCGTCGTTTGTTTGCTGCCCAAATAACAAAACAAATTTCAGTGAGTCATTCACTAACCTGATTCCTTCAGCATTACCTGATTTAAAACAATGATGGTCGAAGTTGAGAAGATATAAAATGTAGACTGGCAATGGAAATGAAAGCGTTTCTGAAGAAGAGAAATTTGTTAACATCGAGTATAGATTTAAGTGTCAGGAAGTCGTTTCTGAAAGTATTTGTATGGAGTGTAGCCATGTATGGAAGTGAAACATGGACGATAAATAGTTTGGACAAGAAGAGAATAGAAGCTTTCGAAATGTGGTGCTACAGAAGAATGCTGAAGATTAGATGGGTAGATCAAATAACTAATGAGGAGGTATTGAATAGGATTGGGGATAAGAGAAGTTTGTGGCACGACTTGACTAGAAGAAGGGATCGGTTTGTAGGACATGTTCTGAGGCATCAAGGGATCACCAATTTAGTACTGGAGGGAAGCATGGAGGGTAAAAATCGTAGAGGGAGACCAAGAGATGAATACACTAAGCAGATTCAGAAGGACGTAGCTTGCAGTAGGTACTGGGAGATAAAGTTTGCACAGGATAGAGTAGCATGGAGAGCTGCATCATACCAGCCTCTGGACTGAAGACCACAACAACACATTTCATTACCGTTTCCTTTTATTGTGTTCATCTTACATCATCTTTTAAAGACACTACCGATTCCGTAAAACTGCTTTTTCAAGTGCTTTACCGTCCCTGACAGAATTACAATGTCGTCTACAACACCTTAGTGTTTTTATTTCTTGCCTCTGAATAATTCCCTCTCTAAATTTCTTCTGAATTCCTCTACTGCTTGCTCAGTGTTGATTAACACTGGGAGAGGCTAAAAGTCTGCCTCATTCCCTTCTCAACCACTGCTGCCCTTTTCCCTTTCGTGTCTTTCGATTCTTCGAACTACAGTTCGGCTTCTATTCAAGTTTTAAATAACATTTCGCAACCTATATTTTATCCCTGTTGACTTCAGAATTCTTACGAGTGTATTCCAGTTAATACTGCCACCAACTTTTAGAATTGCTCAGTATCAAAAGTAACTTTTCAACATTTGCAGACGAATTGACGTGTCTGGCGGAAAATGTAGAGAAAACACAAATATTTTAATAAAAGAAAACGCAGGAATGTAAATCATTAACGAGAAAACTGAAGTAGAAACAAACAAGACTGCACCATCAAAACCAAACACGAAGCATAAAGAGACAGATTTAGATATGCAGCAGACAACTTCCAACATGGGAAGGGGAAAGCATCAAACAGGATAAACACCCCCATGGGCTCTCCAGAATGCGGAAAGAAAAACTGAGAAAGATATAATGTAAAAGAACAAGAGAAGAAAAAAAAGTACAGAACAATGCATACACATACTTAAAAATAATTATCTTTTAATTCACAAAAAGAATATTAGCGTTCTGTGGTGTGGCTAAAAGCAAAAAAAGAATCGTAGCAAAATTTCAAGAAAATCTGTTTGATACTTTAAAAAATTTAAAAGGCAAGCGCAAATTGCTTAAGAAAGTGCACGAGTACGAAGATCCCGAAGATATATTCATAAACAAGTATTAAATTCTAAACAGAACAGAATACAGAAAGAAAATTAAGACGTGAGTAGTTTTCCAGGACGAAACTGCTAACACAGGGCACGGAAGAAAGGAGATCAAAAATTCAGCAGAATGTGTATAGTTAATTTAGCGGCTTAATTGGATTCTTGGGCTGCCCTGTGATAAAAGAAGGGATATCCAGAAAGTAACAGTCGAAAGAATATGCAAAAATGGTTGCACCAAGTGCTTGATACTGCATATTTTTCTGTGTTGGAGTCATCTATGTATCCGACTGTTATGTACGGTAGGCAGAAATACACCCTAGTCGCGTGCTATTTACAGTGGACATAAAAAAAAAACATAGCAGGACACACTACGAGCCGTTTCGTAGGTGACTTGAGGTTATCTGGCAGAGTCCAGAAACCACGCACTTACGTAACCGCTGTGGACACTGAAGAGCCATTACTCGAGACACGAAGACGGTTGCGTGTGAAGGAAAGTTTGCTATCGCGAACGACTTCTTGGGTGGTTTATTTAGAACGAGTAACGTACTTTGCAACAGCTTTAAAAAATTTAGAAACTGTAGTATTTTTCAGACGGAAATAAAGTAAGAAAGTTAAGAATTAGTTGCGGCCGGCCGGAACGGCATAGCGGTTCTAGGCGCTACAGTCTGGAACCGCGCGACCGCTGCGGTCGCAGGTTCGAATCCTGCCTCGGGCATGGATGTGTGTGATGTCCTTAGGTTAGTTATGTTTAAGTAGTTCTAAGTTCTAGGGGACTGATGACCACAGATGTTAAGTCCCATTGCGCTCAGAGTCATTTGAACCAATTAGTTGCGTTATCAAATAACTCCAATCCGCAAGCCAATGAGTGCCATACCTAAACAGTTGTAGCAAACGTTAGTCTCAGAAGTGATTCCTTCCGTTCTGAGAAGGTTCTGAGAGGGGCTGACATTCTTATGATTTCTTACGAACGTCAGCTACACATGCTGCATGCAATTATACAGTACAACGAAAAACCTGTCCAAAGTTACAAGTTTCACTCTATTTTATTCACTCCATGACTCTTTCGGACCGCGACCCGTTTTCATATCATCATAACACACTCGACATAGTGTTTCCGAAAATGCAAAAGCCATGTCAAAAACGTGCAAACGAACAGTTACAGCGCATAATAATAAGCTGGTTGCAAAAACGCAACCTCGACGAAATACTGCATATCAAAATGCTGCGGTGGTGGAATCAACTCGTTAGCAGTACAGTTCCATACGAACTTCCGGTACGCTGGAATAGCTGTGGCTCAACAACTTCAGTACAACGAAAAACCAGTCCAAAGTAGCAAATTTCTCTTTTTTTATTCATTTCATGACTAGTTTCGAACACGGACTCATTTTCAAATCATCGTAATGTAGTCGAAACGGTATTTCCGAAAACGTAAAAACCTTGTCAAAAATGTGTAAACGATCGGTTACAGCGCATAAAGATAAAAACCATATCAACAAAGTGGAAACTATCAGTTATACAGCGCATAAAGATAACTATACATGTATGCACTGTAACTGATCGTTTGCACATTTTTGACATGGTTATTGCATTTTCTGAAGTACCATTTGGACTATGTTACGATGATTTGAAAATGAGCTCCGGCCCGAAACTAGTTACCGAGTGAACAAAAAAAGTTAAATTTGCAGCCTGGCACTGATTAACAGAAGTTGCTGACCCACAGCTATTCCAGTATGCTGCACGCTCGTCTCGAATTAACACTGACAACGGGTTGATTCCACCACCGCAGCATTTTGATACGCAGTACTTCGTCGAGATTACGAGTTTGCAACCAACTTATTTATCAAATGAAACTATATGGTTCCATCTATGAGGTACATATACAGACTTCAGCACCAAATGAAAATCTGTACCAATGCCGGCATTCGAACAAGGGTTAACTTTTCTGTAGGCAGATGCGCTAACCACGAGTCCACAATGGCGCAATGGCTTTGCAAAACTGTACTAACTACACTGCACCCCTCCGCAATTCAAATTCTCATTCACACCTCAGCCCATTCATTATTAATAAATGGCTCAAATGGCTCTGAGCACTATGGGACTTCTATGGTCATCAGTCCCCTAGAACTTAGAACTACTTAAACCTAACTAACCTAAGGACAGCACACACAACACCCAGTCATCATGAGGCAGAGAAACATTAACAGTTGTCGGACTAGAGCAACTTGTATGAGAGAGTGTTTCTACGCTTGTGTATAGATTTTCACGACTGAACCTGGTTAAAATAGTTTAATCTTTTACATCCTCTAATATTACAGAATTACAGAAGAATGGAAAAGAAAACTGAGGATGTGTTAAATGACGATCAGTTTGGCTTTAGGAAAGGTAAGGCACCTGACAGGCAATTGATAATGGAAGCAATACTAAAGAAAAATCCATACACGTTCATAAGATATTTAGATCTGGAAAAAGCGTTCGACAGTGTAAAATGATACAAAATGTTCGAAATTTTGAGAAAAATAGGAGTAAGCTATTGGGAGAGACGGGTGGTACACAATATGTACAAAAGCCAAGAGGGAAAAATGAGAGGGTGAACAAGAACGAAGTACTCGGTTTAAAAAGGATGTACGACAGGAATGTAGTCTTTGCCCCCCCCCCCCCCCCCCCCCCACTGTTCGATCTCTACATCAAAGAAGCAATGATGGAAATAAAAGGAAGGTTCAAGAGTGAAATTAAAATTCAAGGCGAAACGACATCAATCAAACGATTCGCTGATGACATTCCTGTCCTGAGTGAAAGTGGAACGAACAGTCTAATGACTACGGAATATGGACAGAGAGTAAACCGAAGAAAGGCGGAAGTAGTGGGCAGTAGGAGAAATGAGACCCGCAAGAAACTTAACATCAGGATTGATGGTCAACAAAGTTGATGAGGAATTCTGCTGCCAAGGCAGCAAAATAACCAATGGCGGACGGAGCAAGGAGGACATCAAAAGCAGACTGGCATTGGCAAAAAGGGCATTCCTGGCCAAGAGAAATCTACTAATATCAAACATAGGCCTCAATGTGAGGAAGAAATTTCTGAGGATGTACGTTTGGAGTACAGCATTGTATGGTAGTCCAAAAAATGTTCACATCTGTGTGAAATCGTATGGGACAACTGATAAGGTCATCAGTCCCTAAGTTTACACACTACTTAACCTAAATTATCCTAAGGACAAAAACACACACCCATGCCCGAGGGAGGACTCGAACCTCCGCTGGGACCAGCCGCATAGGTATGGTAGTGAAACGTCGATTGTGGGAAAACTGGAGCAAAAGAAAATCGAAGCATTTGAGATGCGTTGCTGTAGACGAATGTCGAAAATTAGATGAAGTGATAAGGGAACGAATGAGGAGGTTCTGTGCAGAATCGGAGAGGAAAGGAATATATGGAGAACACTGACACATGTCCACATAACATATTTTCTTTCTTTGTGTGTGAGGAATGTTTCCTGAAAGTTAGGCCGCACCTTTTTGTAACACCCCGTATATTAAGATGGGAATGACTTCCGTGGTACTAGAGGAAGGTGTAGAAGGTAAAATCTGTAGGGGAAGGCAGAGATTCAGATACATCCAGCAAGTAAGTGAGGACGTTGTTTGCAAGTGCTACTCTGAGATGAAGAGTTAGCACAGGAATACAAGGCCGGCCACATCAAACCAGTCAGAAGACTGGTTTGATGGAAAAAAACAAAAAAAATAAATTACAATTACCTATGAACCATGGAGTGGCTTGCGTGCCTACTTTAGATCTACTTTAAAATCACAACGCAGGGGTATCTGTGATGAGACCACGGTTCCGGTCCACGACGCAAAAATCTAACACGATAGACTTTATTTCACGCTCCGCATTGTAGCGGAACGTGTTATTCGACACTTTTAATGTCACCGGCCAGTCGTACCGTGAGAGGACGGCTTTCGGCTCGGTTAGGACAGAGCAGCCACCCTTGTACGATGCCATCTCTGCCTCGCGCCTGCACGCGCTCCTGCCGAATAGTCAGTCCGAAAGCAGGCCTGATCGGAGTGCAGAGTGTTGCGTCTCCTGTCCTGGCTAGGAGGCTGTGTTGTCAGCTGGTAGCAGGTGAGAGGGCTAGGCGCCGCGCTATTCCGGGCCCTGTAGCAGCTGCGTGCGTCACAGCAAGCGCACACAAGGCCGCAGCTTAGCTCACGCCGCGCTCACCACGATGGGCGCGTGGACGTGCCGTGAACCGCCCCCTCCCTGGCCCTTCTATACTCCGTATGTCGCCCGTACCGGTGGATTTGGCATTGCTGTTCCCTGCGCGCCTACCACAACCGCGATTTTACAATACATAAACAATCGTCTGGATCACAACTTTTTTTTTACAGAATACCGGCTCCAATCTGGCGCTGCAGATAAATAAATCTTCAGGACTATATTGGAAAATGAAAAAAAGTAGTTGTTGTTGTGGTCTTCAGTCCTGAGACTGGTTTGATGCAGCTCTCCATGCTACTCTATCCTGTGCAAGCTGCTTCATCTCCCAGTACCTACTGCAGCCTACATCCGTCTGAATCTGCCAGTCTACATTTTATATCCACTCTACTCTCCAAATAGTAAAACTCCTTTACTACTTTAAGTGTCATTTTCTAATCCAATTGCCTCAGCATCACCCGACTTAATTCGACTACATTCCATTATCCTCGTTTTGCTTTTGTTGATGTTCATCTTACATCCTCCTTTCAAGACACTGTCCATTCCGTTCAACTGTTCTTCCAAGTCCTTTGCTGTCTCTGACAGAATTACAATGTCATCGGCGAACCTCAAAGTTTTTATTTCTTCTCCATGGACTTTAATACCTACTCCGAATTTTTCTTTTGTTTCCTTTACTGCTTGTTCGATGTACAGATTGAATAATATCGGGGATAGACTACAACCCTGTCTCACTCCCTTCCCAACCGCTGCTTCCCTTTCATGCCCCTCGACTCTTATAACTGCCATGTGGTTTCTGTACAAACTGTAAATAGCCTTTCGTTCCCTGTAGTTGACCCCTGCCACCTTTAGAATTTGAAAGAGAGTATTCCAGTCGACATTGTCAAAAGCTTTCTCTAAGTCTACAAATGCTAGAAACGTAGGTTTGCCTTTCCTTAATCTTTCTTCTAAGATAAGTCGTAGGGTCAGTATTGCCTGACGTGTTCCAACATTTCTACAGAATCCAAACTGATCTTCCCCGAGGTCGGATTCTATCAGTTTTTCCATTCGTCTGTAAAGAATTCGCGTTAGTATTTTGCAGCTGTGACTTATTAAACTGATAGTTCGGTAATTTTCACATCTGTCGACACCTGCTTTCTTTCGGATTGGAATTATTATATGACGAACGTATCCGTTAGGGCCGCGCGGCAAAATTTCGCGTTAATGGGCTATGGCAGCAGACGATCGACGCGAGTGTCTTTGCCAACAGCACATCGGCTGCACCGCCTCTCCTGAACTCATGATCATGTCGGTTGGACCCTAGACGACTGGAATACCTGGTCTGGTCAGACAAGTCCTGGTTTCATTTGGTAAGAGCTGATGGTACGTTTCGGAACCTGGAGCAGGCCCCACGAAGCCACGCACTCAAGTTGTCGACGAGGCACTGTGCAAGCTGGTGGTAGTTGCATAATGGTGTGGGCTGTGTTTACATGGAATGGAATGGATCCTCTGGTCCAACTGAACCGATCACTGACTGGAAATGGTTATGCTGGGGTACTTTGAGACCATTTGATTGAATTTGTATGGGTAATAATGCGCCCTGTCACCGGGCCACAATTGTTCGCAATCGGTTTGAAGAATATTGTGGGCAATTGGAGCGAATGATTTAGGCACCCACATCGCCCGACATAAATCCCATCGAACGTTTATGGGACATTATTGACGGGGCCAGCTCCTGCTCAAAATATTGCACCGCAACATTTTCATAACTATCGACGGCTATTGTGACAGCATGGCTCAATATTTCTGCAGGGGACTTCCAACGATGAGTCCATGCCACGACGAGGTGCTGCATGAAGCCGGCAGAAAGGACGTTAGACAACGATACTAGGAGCTGTTTGTCGCGTGAGTGTACAACGCAGTGCGATTTCCAAGTACGCAATACTAAATACACTACTGGCCATTAAAATTGCTACACCAAGAAGAAATACCACAGTTCATCAAGAGTAGTGACTGGCGTATTGTGACGAGCCAGTTGCTCGGCCACCATTGACCAGACGTTTTCAATTGGTGAGAGATCTGGAGAATGTGCTAGCCAGGGCTGCAGTCAAACATTTTCTGTATCCGGAAAGGCACGCACAGCACCTGCAACATCCGGTCGTGCATTATCCTGCTGAAATGTAGGGTTTCGCAGTGATCGAATGAAGGGTAGAGCCACGGGTCGTAACACATCTGAAATGTAACGTCCACTGTTCAAAGTGCCGTCAATGCGAACAAGAGGTGACCGAGACGTTTAACCAATGGCACCCCATACCACCACGCCGGGTGATACGCCAGTATGGAGATGACGAATACACGCTTCCAATGTGCGTTCACCGCGATGTCGCGAAACACGGATGCGACCACCATGATGCTGTAAACAGAACCTTCATTCATCCGAAGAAATGACATTTTGCCATTCGTGCACCCAGGTTAGTCGTTGAGTACAGCATCGAAGGCGCTCCTGTCTGTGATGCAGCGTCAAGTGTAACCGCAGTCATGGTCTCCGAGCTGCTGCAAACGTCGTCGAACTGTTCTTGCAGATGGTTTGTTGCCTTGCAAACGTCCCCATCTGTTTACTCAGGGATCGAGACGTGGCTGCACGATCCGTTACAGCCATGTGGATAAGATGCCTGTCATCTCGACTGCTAGTGATACGAGGACTTTGGGATCCAGCACGGCGTTCCGTATTACCCTCCTGAACCCACCGATTCCATATTCTGTAACAGTCATAGGATCTCGACCAACGCGAGCAGCAATGTCGCGATACGATAAACCGCAATCGCGATAGGCAACAATCCGAGCTTTATCAAAGTCGGAAACGTGGTGGTACGCATTCCTCCTCCTTGCACGAGGCATCACAACAACGTTTCACCAGGCAACGCCGGTCAGCTGCTGTTTGTGTACGAGAAATCGGTTGGAAACTTTCCTCATGTCAGCACGTTGTAGGTGTCGCCACCGGCGCCAACCTTGTGTGAATGCTCTGAAAAGCTAATCATTTGCATATCACAGCCTCTTCTCCCTGTCGGTTAAATTTCGCGTCTGTAGCAAGTCATCTTCGTGGTGTAGCAATTTTAATGGCCAGTAGTGTATTTTGCGGCGGAGGCAAACTTTTTTGGCAAGAGCGGAAGAACAAGGTCACCGTTGCAGCACTTTCCAAAATTACGCACGTTCCCCATGGACTTGTTTGTGAGTCGTGAAACGCGGCATACGCACTGGCCGTGTATAAGGGGGCTAGAATGCCCGCGGCGGTGGCCGCCTGGTGTAAACATGTTTGCCGCCACCGCGCCGCCAGCTCCTGCTGCTAACTGCCGCTCCTAATCTCTCGCCGCTGACGTTTACACGCTGTATCCACTGCTTCCCAGCATCGCGTGGCATCCCGCAGTAAACTAAACACTACGCACCGGTCGTTTCCAGCTAGTGGGCTTTCGACAGATTTTTGTAATTTTTTTTTTGTGTCCCAGAACCGTAAAATTGTCTGCGCTGCCCTCGGGAGCAGGCGGTTGAAACGCTCCTTCCGTCCGCGCCTCGGACCAACACCGACTCAAAGGAAGGCCTCGGCGCTTGTTCGTGACGTCACGTCAGCTAGGCACGGCGAACGCCAGGTCTCTTGCAGGCAGAAACGCCTCGGCGTGCTTATCACTATAAATCTCTTATTTTTGGACAAAATGTTTGGTATTGTTTTGGATTCTGCAGTTTTATTTAGATGAAAGATTTTCTTACTATCGTAAAGCTACAAATGAAGATCATACTTCTGTATTACTGAATCCTGTTGAAACAAACGTAGATCAATATGAGAAGATGCTTTGGCCCATTGCAAGTTTCGAAAATTTTACATTCAAGTAACTATATTTACTTGATCCATTTTGTTATCGAAACTTACCCCAACCCCCTTACAATGAACTCGTTTCTTTTATTTATTTATTTTCGTTTGACATCGTCACTGGAAATGTGAACTAATTTACATGTGTAAATGTCCAACTGTTGCCAGTCATTAGATTACAGTCGTTTTTAACGAAAGGAATTCTAAACAGGAAATAAAATAGCTTCATACATCGAAAATACTGCTGAGCTTAAACTTTTTAAAACATGCAAATTAGAAAAGATAAATATTCCCCTCTTGCAACTGAAAGGATAAATTTTATAAGATAAAAAAATTTTATTTGATAAAACAAGTATCTCTCTTTTGCCTCTTCTTATGTCCCCCACCCCCTCCCACAACGTGTACAATCGCAAGATATTTCATTAACATTCAGTGCTCCTCACCCCATAGTCAACCAAGATACCTAAAGAAGAGCAGCAATATGTTCACAGTTTCTTGTAAAAGCAACCCAGTACAAACGTAACTTCCTCACATTTACAAATAAGGTAAAGAAGCACGAATTCTGTTGCTGCTGGACCGTGAAGTTGTTTTTGTATGTCAATCCTTAAAACAGGTGGAAATTTAAGTTCAGGAGTACACTATTTGTTAAGAAGTGTAATGAATTGCACAGTTAATTGATTGCAGAAATCTCTCAGAACAATGTGTGTTGGTCAACTACCGCCAATAGTTTCACCTTTTCCTGTGTCAGAGAGGGAGACACCACCATTATGAGTATGCCTGCGACAGACCTGGCGTTCGCCGTGCCTAGCTGACGTGACGTCACGAACAAGCGCCGTGGCCTTCCTTTGAGGCGGTGTTGCTCGTACTCTCCGTGAAGTCGAGTGACCTCACACAGAATTCACAGCACTTCTGGCGGTCTCGAGCGCGCGAAACGAATTACCCGACGTACTGCTTCGCTGATTTCATAGGAATCGTTTATTGGCAGACCCGGATTAATTCTCCGTATTGCTACACACTAAACTAGTCTAAACAAGGCTCGCTACACAAGGTGTTATCCGCGAGACAGCGTTAAAATGCTCTCACCGTTCCAACGTCAAAATTTATTAGGTCTACAACTTTGCTTCCGCCGTTTTGCCATAGACGGCAGTAGCGGCAAGTGGGGTTCAGGTGATTAGTCATATGTGTGATACAATAAGCTTAGGCATCTGTAACATAATGCCATAAAAATATTAGTCGATTTGTGATTCCATCATAAGGTTATTCTCGATTAAGTACGTCAACTTACGTACACATTTCTCGCCATTTGCGGTAAGTTTTAATTTTCTGCTTTAACATGAAAAAACTGGTTGTGGCTCCTAAAATGCTGGGTAAGACCAATGGTGAGGGAACTATTCGTGGAAGACCGTGCAGAGAATATTTTCAACGCCTTAAGAACGGAGATTTTGATGTCGAAGACTGGCATGGCGGTGGAAGACAGGACGTTTTCGTAGCTACTGCAACAGACGAAGACAGTCATAGGACATCATTATCGAAAGCAATTTATGCGTTCGAGCCCAGCACTGGAACACAAACAGCCACAATACAGCGGTAGACACGTAAAGGTAATTTTGCAGCAGGTCAGTGCTCGACCACATGTCGCAAAACGCGTCAAAATTCACATGGAAACGTTGAAATGAGAAGTCCTGTCTCTCCCGCCGTATTCTCCATACGTTGCTCTCTCTGACTACCACATTTTTCTATCAGTGCCATACAGTCTGGCTGACCAGCACTTCCGATCAAATGAACAAGTGCAAAATTGAAATCGATTCATCGATCCCCACAAAAGACGCCCAGTTTTTCCGCCAAGGGATGCGTATGCTATCCGAAAGATGGGAGAATGTGGTGGCCAGCGATGGGCAATACTATAAATCATAATTTTTTTGGTAAGTTTTTCACAGTAAAGCCCCGAACTTCGAGAAAAAACGGCGGAAGCAAAGTTGTATACCTTGTAGACCCGTAGCGACCCCCACTACTTCCATTAAGTTTCCGAGAACCAACTAACATTTCAGTACACCCCCTCCCCCCCCCCCCCACAGGCCCCTACCAACTCCCACGGCCAATCTCCATATGGCGCAACAGAAATATACTTAACTCAACGTCAATAAAGGGAAAGGTCTCACAAAAGCATCACTACTTTTCTGTTGCATTGTGCTTCCATCTCCTGCGATGCACTACTTCGTTTTTAATGCTGATGTATGAGCTGATGTCAATCACATCAGTCAGAAACTATTTCGTCTTCCACATAACCCTTTGCGGCTGAATTTTATAAGCCTCCTCTTTCTTAATATATGTGCAGTACAGTTTTGTTTACTTCTTTTTATCACGAGCAGTGGGGATAGCGCCTTTGACTAGTAATGAAAACGTCTTGGACCCAGGCATCGAACTTCGCTGCCGGCCGGAGTGGCTGAGCGGTTCTAGGCGCTACAGTATGACAGTCTGAAACCACGCGACCGCTACGGTCGCAGGTTCGAATCCTGCCTCGGGCGTGGATGTGTGTCGTGTCCTTAGGTTAGTTAAGTTTAAGTAGTTCTAAGTTCTAGCGGACTGATGACCTCAGAAGTTAAGTCCCATAGTGTTCAGAGCCATTTGAACATCGCCACTGCTCAAATTTTTAATGAAATCATCAGCAATGGAAGACGCAAGACTTTAGGTATAAGAAATCACACTCGTTCTGTCAACGGCATAATCAAATAGGGCAAGAGAGCATAGAGAGGTTCAGGGAACACTCTTGTGCTTGGGGTCGGAAACTGCCCCTAAGGCCGGTATTACATTAACAGATTTCTTTGTCCAATATCTTTGTCAAAGAAATTTGATGGTGTAATAGGGAACTTTGTCAAATGTCGTCAAATATTTGATCAAATCTAGGGCCTCGCTGTAGATTTCGTCAGAGAAGTCGCTTGTCTTCTATTCACTGCAATGTGACATGTTACCACGTGGAGCGATAGCATGTCTGCAGAGTTCAGTCATCCGTAGTGTTTTTATAAACATTGCTGATAAATACAATTGGTGTGTACTGACGACTATAAAATTAATAGATATGTATAAAGCTGATGAGGCGCTTTACAACGTGAGGCACAATGAATACAAAAATAGATTAAGAAGATTGGAGACCTGACCCGACCTAACCTAACTCTCTCTCTCCTGTAGCAAGGAATCGCAGTGTTACAGTGAGCCTGTCTTCTGCAAATATAGCAGTTCTTAAGTGAGTATTGTGCTTTGTAATATGAGGATACACTTCACTGAGCACATAACAGAAAATGTATGCTCATCCATTCTTAGGTAATTGATGTACGACTTAAGGTCCTCCACTATAAGCTCACGTAACAAGTTTTGTCGAATGCTTTTATCGCGTCGTCGTAAAACCCACGGCTTCACCCAGGTAAGTTTCTTTTTTCCCCAACTTCTCTTCTGCAGGTGCACACAGTGCAATTGTGGTACATGTAACTGCTGCGGTTAACAACAAGTTGTTGTCAGCAATCTTGAACTTTGGCGAAAAATATGAAGACAGTGTAATACCCCTTTTTAGCGCCACGTCAAAGATCTTTGTCAAATATATTTGACGAAGAAATTTGATAGTGTAATACCGGCCTAAAGGCGGAGGAAGAATCAGCAATGATCAACGGCATGAGGATGCAGGAGGCAATGGAAACTACTGCATTAAAGACGCACAACGTGTATCTACAGCACATGTGGCCTTTAAGTGAGAAAGTGTTGTGATGCTCTTCCCATTCACAAAAGATTCCGGAATGGTCTCCTATTCGGATATCTGAGAGGGCACTACAAGGAGTGGCTGTCATGGACAACTTATTCGCCCTTAAAATCAGCCTAGTCGGTTCCAAGCACCCTTCAACTTAGGAGCATTGGGGGAAGCTGTGCCTATCATCTTCAGACGAAACAAAAACCTCTTGTCCTTCCGAGCGGAAACTAGCCGATGTGACTATTAGCGGAAAGCTCTAGCGTACAAGGGCCACCAGGAAAAAGTATGTTATATGTAGGGATAAGAAAAAATCGTATTGTTTTATAGCCAGTTGCTGTGTTACTATCTGCCAGTTTCGGTATTAGTTTTGGCCAATCGTTGTTTTTTGGCCATACTATGTGTTTATATAATTTCAGCGCTATTTTTTCCAATTTCGGCGTTAATGTTTTCGCAAATTCGGTGCTTGTTTTCGCCCAAACTCTGTTTCCAAACACGGTGTCTGATGCCAACCACGGTGTTTCTGCCCAACTTAGGTGGTTTTTTATGTCACATCATAGGTATGTGAGAAATGGACCGTAATTTTAAAACTGAAGGAATAAGAAATCAAAATGCAATTTCAACGCTGACTAACTATAATTTACGAATATTGTAAACTGCTGTCCTCAGATTTGTAACTTATTTAATACGGGAAAACGACAAATTTCGCAATATTTCGTAAAAATCGCCGATTTCGCGATACTTTGTGAAAATCGCCGACTCTGTTTTATTTCATTAAAAACCGCTAATTTCACATTTTTTGGTTTATCGTTTTCGCGAAATGTTATTGTTCCTAGTTACAGGGTGACTACTACTTTCGTACAACTATGAGTCGTGTGAAATGTTCGTTGAAAAATGGTTCAAATGGCTCTAAGCACTATGGGACTTAACATCTGAGGTCATCAGTCCCCTAGACTTAGAAACTAACCAACCTAAGGACATCACACACATCCATGCCTGAGGCTGGATTCTAACCTGCGACCGTAGCAGGCGCGCGGTTCCAGACTGAAGCGTCTAGAACCGCTCGGCCCCGCGGCCGGCGAAATGTTCGTCCCGAAGGCGAGAATTAAAAGAACCCAAAAGAAAAACTAGTCATCTGTTCAATGCGTGGGTTCTACGAAAAATGTTCGACAGGTTACAGTTTCAAATTTTGCAGCATAGGGACTCCAGTTCTTACGCGAACGGAAAATGAGAAATCCCAGTCGCTTCCGTTGAAGCCTCTTGAAAATTTCCCGGAAGACGCTACAGTGGGAACAGGCACACGCGGTTTGACCTTGAGACTGGAATGCGGAGTGTAGTATGCCCTCGTACTTCCAGATAACACGGAACATCACTTTCCCAGCAGCTGATGTCACCACGGTCTTTCTGCTTTTGTTTTCGCACGACATGCCGTATGTTTCCATTGAAGTGGCCCTCGCTCTGTGTCTGGTGGTGAACTCAGCGCTCACAAACCGCGACAGCTGGCGCCAAAACGATGTGTACTTTGACGAATTGACTCACATGCTGTAACGACGGTTCTAGTGTTTGCATTTTACTCTGCACAATGGAAATGCTAGGCTCTCGTAGGGCGTGAAAATTTGTGTCACTGATTTAGAGTTTTGAGAAAATTATGCAGTTTTTGTAGCGTAAATTGGCATATCTCGATGTAGTACACACACGGACTGTGCATATTGCATTAGGAGACTACATTTCCTTATGATAGAAAAGTCTCGAAGTATGATGGAAGAGTCACGCACATTAAAAAGTAATTTGTGTATATGCTTTTTTATTTCGTAACCTCACACACGTTGTTTATAACGTATAATTGAAGACGAATATTCCAGAATTTGAAACACGAACAGCTGCTAGCATGTTTCTTAGAAGTAGATACCTTAGGGGTTGCGAAGCAACTCAAATCGCTTGATATGGGCAAGTCTTCATGTCCAGATTGTATACCGATTAGGTTCCTTTCAGATTACGCTGATACAATAGCTCCCTACTTAGCAATCATATACAACCGCTCGCTCACCGATAGATCTGTACCTACAGATTGGAAAATTGCGCAGGTCGCACCAGTGTTTAAGAAGGGTAGTAGGAGTAATCCATCGAACTACAGACCTATATCATTGACGTCGGTTTGCAGTAGGGTTTTGGAACATATACTGTATTCAAACATTATGAATCACCTCGAAGGGAACGATCTATTGATACGTAATCAGCATGGTTTCAGAAAACATCGTTCTTGTGCAACGCAGCTAGCTCTTTATTCGCACGAAGTAATGGCCGCTATCGACAGGGGATCTCAAGTTGATTCCGTATTTCTAGATTTCCGGAAAGCTTTTGACACCGTTCCTCACAAGCGACTTCTAATCAAGCTGCGGGCCTATGGAGTATCGTCTCAGTTGTGCGACTGGATTCGTGATTTCCTGTCAGGAAGGTCGCAGTTCGTAGTAATAGACGGCAAATCATCGAGTAAAACTGAAATGATATCAGGTGTTCCCCAGGGAAGCGTCCTAGGACCTCTGCTGTTCCTGATCTATATAAATGACCTGGGTGACAATCTGAGCAGTTCTCTTAGGGTGTTCGCATATGATGCTGTAATTTAGCGTCTAGTAAGGTCATCCGAAGACCAGTATCAGTTGCAAAGCGATTTAGAAAAGATTGCTGTATGGTGTGGCAGGTGGCAGTTGACGCTAAATAACGAAAAGTGTGAGGTGATCCACACGAGTTCCAAAAGAAATCCGTTGGAATTCGATTACTCGATAAATAGTACAATTCTCAAGGCTGTCAATTCAACTAAGTACCTGGGTGTTAAAATTACGAACAACTTCAGTTGGGAAGACCACATAGATAATACTGTGGGGAAGGCGAACCAAAGGTTGCGTTTCATTGGCAGGACACTTAGAAGATGCAACAAGTCCACTAAAGAGACGGCTTACACTACACTCGTTCGTCCTCTGTTAGAATATTGCTGAGCGGTGTGGGATCCTTACCAGGTGGGATTGTGGGATCCTTACCAGGTGGGATTGACGGAGGACATCGAAAGGGTGCAAAAAAAGGGCAGCTCGTTTTTTATTATCACGTAATAGGGGAGAGAGTGTGGCAGATATGATAGACGAGTTGGGATGGAAGTTATTAAAGCAAAGACGTTTTTCGTCGCGGCGAGATCTATTTACGAAATTTCAGTCACCAACTTTCTCTTCCGAATGCGAAAATATTTTGTTGAGCCAACCTACATAGATAGGAATGATCATCAAAATAAAATAAGAGAAATCAGAGCTCGAACAGAAAGGTTTAGGTGTTCGTTTTCCCCGCGCGCTGTTCGGGAGTGGAATGGTAGAGAGATAGTATGATTGTGGTTCGGTGAACCCTCTGCCAAGCACTTAAATGTGAATTGCAGAGTAATCATGTAGATGTAGATTGTTTATAACCTATGATCACAATGGTTGCTCAATGGTGTCTCAAGACGGTCACCCATCCAAGAGCTAACCGGGCCCGACGTTGCGTAACTTCTGTCGGACGAGAACTGCCGCAATCAACGAGGTTCAATAATGTAGGCACGAATTAGTTTTACCATGTTTGAGGTCACTTTGCAGAGCAGCATCACTTAAATCTTGTTAATCTCAGTTCTTACGGTAATCTCTGGTTCCGTCAGGGCGTGCGGTCTGTTTTTATAGACCCCCTTTAAGGTAGCTCCACAGGAACATCCCACAGAGGTCAGTACTAGGGCCTATGATCTTTTCATTTTGTGTCAATGAGGTGTATCAGTTGCGTTCTACTGCAGATACGACATGTACAATGATGACCTCCAACTGAATCTAAGTGCGCAGCCAATAACCCTGAAGAGAGCTGCCGAGAATCTCAATACTGACATGTGTACATTATCAAAACGGGCGCAGGATGTACGAAAGCCTAAAGCATGCAAAACCCAAGCGGTATTGACCTGTCATTCTAGGCTCATTAGCCCGAGATACCACGAATCCCTACCATCTTCAACCCTAAATGGGACAAACATCGACTTGTCTCCTTCAGCAAAGAGTCTAGGAGAAAAAAAGCAGATGAAATTCTAAATTGGAAAAAAATGGAAATTTGTGGTAAGTACCATAGGATCAAACTGCTGAGGTTACACACTACTTAATCTAACTTTAACTTCCCGATAGGGGAAGCCGCACGAACCATGACAAGACGCCCAAGACCTCGCAGCTACCCAGCGCGGCAATTCTAAATTGGACTGAGTCGTAATTGCATTGTACTAGAAGGCGTCAGCATCTCTCTACTCCTTAGGAAAACACAAAAAGGTCTTTCCTTTCAACCTGAAAACGAAG
This sequence comes from Schistocerca serialis cubense, assembly GCF_023864345.2. NCBI lineage: Eukaryota > Metazoa > Arthropoda > Insecta > Orthoptera > Acrididae > Schistocerca > Schistocerca serialis. The sequence continues at coordinate 95,669,361 of NC_064647.1, forward strand.
CTTGTACAAATACTTCCAGTTATTGATTACAGCGATGGTATCCTACAAAGTCTTCCTCAGGAAAAGTCACAGCGTCTGGAACTGATTTCGAATGCCAGTGTTGGTTATATCTCTTTGATCGTATTTCACCATCATATTCACAGCTCTTCTGGCTGCGTGTTGACGGGTGCAGAGGTTTCCATAGCCTCTGTCTTCTCTACTGCCTTATCAACGTACACTGTTCCTCGTATCTCTCGTCGACCTTAACGCCCTTGTCTGAACAACATGGCAGAAACACCAGTTCCCAACAGATCAAAATCCTCTGTATCCGACTCCATCGGCTCAGCCACTTCTGCGAAGTCCTTTTCAAGTAGCAGAAACCCGGCTCTGGAATAACCTACCGCGTTATACCAGAGAACTGAATACGATCTCCAGCTTCAGAAGACAGTTAATGACATATATACGAAAGCAACAATAATGATTAGCATTCTCCCTGTACGCAATGGTTACCCTTGCACATCCTTCTTTCCAACCAGATCTTTCTTATTTCAAGTGTTCTGAACAGATGTAGGCCCCCTAAATTTCCTTTCTTCAGAAAATATATGGGAACTGTATTATTATTATTATTATTATTATTATTATTATTATCATCGCTATCACTGTCACCGGCGGAGCAACAGCAGCAGTACTGCCAGTATTAACTTTATTATTTCGTAGTATTATTTACTTACACTGCCACTATACATACTCTTACCATTTTAATAGTATTTGTCAAATTAAAACTGTTACTTCTCAGGTAACTGTGACGTAATAGACACTGTATGTGTGAAACTCTAGTCCAATGTAAGAGTGTGTCTGATAGCCCTAATCAGATCATGTTACATAAACATACCCATGGGGGCCATAAACTTTCAGAGATGATTCCATCACCAAACAATTTCGTTTAAGAAATGAATTTTTTCACAAGTGACACCGACTTGCCTGCAACCAATAATAACGCTGATCTTCCTCAAGCACCGAAGTAAGCCGCAGAATGATTTCTTGGTACGTAAAATTGTTCTCTGTAGTTTCAAAGAAACTCCAGAGCGACCTTAAGTGGAATTACCATATAAAACAGATAGTGGGAAAAGCAGACGCAAGACTCAGATACATCGGAAGAGTCTTAAAGAAAGTAGCTTATAAAGCGCTTGTGCGCCCGATTCTCGAGTATTGTTCATGTATCTGGGATCCCTATCGGGTAGGACTGATAGAGGAGATAGAGAAGATCCAACGAAGAGCGGCGCGTTTCGTCACGGGATCGTTAGGTGGCGAGAGAGCGTTACGGAGATGCTAAACAAACTCCACTGGCAGACGTTACAAGAGAGACGTTGTGCATCACGGAGAGATTTACTACTGAAATTTAGGGACAGCTTTTTTCAGGAGGAGTCAGGCAACATATTGCTTCCCCCCTCATACATCTCGCATACTGACCACGAGGAGTAAATTCGAGAAATTAGAGCCAATACAGAGGCTTACCGACAATCATTCTTCCCACACACTATTCGCGAGTGGAACAGGGTTGGAGGCATCAGATAGTGGTACCGAAAGTACCCTCCGCCACACGCACCAATAGGTGGCTTACGGAGTATGATTTAGATGTAGATGAAAGAAAACAGGGCTCCACTATTCGATGGCGCGATACGGCACACCACACTCCAGTTTTATGGCAGTGCAAAATACACGTGGATTTTCAGTATTCTTGTATTTTCAGTATTCTTATATTTTTGCCTGTTCATGTATCCCCCGAAGAAAACACGGTCCGGTTCTGCTACTCCATGGATGTCAACAAATGACCATAACCATGTGCACACCGTCCGTCCGTGTGTGGACGGAAGCACATTAACAAAGATCTTCCACATCTTTGACTCAAACTGCACAACCACAGTTCTCTGGTTTAGAAATATCGAAGAAGATTTCCATCTTCTACAAATGAAACCCGAAGATGTCTGTGGCGGCGATCTCTTCCGTAAGAAGAGACAAATGGGCCACACCGAGATGAAAGAGCAAAAAGAGGTCGCCGTATCCCTTGGACGGAGGAGGGTAAGCAAACCCATTCACGAAGAATGGAGGAAATCTGGTCTTGAAAGTACGCAAAGTTCACTGTGTGGCGTCACAGCCGTACTTAAAAGATTTCCGCCATTTATCCGAATCAATGAAACCGTCAATAACGCGTAATAAAACTAATATTTAATTTTCTGAAAATTTCTCGTCTGTGAAAAATAACTATATGTTAACCTCGTTATTTGTGTCTACTGCAAAAAATGAAGACGGTAATGTATATATTATCATAAAAGTACTCGCCAACATAAAAAATCTCTCTTGTGGATAAGTCTCGTAGACGATTAGGTTTTTCGTGGAGGTGTGTCCCGTCTGTGCGATTAACTGAAGGCAGTTTGTTTATTTCCATACGCGTTTCGGACTTCTTTCATTTGTGAAGTATCTTCAGTGGCCTGTAATACGTTTTTCTTTTTTATACATAAAACAAACGTATTTTGTGGTAGTTACAATATGTTACTATGTAACGTTCTGTCGTATTTTTCTCTTTTTTTTAGGTTAGAATCAATTTTGTAGCAAAAATTTCGTAATGCGAATTTGTCGTCCGGTGTTACAATTTCCAGCGCTGTTAACCCATGCGTGTGGTCCTGGAGATGTGTTCATTCGTCTCCGTGCACCAGTTGGCAGTTCGGCATTCTTTCACCCACATTTGATGAACTCATCGCATACATTATTTGCACTTTGCATTTTCTGTTCATGTGAGTGTTTTCGGTATGTGGTGTTACCAACTGTCGCTGTGTGTTTATCTCTTGTCTTTTGTTTGTGTTGCGTGTGTGGTTTGACATTGTCATTTGTGTGTGTGTGTGTGTGTGTGTGTGTGTGTGTGTGTGTGTGTGTGTGTGTGTGTGTGTGAGAGAGAGAGAGAGAGAGAGAGAGAGAGAGAGAGAGAGAGAGAGAGAGAGAGAGCAGTCAGTAAAATACCAAACGAACTGTTTCCAAGCAAAACGTGGGCCGTAGCTACTATGCAGTTTTTTACGTAAATGACAATTAACACTATTACCATCATTCTTGATGTTTACGAGACTGATTGAGTTTAAACCAATGATATACGAGGGCAGTTCAATAAATAATGCAACACATTTTTTTTCTCGGCCAATTTTGGTTGAAAAAACCGGAAATTTCTTGTGGAATATTTTCAAACATTCCCGCTTCGTCTCGTATAGTTTCATTGACTTCCGACAGGTGGCAGCGCTGTACGGAGCTGTTAAAATGGCGTCTGTAACGGATGTGCGTTGCAAACAATGGGCAGTGATCGAGCTTCTTTTGGCGGAAAACCAGGGCATCTCAGATATTCATAGGCGCTTGCAGAATGTCTACGGTGATCTGGCAGTGGACAAAAGCACGGTGAGTCGTTGGGCAAAGCGTGTGTCATCATCGCCGCAAGGTCAAGCAAGACTGTCTGATCTCCCGCGTGCGGGCCGGCCGTGCACAGCTGTGACTCCTGCAATGGCGGAGCGTGCGAACACACTCGTTCGAGATGATCGACGGATCACCATCAAACAACTCAGTGCTCAACTTGACATCTCTGTTGGTAGTGCTGTCACAATTGTTCACCAGTTGGGATATTCAAAGGTTTGTTCCCGCTGGGTCCCTCGTTGTCTAACCGAACACCATAAAGAGCAAAGGAGAACCATCTGTGCGGAATTGCTTGCTCGTCATGTGGCTCAGGGTGACAATTTCTTGTCAAAGATTGTTAGAGGCGATGAAACATGGGTTCATCACTTCGAACCTGAAACAAAACGGCAATCAATGGAGTGGCGCCACACCCACTCCCCTACCAAGAAAAAGTTTAAAGCCATACCCTCAGCCGGTAAAGTCATGGTTACAGTCTTCTGGGACGCTGAAGGGGTTATTCTGTTCGATGTCCTTCCCCATGGTCAAACGATCAACTCTGAAGCGTATTGTGCTACTCTTCAGAAATTGAAGAAACGACTTCAGCGTGTTCGTAGGCACAAAAATCTGAACGAACTTCTCCTTCTTCATGACAACGCAAGACCTCACACAAGTCTTCGCACCCGAGAGGAGCTCACAAAACTTCAGTGGACTGTTCTTCCTCATGCACCCTACAGCCCCGATCTCGCACCGTCGGATTTCCATATGTTTGGCCCAATGAAGGACGCAATCCGTGGGAGGCACTACGCGGATGATGAAGTTATTGATGCAGTACGACGTTGGCTCCGACATCGACCAGTGGAATGGTACCGTGCAGGCATACAGACCCTCATTTCAAGGTGGCGTAAGGCCGTAGCATTGAATGGAGATTACGTTGAAAAATAGTGTTGTGTAACTAAAAGATTGGGGAATAACCTGGTGTATTTCAATGCTGAATTAAACAACCCCTGTTTCAGAAAAAAAAAAAAAATGTGTTGCATTACTTATTGAACTGCCCTCGTAATTGGGATCTCAGTTTTCTTACAACGTTAAGGCTAAAGACGGAGTCCCAATAGATAGTTTTACATCATTTAATGCTTCTCATTATCAATTTCATAATATAGAGTTAATTTCTCGTAATCACAGGTGATTATGTTATAATTGGCGACCTGACAGGGCAAATTATCCGGAAACCGCCTGTGATTACAAGAAATTAACTTTATATTCCGAATCATGTCATGTTAGTACGAAAGGCGTTGCTACTTGATTACGAAGTGTGAAGCTAATATATCGGCCAGATTTAACCTCTTCAAGAAACAATTGCACTAATGGACGCATACGTGCCTACCCGTTCATTTAAGGTAACGAGTTACATTTTTACAGAGAAGTTTCCTGGTGTTTCCGTACCAGGAAAGAGTAATATACTGGATTTCGTGACAAAGGGGCGTATTACAGAGTTAGTTGCAAACGTAAAAAAAGAAAAAAACCAAAAACGACACCTGTCTGTTCGTAGTCCTAGCGTGATCGTGGATATGCGACCACGAATAATCCACAGTGCAAAGAAGTCGACACGTAAATTGTAGCAACAAGTGAACGTTTCGCGTAGGTCTTAGCGTGTTTTACACCACATAGGGAGAAAACCCTACAAAATGACACGTGTCCAAGAACTGGCGGAGCAAGATGAGGCAAAAAGTGTGAGTTACTGTACGTGGAGCCGGCCGCTGTGGTAGAGCGGTTCTAGGCGCTTCAGTCTGGAACCGCGCTGTTGCTACGGTCGCAGGTTCCAATCCTGCCTCGGGCATGGATGTGTGTGATGTCCTTAGGTTGGTTAGGTTTAAGTAGTTCTAAGTCCCATAGTGCTCACAGCCATTTTTGAACTGTACGTGACTTTGTCAAACAGCTGACAGTGAAATGTTGGCTCTCCTGTTGTATTTCATGAGTGATGAAGCCACGTTCCATTTGACAGGACATGTGAACCCCCCAAACACCAGATACTGGTCAACGAACGATTAATGAGGAACCTCTTAACTGTGAAAAAAAATTAATAATAATAATAATAATAATAATAATAATAATAATTCAGCAACAGAAAGATTCACATTAAGCAGAAAGGAAGGAGGAAGGGGATTTATCGACATAAAAAACCTACATTATGGACAGGTAGATAATTTAAGAAAATTCTTTCTAGAACGAGCAGAAACTAGCAATATACACAAAGCAATCACCCACATAAATACATCGGCTACACCACTACAATTTCATAACCACCTCTACAACTCTTTAGATCACATAACATCAACAGATACAAAGAAAGTAAATTGGAAAAAGAAAACACTACATGGCAAGCACCCGTATCATCTAACACAGCCACACATCGATCAAGACGCATCCAACACATGGCTAAGAAAAGGCAATATATACAGTGAGACAGAAGGATTCATGATTGCAATACAGGATCAAACAATAAACACCAGATATTACAGCAAGCATATTATTAAAGATCCCAATACCACAACAGATAAATGCAGACTTTGCAAACAACAAATAGAAACAGTAGATCACATCACAAGCGGATGTACAATACTAGCAAATACAGAATACCCCAGAAGACATGCTTGCCTTACAACATAAACTTTTAAAACAACACGTTCCTACATACAAGTATGCACCACAAAATGTACTGGAGAATGATGAATACAAATTATACTGGAACAGAACCATTATAACAGATAAAACAACGCCACATAACAAACCTGACATCATACTCACCAATAAAAAGAAGAAATTAACACAACTAATTGAAATATCCATACCCAATACAGCAAATATACAGAAGAAAACAGGAGAAAAAATTGAAAAATACATCCAACTGGCTGAGGAAGTCAAGGACATGTGGCATCAGGATAAAGTTGACATTATACCAATTATACTGTCAACTACAGGAGTCATACCACGCAATATCCACCAGTACATCAATGTAATACAGCTACATCTGAACTTATATATACAACTTCAGAAATCCGTAATTATTGATACATGTTCAATTACCCGAAAGTTCCTAAACGCAATGTAACATATACCGTACAGTTAAAAGGAAGTGACGCTTGATCAAGGTCCGCGTCACTTTCATTCCGAACCAGACCTAAGGTCTGAGAAAGGAAAGATAATAATAATCTCGTAGTATGACGTGCCGTGTCAACAAGTCGCGTTGTAGGTCCCACATTTTTTGAAACAACAGTAAACACTGCTGCGTATATGCCAATCTTTGAGGAATTTCACGCATAAGAGATGACAAATGGCGCGCGACAAAGTGCGTTCTAGTACTCGGGGTCGGTTTTCGTACGCCAACGTATAGAATGGGCGACGCTGAAAAAAGTCTTTGTGGCAGGACGGGTTTGCTGGAAACGAAAACAGTAACTCATTGTACGGCCCATCTCAATTCGAATCGCGGCGCTCAATCTACTTTGCACGGTGTGATTTTTGATAGATCAAACCTGCTGCTTCAGCGGCCAGAGGTGAGACTTTATTCTGCTCTTACACAGCTCACATCTTTAAAAAAAAAAAAACCATGGTTGTACAAAATGTCGGAAGTGATGACGTAGGTAGCGCCCAGAGCAACGGGTAATTAATTTGTCCTCCGTAGCTGGGGAACTATGTTGCAACCGTCTCCGCTCACCTCGATTGCTGCGTATAAACCGATACTGGACTTCATTGAAGGGGCGCTACAGGAAGACGATCCTGGCGCACTTCTCATGCACTGCCAAAAAATGCACCAAATCTCAAGTACTGAAAAGTTAAAAAAAGAAAGAAGAAAAAAAAAGAAGCTGTTGAATGGAATTACTAGTCCAATGAGTACAGAGTATGGATTGAGAATAAACCGAACATAGGCGGACGTAATGAGCAGTGGCAGAAATGATACTAGCGATGAACTTATGAAAATTGAAAACTACGAAGAAGGCGAAGCGAAGGGATTCTGCTACTTGGAAGCAAAATAACCCATGATGGATGAAACAAGAAAGAGACAAAAAGCAGATATGACAGGCACTGAAGGCATTCCTTGTCAACATCGACCTTAATTCGAGGAAGAAATTTCTGAGATGTGCTTTTGGACCACAGAATTGTATGGTAGTTGGCCACAAAATTGTATGATAGTGAAACATGGACTGTGGGAAAACCGGAACAGAAGGCAATCAAAGCATTTGGGATGTGGTGCTACGAAAGAATGTTGAAAATTAGGTGAACTGATAAGTTAAGGATTGAAGTCGTCTGCAGAATCTGCGAAGAAAGAAATATTTGGAAAACACTGACAAGAAGAAGGGACAGTATGATAGGACATCTGTTACGACATCGGCGAATAACTTCCATGGTACTAGAGGAAGCAGTAGAGTGTAAAAAACTGTAGAGGAAGGCAAAGATTGGAATACAATCAGCAAATAATTGACTAGGTAGTTTGCAAGTGCTACTTTGACATGAATAGGCTGACACAGAGGAATTCCTGTCGGGCCGCATCAAACCAATCAGAATAACGATGGCTCAAAAATAAATAAATAAATGGAAACAGTCTGTGCACATCTGTACTTCACAGCCACCGCACCGTGTGAGAGTACATTCATACGTATATCAGCAATATATGATCCAACCAAATGCCTATCTTTGCTGTTTAAATTACTGTCTAATAAATCAACTATGTAATACAGCCAACAAATCAAAAAGTACACACAGAAAATAAAGGCTTATGTATCTCGGCATCAATACTTCTGTTAGCAAGCTCTCCTTTAACGTACGTGTTCCTACAGACGGTTTCCATAATATATTTTCTCTGAGTAAGCTATTTGATTTGCTGGCTATTTTACAAGGCCAGTTCATTGGAAAATCATATGAATGTCTGAAGATACGCGTTAACGAAGTTGACACACTGCGCAGCGGCTGATGGGAGCAACTATAAAGGCCTTTCCCATTTACAATCGTTCCCATCAGCCACTGCGGCGAGTGTCAACTTTTTTTTCCGACAATATTACGTAAGTCTTAAATCTCTTACTGTGCACATACAGTCAAAGTAAAGACAACTGACTGTAGGAAGTTTTACATTCGTTTTCACAGTTCGTTCGAATATCGAAACGTGCATACGAGTCCACCAACCAACAGCATTGGGACAATAAGTAAAATTTCGCCTGTGGCCACAAAAACGTGTGGATTTTGCGTTGTTTTTCGCGCCGCGGACAGTAGAATCCACCGGCAGAATCGTTACGGAGCGGTAGTAGTTAATTGTTACTGTAGGGATCAGCTGCGAGCGTTTGAAATCGTTCGCCTGTGGATGATGAAGTTGGTAACACGAAATGGTTAAAGATAAAAAAAAAAACCAGTAATCTGTGAACAGTAACAATAAATGATCATTATCAATCTAAAACCTGGCGTAGTACAATTAAGACAGTTTCTCGATTCTTACCGCATCCCACTTGACAATAGAAAGAAAAAAGGTACGAGACGCCAAGCAACGGGGATAGAACGGAAGTGAAGTCATACATTATCAACGGAAAAATGCTCGTATCGGAATAAAAAAAAGTCCAGTATTCTCCTGTTTATTAAAAGGCTCTGACTGAAAAGTGGGGTACCAGTTGCCTCATTTTACTTTCCTCAGCACCTTCAAAAATGTTCCCAAAAATTCTGGCATGCGAACATATTCGCGCTCTTTTCAACTGACTCCTTGGGTTGGGGTTGTTTAACGGAGGAGACCAGACAGCGAGATCATCGGTCTCATCGGATTAGGGAAGGATGGGGAAGGAAGTCGGCCGTGCCCTTTCAAAGGAACCATCCCGGCATTTGTCTGAAGCGATTTAGGGAAATCATGAAAAACCTAAATCAGGATGGCCGGACGCGGAATTGAAGCGACGTCCTCCCGAATGCGAGTCCAGTGTACTAACCACGGCGCCACCTCGCTCGGTACTACTACTTTCGTTGTCACTGTCTCCCTCTTGCTCTCTCTCAGTGCTAATACCTCATTCCTACTTTCCTGCTGCTACTGCACATAATGCCAGAAATCAGTACTTCTGACAACAGACGCGGTGGTCTCGCGGTTAAGGCGCTCAGTCCGGAACCGCGCGACTGCTACGGTCGCTGGTTCGAATCCTGCCTCGGGCATGGATGTGTGTGGTGTCCTTAGGTTAGTTAGGTTTAAGTAGTTCTAAGTTCTAGGGGACTGATGACCATAGAAGTCCCATAGTGCTCAGAGCCATTTTTTATTCTGACAACAGAGTTAAGGCAATATGCAATGTAGTGAAGCAAGAGACAGGACAATCAACGAGGATAACATTACTACTGCAGAGAATGGAAGAGTTATAAATGACAAGTCACAGACAGAAAATTATTTTATAATCATTTCTTAAATATAGTTGAAAGCATAAGGACCAACAGTTCAAGAGAAACATCACAGCAATATGTTGAAGTAATTCTCATAATAAATGAAAAGCACGAGTTTGCTTTTGTTCTACAATATTCTAGAACAAAAGCAAACTGGTGCTTTTCATTTATTATTATTATAATGTTGTTCTACCAAGAACCGACGGAAGATTCTGTTAATATAATTCTCATAAAATTACATCATATGAATGTACCACCAACTTCTACTTCTGAAATCGAGAGGGTCATACATTCTCTCAAGAAAAAAAGCTCTTCTGGTTTTGATGGTGTTTCAACACAGTACTAAAGAGTTGTTCCCATACAGTAAGTCCGGTATTGTCCGAAATATGTAAGGCATCACTAACTCAATGCATTTTTCCAGAGAGCCTGAAAAACGCCGTTGTTAAAAAACTCTTTAAGAAAGGTGATAAGAGAGATGTCCGTACCTACCGACCTATTTAACTGCTGACATTCTCCAAACGTTTTGGGGAAGTGATGTATTCTAGAATGGTATCTCACCCTGGCAACAATAATATCCTCAGCAAATTACAATTTGGGTTTCAGAAGGGTTGCTCTACTAAGAATGCCATTTACATGTTCACATACCAGATATTACAAGCACTAAATAACAAAATAGCACCGGTAGGTATTTTCTGTGACCTACTCAAATCATAGTATACTCCTAGATAAATTTGAAGTTTTATGGTATTGATGGTATAGCCAACAAAAGGGTCATGTCATATCTAACCAAAAGAATGCAGGAAGTTTTACTTCCATCGGCACAGTTACCGGTGAGGTGTACCTTCAGAAGCTTCAGACATCCATCTTACCTGCCATCCGAGAATTGTATGGAGACGGAAGAGTTTACTTTCAACAAGATGGTGCCCCAGCCCACTACCAAAATCGTGTTAGGGCGTATCTCGACGAAAATCTACCAGGAAGATGGATAGGCCGTAGAGGTGTTGTGAAGTATCCACCACGTTCCCCAGACCTAACCCCTCTAGACTTTTACCTTTGGAGAACACTAAAGGACGTCGTTTATCGACAAAAGCCACGCTCATTGGATGAACTTCGAGAATCCATCGTACATTCTTGTGCAATTATCCAACTGAACACGTTGCAGTCAGTAGTTCATACTGCAGTTCGGCGGCATCGTTTGTGGGTGGATTTTAATGGTGACCATTTCGAACATCCACAGTGATACCTTTAAGTTGGACTTTAAGCTACACCTTCACCAAAAACGAGACAACTCCGTCAGTTTGCAAGTTATGGACTTTTAAACAGTGAATACTGTTTTTCGACCCCTCTGTATTTTGAAGTAATAAATATATAATACTAGTAGTATCTGAATGTGTCAATAACGGACTATTACAAATTTGTGGGTTAGCTCCCTCTCGCATTCTAGGACAGAATTGCTGTTATCACTGCCATTCTGGTCGGAGTGTGCCCTCCGTCATTTTTCCCTGTTATGCTGCAGCTTTGCCATTTCTGTAGGGGGTTCCAGTTTCGCCAGATTGTCGACGTACCTTCTTATTTTCTCGCATACATTTTTCCCCCCTCCTTTCAGTTCACCATTATAGCCTCTCTCGTTTCATAGCTCTTTATCGCGTTTCTCATCTCCTTAAAGAAGGCTCCTATTTTGTTTTCTTGAATCCATCATCCGCTTCTTCTGACTCTTCATTCCACCTGTTTCTCCTGGCATCTTCTATTATTTTAACGGTTCTTCTTCTCATAAATTCAGATTTTTCACGCCCTTTTCTTTCTCGGTTGTCTGCCAAACCCTCCTCCCTTTTTTCTTCTACAATCAACTGCTTCTTCACACTCATCCATCCAGCACTCTCGTCTTACTCCCTCATTACTTAGGGAAAGCCATTCCGTTTCCACTTTGATCACGTCCCTCACATTTTCTCGGGTGTTTTTCTATTGTAAGGTTCCTTCAATCTCATATTAGATCTGTTCAGTGGTACTCTGTATGTTTTCTGTGGTGTCACCGCCAGACACCACACTTGCTAGGTGGTAGCCTTTAAATCGGCCGCGGTCCGCTAGTATACGTCGGACCCGCGTGTCGCCACTGTCAGTGATTGCAGACCGAGCGCCGCCACACGGCACGTCTAGAGAGACGTCCTAGCACTCGCCCCAGTTGTACAGCCGACTTTGCTAGCGATGGTTCACTGACAAATTACGCTCTCATTAGCCGAGACGATAGTTAGCATAGCCTTCAGCTACGTCATTTGCTACGACCTAGCAAGGCGCCATTATCATTTGCTATTTATCTTGTGATGCATGTACTGTCAGACCGATGTTTACCCATTATGGATTAAAGTTAAGTATTCCAGAAGCTACGTACTTTTTTTACTAGACTCAACTCTTTTAACTGTTCCAGACCTCACGACAGCCTGCGTGAGCTTAAACGCGTGCCTTTCGGCTACCTCATAATGGCTTGGCTGTCTTGCCAAGTCACAACATTTTCATTTTCATGCTTTTCTGTTTTGATATCTGTTTGGCAGAGATTTGCATTTAATTTCGGTGAAGTAGGCCTAACGGTCAGGTTCTATGTTACTGTTTTTTTTTGACTGATGTTCTTAATCTTCCCGTACGTCGCTTCCCAGACCTCTTCATATCGCTCAAGATATCGCACAAGGTTAAGGAAATACCTCAGTCGAGATACACATCTGAGTATCGGGAGAAGATCAGTAATTAACCTCAGATCAAACTTACGTCATGCTGCCAAACAATTTTTCAGATTTATCTGATGACCTTCATTATCGCTTAGCAGTTCGATAGAAAAACTGTGATAATATTTACACATTACGTCGTAGCGCTGAGAAGCCTGATAAAAAGTTGAAATCAATATGTACATTGACGTCACACACCAGCTGTGAGACGATAATTGGTTTAAAGTTCAGTCGACGATGTTCTTACAGCTGGGAGTAGCAAACCGGCCGTATCCTTTTCAAAGGAAAAGGAAAGGGGGGGCGGGTCGAGTGCCTTAATCACTTCGATAAACAGCACAAATTACTCTTAGAGCAAGACCGGAAAATTTTAATTTTACTACGGGAATTAAAAGTCGCAGTTTTACTTTAGAGCATTGTTGGCGTCCCATATAGCAACAATTATTTAATGGCAACAAAAGCCACTACGAAGCTAACGTTAACATTATTGACTCGAGAAGGAAGTAAATACGGCCGACCGTTAGTTAGTGTGTTGTTCGACTACTTAAACGGCAAAATTACTCTTTCCATTATTTTATGCACTTTTAAATTCTGGAATCTTTACACAACCTTTTTACCGTGTACAGTCATCTACATCCGCATGAATGCTCTGCAAAACACTTAAGTACCGTTCCTCGCAGAGGGTTTATCAGACTCAGTCTGATTTGCTTTCACCACAATATTTTCTGTGTATTCTTTCCAATTAAAATTGTTTGTAATCGTAAATCCTAGGTGTTTAGTTAAATTTTCGTCATTTAGATCACACTATTGTGTAACCGAAATTTAAGGATTCCTTTTAGTACTCATCTGACCTCACACTTTTCATTATTTCGGATGAAATGCCAATTTTCGTACCATTCACAATCTTTTTTAAATCGTTTTGGAATTTGTTTTTATCTTGTAATGAATTTACTAGACGGTAAACGACGGCATCTTCTGCAAACAACCTAAGACGTCGGCTCAGATTGTACTCTGAATCGTTTATATAAACAAGGAACAGCAAAGGGCCTATAAAACTACTTTGAGGAACGCCAGAAATCACTCTGACTTTCAGAGAGTTACAACGAACTGTGTCTCTGACAGGAAATCGCGTATCTAGTCACGTAAGTGAGATGATATTCCATAAGCACGCAGTTTAGCCGCTTGGTTGGTACAGTGTCAAAAGCCTTTTAGAAATCCAGAAATACGGAATCAATTTGGAATTCCTTGTCAACAGCACTCAACGCTTTCTGTATGTTAAGAGTTAGTTGTGTTTCACAAGAAGGATGTTTTCTAAATCCGTGTTGACTATGTGTCAATAGACCGTTCTCTTCAACATAATTCATAATATCGGAACACAATGTGTGTTCTACAATCCTGCTGCATATCGACGTTAATGATACGGGCCTATAATTTAGTGAATGACTCCCACTTACTTGATTATTGGTGTAACCTGTGCAACTTTCCAATCTATGCGTACGGATATTTCGTCGAGCGAGTGGTTTTATATGATTGTTAAGTATAGATTCTATGCATTAAAATTCATAATTTGATGCATGGTTTATATACAGCCGTCGTTTTCTGAAAACGTTCGTCATATGTCTGCACCATCCATTCCATATAAAATAGTTTTGTCTTCTCAGTTTATAACATGATGCTCGTGTTACCATACCATTTACATAGCTTCTGTATAAACACATTTTGCCGTCTACTCGTATCCACTTGTGAAATGTATACATATTATAGATACATTAAGTAAAGCAACCTTCTTTGTTCGACTGCAAACCGTATGTGGAGAACATGTCAACAATACGTTTACTTTCCAACGATTGTAACACGCACACAAAATAACTTTTCTTATTGCAGACAAACACGACAAGAAGATAATTAGGAAACTACCAAGTGATCTTTTTCGCAGAATCTGTAGGTGACAATATAGAAGCATTTCCGTTCCATCTCTTTTTAACCTGTGCTACAAGAATTCGAGTGGAATGCATAAGAAGCCGGCACCGATTTTGAATACCGGCATACCTCTTACCGTTGAGTACACGTTCATAGCTCGGAAAGGTATAGCATGTCTTTCACGTGCGGCTGAATGCAGTGCTCAAAATATAGCTGTAGACTTTTCTTCCACTACATAGTTTTCATTTTACTTACTATTACGATGAGGTTTAGCGTTGAGAAATTCCTACTTGGCGTTTAAAAACCTAACAAGATCTATTTGATCTCGATGTTTCCACGCTAGAAAGACAATTGCTATAAATTTTCTCGCCTTGGCCATTCCTATGTCCGTATACATTACTTTGAAACCTAGCCAGCCAAACATATATAAAAAAGTACTCAAGTGCCAATTCAGTGAATGCAGAAACAATTACATGTCGGTAACACTTATAATTCATTAGACTAATTCGCCATGTTGAAAACAAAGAGCATGCGCTTTCACCATTTGACAACACCCGGTTTTTTCTGTACGTAAACATTTCTTGTTAAAGTAAGAATGTTTTTGAAGCTGTGAAAGAATGTTAACTGATACTTAAACACACTATCTGAACGACGTATTCGTGTTAACAATATTAATCGTACACAAACTTTGACAGTCAACTCCGCCTAAACAAAAAGTTTAGGGACACAGAAGTAATGTCATGTTACAGAGGTATGTCTATTTCGAAAGTATATCCTAGCTTTTTTTTTTGTTTGATCTACGGTCTGCAGAGACCTTTTTTGCATTGCATAGGCCGTAATGATATTTACTTAACGTCAACTTTTACATCACATACGTCGGGGAGTAGGCTGCTAAATGTCCTGTGGTTCATTAAACAAAGTGAACAACTGAAATTAAATTACTTCCTTATAGCTGGTAGTGTGTGATGGCGAAATAAAGGTTGTGGTAAGGGACTGAGGTCTACGCTTAACCTTCTGTTTATGTTCGAGTGCCATATTTTACGCATATCAGTCTTTTGTTTACAAGACCTAAAACTGCCAGGTGAATCCAGAAAAATTTATATTACATAATAATATCTCTAGCTAATTATTTCAGGTGGGAAGGGGGTGCAACATCAGACGCTAGCCAACCAATTATGTTTCTTTTTGGTAAATATCCAGCTAACCAAAGTCTCCGACGAATATTATTGTGCATACTTTGTACGTACATTGTACATAATCTATAAAGATTGTAAGAGGGCAGTACTGTGTAAGTTTTTACACATCGAACGTAATTTGTGTGATTGGCATTACGACGGTTTGACGTCTTACCTCCGTCTTGGTGATGCGATGTCTGGCCAGTTTGACGACGGCGAAGTTGCCCTTGCCGATGGTGCGTTCGATGTCGTAGAAGCCCACGCGGATGGGCGTCGCTCCCGAAGAGGAGGCGGCTGTGGCGGCGGAAGTGGGCGGCGGCGACGACGACGCGACCGTAGACGCCGCCATGGGCGCCGAGGCCGGCGGCTGCTGCAGCGGGAGGTGCGCTCGGCCGTCGCACGAGGACATGATGACCATGACGTCGACGCCCTCAGAGCTGCGACTCGCGCGCCGACGCGCGTCCTTTGGGCCGGCTGTGTGCGTGCAGCGGCGTGGGTGGCGGGGGCGGCGTCATCGCAGCGCGACGCGCCGGTGGGCGGAAGTAATAAACGAGAAACTGCCGTACGTCCGCGACGGCGCACAGCTAGTGACCGCCGGGGTCCTTCACACTGCGGTTCACTTATGCAGAGACGGAGCGGTTTTGTCACGCGGCACCAGATCAGAACCGTTTAAATGCCCTCCATCAATCAACTACGGTATACGTCACGCGTGTAATTTTTCTGCTGCAGCGAAATGCTAGATGCAATAATAACAAAACATAATTGTACTGATAGGAGCGCTATAGTGATGGAGGAAGCCGAGCGAAAGAATGGGTATAAAAAAAAAAAGTTAACGGAAATAAACGCGACCGCGAGGGTACAGGACGAGAGTCGCTAACACACACCCGATCCTTCCCCGCGGCCGGCCGGCACCAGACTGACGGCAGATGCGCGAGCGTCGCCCGGCGGAGCGCTCGCAGCGCCGCCGGCGGCAGCGCCGCGAGCTAGCGCCGGGTAGATGACTGACGCAAACCGTGACGTCAGCGTCCCGTGTTTGCGCCCGGTATCAGCGTATGGCGGCGTGAGCTCGGTACACAGGAGACCGAAAATACGCCGGCCTCGCCACGACCTGCGGGTGGAGACACGCAAAAGCGAGCTGCCGCAGCTGCACACCATATAAACAAATGAGGGAAGTCGCACGTTTGGTGTATTTCTGGGCTGCTCTGGCTGGCACATTTTCACGGAAAGTACACTGATTCGGTGTACTGTAAGCAGCACCTGGTGAAATTTGCGCCCGGAAAAGGTGAGGGGGGTCTAACATTCCCCCAGTCCAAACTCACAAGCTCCACAACTTACGTGGCAGGTAGAAGAGTCGAGGCGGTTTTGACGAGGATGGGTTAATGACTAGCCAAAAAAAAAGTTTCTTTCGTAAACAGCTCACATTTCTTTTCGAAATAGTCCCTTTGGAAGGATACACACTAGGCGCACCGATCCTCCACCTTTTTCACCACATCGGAAAAATTGGTTCTGTCCAACTCTGCATGATACTCGTTGACTGCAATTATCAGTTCCTCATTTGATGAAAGCTTCTTCCAAGCAAGACAAAGTTTTAAGTTAGGGAACAGGAAGAAGTAAGCTGGGACTATATCTGGTGAACAGGGTGGATAATCAACCAATTCAAAGCGCAGTTCATATACTTTCGCCATTGTTATCGCTGATGTGTGGGATGGTGTTCTATCCCGGTGAAAGAGCACTTTTTTTCTTGCGTGGCAACCTTGGTATTTTTTCAGCCAACGCAAGTTTCAGACGATCCACCAAGACGCAAAATAGGGTCTAGTTATATTTCTGCCTTTTTCCAAGTAATCTATGAGGATTATTTCTTCAGGATGCTCCCCCCCCCCCCCCCCCAAAAAAAAAAAGAAAAAAAACAGCTGACAAAATGATGTTTCTCTTTTTAGTGTAATATTTCTGGCTTAGTCAGCCATCATTTATTAGGATCCAAGAAGCTGTTCCCAGAGCAGTGGAGCCGGCCGTGGTGGCCGAGCGGTTCTAGGCGCTATGGGCTCTGAGCACTATGGGACTTAACATCTTAGGTCATCAGTCCCCTAGAACTTAGAACTACTTAAACCTAACTAACTTAAGGACATCACACACATCCATGCCCGAGGCAGGATTCGAACCTGCGACCGTAGCAGTCCCGCGGTTCCGGACAACAACGCTAGAACCGACGGCCACCACGGCCGGCCCTAGGCGCTACAGTCTGGAACCGCGCGACCGCTACGGTCGCAGGTTCGAATCCTGCTCCGCTGTAGTCCGGAACCGCGGGACTGGTTCTGTAGTCCGGAACCAGTCCCGCGGTTCCGGACTACAGCGCTAGAACCGACGGCCACCACGGCCGGCCCTAGGCGCTACTGTCTGGAACCGCGCGACCGCTACGGTCGCAGTTTCGAATCCTGCTGCGGGCATGGATGTGTGTGATGTCCTTAGGTTAGTTAGGTTTAAGTAGTTCTAAGTTCTGGGGCCCCCCATGAACCATGTACCTTGCCGTTGGTGGGGAGGCTTGCATGCCTCAGCGATACAGATGGCCGTACCGTAGGTGCAACCACAACGGAGGGGTATCTGTTGAGAGGCCAGACAAACATGTGGTTCCTGAAGAGGGGCAGCAGCCTTTTCAGTAGTTGCAGGGGCAACAGTCTGGATGATTGACTGATCTGGCCTTGTAACATTAACCAAAACGGCCTTGCTGTGCTGGTACTGCGAACGGCTGAAAGCAAGGGGAAACTACAGCCGTAATTTTTCCCGAGGACATGCAGCTTTACTGTATGATTAAATGATGATGGCGTCCTCTTGGGTAAAATATTCCGGAGGTAAAATAGTCCCCCATTCGGATCTCCGGGCGGGGACTACTCAAGAGGACGTCGTTATCAGGAGAAAGAAAACTGGCGTTCTACGGATCGGAGCGTGGAATGTCAGATCCCTTAATCGGGCAGGTGGGTTAGAAAATTTAAAAAGGGAAATGGATGAGTTAAAGTTAGATATAGTGGGAATTAGTGAAGTTCGGAGGCAGGAGGAACAATACTTTTGGTCAGGTTATTACAGGGTTATAAATACTAAATCAAATAGGGGTAATGCAGGAGTAAGTTTAATAATGAATAAAAAAATAGGAGTGCGGGTTAGCTACTACAAACAGCATAGTGAACGCATTATTGTGGCCAAGATAGACACAAAGCCCATGTCTACTACAGTAGTACAAGTTTATATGCCAACTAGCTCTGCAGATGATGAAGAAATAGATGAAATGTATGACGAGATAAAAGAAATTATTCAGGTAGTGAAGGGAGACGAAAATTTAATAGTCATGGGTGACTGGAATTCGTCAGTAGGAAAAGGGAGAGAAGGAAACACAGTAGGTGAATATGGGTTGAGGGGAAGAAATGAAAGAGGAAGCCGCCTTGTAGAATTTTGCACAGAGCATAACTTACAATGGTAAGACAGAGATTTAGGAACCAGGTTTTAAATTGTAAGACATTTGCAGGGGCAGATGTGGATTCTGACCACAATCTATTGGTTATGAACTGCAGATTGCAACTGAAGAAACTTCAAAAAGGTGGGAATCTAAGGAGATGGGACCTGGATAAACTGAAAGAACCAGAGGTTGTAGAGAGTTTCAGGGAGAGCATAAGGGAACAATTGACAGGAATGGGGGAAAGAAATACAGTAGAAGAAGAATCGGTAGCTCTGAGAGATGAAGTAGTGACGGCAGCAGACGATCAAGTAGGTAAAAAGGCGAGGGCTAATAGAAATCCTTGGGTAACAGAAGAAATATTGAATTGAATTGATGAAAGGAGAAAATATAAAAATGCAGTAAATGAAGCAGGCAAAAAGGAATACAAACGTCTCAAAAATGAGATCGACAGGAAGTGCAAAATGGCTAAGCAGGGATGGCTAGAGGACAAATGTAAGGATGTAGAGGCTTGTCTCACTAGTGGTAAGATAGATACTGCCTACAGGAAAATTAAAGAGACCTTTGGAGAGAAGAGAACCACTTGTATGAATATCAAGAGCTCAGATGGCAACCCAGTTCTAAGCAAAGAAGGGAAGGCAGAAAGGTGGAAGGAGTTATAGAGGGTTTATACAAGGGCGATGTACTTGAGGACAATATTATGGAAATGGAAGAGGATGTAGATGAAGACGAAATGGGAGATAAGATAATGCGTGAAGAGTTTGACAGAGCACTGAAAGACCTGAGTCGAAACAAGGCCCCGGGAGTAGACAACATTCCATTAGAACTACTGATGGCCTTGGGAGAGCCAGTCATGACAGAACTCTACCATCTGGTGAGCAAGATGTATGAGACAGGCGAAATACCCTCAGACTTCTAGAAGAATATAATAATTCCAATCCCAAAGAAAGCAGGTGTTGACAGATGTGAAAATTACCGAACTATCAGTTTAATAAGTCACTGCTGCAAAATACTAACGCGAATTCTTTACAGACGAATGGAAAAACTGGTAGAAGCGGACCTCGGGGAAGATCAGTTTGGATTCCGTAGAAATGTTGGAACACGTGAGGCAATACTAACCTTACGACTTATCTTAGAAGAAAGATTAAGAAAAGGCAAACCTACGTTTCTAGCATTTGTAGACTTAGAGAAAGCTTTTGACAATGTTAACTGGAATACTCTCTTTCAAATTCTGAAGGTGGCAGGTATAAAATACAGGGAGCGAAAGGCTATTTACAATTTGTACAGAAATCAGATGGCAGTTATAAGAGTCGAGGGACATGAAAGGGAAGCAGTGGTTGGGAAAGGAGTGAGACAGGGTTGTAGCCTCTCCCCGATGTTATTCAATATGTATATTGAGCAAGCAGTAAAGGAAACAAAAGAAAAATTCGGAGTAGGTATTAAAATTCATGGAGAAGAAGCAAAACCTTTGAGGTTCGCCGATGACATTGTAATTCTGTCAGAGACAGCAAAGGACTTGGAAGAGCAGTTGAACGGAATGGACAGTGTCTTGAAAGGAGGATATAAGATGAACATCAACAAAAGCAAATCGAGGATAATGGAATGTAGTCAAATTAAATCGGGTGATGCTGAGGGAGTTAGATTAGGAAATGAGACACTTAAAGTAGTAAAGGAGTTTTGCTATTTAGGGAGTAAAATAACTGATGATGGTCGAAGTAGGGAGGATATAAAATGTAGACTGGCAATGGCAAGGAAATCGTTTCTGAAGAAGAGAAATTTGTTAACATCGAGTATAGATTTAAGTGTCAGGAAGTCGTTTCTGAAAGTATTTGTATGGAGTGTAGCCATGTATGGAAGTGAAACATGGACGATAACTAGTTTGGACAGGAAGAGAATAGAAGCTTTTGAAATGTGGTGCTACAGAAGAATTCTGAAGATAAGGGGGGTAGATCACGTAACTAATGAGGAGGTATTGAATAGGATTGGGGAGAAGAGAAGTTTGTGGCACAACTTGACTAGAAGAAGGGATCAGTTGGTAGGACATGTTCTGAGGCATCAAGGGATCACCAATTTAGTATTGGAGGTCAGCGTGGAGGGTAAAAATCGTAGAGGGAGACCGAGAGATGAATACACTAAACAGATTCAGAAGGATGGATGTTGCAGTAGGTACTGAGAGATGAAGAAGCTTGCACAGGATAGCGTGGAGAGCTGCATCAAACCAGTCTCAGGACTGAAGACCACAACAACAACAACAAGTTCTAGGGGACTGATGACCTCGAAGTTAAGTCCCATAGTACTCAGGGCCATTTGAACCAGAGCAGTAGAGATGCAAGAAGTATATAGATCACGGAATGTGGTGTGAGGTACCTGTGACAGATGTTAGATTCGGTACCATTCTCGTGAGAAAGACCGCCTGCATAATGCTACTGCTCTGTGATTGGCTACTGTGTTCGGAGCAAGGGCGCCAAAACGTTAAAGTATAGTTATTATTACTAGTTAAACTACTCATTGGGATGGCTTCACTTTTTAATATAAAAATATCTCAACAGCTAACTATCAATCAGTCATTTTAGAATTGTTAAAAACAATTTAAATCAAAACTAAAAGACTGACGAAATTGCAGACGAAGCACTTCGGAAGCGTTTGGGTCACTCCTTTTCTGGTATGGCGCGCGAAGTGTTTCGGGCAGTTCACCACTCTGGATTAGGCAGTCGAGAAGAACAGATATGTTGTCTGTCGTAGGATGTGTTTCCAATTTTTATTTAAGTTCCTGTTCGTCACTCTGGATTAGGCAGTCGAGATGTACAGTCATGTTGTCTGTGGCAGGATGTGTTTGCCAGTATTCAGTATTAAAAGATTCACTCCGGTAGTCATGAGGCACAGACACGTGCCACAAATAGTGTAAAGATACATTTTCATAAACATTGTGTTTGCTGTATCAGAAAGGGTTGTATTAAGATCATGTAGTCTTTTCGTGTGGCTATATTAAAATACGCGAGTGGCATCCCAAAGAAGTGATGCGTTATTTCAGAACAGAACCTCGTTAAAAGTCAGTTTCAGCCTCAAGATACAGAACCTACGACCTGCGTGCTGTTTTCTGCGCTGGGGACATCAGCTTGAAGAAAGCAGGTTAGTGAAGTATAACAGAACCTTCGTATTCCACACAGGGCAGTGGAAACAACTAGGCACCTCACGTGTACTGCATGCACAGAACAAGTGTGCTCAGTGACGCGTCATCTGCAGTAGTGCAGAGGAGGTAAAGGAGGATGATCGTTATTAATATCAACAATCAATTCATTCTTCCTTTCTTGCCGTACTAGGTGCATTTTCACCAGCCTTTGTCCTTTGTTCTAACAACCGTTTTGACGCTTGGTGTGTAATCATGGATCCAGGTTTCATCGGCAGTCACAAATCGGTGCAAAAGGTCTTGCGCACTGCGATTAAACATAGCCAGACATTGTGGTGCAATGTTGTGCCGGGTGCCCTTTCGGTCGACTGTGAGCAATCCCACCGCCCACCGAGCACCCAGCTCCGTCATAGTCAATTCTGCGAGCAGAATATTGTGCACTCGCTCAGTTGCTATGCCTACAGTCTCAGCAATCTCACAACTTTTTATTCATCTGTATTGCATTTCCATATCATGGGTTTTGTTATTGGTTAACTCAACTGAACAGGCAGAGCGGCTCTTAGTCTTCGGTACTTGTCCAACCACGTTTAAACTCATTAATCCAAAAATAAATGGTCTCCAGTGACGGTGGAAAGTCCACGCGAACTTTCTTTAACTCTGTTTTGGTTTATGCGGCAGTCCAAACCTTCAAGAGAAAATGTTTAATAACAACACGAAACACGGTTTTCTCCGACACACTGACCATCCCAGAGGGCCGTCAACAAGAAAACGCACGTTGCACATTCTCGAAATTCTCTATACGATCGGCCGCGCGGGATTAGCCGAACGGTCAGGGGCGCTGCAGTCATGGACTGCGCGGCTGGTCCCTGCGGAGGTTCGAGTTCTCCCTCGGGCATGGGTGTGTGTGTTTGTCCTTAGGATAATTTAGGTTAAGTAGTGTGTAAGCTTAGGGACTGATGACCTTAGCAGTTAAGTCCCATAAGATTTCACACACATTGAACATTTTTGAATTTTATACGATCCTTGGAATAATACAGTTTACCAGCCATGAAGGCGTAACAAAAATGATACATTTTCTTTTGTCGGTTTATCAGTCTTATCAAACCACTCTCGTACTCGGCCAAGATCTGTAATATTGTGGCCGAGCGGTTCTAGGCGCTACAGTCTGGTACCGCGCGACCGCTATGGTCTCAGGTTCGAATCCTGCCTCGGGCATGGGTGTGTGTGATGTCTTTAGGTTAGTTAGGTTTAATTAGTTCTACGTTCTAGGGGACTGATGACCTTAGAAGTTAAGTTCCATAGTGCTCAGAGCCATTTGAACCATTTGTAATGTTGTGCAACACACCTGACTCATCGGAATATACGTGACGTAGACGATAACTGCTTACGACGTAGCGCTGTGGTGTAGGGTAAGTCGAGACAAATAATTTCACATAGGGCATTTGCGGTCTATCAAGCCGGGAATAACTTCAAATTATCCTACATAGCTGAGACGATTATTTCGTTAACATTATTCATTTAAACTTTACCATGATGGTAGTTAAAGAAAGTAGACATTTGCAAACGTTATAAAAAAACTAATTAGTTCACATTCCGATCTCAACTTAACCCTTACAAGTTCGGTAGTTTCCTAGTAAGAGGATCAGACAAATAAAACAATTTTACTCTTAATTTTATGCTGTTAAAATTCACAATATTAGGTGGTAATATTTATAAAAACGTCAATTTTAAATACGTACCTGCAAGAACAAACAGTTTTTAATGTTCAAGGACAGTTTTAGACACAATATCGCACGGAGATAGGCGGCCTTTGTAGCTCGATTTGACTTGTTTCTCGGCTCGATAGACCACAAATGTCCTGGATCAATTTCTTCGTCTCGGCTTCACCTACACGACTGTGATACGTTGTAAGCAGTTATCGTTTATACTGGGTACTCCAAAACTCCCCTTACAGATTACTAGCACTTCTAGAAGGGACTCAGTAGGCAGTATTTTGAATTGGAGCCCATGTCCTTAAACCTACCATTTCCTTGCTGCAACTGTTTGAGAACATGTTTGCTAGGTGGAAGGTGCTTACGTCGGATCGGCCGATGTCATGTGGCGTCTATCCTGCCCCTTATAACTGCCCACGTCGTGTTGTGCCGACTCCACTGTAGCTTGAATGGATTTTTAAGTTTGTTCCACAGGCTGTTACAAAAAGGTACGGCCAAACTTTCAGGGAACATTCCTCACACACAAATAAAGAAAAGATGTTATGTGAACAAGTGTCCGGAAACGCTTAATTTCCATGTTACAGCTCATTTTAGATTCGTCAGTATGTACTCTACTTCCTCGATTCACCGAGTGTTGGCCCAACTGAAGAAAGGTAATGTTGACTTCGGTGCTTGTGTTGACATGCGACTCATTGCTCTAAAGTACTAGCATCAAGCACATCTGTACGTAGCATCAACAGGTTAGTGTTCATCACGAACGTGGTTTTGCAGTCAGCGCAATGTTTACAAATGCGGAGTTGGCAGATGCCCATTTGATGTATGGATTAGCACGGGGCAATAGCCGTAGTGCGGTGCGTTTGTATCGAGACAGATTTCCAGAACGAAGGTGTCCCGACAGGAAGACGTTCGAAGCAATTTATCGGCGTCTTAGGGAGCACGGAACATTCCAGCTTATGACTCGCGACTGGGGAAGACCTAGAACGACGAGGACACCTGCAATGGACGAGGCAATTCTTCGTGCAGTTGACGATGACCCTAATGTCAGCGTCAGAGAAGTTGCTGCTGTATGAGGTAACGTTGACCACGTCACTGTATGGAGAGTGCTACGGGAGAACCAGTTGTTTCCGTACCATGTACAGCGTGTGCAGGCACTATCGGCAGCTGATTGGCCTTCACGGTACACTTCTGCGAATGGTTCATCCAACAATGTGTCAATCCTCATTTCAGTGCAAATGTTCTCTTTACGGATGAGGCTTCATTCCAACGTGATCAAATTGTAAATTTTCACAATCAACATATGTGGGCTGACGAGAATCCACACGCAATTGTGCAATCACGTCATCAACACAGATTTTGTATGAACGTTTGGGCAGGCATTGTTGGTGATGTCTTGATTGGGCCCCATGTTCTTCCACCTAAGCTCAATGGAGCACGTTATCATGATTTCATACGGGATACTCTACCTGTGCTGCTAGAACATATGCCTTTACAAGTACTACACAACATGTGGTTCATGCACGATGGAGCTCCTGCACATTTCAGTCCAAGTGTTCGTACGCTTCTCAACAACAGATTCGGTGACCGATGGATTGGTAGAGGCGGACCAATTCCATGGCCTCCACGCTATCCTGACCTCAACCCTCTTGACTTTCATTTATGGGGGCATTTGAAAGCTCTTGTCTACGCAACCCCGGTACCAAATGTAGAGACTCTTCGTGCTCGTATTGTGGACGGCTGTGATACAATACGCCATTCTCCAGGGCTGCATCAGCGCATCAGGGATTCCATGCGACGGAGGGTGGATGCATGTATCCTCGCTAACGGAGGACATTTTGAACATTTCGTGCAACAAAGTGTTTGAAGTCACGTTGTTACGTTCTGTTGCTGAGTGTTTCCATTCCATGATTAATGTGATTTGAAGAGAAGTAATAAAATGAGGTCTAAAATGGAAAGTAAGCGTTTCCGGACACATGTCCACATAACATATTTTCTTTCTTTGTGTGAGAGGAATGTTTCCTGAAAGTTTGGCCGTACCTTTTTGTAACACCCTGTACATGCCCGACTTCTAATTTCACCACACAAGTCTCCAGGGTTGAGCAGTTATTGCCCGATGACGACACGCAAGACAGTTTGTTAAAGCGGAGTTCGCCATTATTAATCATGTTTTTAGATTTAATTTTATTACTCGTACAGAGACTCAAAGTTCCCTTGTTTAACAGCGCGTCGTCAAAATAAGTATGAAATGCTAATGTCTCTGCAATACATAATGTCGACTATTGAGTTAAAGTTCGTACCTATTTTGCCATTTTAGAGAAGAGAAACCTTAAACGCTTCTGGAATCACGTCATCAACACAGATTTTCTGTGAACGTTTGGGCAGGCATTGTTGGTGATGTCTTGATTGGGCCCCATGTTCTTCCACCTACGCTCAATGGAGCACGTTATCATGGTTTCATACTGGATACTCTACCTGTGCTGCTAGAACATGTGCCTCTACAAGTACGACACATGTGGTTCATGCACGATGGAGCTCCTGCACATTTCAGTCGAAGTGTTCGTAGGCTTCAAATGATCACTAATTTCAATTTACTTCCTATCTCAGTTCAGTATTTAACACAAATTATATATCAATGTCTTTTCAGAGATATTACGTCGGTTCCACGCTAACGGAATAACACGTAATTGTCATTTAACATCACTTTTATTAATAATCCATATTCTTATGACGTAAATGTTAATGAATGATCACTATCTAGGAGGAAAGAGGGATTGATCCTAATCATGAGATAATAGCTTTTAATGAGCCCGCAGTCGTTAGTTAAATAAAAAGTCACTTTCGAGGATGATACGCGAACAACTTTCGTTACGTCCGTTTTCACGTATCTGTCAAAACTAATACTGTCGCCCACAATTCAAATTAACACTGACGTTAACCACTTTAGTCGCAACATCGAATCGTAACTATTATGTGAAAGTTTATTCTAGTCCCCGAATTAATTCCTTTCAGATACGCGCACGACCGAACAGCAGAACGGAACACACACGACTTGTTTTTTAACAACCGAACAACGCAATGACGTTACATTACGACAATGTCCGCCCAGTGAACATCTCTTTGACTGTATCTTTTCTACTCTGCTTAATTAAATTATTCCTAATTACAATTTATTCAGCTATTTAACGAAAACATCTAACACAAAATAAAATAAATTTATCCCAACGTAAAAGATCCGTTATACCCTCTGACATGGTTCGAGCTAGGTCTATTGATAGAATGTCGATACATCGTATGGGCGCCCACACTTTTCATATACCCATCGATTCACGCCAGCAATCAACCACGCCTACCTCAGACGAAATCGGGCGCCGAACCGTCCCCATGACAGCCTGCTTATTTTCTCTGCACAGCGCGACTGCATATTACGGGAGAAGGTCGCGGACGCTAAAGTAGCATGTAGGTGCTCGCTTCGTGGCTAAGAAACGTACGCTCTTCCATTTTTGCTTTTAGACCGCTACCTAATGATTGGTTTGTTTCGTCTTCCATATCTTCCTACACTGGAGCGCCAAAGAAACTGGTATAGGCTTCCGTATTCAAATACAGAGATATGTAAACAGGCAGAATACGGCGCTGCGGTAGGAACGCCTATACAAGACAACTAGTGTCTGGCGCAGTTGTTAGATCGATTACTGCTGCTACAATTGCAGATTATCAAGATTTACGTGAGTTTGAACATGGTGTTATAGTCGGCGCACGAGCAAGGGACACAACGTGCCCGAGGTAGCGATGAAATGGGGATTTTCCCGTACGACCATTTCACGAGTGTACCGTGAATCTCAGGAATGCGGTAAAACATGAAATCTCCGACATCGCTGCGGTCGGAAAAAGATCCTGCAAGAATGGGACCAACGACGACTGAAAATAATCGTTCAACGTGACAGAAATGCAAGCCTTCCGCAAATTGCTGCTGATTTCAGTGCTGGGCCATCAACAAGAACCAGCGTGCGAACCATTCAACGAAACATCATCGATATCAGGTTTCAGAGCCGAAGGCCCACTCGTGTACCGTTGATGACTGCACGATACAAAGCTTTGCGCCTCGTCTGGGCCCGTCAACATCGACATTGGGCTGTTGATGACTGGAAACATGTCGCCTGGTCGGACGGGTCTCGTTTCAAATTGTATCGAGCGGATGGACGTTTACGGGTATGGAGACAACCTCATGAATCCGTGGATCCTGCATGTCATCAGAGGACTGTTCAAGCTGGTCGAGGCTCTGTAATGGTGTCAGATATAGGACACCTCATACGTCTACATACGGTTCTGACAGGTGACACGTACGTGAGCATCTGTCTGATCACCTGCATCCACTCATGTCCATTGTGTGCATTCCGACGGACTTGGGAATCTCTGCAGGACAGTGCGACACCCCAAACGTCCAGAATTGCTATAGAGTCGCTCAAGGAACACTCTTTTGAGTTTAAATACTTCCGCTGGTCACCAGACTTCCTAGACGTGAAGGCTACTGAGCATATCTGAGATGCCTTTAATGCGCTGTTCAGAAGAGCTCTCTCCATTGTACTGTCAGCGTGTGGGTGCTATTCTGTCATTCTGGGCAACGGATTAATCTGAGATGTACCCTTTACCCTGTGGCTCCTGCAAGATGCAATTTCCACCACAACACTACTACAGAAGTCAGACAGACGCTCGTAACGTTCTTAAGAGAAATGCCTGAAAAACTTTCAGCAATAAATATCTTCTGGAGTCGTCCGCTGTAAGGAAATGACACAAAAATTCACAAAATTTCTTACGTAACTAGTGGGATACTTGGGCACTGGAGTAGTGCTAGTTAGTGTAAGAAAAACATGAAACTAACGAAAATTATTATTTATTTTGCAAAAATTTCTGAGAAATCACAATGGCACTTTTAGTTATGAACTGAACAAGTTATTTCCGGGTTCTTTTCGGAATGTGAAGTTACCCCTTAAGGATAGGATTCGCTAATGAAATTTCTATACAAAGTTTAATATTGTTATTGACTTGGCAGAATGGCTGAAAGCCGCACCTACTCAACTTGAATAATTATGCGTTAGAATGTTGGTAGGTACGGTCAAGGCCGTCGTATGTGAAATGCAGTGAAGTGTTTGGAGGAAATATGGGGCTCGCAAGAGCTGTAGCGCAAAATACCATAATCTGCAATGACTGCTGTCTGCGCCACTCGCTGCTGACAAATAAGATAACTCTCATTCTATCTGGATTGACCTTTGCCAATGAAACTCTCCCTACGCCTTGATGAAGTCAAGGACTCCTATTCGCCCCTAGTCTAACTATTGGCGTGGTACACCGGTCAGATAACCAGTCCACCACAATGCCACTCAAAAATTCGCTCGCAGGCGTTTAGCTATAACTCTGTCCGTTCACACCCCACAATAAGTGTGGAGGCCAACACAGTGAACAACGCTCAATCGCAAAGACTCAATATAGAGTCGCACTCCGGTTCGCTCTTGACAGAGGTGCTCTCCCAGTGAAGTACTGAGGAGAGACTTGTTCCTTGCTCTTTGAGTACACGTACGAGCGCACACGCTCTCGTTATGTATTCTCGCTTCAAGAGCGACAATGGAACGGCCCCTCTCCACACCAGACGTGAAGGGGGATATCTTTCAGCCTCTTCCATTACTCCTTCAGCTAAAGGCGTCAGGAATATCGTCTGCCAATCAGCATTGCTCTTCAAAATGGGAGAATGACGTTTCGTTTAAGGCGACCAATCCGGAAATCTGTAGCATCGGCGTTTGGCGTTTGCTGTCTCCCTGTGAAAACCTCTGAAACTGCGTGTTATGTTTGTAAAGAATGTGTAGGCTGGGCACTCCCACACAATGTAGCGGAATTTGCTTTTAAGCCGAAAACAGGGTCATTCTCCCCTTTAACTCGGGCAAATGCTGTCCGCTCCACGGGTGGTCGCCGTCCGATGTTAGATAGGCTGAATCGTCCTATGAAGGGACTGGCCTCTCAGCGTGCAGACCGCCTCTCCCTAACTAAAAGCTCTTGTGGCTGTCATGTCTTGAATGTGTGTGTGTACGCCAGCCTTGAGTATCTCAACCCCAGTGCACACTTGTTATTTGTGTATCATTTACATGAATTCATACAAAATTGACTTTATCTTATCGAGTTTGGGTTCGAATGAAGCGTCTTGATGTGCGGAATATGATTATGAGGGCGGAATATGTAAGCAATGAAGGTCGGGAGACCACGACGTCTTACAGTACTCTTACGAATTTATGGACAGCACTGCAGGATTCGTGGTGTCAATACCCTCCAGAGCCACTTTAGACATTATTTGAGTCCATGCCACGTCGTGTTGTGGCACTTCTGCATGCTCACGGGGCTCTACACGATATTAGGTAGGTGTACCAGTTTCTTTGGCTCTCCAGTGGACATGCGCACCCTACAGTATATTTTTGTTTTCTGTGGAGTGAATTTGGAAGTAAAGGGGTGATGCAAAACTTTGGGTTATGGGTGTATATTGCAGTACTGCTACTCAGTATCTGAGTAAAGTAATAATTCTTTAGTAAAAGCAATAAGAAGTAATGAGAAACCCAATGTAGAACGTTGGATTAGCATCCGTGGGACGGTAGGCTTCAGTTTGCCCACATTTGGGTTGCAACTGAACCATGTTAGATGGTTCGAGTTTCTCCTGGGATCGACTGGCTGGTTTTTGTCTTCATAGAATGTGTTTGGTGGTAAGGATGAGACGTCCGGGGCCAACTAGAAGGAAGGCACGCGTGGACGAGGGGAGAAGTCTCTCTGCAGGCACAGGGAGATTTTGCCAGCATAGTGAACGGTCAGAGAGTGGATGGCTCTGGTGAGGCTGCTGGGAGCAGAGGAGAGAGCGTGTGTGAAGGAGGGCGCTAGATGGGAAGAAGAAAACGCCACGCTATGGTAGTCATCTTGTGTAGAATGATGGTATGTCGGTTTTGGAACTTTTGTTCATTGAAAACGAGGGGACTGGTTTTGGTTTCACCCGATGAAGTGATCTCGTTCTAGAACCTCGTAGAACTGTGTTGTGAAACTGATCTTCTAAGAGGGGGAGAAATATGGATTGCGCCGATAACGAATAAGTTGATTTGATTTGGTGGAAATAAGACACGAACCGTAACTTGCTGTATTGTTCCGGTAATCGGGCTTGAGAAGTGTAGTACGAGTGGTACAAAGACACGACCCGTCCAAGGGGTCGGAAGATGTTAAGTAACTTTAAGTAAGGTTAGTCTGTATATGGTACTTTGACAGAAGGTTGTCTTTTCTGTTATTCTAACATCTCACTGTGTATGATTATACAGTACACTGGAATTTTTCTTGTTTACCTGGGGTAACTT
Organism: Schistocerca serialis cubense; assembly: GCF_023864345.2. Taxonomy (NCBI): domain Eukaryota; kingdom Metazoa; phylum Arthropoda; class Insecta; order Orthoptera; family Acrididae; genus Schistocerca; species Schistocerca serialis. The sequence continues at coordinate 95,700,616 of NC_064647.1, forward strand.
ATGACTACTGTATAACCCATAAATTAAAATGACTTTGCTTTATTGCAGTAAAATTGACAAAACAAATAACAGTCAGTGGCAACATTAGTATGAGCATAATAAGGCCTTGGCATATGTGACATGGACGTCACGGAGAAATATGCTAATAATTGCGCAAGTGAATTAAGTGTAGTCACAATGTGACCAGTCCAGCCGAACCTTGGAGCACATTTGCACAGTCTTCACGCCTCACAGAGTTGTTACCAGTCTGGTGGCGGCCCCAGCTGGCCACCCAGGTCACCTGATCTGTCAGTGGGAGATTATTTGTGTGCGCACCCCTCAAGTTTAAGATGTGTGGCAAGAACGCTGATAGTACGACGCTGATAATCTTCAAGAACTGCAGCAGAACATTTTGGATGAGACTGCAGCAGTTCCAGCAGTCCAGCTTCGATCCGCCTTCAGCAACTTACTGACCAGGCCCAAAAGTGCCAAGAGATGAATAGTGGTCACTTTCAGCGTCTGCTATAGTCAGGTTAGTACTGTATTTCTTTCCTCTACTGTGTTTCTTAGTACCTTGGAACTCTGTTCTCTGGGCCACTTTTATTGCCCCCACTCTGTATTAATCTACATACCCTGAAGGATTTTGCACTTTCGAGTCATTCTTTCTCGATGTTATAATTTTTGCTACGAAACGAACAAGGAAGAGTGGGAATCAGGTAGTAAGAATTACTCTGATAATAAAGTGAACAGCAGCGGGAAGGCGTGAATAAAAGGATCTCTCATGCGAAAATCAGCTTGCCCTTTTCTCACACGATAGTCTACCATATGAACCATCGATGAAGGGCAGCAGGCAGATCCCATATTCCTAGAATTCAGGAAAGCAGTCGACACAGTGTCGCACCGCAGGCTGTCAACGAATTGTCATGGTGTTCACTGAAAACAGATAGTACTACGGAACGGGTCACACTTGTGGTCAGAGTTGCAAGCAGATTGTTCATTGACATTAAAATACAAGTCTTCTGAGCGAAGTTTGAAGTAGCTGAACTGTTATAAAATGACTTCAGCATCCCCAGACATCGTATCACAGCTGTGGCTCGATATCACCTTACTACTGCAGGTGGAGGCTGGCTGCAGAATTATAGTTCAATTCTTTTACCTTGGCGGCTCGCGCATGCCCGCCCAGACGCGGGAGATTGCTGCGTTGCCAGTTGCACACGACGCATGCGCCAAGAGAAGCAGCGCCGTAGTATAGCATAGTTCGCAAACTTACGTGTAGGGGGAGCGCGCAGTTTATGAAGTAAAGCCACCACGGCTGCATTAACCCTTTCGCTGCTACAAGACGTGCTCCCTGCATTCCGCACTGCGCGCGATTTTGTCACTGCAGTGCTCGCCTGTGCAGACACATCGTGTTCCGACTGCTTTGACACTCTTTATCATTCGATTCCACAAAAACTATTTGGCCCAAAAATTAGATTTGTACCTGTCTTCTTGACTGATACCTTCTCCCCATAAATGACTTAATTTTGTTTCGATGTTCAACGCAGTTATTGTGCAGCAGTAAATATAGTAAACCTTTACACGAAATTTTAAAGAGTTTGCAGAGGTAAAGTCCATAGAGTATACTTTCCGGATGGTCGATTTTAGTTGCCACAATGTTGAGAATGAAATGTGGACAAGATACCTATATATTTCATTTAATTTAAGTACCACATAAGTGTCGTATGTAATATTGAGAAATATTCCACCTTTCGCGACTGTAACAAAAGTTTTACTTACACTGGGCACGTTTGGCTTTATTTTAAAGCACTTCAATCAATCAAAAGGAAGTAGACAAAATACATTAAACAAAACTGTGGACTTACAAAAACATTAGGACTTGAATATACCGTCTGTCAGTGAAGTGCTCAGAGCTATGTCAAATATAATTTTGTGTGTGGCACACACAAACAGCATTCATTTGCTAAAACACTGATGAGCCAACACAAACGTTGAATATTGTGCTACCGCAGCACAAAACTACGAAAGGTGACTTGGCAATGGAGGACACAAAATACAGTCCTCTTATGATGCTTCAAAAGAGAGAAACGCGTCTGGTCTAAATAAGTCGCTTATTACAGTTGCAGAAGAGGGATATATTTCAATACCATTGGTAAAACTGCGACTGTGGAACAAAAACAAGGAATAGAACATGAATACCATTGTGTATGTGCCATACCTTTCACCGATGGAAGTGCTTTAAAATAAAGCCAAACGCGCCGTGTGTATATAAAACTTTTATTACAGCCGCGAAAGACGGAATATTTCTCAATATTACATACGACACCTATGTGCTACTTAAATTAAATGAGATATTGTTATACAGTAAATATTATATGAAATTTAGGTATCTTGTCCACATTTCATTCTCAACATTGTGGCAACTAAAATCGACCATACGGAAAGTATACACTATGGACTTTTACCTCTGCAAACTCTTCAAAATTTCGTGCAATGGTTTACTACATTTAATGCTGCACATCAAAACAAAATTAAGTCGTTTATGGGGGGAAGGTATCAGGCAAGAAGACGTGTAAAAATCAAATTTTTTGGCCAAATAGTTTTTGTGAAATCGAATGATAAGTGTGTCAAAGCAGTGGGAACACCATGTGTCTGCACAGGCGAGAAGTGCAGTAATGACAAAATCGCGCACAGCGCGGAATGCGGGGAGCACGTGTCTGCAGCAGCGAAAAAGTTAATGAAGAGGCAAAGCACTAGAAATTTCATTCAAACGAATAAAATTCGTGAAGTAAGGCACTCCAATATTGTTTTTAAATAAAGAGAATATTACGCACCGCACAAGCTTTGAACTCATAACCTTTCACTTGGCAGCCCAACACCTTAACCATTCTGCTACTTCAGCTCATCGAACAGTGGAACTCCATAAGGACTCTAACACCTCACGCAACTACTTACAAACACTGTTGGTATCACTATGAATTACTCACGCTTCATCGAAGTACAATAGGGAATAAACAATTACCGCTGTTCTTTATTGCGAAAAAGCAGTTCGTGAGATTGAAACAAATACCTTTCCTTGCTATCGCCTGAATTAGGAGTCTTATTGCTTGTTTGGTTTAATTAATTAATAGAATATGAAGCAATTGGTATAAAGAATGCTTTTTCCAAACTTTCTGTAAAAGAATGTCTGCTATCAAGACATTGCTTTTGTTCTATTACTTTATTTATGACTGAACGTTTCTAAAACTGAAGACACTCGTCCGTGCTCTGCACTGCTGTCGAGATATGGCAACGTTGTTCTCTGTTCATTGGCTGACTGTGTTTTGTGACGTCAGATGCGCAGAACGAACCTAAACTCGGCCGCCAAGATATATGAGGCGCACTTTAATCATTCGCGGAACCAACGAGCCGTACCATAGGCTAAATGCAGAGCAGCCCAAAATACGTCGACTCAGGTGATACAGCAGGCCAGCTGAATCGACGGCGGCTCTGGGCTTGGAAGGCTCATCGCGTAGGCTCCCGAATATCAAGTGAGTTCTGATCGAAAGTTCATTAAAAGGAAAGCTCGCATCGCCACATTTTGCATCTCTTCTCCTAAATTCAGATTAGCTGGGTCCCGGATCTTCCAACCTGCAAATCGATGGAAACGCTTGTAAGAGGTCCATGATTAAGGGATTTGTTGCTAGCGCACTCGAGCAGATGTAATTTCGATGGACTGCTCACGTGCTGCCTGCGACATGTAAGCTATAAGAGAATCTCAGACCAGAGAGAAGTGTTGACTGCAGTAGGAACTGTGTGGGAGTAGGAGTAAGTAGTAGCTAACAGTCGTGTGTGTGGAGTTGGCTGGGCTTGTCGTGGGGAGCGATGGCGGAGCCTGAGCGTTGTAGTATAAGGTAAAAGCAGCCTCGTGCATATGTTGTACTGTTATATCAAGTCCCATGTAAATGTGTTTAAAAAAAAATATCTTTGTAATAATCTTTCTTATAAAAATTAACTTTTGACAATAATTCATCTCAATTTAAAGAATTTACTAATTTCTCCAATCCATGGTCATCCCGACTATTGTAAAGAAAAAATCAGTTGTTTCTTTTTATGCATGAAAAATCTATCGGCCAGCATTGCACTGGGCTGCGCCAGAAAAATTTCTTATAGGACCAGATATATATGCGTTATCCGGCGATCTTGATGAGGTAACAATTTTCAATTTATTCAGAATGCAATCTCAGGTCCATGACGCAGCACTGCTGACGTCCAAAATTTAGCAGTTTAAATTCACAGTGAGTTAATTAATGAAAGGTTATGTAAGTGAGCCACAATTTTATTGAGAGGTTAGTCACGTTATAATTGTGAGTTTATGGAATTTATCTGTTGGTAGGTTACGCAAAAATGTGAATTATATAATCATATTTTATCTGTTGGGAGGTTACACTAAATCAGAATGTTATATATATGTATATATATATATATATTGTGGGGACGTTACACGCTCCTTAGAAAACACTAGTCTCCTTCCTCTTGCTGATTAGTCAACACCGTACGTTATACCATCCTCTACAGACAGAAGTTGAATAAAAATATGGCATTTCAGTTTTTGATTGCTATTTTTTATTTTAAATGACCGGTTTCAGGCTAGCTGCCCATCTTCAGATCATATATTGCAGGTACAGAGTAACTTGTCAGTACAGAACTATCGGTTCGCTCTCATAACTCTTATGACAGCGAACCGATAGTTCTGCACTGACAAGTTACTCTGTAACTGCAATATATGATCTGAAGATGGGGAGCTAGCCTGAAACCGGTCATTGAAAATAAAAAATAGCAATCGAAGACTGAAATGCCATATTTTTAATTAATGAGCGATCGCGGAAATCCCATTAAGACAATCATGTCTAGTTTTAATAGAAGTTGCTTCACTCTCTGTCTAATCTGTCTACCATTGTATATGACCAATGAGGCAGTCCTTGACATCACCGTCTGTTCCTCCATCTAACCTGTATTCTATTTACAGGGTGTCCAGAAAAGGACTCCCTGATTTCAAAATTAAATATCTCGAAAACAAAGATCGATAGAGGAATGCAGTAAACGGTATGTTTGTTGTGAAAGCTGTAAGAAGTTTATACAGCAGTTTGAAATAAAAGTTACAAAAACTGCTAACACGTGGCGCTGTACGCTGTACAGCTCATATCAGCATACATAAGTGAAATAATCATATGAAAACAATCTTTGCAAACAATCACATCACAATGTTTTCAGAATGTTCACCATTGACACTACAGAGGTGGCCCAAACGAAGAATGAAATTCGCCATCACATTTCGTAGTGTCTCAACCGAAATGGATTCACATGCCACAGAGATCGCCGATTCAAGCTCGTCCAGCATGGCGGGATGCTTCGGGTAGACCATGTCTTTCACTGTGCCCCACAAAAAAAAAGTCACAGGGAGTCAAATCCGGCGAATATGGAGGCCAATCTATGCCTGCGCCAGTAAATTTGGGATACTCCAAAGCAATGACTCGATTCCCGAAGTATTCCTCAAGAAAGCGAAACACTTGTTCGGTCCGATGTGGTCGGGCTCCATCTTGCATAAACCATTCAGTACCTGGTCGTTCCTCTAACGCTTGCTGTGTGGCGACAAATTGTTCCAAAATTGCAACGTAACGTGCACCAGTGACCGTTTCTCGAATGAAAAAACGGCCAATAATGCCTCTGCTGCATACTGCAGCCCACACAGTAACTTTAGGAGAATACAGGGGTTTCGCTTCACACCAATATGGCTTTTCGGAACCCCAAAATCTCCAGTTCTGCTTATTCACGTGTCCATTCAGGTGGAAGTATGCTTCATCTGTAAACCAGATGCAGCCAACATCAAATCCTTCACTATCAATCATTGTGAGCATCTGATTAGCAAAGGCAACCCTTTGTTGCACAGCTAGTACGGGTATGGCCTGGTGCGTTTGAATTTTGAATGGAAACATGTGTAGGCTCTTCCTCAGTATTTTCTGCGTCCTGGAACGCTTCAAACCAGTCTCAGATGCAATTCTACAGACGGATGACATTGGATTTCACTGAATAATTCCAGAAACTGTGGCGATATTTTCAGGCGTAACTGCGGTTTGGTTGCGGCCAACATGTGAAAGGTGGCTACACTGAGCCACAGCGCCAGAGATTGCGCCAAAGAGTATTATTCCGCCGCCTCCACTGGCAGTGCTTGTCGAGAACTCGTAGTAGGCAGTGCTTGCTGAGATGTCGTAGTGAAAAGTTCTTGTCGAGAAGTCGTAGTGGAGAGTGCTTGTTCCATGTTTTATGCAGTTGTTTGATGGGCTAGACAGCAGATGTTGTTCGAATGGAGATATTGTAATGATCAAAGTGCTTTTCGTCAATATATATGAAGGTAAAATATTCCCTGTTTTTTCATTATTTCAGTGTCTTAAATAATGCGTCATTACAGGTTCAGTCAACAAAGCATCTGGCTTGTGTTCTTGTATTAGAGTGTAATTCTGGTTTTCTAGCGCAATTATAGTATTTCTATTTTTTTAAATTACTTCAGTATAAATGGTATTTAAAATTTCTTGTCTTATTGAAGAAGAACCGTGCCAGATGTGTACGTTGAATCACACTCCCACACACAGAACAGCGACACTTGTGCCTTGTTGTTTCGTAGCTTTCATAGTTGCTGGGGACTTAATTAATTAATTGTGTTAACGGAAATTTCGTTTCATTCTTTGTTGTTGTTCTATGCAGTCAGATTGCGTACTAAAACTAGTCAGGGCCAACCGTTTACGAGACTTCGTAATCGGACTTACAGCTACAAAAATTTAAAAAGTATTTGCATTTCATATTTATATAATTAAGCCCGCATGCACGTGGCGACCGCTGCTTCGGATCGTCCCTTGGAATTCTTCTGATTGTAAAAATAGTAGACAGTAGTATTGTTGTAGTAATTTGTAGTTTAGTAATTGTAGTCTATATTGCATGTGTAGATTTGGTAATTGGCATTCTTCTAATGGTATTTTGCAAAATTTATTTTTTGTTGTCTTGTCTACGGGTGTGATAATTTAGTGCAATTATTTCAATTGTTCGTTAATCGTGATGAGGGAAGCATTTTGTGTGAGTGGTATTGTTGGTGATAACGTGTTATATTCTCTGTAATTTTCGTATTGTGACGAGTTTTGTATGTTTTGTAAATGATTACGCGATCGATGAAAAAGGCGAAAATGGTGAATAGTGAGAATGACGAAATTGTTGACATGGCGAACTCGCCAACACAGGACAACAGTATGATGAATAATGGAGTTGAAAACAATTTAATAAGTCGGGAAGACAGTCTGGAACCATTTCAATATTTTTCTCAATCAGAAAATTCACAGAATACGAGATTAACGATAGAAAATTCTGGAATAGTAACGAACACAGATAGCTTTACAGCTATGACGAAGGAAGCTGGTTTTGTGAGAAATGTTAGGGGCGAAAGGAATTTCGAACAAGTTAATATGGAGCAGTTGATGAGTGCAATATTTAAATTTTCGATCTGAATTTAAAACAGAGATAGGAACAATTAAAACTGAGATAGGAACAATTAGAACTGAGATGGGAACAATGGAAACACGGTTAGACTCACAAATAGCAACAATTACAACTGGTATGGGAACAATGGAAACACGGTTAGACTCAGTGGGATCACAAATAGGAACAATTAGAACTGAGATGGGAACAATGGAAACACGGTTAGACTCACAAATAGGGAAATGTTTCAAAAAAATGAAAGATGAATTAAAGAAAGAAATCAGAGAAGAAGTACAACCGATTTTGAATTTTCACAATAATAGATTAATTGCAGTAGAGATTAGACAAAAGGAACAAGATAGAGAACAGGAAGAAAGAGATCGCGAGATAGTACAAAAATTTTCAGAGTTAAATTTACAACGTGCTCACGATAAGGAGGAAATATTTGAGAGAATCGAGGAATCCGTACCAAATGACAGAATAAATAATCTAACACAACAATATGAACAGTTAACTACCAAATGTGTTAGTACTGAAACCCGAGTCGCGACACTTACGGAAGACGTAAATAAACAGAAAGAACAAATAGGTGATTTATCGGAAAGAGTTGAGGAGATTTCAGATAAATTGACAAGTCTTAGTTTAAATGGGGACAGAGATTCAGATGATACAGCACAATTACCATTTGCAGAAACCGAAGAGTACCAGAACATAAATAAGCATGTTGAAAATCAGGGAAAATTTAATGAACGCGTCAAAAGGTAATTTGAGGCATTACGAAAGCAAGTCAAACAAATCGAAGGCGAAATCGTAGGAAAAGATAGCAGAAGAAATTTAGTATCACAGATAGCAGAGGGCTTTGAAGAAAATAATTTGTTTCATTTACGGGATGCAACAAGAGAGCGCCAGGCGCGCGAACTTGACAATAATCGACATTCGGACTGGAACAGTCGCGGTAGGTCTTTGTCGCCACGAGGAGAAAACTTTGACTATAAACACTTCTTGACTGTTCGGAAATTTAAGATCTTTCGCAATTCCAAGAATGACATACATCCATGTTCATGGTTAGATCAATTTATGTATGCCCTTCCACCAAATTGGCCACTAAGTCACAAACTGGAATTTATGTGCGGCTACTTAAGTCCTCAGGGGATTCACTACACTAAGTGAATATGTGCCGTAGCGTGCATAGGGCCCCGAGCTGTAGTGGTGCTATTTCCCTTTTAGTTTTCTGCACTGCTGCCTACTCTTTTACTATTCTTTGCATCTGTCAAAACAACTCTTCGACTATCAATCTATCTAGAGAATCGTTAAAGATTAACCGGATATGACTATTTTACCTAAAAGTGATGTCGGAAATTACCATTTGGACTTACTGTATCTTCATCAGCATTCATTCGTAGTTTAAACGAAATCTTACCTGTTTATCTTCGTGACAATATTACTTCATATGTTGACGATATTCTTATTGCTAAACATTCTTGGAGTGAGCACAACAAAATTTTGGATTCATTATTACGTATTTTTGCAAGAGTTGGCATTACAGTGAACTTGGAAAAATCTGAATTTGGTCGTTCTCAGGTGAAATTTCTCGGTCACATTATTTCTACAGAAGGTATTCTTCCTGATCCAGAGAAATTAGACGCTATTCGTAACTATGCTGTTCCCACTACAAAACGTGATGTTCGTAGTTTTCTTGGTGTCTGTAATTTTCTTAGACGCTTTGTTAGATTGGACAATTTGGCCACACCTCGTTTATGTGAACTATCAGGAAAAAATTCTAATTGGTGTTGGGATGAGGAAGCTCAGTCAGAATTTGAACAACTTCGTGATGCTTTAGTTGCTACTCCACTTCTTTCACATCCGGATTTATCTAAAGATTTTTGTTTGGCGACGGACTCATCATACAAAGGCCTAGGTGCACATTTATTTCAAGAGATAGAAGAAGACGGCGTTGTAGTACAGAAAACTATTGCATTTGGCAGTCATGTTCTCTTTAAATCAGAAAAGAATTATTCGATTACGGAACTTGAAGCCTTGGCTGTTGTTTGGGCTCTGGAATTTCTTATGTCGACAAAATTAACTCATGGAAGATTGTCACGATGGGCGCTGTACCTACAGGAATTTGACTTTAGTATTGGTTACATACAGGGTTCTTCTAATATTGTTGCTGATGCTTTATCACGTGCACCTATGGGTTTGAAACAAAGTGCTGAAGAGGACTGCAAAGAAAACAATTATTGTATGATGTATATTCAAGGTGTTGCGTTTGAGAACTTTATTTCGTCTTCGCTCCAGGACATCGCTAAGGAGCAAAATAAGGATCCAATCTGGAAGGACATTAAGGAGAAGTAGAGGAGAAAGGAAAGCGTAGCGATCAGACAGTATTATTAAGTGCGCAATGATATTCCTTTTAAACGAAAATCGGTCGACAGCTCTGTTTGGTTAGTTTGTATTCCTGATGAGTGGGTCAATAAATTGATTTGGTACACACATTTCAGTTACGCACACTTTGGTCCCAGTAAATGCTTTCATAAATTACGAGAAAATTGCTACTTCAGTAATATGGAAAAACGTATTCGATCTGTTCTTGCCAAATGCAAATTATGTCAAAAGGCTAAGCCGCCAACTATTTCTCACAGAACACCGTTGTTTCCTATCATTCCAGCGAAATTAAAGGACATGGCTGCAGTCGATTTGTTCGGTCCAGTGGTTCATTCTACTAATGGTTTTGCGTACATTTTCGTAGCAGTGGAATTGACATCAAAATATGTGTGTTTTACACCCTTACGCAAAGCAACAGCTCGTTCAGTATCTAATGCTTTCATCAAACATTTTCTTAAAGAAGTGGGTCATGTTGGTAAGATTATATCAGATAATGGATCACAGTTTCGCTCTAAAATTTGGCTTCGTACTCTACGGCGTCGTAAGATTAAACCAATCTTCATTTCACTTTTTCACCCTCAATCTAACGCTTCAGAGAGATGGATGAAGGAAATCAATATATTGTGTCGTCTTTATTGTCATCAGAATCACAGAACTTGGGATCAGTTCTTCATATTTTTCAAAACATTCTGAATGAAATTCCTAACGACTCAACTTCTTTACCGCCTATTCTGATATTAAAAAACAAAGCACCGACAAATCGCATTTCTGAAATCGTTCCTTTTCCGCCTACACGGAAACTGCGGCATTCTGAAGTTGTGAACCTGGCTCTGCAAAATATTGCATCTGCGGCTGCTAGGAGAGAGAAATCAGCTAAACGTCCTGGTCGTTTAAAAATCTTGTCAGTTGCTCAAAAGGTGTTAATTAAGTTTCATCGTTTGTCTCACAAAGGAAAGGGCTTGTGTCGCAAATTTTTTCTGCTTTATAACGGTCCATATAGAGTTTGCAAAATTATTCATGATAACACTGTCGAAGTAGAAACTCTCAAATCTCGACGCTCTAAGGGAATACATCATATATCTAACGTTAAAATTTTTGTGGAATGACATACTTTTGAGAAACTAACAGCTACATGTAAACATGCAGAGAATACAAGGATACCGCGCTGTGTTTTGGCGGCGGCACATACACAATACAACAGTCAAGTCTGCGCGCTGCACAAGGCAGTCGTTGACCGCAAACAATTACTTCCTACGTCACGCGTACCTACAGCTGATCGAGCGCTCAGTGCGAATGCACTGACAGCCGTAAACAAATACACAGTCTAAATTCTCCGAATAAATCCAGTATAAAGCTATAGTGACTTGATAAATTATGTTATTAACGTTCAGTATTTTTCAGGATACGGTTGTATAAAATATTTAAGAACTTCAGGTAAATTCAGTGTGTCTCCGACGTTAAGAGGACTTGCTATCGAGGAATTTTCAGGAAGAATGTAATTTCGAAGAAGAAACTAATAAACTAAAAAGGTAACTATTAATTGAGTTTATTTTTCAGGTAACATATTTCCACTTAGGTACGTACTTTAGACGTAATTTGCTGCTCGCGATTACGTGATTCATACTTTGTGCTAATTTCATGTTCTATGAATTTACTTGTGAAGTGACGTGCTTGCGTACATTAACTGATTTTGACAATGATTGATTAATGAACAGGGTTGTTAATTATGTATATTATGCATCCCTTGGCTGCTATGCTTTTTCACTGATGTCATATTTTTTTTATTATGTGCCTGCAGTGCTTATTTATTTAAATTATAATTGTCACCTGATTAATTGTGCTGATATAATTATGTATGTAAGTTATACTTTGTGATTTATCTGCTTGCACCTTCATGTTTACTTATTAAGATTACATACGGACATTTATTTGCTTATGCTGATATGATGCTAATGACCTGTTTATTATGTAAGATATATGTTTGCTGCTTTGCGTATGGATTGCATATATACACATTTCTGTTTTGTTGTCATAACTACTCTTTAATTTGGTATATAGAAATGCTGGTATACAGAGTACGAACATATAGTTTAGGTTACACTATGGTATTAATTATAGATTGCTTGCTTGGCAGAGCCTCGTTGTAGGAATTGTGCTGCATCCACTTGTTGACATTCTGTTCTCCACTGGTATATTTACTCGCTATTGCATGTTTTGCTTACGCTTAGTGCCTTATATTTTTAAGATAAAAAAACGAACCGCTATAATTCGACGAACGACATTACTACAAGAAACTTCATAGAAGTCACATGAGCTGAGGTTTTATGGAAGCTGTATAATTTTATGCTAATAGGAAGGAAGCTAACGGCATGACATACCAACACTAGGGTTAGACCATTGACAGTTATTACACTGCATTCTTCGTGAGCAATTGAAATAGCAAGTGACACTTGACACAAAAAATACTCCACATGTTTGCTTCTGCCATGATTCTTGAAGTGGTGTACACACTGTGAAATATTATGATCATTCACACTCCGTAATCGTACTTAATTACTGAGAGTTATTCGAACTAAAGGCTGTTAGAGGTCATGTATGCATTTCTTTTGTTTAATGATGGACAAGGTAACCAAAATGTATTTTATAATTCATAATGAATAGAAGATTTGGCTCAGGTGGACTACACAGAGGTTGTGTGTGGACATTGTGTCTTCGGATTGTATGGGATGATGAACTGAAGTTTGCACTAGGATTTTATCTGTACTTGTTCGAGGAGACTGATTAGAGGAAAGAGTTGTTATGGAAGTGAAATGATATTGGTGCTAAGGTTTATATGTATCGACGTATTGAAGAGGTATTATTGAGGTATTGAGATTATGTGAAGTTGATGATTATTGGAGTTTTGGTGGACAAGAGGTAAGGTAAATGATATTGATGATAAGGTTTATATGTATGGACATAAAAGGTATTATTGAAGTATTAAGATTATGTGATGTTGATGATTATTGGAGTTTTGGTGGATAAGAGGCCAAGTAAGTGAGGTGCATATTTTTTTTGTTGGTTTTATGGAACAAGGAGGATGAAGATAGCAGACTAGAACACTAAAGTGGAAGGAAGATTGTCTACACACACTTTGTTAAATCAATAAACAGTACATACTTTTTTTTGGAGAGAGGAAGGATTTGCATATCTTGGCACACTGACAGTTGTTCAGCAACCGTACATTTTGATCTGGCTTGGCAAACATTGGTCTTGACATGATGACTATGACGTTGTGTAACTATTATTGACTGTTATACATTGCTGCCACTACTACTTGATACACATGATGAACATCAAATTTTGACAGAATTGCATTTACACAGTTAACACTATTCAATTACACAGTAGTACTTAATATGTGGATGAAAGATGAGTGAGTGTGTTTTGTGTGCTTTCCCTTCCTAATCCCAGAAAAGTGGTGCCGACTTACCTACTAAATATTATTTTACTTGTTTGTTGTGGCTTGCACTGACACCCATAAATATTATAGGTTTACTGATATTTGTGTATTTGTAATAGTTAATATGACAATTATCTGATATCATTTGTGTGTTTCTTATAATTTGTATGTTTAGTGTAAGAGCATTGATAATAATTTTGTAAAAGCAATTGTGTGTGTATTCAAACTGTTGTTCACACCTGCACCTGTTCAACATTGATGTGTGACACTTAGAAATGTTTAATTTCTGCTGATGAACTTTGTGATTAGTGATAGTGAATATTATGGACTGTTACCTGCACTTTTTTCAACATAATGGGTGCCACTTAGGAATGTTTAATTTCTGCTGATGAACTGTGTGATTAGTGATAGTGAATATTATGGACTGTTACTTGCACTTTTTCTACATGATTGGTGCCACTAGGACATGTTTAATTTCTGTTGATAAACTCTGATGAACAGTGTAATTAGTGATAGTGAATATTATGGACTGTTACGTGCACCTGCTCAACATTGCTGGGTGCCACTGATGAACTGCTTATACTGAAATGAAGTCACTTTTTGCTGTCTGCACCTGTTCAACATTGCTGGGTGCAACTGATGGAACTGCTTCTATTGAAATGATGTCACTTGTTGGTGTCTGCACCTGTTCAACATTGCTGGGTGCAACTGATGGATCTGCTTCTATTGAAATAATGTCACTTGTTGGTGTCTGCACCTGCTCAACATTACTGGGTGCGACTCATGGAACTGATTCTACTGAAATCATATCACTTGTTGCTGTTTGCACCTGCTCAACATTACTGGGTGTCACTAATGGAACTGCTTCTACTGAAATGATGTCACTTGTTGGTGTCTGCACCTGTTCAACATTGCTGGGTGCCCCTGATGGACTGCTTCTACTGAATTGATGTCACTTGTTGGTGTCTGCACCTGTTCAACATTACTGGGTGCCTCTGATGGACTGAATCTATTGAAATGATGTCACTTGTTGGTGTCTGCACCCGTTCAACATTGCTGGATGCCACTGATGGACTGCTTCTACTGAGATAATGTCACTTTTTGGTGTCTGCACCTGTTCAACAATGCTGGGTGCCACTAATGGATCTGCTTCTACTGAAATGATGTCACTTGTTGGTGTCTGCACCTGTTCAACATTGTCGGGTGCCACAGATGGAACTGCTTCTACTGAAATGTCACTTGTTGGTGTCTGCACCTACTCAACATTGCTGGGTGCCACTAACGGAACTGTTTCTGCTGAATGATGTCACTTGTTGGTGTCTGCACCTGTTCAACATTGCTGGGTGCCACTAATGGAACTGCTTCTGCTGAATGATGTCACTTGTTGGTGTCTGCACCTGTTCAACATTGCTGGGTGCCACTGATGGACTGCTTCTACTAAAATGATGTTACTTGTTGGTATTTGCACCTGTTGACCATTGCTGGGTGCTACTGTTGGAACTATCAACTACTTTTCTTTTTTAATCATTGAAAGCATTTTATGTGAACATTTGTATAAACTGATTTTTTGTGTATTGTGTAAACTATTATGTAAAGTCACATGTATGAAGAAATTTGTATTGCTTACTGTATTTTATATATTAAGTTATTGAAAGGTCAGTGCAAAGCCAAAATTTTATCTAATTATGTGATATTTACGTATTAATATTATCTTTTATTTTTGTCTGTATTTTGTGGACGAATTTGGTGGTATTTTCACCACCAATGCTGGCAAAAATACCATCAAATTCTGGCCCGTGGTGGAGGGGCATATGAAAGGTGGCTACACTGAGCCACAGCGCCAGAGATTGCGCCAAAGAGTATTATTCCGCCGCCTCCACTGGCAGTGCTTGTCGAGAACTCGTAGTAGGCAGTGCTTGCTGAGATGTCGTAGTGAAAAGTTCTTGTCGAGATGTCGTAGTGGAGAGTACTTGTTCCATGTTTTATGCAGTTGTTTGATGGGCTAGACAGCAGATGTTGTTCGAATGGAGATATTGTAATGATCAAAGTGCTTTTCATCAATATATATGAAGGTAAAATATTCCCTGTTTTTTCATTATTTCAGTGTCTTAAATAATGCGTCATTACAGGTTCAGTCAACAAAGCATCTGGCTTGTGTTCTTGTATTAGAGTGTAATTCTGGTTTTCTAGCGCAATTATAGTATTTCTATTTTTTTAAATTACTTCAGTATAAATGGTATTTAAAATTTCTTGTCTTATTGAAGAAGAACCGTGCCAGATGTGTACGTTGAATCACACTCCCACACACAGAACAGCGACACTTGTGCCTTGTTGTTTCGTAGCTTTCATAGTTGCTGGGGACTTAATTAATTAATTGTGTTAACGGAAATTTCGTTTCATTCTTTGTTGTTGTTCTATGCAGTCAGATTGCGTACTAAAACTAGTCAGGGCCAACCGTTTACGAGACTTCGTAATCGGACTTGCAGCTACAAAAATTTAAAAAGTATTTGCATTTCATATTTATATAATTAAGCTCGCATGCACATGTCCCACTAGATCATCAGTTACGCTGCCTGTCCTTTGAAATTTTGCGAAGAGCGTACGAATGGTTTTCGCATCGGGTCCTTTTGGAACATTAAATCGTGCTTGAAAACTTCGCTTTGTTGCCGTAGGACTCTCTTCTAACCTGTGGTACTCTAGCACCAGAAAAACGCGTTGTTCAATGGAGTACATGGTTTTAATCTCTTCCTTCGGTACGCTTACCTCCTTTCACGTTTCAATAGTGGAACTGATCGCTCTGGGCTTCGGATCACTATTTATACTAGGCATTACGTATGGCGATTACAGCGCCATCTATTAGCAGCATTTGTAACTATTATTTAAAACTGCTGTATAAACTTCTTACAGCTTTCACAATAAACATACCATTTACTGCATTCCTCTATCGATCTTTGTTTTCGAGATGTTTAATTTTGAAATCAGGGAGTCCTTTTCTGGACACCCTGTATGTTAGCCAATCCTGGTGGTTCTTACACTGTCTCAACATTTGTTTTTTGCACAGTCAATACGTTCAGCGGAGTCTCACGTTTCCCAAGGGCAATAGCTGCGATCTGCATTTAGGCGTCGATACGTTTATCTTTGGCATCCAGTGCTTTCTGGAGAAACAGTCATCTTTCTACATTTTAGCACAATAGTGTCTCCTGCTGAGAAGCGAAACTTGTCATTCCACTTCCCGGTTGTATACTGTTTCTGACAGTAGTTTACACCACAGGTAATATTGTCTGTGTTCTTTGAGAAAGGCGCGCGGAGTAGCCGCGTGGTCTAGACGTCTTGTCAGTGTCCGTTCGGCTCCCCTGTCGGAGGTTCGAGTCCTCCATCGGGCATGGGTGTGTGTGTCGTCCTTAGCGCAAGTTAGTTTAAGTTAGATTAAGTAGTGTGTAAGGCTAGGGACCGCAGTTTGGCCCGATAAGACCTTACCAAAAGATTTCCAATTTTTCCTTTGAGAAGAAAGCAGGAGGTCCAGGCGCATTGTCAGTGGACTACCTGTCCTCACTTCGCCTTCCACCATTCGGATCTAGTGATCGCGACTGACTCCATTGTACCTGGTGATCAGTGTGTTTTTTTCGGTGTTCAGAATGATTTAAACATTCTCTCACTTCTACATGTCACGCAAATTCTAATCAAGAGTGAAGGAAGAGTAGGGTTGCATTATTCAGTAGCCCATGGTGACTAGTATTGTTGTTTATCGCATTCCTCAGTGTCAATTAAATGTTCTGATCAAATGGGTCTTCCATTATGTTTGCATAAGTTCCGTGAGTGTTCCTGAAAAGCGGTCACGTAAACTTTGCAGTCAGGGTATCGCAGGATAATTGCTGTCGGTCTCCACCAGTCTGCCAGTTCAGGGTATCCAGCATCATCGAGAGAGGTGGTGCACACTGGACTCTCATTCACGAGGATGTTGCTTCCAGTCCACGTCTAGCCATCCTGATTTAGATTTTCCGTGATTTCCGTAAGTCACTTGCTGTAAATGCCAGGCTGGTTCCTTCCCCATCTTTCCTTAATCCTCGTTTGTGCTCCATTTCTAATTACCGCATTGTCGATAAGACATGAAAGAACTAATCTTCCTTCCTTCCTTTTTTCCCGTGGCATATTCTTGTGTTGCAAACAAAGCTGTGAACATTCATACGACTTTACTGGCACACTTTGAAGGTCCCGCGATTTGGTACGTGTCCCACACATCGTTCAATATAGTAGAGTGAAAGGCACAAGTGATTTGTAAGCTTATGTGTTAGAAAAAGTACCGCCACAGCTGTATCTTGAGAATGTCTATTGTTTCAGACGACTAGTTTCGGCGCAGCTCGTGGTCGTGCGTTAGCGTTCTCGCTTCCCACGCCCGGGTTCCCGGGTTCGATTCCCGGTGGGGTCAGGGATTTTCTCTGCCTCGTGATGACTGGGTGTTGTGTGATGTCCTTAGGTTAGTTAGGTTTAAGTAGTTCTAAGTTCTAGGGGACTGATGACCATAGATGTTAAATCCCATAGTGCTCAGAGCCATTTGAACCATTTGAGCCATTTGACTAGTTTCGGCGGTTCATTACCGCTACCCTCAGGCCCCACCACTGCCAAAATTGTATTTGATTTCCTTGGCGCATTTACTGTGGGATCTCTGTCACCAACACAGGTGGGCTAGCTTTCATCTATACTCGACGCCACCTCCAATCACACGACAACGCGGTGTCGAGTATAGACTCCTGATGAAAGCTAGCCCGCCTGTGCTGGTGACAGAGATCCCACAGTAAATGCGCCAAGGAAATCAAATACAATTTTGGTAGTGGTGGGGCCTGAGGGTAGCGGTAATGTGCCGCCGAAACTTGTCGTGTGATACAGTAGACTTTCCCAAGATACAGCCGTGATGGTACTTCTTGTCATACATATCACCAACTGACGTCCCTAGTCAATGCAGTAAGATGGACATCCATAAATTAATTTGTAAGCAATCTTCTTTGTAGACCAACCGCATCATTTTCCCAGTATCCCGCCAATGAACGAAGTCTACTGCCTGCCTTACCCTCTTTCACATCCATACAAATTTTTCTTGTTTGAGCACTGCATGTATTGACACAGTGTAGAAATTACCGGAAATACACACATGAAAAAAAGTTTTTTTAGCGCAACGCAATCTGTCTTTTAATAATCCCTACAAAAGAATGGCCCTGACTAACATTAACGTATACCTTTCACAAATCACTTACCTCACAAAAATCTTCGTTACTCGAACTACTGCAATACAGCGAGCGCCACTACTGCCAGCTAAATAAAAGATTCAAACTACTGAAGGCACTAACTTCTGATAGGCATAGTTAGCAAATGAAAGATTTTGATAGAGAACAATGTATTTACCTTAATAGTATTCAAAAGTCATAATATATATAGCAGTTCATGACATCCAGTCTTACAAATGTACTGTTTCTGATGGACACACGTACAGATCATCCGCTCTCAAAACTCCGCCATTTCTCTCCCCACATCCACTACTGCTGGCGGCTCACCTCCAACTGCGCAACGCTACGCGCTGTTAACATCCAGCTGCATAACACTACAATAGCCAACAACAATGCAAACCAGCCACAGACTGCACACAGCACAGCCAGTGATTTTCATACAGAGCGCTACGTGGCGTTACCGATAAAAAGACCTAAACAGCCTACTTACAAGTTCTAGTCATTCCATCAGGAAGGAGGTACACAGCTGGGGTGTTGTCTGTAGTTCAGCCATGCCTAGACGGTCAATACCACGGTTCGGCCGCGTCCGCATTGTTACATTGCACACGTAAGCCACCTAATAGTAATCTATCACAGGCACAAAGGAAGGCACTGAGGGACATCGACGCAGATGAGAACATCATCGTGCTTTCTGCATATAAAGGCAACGCTACTGTCGTTATGAAGAGTAAAGATTATCATGAAAAAATTATGGACATTTTCGATCCCAACAATTACAAACAACTTCAGAAGGATCTGACATCGAGGATTTTAAAAATGACCAATTAATTGGTGAAAGCGTCTTCCCTCTCTTCAGTCGACAAGAAGCATGAACAGATTGACGGGGTGGCTATGGGAAGTCCTCTTATTCCAGCTGTGGCTAACGTGTTCATGGAGAACTTTGAACAACGGGCGCTGCAAACAGCTAGAAAAAGACCACCCAGATGGTATCGTTATGTAGACGATACATTTGTTATATAGACCCATGGGAAAGAGGAACTGGATACCTTCCTGTTACATATGAATAGTATTAATCCAAGAATTCAATTCACTATGGAAATGGAAATCGATGGTCACCTGAACTTCTTAGATGTGACTGTAATCAACCGAGAGAACGGATCATTGGGTCATAAGGTTTTCAGAAAAGACACACACACTGGTCGTTATCTGCAGACAGATTCTAACCACCACCCAAGACATAAAAGAGGGGTGATAAAAACATTAATAGACAGGGCGCACAAAATATGTGAACCAGCTCACTTAGATGATGGGACTGAACACCTTAGAGCGACCTTCAAGAAGAATGAGTTTTCCAACAGAGATAGATCGTGCACTACGCCCTAGACTGACATCCAGGACGGACGAGGATCGACACCAACCCAGGGGGAAAGTGTTCTTACCATTCGTCAGTAAGGTCACTGATCGCACTGGAAAAATTTTAAGCAAGTACGATGTGAAAACTGTTTTCAGACCCACCACGAAAATAAAAGAATGTTTAAGATCCGCAAAAGATAAACGACATCCTCTAGCTACACCAGGTGCAGTTGTGGAAAGGTCTATATAGGCACAACAAAAAGAAGCGTCAACACCCGTCTGGGTGAACATAAAAGGAACTGCCGCCTCGGACTTATTGATAAATCGGCTGTAGCGTAACATGCGTTTCAGGAAGGTGATCGTGAAATAAAGTTTAGCGAGACGACCGTCGAACGTCGCATTATTATGCGCGAATGTACAGAGAGGCCGTTGAGATTGCCAAACGCTGCAATAATTTTAATAGAAAAGGTAAGATGTGGATTTCAACATTGCAGCAACAGCGTGACAATCGATTAATTTCAGTTGAGAAAGTTGGCAATATCAGAGATCATAGAACAGGCGACGTCACGTGATTGACAGCGGCGCCCTCTGGATGGCTTATACAGGGTGTTACAAAAAGGTGCGGTCAAACTTTCAGGAAACATTCCTCACACACAAAGAAAGAAAAGATGTTATGTGGACGTGTGTCCGGAAACGCTTAATTTCCATGTTAGAGCTCATTTTATTACTTCTCTTCAAATCACATTAATCACCGAATGGAAACACACAGCAACAGAACGTACCAGCGTGACTTCAAACACTTTGTTACAGGAAATGTTCAAAATGTCCTCCGTTAGCGAGGATACATGCATCCACCCTCCGTCGCATGGAATCATTGATGCGCTGATGCAGCCCTGGAGAATGGCGTATTGTATCACAGCCGTCCACAATACGAGCACGAAGAGTCTCTACATTTGGTACCGGGGTTGCGTAGACAAGAGCTTTCAAATGCCCCCATAAATGAAAGTCAAGAGGGTTGAGGTCCGGAGAGCGTGGAGGCCATGGAATTGGTCAGCCTCTACCAATCCATCGGTCACCGAATCTGTTGTTGAGAAACGTACGAACACTTGGACTGAAATGTGCAGGAGCTCCATCGTGCATGAACCACATGTTGTGTCGTACTTCTAAAGGCACATGTTCTAGCAGCACAGGTAGAGTATCCCGTATGAAATCATGATAACGTGCTCCATTGAGCGTAGGTGGAAGAACATACTGACGAAACTAAAATGTGCTCTAACATGGGAGTAAGCGTTTCCGGACACATGTCCACGTATCATCTTTTCTTTATTTGTGTGTGAGGAATGTTTCCTGAAAGTTTGGCCGTACCTGTTTGTAACACCCTGTATACACGGCGCTCACTCGTGCTCTCGTTGCAGTTCGCCCGTTGTCCTCGGAGGATGCCTTCCGCAGTCGAGGGCGAAACGTCAGGGGAGAGTCTTATGTATGGACCACGGCATCTCAGCCCGGAAGTGTTAAGTGATCACATCTGTTTTACTCAATGACTTTCCGTCAACTACTACGAACTCTGACGCCTCTGACAGGAAATCACAAATCCAGTCACACAACTAAGACGATATTCCGTAACCACGCAATTTCACTACAAGCCGCTTGTGTGGTACAGTGTCAAAAGCCTTCCGAAAATCCAGGTATAAGGAATCGATTTGAAATCCCTTGTCAATAGCACTCAACACTTCATGTGAATAAAGACCTAGTTGTATTTTCTAAACCCATGTTGACTGTGGGTCAATAGGGACTTTTCTTCGAGGTAATTCATAATGTTTGAACACAATGTATGTTCCAAACTCCTGCTGGATATCGACGTTCACGATATGGGCCTGTAATTTAGTGGATAGCTCTTACTACCGTTCTTGAATATTGGTGTGACCTGTGCAACTTTCCTGTCTGTGGGTACGGATCTTTCGTCGAGCGAACGGTTGTATATGATTGTTGAGTATGGAGCTAATGCATCAGCATACTTTGAAAGGAACCTAATTGGTATACAGTCTGGACCAGAAGACTTGCTTTTATTAAGTGATTTAAGTTGCTTCACTACTCCGAGGATATTTACTTCTACGTTACTCATGTTGGCAGCTGTTCTCGATTCGAATTCTGGAATATTTACTTCGTCTTCTTTTGTGAAGGCATTTCGGAAGGCTGTGTTTAGTAACTCTGCTTTGGCAGCACTGTCTTCGATAGTATCTCCATTGCTATCGTGCAGAGAAGGCATTGATTGTTTCTTGCCGCTGACATACTTTACATACGACCAGAATCTTTGGATTTTCTGTCATGTTTCGAGACAAAGTTTCGTTGTGGAAACTGTTATAAGCATCTCGCATTGAAGTCCGCGCTAAGTTTCGAGTTTCTGTAAAAGATCGCCAATCTTGGTGATTTTGTTGTCTGTTTCTGCAACAGTGATCTAACTCGTTTTGTATACCAAGGAGGATCAGCTCCGTCGTTTGTTAATTTATTTGGTATAAATCTCTCAGTTGCTGCCGATACTATTTCTTTGAATTCAAGCCACACCTGGTCTACACTTATATTATTAATTTGAAATGAGTGAAAATTGCCTCTCAGGAAGGCGTCAAGTGAGTTTTTATCTGCTTTTTTGAATAATTATTTTTTCGCTTTTTTGTCGAGGATTTGGGGATTACAATATTCAATCTCGCTACGACAACCCTGTGTTCACTAATCCCTATATCGGTTTTGGATGCTGGTTGTTAACTCAGGATTAGTTATTGCTAAGAGGTCAAGTGTGTTTTCACAACCGTTTACTATTAGCGTGGGCTCATGAACTAACTGCTCGAAATAATTTTCAGAGAATGCTTTTAGCACAATTTCGGATTATGTTTTATACGTACTTCCGGAATTAAACATGTATTTTCGCCAAGATATCAAGGGTCAATTAAAGTCACCACCAACTATTATCGTATGAGTCGGGTACGTGTTTGAAATCAAACTCAAGTTTTCTTTGAACCTTTCAGCAGCTGTATCATCTGAATTGGGAGGTCGGTAAAAGGATCCAATTGTTATTTTATTCCGGTTGCCAATAATAACCTCTGCCCATACTAATTCACAGGAAGTATCTACTTCAATTTCGCTACCAGTTAAACTACTTCTGACAGCAACAAACACGCCACCGCCAACCGTGTTTAGCTTATCCTTTCGGAACACCTTTGGGTTCTTCGCAAAAATTTCGGCTGAGCTTATATCCGGCCTTCAGTGCCTATGACGGTTTGAGCATCAGTGCTTTCTATTAGCGCTTGGAGCTCTGGTACTTTCTCAACACAGCTACGACAATTTACAACTGTTATACCAAAGGTTCCTGTATCTACGTTGTTCCTGTGTTCAGTCTGCACCCTTTGTGATTGAAGCCCTTCTTGTGTTTTCCCGACACCCTCTAACCTAAAAAACCGCTCAGTCCACGCCACACAGCTCCTGCTGCCCGTGTAGCAGCCTCCTGCATATACTGGACGCCTGACCTATTCAGCGGAACCCGAAACCCAACCACCCTTGGCGAAAGTCGAGGAATCGGCAGCGTACACGGTCGCAGAAGCGTCTGAGCCTCTGATTCAGACCCTCCACTCGGCTCCGTATCAGAGGTCCGCAATCAGTCCTGTCGACTATGCTGCAAATGGTCAGCCCTGCTTTCATCTTGCAAGAAAGACTGGCAGCCTTTACCACTTCTGTTAGCCGCTCGAAACCAGAGAGTATCTCTTCAGATCCAAAGTGACACATATCATTGGTATCGACGTGAGCAACCACCTACAGATGGCTGCACCCTGTGCTCTTCATGGCATCCGGTAGGACCCTTTCCGCATCTGGAATGATCACCCGGTATGCATGCGAAGTGCACATTGGTTTTCTTACCCTTCTTGTCAGCCAAGTCCCTAAGGGACCCCATAACGCCCCTAACGTTGGAGCTCCCAACTACCAATAATCCCTCCCTCTGCGATTGCTCTGATCTTGCAGGCTGAGTGGTTTCCTCTGAAACAGGACAGGCGACAGCATCTGGATCAGCGACAGTGTCAGCCACAGACAGCACCTGGAACCTGATTGTCAGACAAACTGGGGAGGACTTACGTGCGGCCGCCTGGGAAGTCTTTCGCCGCTTGCTTCGCCCTGGGGCGACCTCCCACTCGAACACAGGTGAGGGGTCAACTTCAGTGCAAGCAATAACTGTGTTGGCCACCGGTGAGGACCGATTGGAGGACTTGGACGTGCTGGACGTCCGTTGGATCCCCACGGGCCGCGCGGGATTAGCCGATTGGTCTCAGGCGCTGCAGTCATGGACTGTGCGGCTGGTCCCGGCGGAAGTTCGAGTCCTCCCTCGGGCATGGGTGTGTGTGTGTGTTTGTCCTTAGGATAATTTAGGTTAAGTAGTGTGTAAGCTTAGGGACTGATGACCTTAGCAGTTGAGTCCCATAAGATTTCACACACAGTTTGGATCCCCACGGCTGGCCCACAACAGTGGTGCCCATCCACTGCAGCCTCAAGCTGTGTAACCAAAGCCATCAAAACCTGAAGCTGAGAGCGAAGTGTCACCAACTCGTCTCGCATCCGCACTCAACAATCGCAATCCCTGTCCATACTAAAGGACGTGGAAAACTAAACTGTGCAGATAAACAGACTATTGGTTCGTGCTAAGCAGCTCTACTGTAGGTCCTGACGAAAACGTTTAAATTTTGTGTCGATTTGTTTGCGCTCTCTGTAGATTAGTTCAGACGTTCTTTGCACAACAGTTTTTAGCATGGATAGGGACTGCAACTGCTGTGTTCGGATGCAGGCTGAGTTGGCATCCCTTCTCTCCCATCTTCAGGCAGTGTTGGCTTCGGTCACACAGCTTGAGGCTGTTGCCAATGGGCATCACTGTGGGGGTCCGGATGGGGGTTTGTCGGGGACGGCCAGCTCGTCCCACGCATCCCCCGATCGGACTACTACTGTGGTTGCCTGGGATACTGCCCGCATTGAGGCTGATCCCTCACCTGTGGTAGAGTGGGAGGTCGTCTCAAGGTGTGGCAGGGGGCGAAAGACATTCTGGAGGGCTGAACGGAAGGCCTCTCCAGTTTGTCTGACGAACCGGTTTCAGGCTCTGTCTCAGGCTGATACCGATCTTCGGCCTGACATGGCTGCTTGTCCTGTTCCAGAGGTTGGCCCTCAGTCTGCAAGATCCGGGCGGTCGCAGAGGGTGGGCTTACTGGTAGTTGGGAGCTCCAATGTCAGGCGCGTAATGGGGTCCCTTAGGGATATGGCAGCAAGAGAGGGGAAGAAAACCAATGTGCACTCCGTGTGCATATCGGGGGGAGTCATTCCAGATGTGGAAAGGGTCCTTCCGGATGCCATGAAAGGTACAGGGTGCACCCATCTGCAGGTGGTCGCTCATGTCGGCACCAATGATGTGTGTCGCTATGGATCGGAGGAAATCCTCTCTGGCTTCCGGCGGCTATCTGATTTGGTGAAGACTGCCAGTCTCGCTAGCGGGATGAAAGCAGAGCTCACCATCTGCAGCATCGTCGACAGGACTGACTGCGGACCTTTGGTACAGAGCCGAGTGGAGGGTCTGAATTAGAGGTTGAGACGGTTCTGGGACCATGTGGGCTGCAGATTCCTCGACTTGCGCCATAGGGTGGTGGGGTTTCGGGTTCCGCTGGATAGGTCAGGAGTCCACTACACGCAACAAGCGGCTACACGGGTAGCAGGGGTTGTGTGGCGTGGGCTGGGCGGTTTTCTAGGTTGGATCGCCTTGGGCAAGTACAGAAAGGGCAACAGCCTCAACGGGTGCGGGGCAAAGTCAGGGCATGCGGGGACCAAGCAGCAATCGGTATTGTAATTGTAAACTGTCGAAGCTGCGTTGGTAAAGTACCGGAACTTCAAGCGCTGATAGAAAGCACCGAAGCTGAAATCGTTATAGGTACAGAAAGCTGGCTGAAGCCAGAGATAAATTCTGCCGAAATTTTTACAAAGGTACAGACGGTGTTTAGAAAGGATAGATTGCGTGCAACCGGTGGTGGAGTGTTCGTCGCTGTTAGTAGTAGTTTATCCTGTAGTGAAGTAGAAGTGAATAGTTCCTGTGAATTATTATGGGTGGAGGTTACACTCAACAACCGAGCTAGGTCAATAATTGGCTACTTTTACCGACCTGCCGACTCAGCAGCATTAGTGGCAGAACAACTGAGAGAAAATTTGGAATACATTTCACATAAATTTTCTCAGCATGTTATAGTCTTAGGTGGAGATTTCAATTTACCAGATATAGACTGGGACACTCAGATGTTTAGGACGGGTGGTAGGGACAGAGCATCGAGTGACATTATAATGAGTGCACTATCCGAAAATTACTTCGAGCAATTAAACAGAGAACCGACTCGTGGAGATAACATCTTAGACCTACTGATAACAAACAGACCCGAACTTTTCGACTCTGTATGTGCAGAACAGGGAATCAGTGATCATAAGGCCGTTGCAGCATCCCTGAATATGGAAGTTAATAGGAATATAAAAAAAGGGAGGAAGGTTTATCTGTTTAGCAAGAGTAATAGAAGGCAGATTTCAGACTACCTAACAGATCAAAACGAAAATTTCTGTTCCGACACTGACAATGTTGAGTGTTTATGAAAAAAGTTCAAGGCAATCGTAAAATGCATTTTAGGCAGGTACGTGCCGAGTAAAACTGTGAGGGACGGGAAAAACCCACCGTGGTACAACAACAAAGTTAGGAAACTACTGCGAAAGCAAAGAGAGCTTCACTCCAAGTTTAAACGCAGCCAAAACCTCTCAGACAAACAGAAGCTAAACGATGTCAAAGTTAGCGTAATGAGGGCTATGCGTGAAGCGTTCAGTGAATTCGAAAGTAAAATTCTATGTACCGACTTGACAGAAAATCCTCGGAAGTTCTGGTCTTACGGTTAATCAGTAAGTGGCTCGAAACAGCATATCCAGACACTCCGGGATGATGATGGCATTGAAACAGAGGATGACACGCGTAAAGCTGAAATACTAAACACCTTTTCCCAAAGCTGTTTCACAGAGGAAGACCGCACTGCAGTTCCTTCTCTAAATCCTCGCACAAACGAAAAAATGGCTGACATCGAAATAAGTGTCCAAGGAATAGAAAAGCAACTGGAATCACTCAACAGAGGAAAGTCCACTGGACCTGACGGCATTCCAATTCGATTCTACACAGAGTACGCGAAAGAACTTGCCCCCCTTCTAACAGCCGTGTACCGCAAGTCTCTAGAGGAACGGAAGGTTCCAAATGATTGGAAAAGAGCACAGGTAGTCCCAGTCTTCAAGAAGGGTCGTCGAGCAGATGCGCAAAACTGTAGACCTATATCTCTGACGTCGATCTGTTGTAGAATTTTAGAACACGTTTTTTGCTCGAGTATCATGTCGTTTTTGGAAACCCAGAATCTACTATGTAGGAATCAACATGGATTCCGGAAACAGCGATCGTATGAGACCCATCTCGCTTTATTTGTTCATGAGACCCAGAAAATATTAGATACGGGCTCCCAGCTAGATGCTATTTTTCTTGACTTCCGGAAGGCGTTCGATACAGTTCCGCACTGTCGCCTGATAAACAAAGTAAGAGCCTACGGAATATCAGACCAGCTGTGTGGCTGGATTGAAGAGTTTTTAGCAAACAGAACACATCATGTTGTTATCAATGGAGAGACGACTACAGACGTTAAAGTAACCTCTGGCGTGTCACAGGGGAGTGTTATGGGACCATTGCTTTTCACAATATATATAAATCACCTAGTAGATAGTGTCGGAAGTTCCATGCGGTTTTTCGCGGATGATGCTGTAGTACACAGAGAAGTTGCAGCGTTAGAAAATTGTAGCGAAATGCAGGAAGATCTGCAGCAGATAGGCACTTGGTGCAGGGAATGGCAACTGACCCTTAACATAGACAAATGTAATGTATTGCGAATACATAGAAAGAAGGATCCTTTATTGTATGATTATATGATAGCGGAACAAACATTGGTAGCAGTTACTTCTGTAAAATATCTGGGAGTATGCGTGCGGAACGATTTGAAGCGGAATGATCATATAAAATTAATTGTTGGTAAGGCGGATACCAGCTTGAGATTCATTGGGAGAGTCCTTAGAAAATGTAGTCCATCAACAAAGGAGGTGGCTTACAAAACACTCGTTCGACCTATACTTGAGTATTGCTCATCAGTGTGGGATTCGTACCAGATTGGGTTGACGGAGGAGATAGAGAAGATCCAAAGAAGAGCGGCGCGTTTCGTCACAGGGTTATTTGGTAACCGTGATAGCGTTACGGAGATGTTTAACGAACTCAAGTGGCAGACTCTGCAAGAGAGGCGCTCTGCATCGCGGTGTAGCTTGCTCGCCAGGTTTCGAGAGGGTGCGTTTCTGGATGAGGTATCGAATATATTGCTTCCCCCTACTTATACCTCCCGATGAGATCACGAATGTAAAATTAGAGAGATTCGAGCGCGCACGGAGGCTTTCAGACAGTCGTTCTTCCCGCGAACCATACGCGACTGGAACAGGAAAGGGAGGTAATGACAGTGGCACGTAAAGTGCCCTCCGCCACACACCGTTGGGTGGCTTGCGGAGTATAAATGTAGATGTAGATGTAGAACTGTGTCTAATAATACGCAGATTTTCAAAAACCTAACTAACGAAGCCCTCAGGTGAAATTAAATAATTCACCCCTGATTAGGTACTTGTAATATGTCACAAAATCGGTTTACTTTCCGACGCAAACGAGAAAGCCAGAACTGTAGCTATTAGATATTAAATTTACACACAGAAACTCAAGAAACTAAACTATTAAAGCACACAGATGATATAATAAAATTTGCTCCTGCTTAGGAACTCGTAACTGCCACAAAAGCTGTTACTTCCCTGTTGCTGCGTCTGTCTCGGTCGGCTACTAGTGCCCGACTGAGAACGATTCTCTTCAGTCGTCGTTGGTCCCGTTGTTGCAGGATATTTTTCCGGGCGCAGCGACGTTGGAGATACACTACTGCCCATTAAAATTGCTACTCCAAGAATAAATGCAGATGATAAACGGGTATTCGTTGGACAAATATATAATACTAGAACTGACATGTGATTACATTTTCACGCAATTTGGGTGCATAGATCCTGAGAAATCAGTACCCAGAACAACCACCTCTGGCCGTAATAACGGCCTTGATACGCCTGGGTATTGAGTCAAACAGAGCTTGGATCGCGTGTACAGGTACAGCTGCCCATGCAGCTTCAACATGATACCACAGTTCATCAAGAGTAGTGACTGGCGTATTGTGACGAGCCAGATACTCGGCCACCATTGACCAGACGTTTTCAATTTGTGAGAGATGCGCTGGCCAGGGCAGCAGTCAAATATTTTCTGTATCCAGAAAGGCCTGTACAGGACCTGCAACATGCGGTCGTGCATTATCCTGCTGAAATGTAGGGTTTCGCAGGGATCGAATGAAGGGTAGAGCCACGGGTCGTAACATATCTGAAATGTAACGTCCACTGTTCAAAGTGCCGTCAATGCGAACAAGAGGTGACCGAGACGTGTAACCAATGGCACCCCATACCATCACGCCGGTTGATACGCCAGTATGGGGATAACGAATACACGATTCCAATGTGCGTTTACCGCGATGTCGCCAAACACGGATGCGACCATCGTGATGCTGTAAACAGAACCTGGATTCATCCGAAAAAATGACGTTTTGCCATTCGTGCACCCAGGTTCGTCGTTGAGTACACCATCGCAGGCGCTCCTGTCTGTGATGCAGCGTCGAGGGTAACCGCAGCCACGGTCTCCGAGCTGCTAGTCCATGCTGCTGCAAACGTCGTGGAACTGTTCGTGCAGATGGTTGTTGTCTTGCAAACGTCCCCATCTGTTGACTCTCTTATCGAGACGTGGCTGCACGATCGGTTACATCCATGCGGATAAGATGCCTGTCATCTCGACTACTAGTGATACGAGGCCGTTGGGATCCAGCACGGCGTTCCGTATTACCCTCCTGAACCCACCGATTCCTTATTCTGCTGACAGTCATTGGATCTTTCATGGGGGCTTAATTATAAAAATGAAAATAATTTTAGTAGCTGTGTATCCAGTTACGAAGTCTCGTAACCGGTTGGCCCTGACTAGTATTAGTACGCTATCTGACTGCATAAAATGACAATAAAGAATGAAGGGAAATTTCCGTTAACACAATTGATTAAGTCCCCAGCAACTATAAAAGCTACGAAACAACAAAGCACAAGTGTAACTGTTCTGTGTGTGGTAGTGTGACTCAACGTACATGTATCTGGCACGGTTCTTCCTCAATACGACAAGATATTTAAACACCATGTACAATGAACTAATTGGAAAACCAGAAATACTATAACTGCACATAGAAACCAGAATTTAAAGTCTAATACATGAACACGAGCCAGATGCTTTGTTGGCTGAACCTATGACCAAGAGGCATTATTATTAAGGAGCTTTGAAATAAATAAAAAAATGTTACCTCCATATATATTGACGAAAAATACACTGTGATCATTGCAACATCTTCCATATATACATTACACCAACTGAACAGCATCTACTCTCTCGCCCAGCAGAACTATAACTGCACACGACATGCTCTCAACTAATACTACTCTCGACATCCTCTCAACAAGCACTGCCCACGCCAACCTCTGAACTACAACTGCCCTCGACATTCTCTGAACAACTACTGCAAGTGGAGGCGGCGGAATACTCTTTGGCGCAATCTCTGGCGCTGTGACTCAGTGTAGCCACCTTTCAATCTCGGCCAATGCGAGCAGCAATGTCGCCATACGATAAACCACAATCGCGATAGGCTACAATCCGACCTTTATCAAAGTCGGAAACGTGATGGTACGCATTTCTCCTCCTTACACGAGGCACAACAGCGTTTCACCAGGCAACGCTGGTCAACTGCTGTTTGTGTATGAGAAATCGGTTGCAAACTTGTAAGTAGGCTGTTTAGGTTTTCTTCTTGGTAACGCCACGTAGCGCTCTGTGTGAGAATCACTGGCTGTGCTGTGTGCAGTCTGTGTCTAGTTTGCATTGTTGTCTGCCATTGTAGTGTTAGGCAGCTGGATGTGAACAGCGTGTAGCGTTGCACAGTTGGAGGTGAGCCGCCAGCAGTGGTGGATGTGGGGATAGAGATGGCGGAGTTTTGTAATTTGTCATGAACTGCTATATATACTATGATTATTAAGGTAAATACATTGTTTGTTCTCTATTAAAATCTTTCATTTGCTAACTATGCCTATCAGTAGTTAGTGCCTTCAGTAGTTTGAATCTTTTATTTAACTGGCAGTAGTGGCGCTCGCTGTATTGCAGTAGCTTGAGTAGCGAAGATTTTTGTGAGGTAAGTGATTTGTGAAAGGTATAGTTTAATGTTAGTCAGGGCCATTCTTTTGTAGGGATTATTGAAAGTCAGATTGCGTTGCGCTAACAAAATATTGTGTATCAGTTAAAGGACAGTCTTGTATAATTGTTCAAAAAGGGGACGTTTCATATGTCGACCCTTAGCCGAGGATACCTCGCTGGAATCTTCTGATTTTTTCTTGTAGTTTGTGTAATTAGTGTAGATTTTGTTTATTGCTAGCATGTAATTGTAGAGAGAATCTCCTTTGTAGTTGCAGTCTTTCATTGTTGTTGGGGGATGCATGTAGATTTGCACCAAGTATTTCGCAGCTGCGCTTGCAATTAACTAGATATTATTTTCAGTGTTATGTTAATGTGTTCCCCTATTTTTTCCCTTCAAATTGTGCTTTTCTGTGTTATCGTGTGAAATATTGTGACAATAATGACGTGTGAAAAACGTAACACTAGGCTCCAAAGTAAACTGAGAAATAATAGTGACGACGAGCGTAGCTTGCCAGCACCACTGTGTAAGGAATTAACAGACGTTCAAAGTAGTAATTTGGTAACTGTGCATAGGGAAATGGAGCGGGATGCAAACAATGGCGTAGACAGTGAAACAGGTAGTGAACAGGGAAGCATTATCGATCGATCGCTCGGCAACAGCTCGCCTCAGGAATCCGAAATGACAGGACACAATTTTGCAAATACTGTAGATTCAGGTTTTGCGTCCTCACCGTTTTCTCAAATGAGTCAAGACACATTTTCCGCTTGTCAAAATGTGAATGTTGCCGGTGCTAATTCACTGCCGAAAAGCACTGAGGAACATGTTTCAGACACCAGTGCATTGTTATTACAATTAATGCAACAAATGGGACAAAAGCTTGAAAAGTTAGACACAATGGAACAACACCAGAGACAAACACAGCAACAGTTAGACACAGTGGAACAAAATCTCAAAAAGTTAGACACAGTGGAACAAAATCTCAAAAAGTTAGACACAATGGAACAAAATCTTCAAAAGTTAGACTCATTGGAACAAACTCTTGAACAAACACGTGAAGATTTAACTACTGAGTTACATAACATTGAATCGAAATGTCAAAAAGTCTGTAATGACGTAAAAACACAAATTTGTGAGCATTTTCAACCTATTTTTTCGCGGCATGAAAATGCATTACAGAATCAAGAAGCAGCCATAAAAGAACTGCAAACTATTGTTCATGAAAATCATGAGACCTAGCAAGCTAAATTTGACTCAGTTGCATCTACCGATTCGGTTATGCAACTTGCAAAAACTCAAGAAAACTTAAAGGACACAGTAGATACTCTGAAAATTGGTTCAGAAAGACACATGGAGGAAATTAGTTGATTATCAGAGAAAGTAGTTGAACTTTTGGATCAGCTAAATAATTTATCTACGAAGGTAGATGATAATCTGAATGACACAAAACCAGCAGTCTTTAATGACACAGAAGAGAGCGAACAAATTAGGAAACTGAAACAAAATCTGAATCAAATTAATACGCAACACCAAAGAGAAATCCGGGAAGTACAAGATCAGCTGACACAGGTAATACAAGAATTACGTATTTCAGAGGACACTCGCGCTCCAACACGGGAAGAGGGACTTAGAAATACGGAAAAGCCGCAAAATAATAACACAGGGCATTTCGGAAGTTATGAAAGAAATTGGCAATGTGCACCGAATTTTGAGATGGAGCGGCCGACACGACCTAACAATGACCGATATGCGACTCGCCGACATGATGATTTTAACTATAAGCTGTTCATTACTACACGTAAATTCAAAACATTTAAGAATTCTGGCAACGACATTCATCCACAAGCATGGCTCCATCAATTCTCTCATTGTTTTCCTCCCAACTGGTCGTTAGAACACAGATTAGAATTTATGTGTGGCTACTTAGAGAATGAACCAGCTGTAAGAATGCGATCGGTCATTCACGATTGCCACAGTGAAGGAGAATTTTACCATGCCTTCCTCTCAGCATATTGGTCTCAAGCCACACAAGACCGAGTAAAACATGGCATCATAATGATGAAACATTTCGAACAATCTAAATTCTCCAGTCTTGTGAAATATTTTGAAGACATGTTGCACAAGAATCAGTACCTGTCAAACCCATACAGCCCCTCAGAACTCATCCGCATTTGCTTAATCAAATTACCTGAACATTTACGACATATTATTTTAGCAGGACGTTGCAAAGACGACATTGAAGCTTTTCAGGGACTCTTACAAGAATTAGAAATTGACACAGACAGTCGCGGGATGTGAAAACAGGAAAAAAATCACTACAGGTCACATCCGTCACAATTCCATGACGACAGAAACGATAACTGGACACGACAAGGCTATTCTTACAACGCAAATCGTGACCAAAACAGACACCACCCATATGACAACCACTGGCAGAGTAATAATAGTTACAGAGAAAGATCGCGTTTCCGTAGTAATGAATATGACAGAGATTACCTTAGAAACGGACAATATGGGAACCAAAACAATTATTATCAAGGGAGACAGAATAACTTCAGACGCAACAGTTCAGCACGCAGTTACGATTCAGGAAGAAATTCTCCACCACATGACCGACAAGAAAGAAATTATGAAATCTACCGACGTGACGACAGACGAGATAATCATAAAGACAGACCTGAATTTCATCAGAACTGGCGGGATTCAAACAGAGCAGGGCACTTTCGACAACGTGAATTTGTAGAAGCTAGGTCTCCTAATCCCAATAACGACGCGCGCCAACAAAGGGACAGACAATGACTCACACCACAGGCAGCCGCGTGCGCCGGCTGGGTCAGAGAAAAATAGCATACACGCTACCCTTGAGAAAAATTTTAGCATTCCTCACTGACGTATACCCCATGATAATTCCGTTCAAGTTGAACCTCTGAGTACTATGAAGAGTAAAGGATTGCACCACACTTCACATGTAAAACCGCTTATTGAAAGATAATCTGCTTTTTAACTTTGTCTTTGCCATATAACTTTTCACTTTACATTGCTAGTATGCTTTGTCAGACTTAGAATCTGTTAACATACAACAATGTTTGAAGTTAAATATCCAGTCAAGAACCAAGAGAACTTATTTAAACAGAAATTACGAATGCATTGTTATTGTGAACAGACGACACAGTGTTCTTGTGTGTGTACATTCTTGCTTGTTAGTTGCACATTTACGTAAAGACTATAAGGCTCACATACTTAGAACATTTACCAGTACTGCTAATGAGATTTTAATGCAAAATTTTGATTTACTTGCAAATACATTATGGATTCAAGGTGCTTTCTGAGAGATACCAGGTGACACAGTGGTTAGTTTATTTGACAGCTACACGACTATATCACGACACTACTAATGAGTGACAATTTACAATGTTGCTTTTGTGGTGTTTCTGTTTTATATCTGCACAGTTTTTCTGAATTATTCTGGAAAGTAAAACATGTTTTAGTAGTAACTTTTGTGGTATAGCTACAATGAGACTGCCTTTTCCGTAGCACAACAATACGTTACAGCACAGTAATTTCTTCATCACGGCAATAAGCGTAATAACTAAGATATCTATACGCAAAGCATTTCACTTTTGTTTATCATGAGGTAAGTACATTGACTTCTGCAGAACTTAGCTTTCGGAGGACAATAACTACGACACTTTCACAGAGATGATCTTACAGCAAGACGCACATTTAGCGGTACAGGACATGTGTTTGAGTGATTAATTTTGTACTTAAATCATTTATTTTTAAAGATATTTGAAGGACAACGATACAAAGGTCTTCCGTAATACATTTCATTCCATTGTTGTAATCTGTAACACCTGAGGGTATAATTACATTAATCCTCAGGGGGGTACACGCCTACTTTGTGTACCATGTGTTTGGCAAGCACAAGGAGCCCTAGCTAATACGGTATTTGCTTATACAACTTTACACATCGGTACCATATTCCTCTAACACATAAATTACACAGCTATCTGATCATTTACCTGAGAGAGACAAACATTTATTTTACTACATCAGTGACAGACGTATACGTAATTACACCGTTGGATAACTTCACATTTACGAAATTGTATGTTGTTTGTACTTTGTGAACTGTTTATATTTTTTCGGAACCATTGTGATACTATGAGAGCTTTGAATGATGTATTTGGTATGGGATCACGATTTTTAAAGTACGTTTGAGGCAGATGACACTTTTGACATGAGCAGAGAATTTTTTTAGGTTTTGAAATTATTGGAGAAAGCTACGACGATTTTGAGATTTGACTGAGGTGTTATGATGTTATTTTTACGACGACGATGTGTATTATGCTGTTGCGGTATGTTTATGATCAGTAAGCTGATGCTATAAGAGTTATTTGATTATGCTACGTATCTGTCATGATGAAATATTGAAGAAGTGTCGACGAATAGGGTAAGGAATAATGAGTAGTGATTAGGGACTCTGATTTGTGGAAAAGGTTGTTGGAAACCAAGAATCGTACTTTAAGAGTTATGAAATGTGTGTATATGCGTGAATGTATCACAATGCTGGCGAAAATTTTTTGGACGCTGTTATATTTACAGGATTTTGTTTCTACACATTTGTAATGCAAATTTTCGACCTGTGAAATTTTTATATGAGATTGTCACTGTAGTGGAAACTGCTGTCGTAAATATTTCCGTAAGAAAGTTAAGTGACCACCTACACGTAATGCGTTTTGGGCGCCCAGCTGAGAGGTAGACGTCTGACAAAAGAAAGCCATTAGATGCAAAAAAAAAAAAAAAGGGAGGCCATTATCCTCGCTATTGTCATTCCTTTGTAGAAAGCATCGCAAATACGACACTCTCAAACTTGAAAACATATGATTATACTGTCGAGCTCTTAATTTATGATATTTACTAAAATGCCTAATGAAACGATGAGAAACATTCACGGCTATTGTCTTGTTTGTTGAGAGAAATGCCATATGGCTTGTTTTATGTATTTATTTACTCATTTTGTTTAATATCTAGTTTCTAGCGGCACTGCAGCATTGGTTAAAATAAAATTTTATAGATGTACTAATATAAATATTTTCTGTCTACAGATCGAGTAAATAATAATTTTTTTTCAAAAAAATGAGGGAGCACAAAAAGACATTTACCTTCACTGGAACTGCATTCATAATTTTCTTTTCAAGTACTTGGTCATTTCTTTTGTAGAATAAATTGTGATGCATCACTCTAGTGTTAAGATGTGACATAGGTATTAGACATGGCCATTTTTAGTGTAATATTTTTTTCTGCTTGAGCTATGTCATGTTTAGATATATGTTTTTTTTATTTGCTGCTGCTGTTTGCCAGGCATAATGTTACTGAATTTGACTTTGTATTACGCTGTTAAGCCAGTTTACTACGCATTTATTTTTCTTGTTTGCTGCACAGTGCCTTATATTAGTGGTAATATTGCAATCGCTTTGCGAGTTTGAATTTTTTGTCATTGATGTTTGTGTTAATTGTTTTGTGCTGCTGCATTGCCTCGTCCCTTAGTTTAGCATCTGAGCTCAGTAGATTTAAGTTAGCTTAAGAGGGGTAGACTATATAAGAAACTGACTATGGAGAATAGGTAAAGAATGCGTTGCGAAGTTATATGAAAAAGATTTGGGCCAAAATGAGTATTGTACACGGAGAAATAATTATATTGAAAGAAATATGAATAGAATACAGAAAGCAGGTATAGATAGGACTTTTTGGGAATAATGATGAATGAAGGGAGACCTCCAAGAAGTAAAGGAAGTTTTGTTTGCAAAATACTGCAGTAAAACAAACCCTGTCCTTTCCTTTTGTATTATTCCGCTATATGTGTCTGTACTCTTGTGTATTTGTGTTTTTCCTGTCTTTATGTGTTTAGCTAATACGATTTGTGTTGTAGAATTTTTCTAGTACTAAGCTATATTCACTATGAGGAGGAATACTGTTATCCTCAAATATAAGTTGCATTAATAATATGTTATTTTCTTTGTAAAGTTGTTTACAATTTTGTTCTGTTTCAATGTTCATATGTGAAATTAATGATTCGAAAACTATTCTCATTATTTTATATATTTACTTATGTCATAATTCCTGCAACTCTGATGGATATGTTATTTCGATTCTTTTGTAAAGCCTGTACTACAAATGTTATCTGTATTGTTATATTCTTTAATGATGTATTTTGTACCTTTGTAATTTTATTTTCATGTTGTAAATTTATAATTGTATAGACTTCAGTTCTTCAAATTAAGTTACATTTCACTGCACACGTTTCTTTTGGTCATAGTATATGGACAATATGTGAGAAGTAGGGACTGTTAGTGTTTGCACGTGTGTTGATAATTCAGCAAGGGACTGGATAACAGCATTGCTGGTTCTAAGGACATTTCAAACAAATTTTTTGTGAGTGGACAAGTGGTGGTTTATGGACTTACTATATTATCTGCAAGACTCTTCAATGGTGATTGAGCACCTGCACAGTCACAGCAGATGGCTGCTTGCCGTCTCTACAAGGACTACAGTGGGTCTACACGTTTGCTGACTCACCAGTACCATTATCTGTACAAGGACTGCAGTGGGTCTGCACCTTTGATGACCCACCAATACCATTATTTCTACAAGGTCTACAGTGGGTCTGCACCTCTGGTGGCCCACCAGTACCTTAATCTCTACCAGCACTACTATGGGTCTGCTCTGTGATGACCTACCCACCAATACTCTTCAAAACTTCGACTGACTCCACTGTGGGTTTGCTGTGTTGTGGCCCATGACCTGTCTGCATGTCGACAGTTAGCACTGTCTTTCAGTTGGAAGGACAACGCTACTTCTTCAAGACTGCATGGAAATCCACTAGTTCCGTGTGCATTTTCTTTTACTGCTCAGACTTTGAGAAAAACACTGCAACGTTACTGTGATGAATGATCACGACTGTCTTTATGGACTGTGAGAAAATTTTAGCTTTTGACCAACAATGTATCAATAAGTGTGTGCATTTGATATCTTTGTTATTGTAATTATGAAAAAATTTAATCAAATCATTATTGGCCACTGCCCAAAATAATTTGTAAA
The DNA here is from genome assembly GCF_023864345.2 of Schistocerca serialis cubense. Classification (NCBI taxonomy): domain Eukaryota; kingdom Metazoa; phylum Arthropoda; class Insecta; order Orthoptera; family Acrididae; genus Schistocerca; species Schistocerca serialis. Next base: position 95,739,006 of record NC_064647.1, read on the forward strand.
ATTTTTTGTGGGGAGCATGGGGGCTATGTAAGTAGGCTGTTTAGGTTTTCTTATTGGTAACGCCACGTAGCGCTCTGTGTGAGAACCACTGGCTGTGCTGTGTGCAGTCTGTGTCTAGTTTGCATTGTTGTCTGCCATTGTAGTGTTAGGCAGCTGGATGTGAACAGCACGTAGCGTTGCACAGTTGGAGGTGAGCCGCCAGCAGTGGTGGATGTGGGGAGAGAGATGGTGGAGTTTTGTAATTTGTCATGAACTGCTATATATACTATGATTATTAAGGTAAATACATTGTTTGTTCTCTATTAAAATCTTTCATTTGCTAACTATGCCTATCAGTAGTTAGTGCCTTCAGTAGTTTGAATCTTTTATTTAACTGGCAGTAGTGGCGCTCGCTGTATTGCAGTAGCTTGAGTAGCGAAGATTTTTGTGAGGTAAGTGATTTGTGAAAGGTATAGTTTAATGTTAGTCAGGGCCATTCTTTTGTAGGGATTATTGAAAGTCAGATTGCGTTGCGCTAACAAAATATTGTGTATCAGTTAAAGGACAGTCTTGAATAATTGTTCAAAAAGGGGACGTTTCAAATTTCCCTCATGTCAGCACGTTGTAGGTGTCGCCACCGGCGCCAACGTTGTGTGAATGTTCTGAAAAGCTAATCATTTGCATATCACAGCTGCTTCTTCCTGTTGGTTAAATTTCGGGTCTGTAGTACATCTTCGTGGCGTAGCAATTTTAATGGCCAGTAGTGTACTATGTTTTACCGGATTCCTGATACGGTAGACTCACGAAGTGGTCGTGCGGCAAAATCCTCTGCAGCAGCCATGGTTTCCAGAGCTTCTGCCGCGAGCACTAAGTCCTTCACGGAACTTGGCGTCACAGCCCCGCCGACCTGCCTTTCGCAACAGCTGCCGCCGAGATGCTAGTGGGACTTGGCAGCTCAGAGCCTGCGGCCGTCCGACTCCTGCCAGAGGGCAGCGAGTTGAACGTCACGCACAGCCGTCTCCTGAGTCGCAGCGGTGACATGTCTGAAGCGAGAGGTCGACAGGGCTGCACGCCGCTGGGGAAAGTAGTGTGGCGCTGACGTCAACGGCCGTGGCCTGCGAAGGCTGCCGAGGGCCTACAATCGGCATCTGACTCTTCAATATCTACGCTTATACTCTGGTAGCCAACGTACGATGCATGGCGGAGAGTACACTGGCTAGTCATGCCCTTTCCTGTTCCACTATGTAACGGGGTAGCATTCCTCTCACGCTAGGTGAGGAGAACCCTACGTCATAGTGACGTAATACTACGTCATCGAGACGTAAATAACCTAAATCGACCACATGAGTGCGTATATCGATCTTTGCGGTTGTACCGATAACGTCAAAGCTAAATGTAAAATACATGTGTACAAACGAAGTGACAGGAGTTATCTGTTACGCTCATGCCAGTTGAATTAATTATTAAGCTGTAATCTGTAATTTGTGATGGTATTATGTCTTTCAGAAACATAATGAATGTCTGCATGAAGGAACCATAACGTAAGTAAAAAAAAAAAAAAGCTTTTAGTCAATTTTTTTAAAAAAAATCCAATGAATCGCGTATAAATCGTGTGGATAGAAACGTGAAATAATTAATTATTAAGCTGCAATCCAAAGAATGTGGGATGTTATTGTCTGTTTCATAGACATTACGAATATCTGAATGAAGGAATCACAACTGTAACGAAAGCGTCTAGGCATTTTTAGTCCGATTAATCGTGCATAAATCATGTGGATAAAAACATGAAATAGGGAGAAATTAAAGTGTTTCGTATTTTTATAAAAGCCAATGAATTGTACATAATTCATGTGGGCAGAAACGTTAAACTGATAAACTGAAGTTGGAAGTAATTCCGAATGTTGCTGGAAATATTAAACCATCTAGTTCCATTTAATTTTGCCTTCATGTTGTAAATCAACTAAGAACAATGAACAGTGCAGATTCGAGACGCACACAACAGTCGATGTATACTGAACGCACCCAACAGTCGATAGGACAACTCTTGAAACTCATGATGACGCGTGCCTACGTCACGTTGACGTAGCACTCTCCTCACCTAGCGTGAAATGAATGCTACCCCTATGTAACGGGACATCCTCCTCTAGCGTTACTTTCTTCAACATTAGTTGTCGATACCGGTATTAATTCAGTGAGTGTTATCTCAGTTACTTTTCTGTAAACTTTCATATAATTTTATACGAAGTATGTTAAATTTCAAGCTAAAATTTATGAAAAGGAATTACTTCATAAAAAACACTACTGGCCATTAAAATTGCTACACCACGAAGATGACGTGCTACAGACGCGAAATATAACCGACAGGAAGAGGATGCTGTGATATGCAAATGATTAGTTTTTCAGAGCATTCACACAAGGTTGGCGCCGGTGGTGACACCTACAACGTGCTGACATGAGGAAAGTATCCAACCGGTTTCTCATACACAAACAGCAGGTGACCGGCGTTGCCTGGTGAAACGTTGTTGTGATGCCTCGTGTAAGGACGAGAAATGCGTACCATCACGTTTCCGGCTTTGATAAAGGTCGGATTGCGATTTATCTTATCGTGACATTGCTCCTCGCATTGGTCGAGATCCAATGACTCTTAGCAGAGTATGGAATCGGTGGGTTCAGGAGGGTAATACGGAAAGTCGTACTGGATCCCAACGGCGTCGTATCACTAGTAGTCGAGATGACAGGCATCTTATCCGCATGGCTGTAACGGATCGTGCAGCCACGTCTCGATCCCTGAGCTGCGCCTGCGATGGTGTGCGCAACGACGAACCTGGGTGCACGAATGGCAAAACGTCATTTTTTCGGATGAATCAAGGTTCTGTTTGCAACATCATGATGGTCGCAAAAAAAAGTGGTTCAAATGGCACTGTGCACTATGGGACTTAACTGCTGAGGTCATCAGTCCCCTAGAACTTGGAACTACTTAAACCAAACTAACATAAGGTCATCACACACATCCATGCCCGAGGCAGGATTCGAACCTGCGACCCTAGCGGTCGCGCGGCTCCAGACTGTACCGCCTAAAACCGCTCGTCCATTGCGGCCGGCATGATAGTCGCATCCGTGTTTGGCGACATCGCGGTAAACGCACATTGGAGGCGTGTATTCGTCATCGCCATACTGGCGTATCACCCGGCGTGATGGTACGGGGTGCCATTGGTTACGCGTCTCGGTCACCTCATGTTCGCATTGACGGCACTTTGAACAGAGAACGTTATATTTCAGATGTGTTATGACCATTCGATCCCTGCGAAACCCTACATTTCAGCAGGATAATGCACAACCGCATGTTGCAGGTCCTGTACGATCCTTTATGGATACAGAAAATGAACGACTGCTGCCCTGGCCAGCGCATTCTCCAGATCTCTCAGCAATTGAAAACGTCTGGTCGATGGTGGCCAGCAACTGGCTCGTCACAATACGCCAGTCACTACTCTTGATGAACTGTGGTATCGTGTTAAAGGCGGGCAGCTGTACCTGTACACGTCATCGCAGCTCTGTTTGACTCAATGCCCAGGCGTATCAAGGTCGTTATTACGGCCAGAGGTGGTTGTTCTGGGCACTGATTTCTCAGAATCTACGCACCCAAATTGCGTGAAAATGTAATCACATGTCAGTTCTAGTATAATATATTTGTCCAATGAATACTCGTTTATCATCTGCATTTCTTTTTGTTGTAGCAATTTTAATGGGCAGTAGTGTATTGCAGTTTCGATGTTATGATCGATAAGTACTAGTTCTGAACGTACAGTTAAAAATTTTGTTTGGAAACATTTTAAATTACGAATTATTTGGGCACTTAAAATTTCTATTATTAATTACGCAATCCTGTCCTGTTTACTATGTTTGGTTCTTGATTCATTTATGAAATAATAATCGAAATTAATAATGTAACGAAAACTAGTAGAAATTCATTTGTTAAGAAAAAAGTAAACCCTTTGAAATATTGTTATTTCCAGAGAGTGTGAGAGCCGTAAGCTTCCCTCTCACGTGATCGGACGTGTTTTTGTATAATAGGTGCGAACAGTGTAATTTCGACTGTGTTAATGTTAAAAATCAAAATATTGTATGATATACTAAAATGTGAGGAAATCAGTGGAAAATATATTTACGTAAAAAATTGTGCAACAACAGTCTTCCAATCTATGTAGTTCAACTTCAAACCTACAGTGAGGACCCGATGTTAGTTTTTCGGCTTCAAGGATCAGGCCTTTAGACAAGAAGAGCTGGCGCCATATCAACATGACAAGTTAAGTAAAGCTGAAAGTTTATTGTAATCTTCGCTCCTCTCAAATCTTCAAAAAAGACTTTGCGTGTTAATTACTTGGACTGGGCGTTGTTTAATGTGGACAATAGATGGAAGAAGGATTTGGGGGGGGGGGGGGGGAGACTACAACTAGCAAATGGAATGATGAATAACGACTACACTGATAAGCCGAAAAGTTACGACCACTGTCCTTCGCGACGTGACGCGGTAACAAAAGCATGTAAGGGGAGCAGACACAGACAGAGGATCTCCCTAGCAAAGATATGGGCTGCAACTGGGGAAATCCATTGAGATAAGTGACTTGGACAAAGGTCAAATTATTTTTACACAGAATCTGTGAACGAGTATCTCGAAAACGTCAAAGCTAGTCGAATGCTCTCGTGCTACCGTCGTGTGCAGCTGCGGAAAGAGGTAGAAGGATAGTGAAACCTAGGCGCTAAGTGGTTGGACGTTCACGACTCTTCATAGAACGTGGGGTTCGGAGGCTTCTCTGCTCTGTAAAGTGGGATGGAGCGTGATCTGTCGCATCTCTGCCGAAAGAGCACAATGCTGGTGCACGCACAAGTGTTTCGGAACACACTGTTCATTGTACATTGTTGAAGATGGAGCTGCATAGCGCACCATCCCTACGTGTCCACATGTTACACAAGGACTTCGTCAATTACGATTGCACTGGGCATGGGACCATCGGGATTCGACCGTCGATGAATAGATACGTGTCGGCTCTTCAGATGAATCACATTTGTGTTACATTGGGTTAATGGTTATCTACACAAACGCCGTTGTCGAGGTGAACGGCGGCTCGAACCGCGCGCAGTTCCACGGACGCAAGCTGGCGGGAGCAGTATTTTGGTATGGGAGACAACCTCTTGCGCTTCTATGGGACCTGTGGTAGTAATCGGAGACACGCTGGCAGTTGCGAACCACCTCTACCCTTCGTGCTTCATGTCTTCCTCGACGGCGATGACGTCCTCATTCAGCAGTATAACTGTCCGTGTCTCGGAACCACAACCGTGCTACAGTGGTTTGAGGAGCATTGTAGTGAAGTCAACGTTGATGTCTCGGCGACAAAATTCGCCTGATGTAAAACCTATGGAACCAGTCTGGGTCGCTATGGGGCGCCATCACAGCGTACGCAAATCAGTGGCCCTTTTGCGAATTACATGACCTGTACGTAGACATCTAATGCCACGTACCTCCACAAAGCTACCATCCAACCGTCGGACCCCTGATACGCAGTATCAGTGACGTATTTCGTTCCAAAGACGGACAAAGAAGCTACACTCCTGGAAATGGAAAAAAGAACACATTGACACCGGTGTGTCAGACCCACCATACTTGCTCCGGACACTGCGAGAGGGCTGTACAAGCAATGATCACACGCACGGCACAGCGGACACACCAGGAACCGCGGTGTTGGCCGTCGAATGGCGCTAGCTGCGCAGCATTTGTGCACCGCCGCCGTCAGTGTCAGCCAGTTTGCCGTGGCATACGGAGCTCCATCCGCATGCCGCGACAGCGTGGACGTGAACCGTATGTGCAGTTGACGGACTTTGAGCGAGGGCGTATAGTGGGCATGCGGGGGGCCGGGTGGACGTACCGCCGAATTGCTCAACACGTGGGGCGTGAGGTCTCCACAGTACATCGATGTTGTCGCCAGTGGTCGGCGGAAGCTGCACGTGCCCGTCGACCTGGGACCGGACCGCAGCGACGCACGGATGCACGCCAAGACCGTAGGATCCTATGCAGTGCCGTAGGGGACCGCACCGCCACTTCCCAGCAAATTAGGGACACTGTTGCTCCTGGGGTATCGGCGAGGACCATTCGCAACCGTCTCCATGAAGCTGGGCTACGGTCCCGCACACCGTTAGGCCGTCTTCCGCTCACGCCCCAACATCGTGCAGCCCGCCTCCAGTGGTGTCGCGACAGGCGTGAATGGAGGGACGAATGGAGACGTGTCGTCTTCAGCGATGAGAGTCGCTTCTGCCTTGGTGCCAATGATGGTCGTATGCGTGTTTGGCGCCGTGCAGGTGAGCGCCACAATCAGGACTGCATACGACCAAGGCACACAGGGCCAACACCCGGCATCATGGTGTGGGGAGCGATCTCCTACACTGGACGTACACCACTGGTGATCGTCGAGGGGACACTGAATAGTGCACGGTACATCCAAACCGTCATGGAACCCATCGTTCTACCATTCCTAGACCGGCAAGGGAACTTGCTGTTCCAACAGGACAATGCACGTCCGCATGTATCCCGTGCCACCCAACGTGCTGTAGAAGGTGTAAGTCAACTACCCTGGCCAGCAAGATCTCCGGATCTGTCCCCCATTGAGCATGTTTGGGACTGGATGAAGCGTCGTCTCACGCGGTCTGCACGTCCAGCACGAACGCTGGTCCAACTGAGGCGCCAGGTGGAAATGGCATGGCAAGCCGTTCCACAGGACTACATCCAGCATCTCTACGATCGTCTCCATGGGAGAATAGCAGCCTGCATTGCTGCGAAAGGTGGATATACACTGTACTAGTGCCGACATTGTGCATGCTCTGTTGCCTGTGTCTATGTGCCTGTGGTTCTGTCAGTGTGATCATGTGATGTATCTGACCCCAGGAATGTGTCAATAAAGTTTCCCCTTCCTGGGACAATGAATTCACGGTGTTCTTATTTCAATTTCCAGGAGTGTATTAAGTAGGTGGTCATAGTGTTTTGGCTCATCAGTAACGTTGGTTGCAATAGAATCGATCTGTAGTCAGCTACAAATGCCGTTTCTCTAAATTTTCTCACTAGTCTTTCATAAAAATAACGTCGTATTCCATCAAGAGATTATGATGTGAGTTTGCAGATCATTTTCGTGATATTCGCATGTTGAGCATACTTACTGGTAATAATTCTAGCAGCACGACTCTGAGCTGTTTCGATGTCTTACTTTCACCTAATCTGGTGTGGATCCCAAATCCTCCAGCAGTACTCGGGAATCGGTGGCACTAGCTTTCTGTACATGGTCTCCTTTTCAGATGGGCTACACTTCATTTCCGTTCTCCCAATGAACTGAAGTAGACCATTCGCCTTCCCTGTATTCGTTCTATGCTACGTTACGACTGTATACTTAATCCATGTGACTGAGTCAAGCTGAATACCACTTCCCAACAACTCTTCTTTAGGAATCACTCTAGATTCCGCGGTCACCTTTCGTGTGGAACAGCATGACATTGTGATTCCAACTTCTTAACCTAATATACGCATCTGGCATAACTTTTCAGCGTCGACTAGCAAATGAATTACACTGCCCTGCGAAGCGTCAGGGCGAGACTGGTGAAGTGACATAAGATACTAACGACTCTGTGGAAATGAGTGAGAGTTCGGGAGGATGCTGCCCTAGGTCTCCCAGTCGTGCACCTAATGCTGGACGTCACGTAGCGTGACCTTCCCTCTCTTAGCGTACATTTGAATTTGGATTTATTTATATATAATGTTTAAGCATGAATGATTGTATAGACCTTATTTGGTCAGTGGTTACGCGACTGGAATTGTCTGTAGTGATTAACATAACACGCGCGCACCGTTCAGCGCGTGAAAACAACTAAATGAATGCAGCGACAAAGCATAGAAAATTGCCTTGCTTTTGTTACTCTTAATGATCTGACATTACGTGAGGAAAAGGTTTTGAAATGTTGTTGCGAACCAATATGTCTGATAAAGCTTCGCGTACATGACGTCAATAGTATGAAATTGTTTAGGTTTGCTCGACATACAACGTACATTGTCGTGAGTGATTGCCAATTCAAACACTACAAACACTCACGTAACGAAAAATTACTGTAATGAAGTAATTCTTATTATAAGAACGTAGGCTCCCGCGGGCGGTGTCATAGTTATTGTAATTCTTCTGGGTATTATGCCGCGTCATTGCTAAAAACTAACAACAATAATAAACTAAAACCGACGTTTCGGCCGAATTGCAACGGCCTTCCTCAGGACCCTGTCGGTTTTAGTTCTTTATTGTTATTAGCTTTTTGCAATGACGCGGCATAATACCCAGAAGAATTTTAATGACTATAACTCTTATTATTTGAGCATCTAGAATGAAAAAAAGCTCGACTTCGGTTATCTGTTCAGTATTTGTCTTCAAGTTTATTCTTTTATAAAACATTCACTGTTATCAGATTTCATGATGCGAAATCGACTAAGTCAGAGCATCTCATTACATAAAGAAAAAAAATTATTCCTGAGCACTCATATTTTATGGTATCATTAAAAAACTAAATATTCTACTGATTTTTATTCCTGTAATATTATTCAGAAAGACAGGTAAAGCCCGCAAGTTATCACCGAAATATAAAGCTATCAGCGGTTTGTGGCCGCTATCCAGCAATGATTTTCAATGGCTTTCGGCCGTTTGAAAACTCACGTATTTACTTAATACGTAATTCAAGAAGAGGAGCTTCTCAGAAAGGAAAAAAGTAGGTAAGTATTTTGGCTTTTAAATTATATTCTGAAATTAAGCACAAAGTAATATATTTACAATGCTTTTGTTTCCACTTTACAAGCAGCAGGCATCAGAGATGCTATTACACAACAGCTTCCTACTTGTACAGAGAAACAAAGAGAGTTTGTCAATTTTCCCTCTGGCGGCGCTTTATATGTTTATACGCCAGAGAGGTTGATGAGTTTATCCAAAGCAACTATTGTCATCAGCTATTCTTTATACATTTTGCATGTTGTGGATGCAATATATTGGCTTTCATTTCACACTTCAACATATTTTCACGACACAACACTGTTTCCTATTTTATCGGCCGGCCGGTGTGGCCGTGCGGTTAAAGGCGCTTCAGTCTGGAACCGCGTGACCGCTGCGGTCGCAGGTTCGAATCCTGCTTCGGGCATGGATGTGTGTGATGTCCTTAGGTTAGTTAGGTTTAAGTAGTTCTAAGTTCTAGGGGACTGATGACCACAGAAGTTAAGTCCCACAGTGCTCAGAGCCATTTGAACCATTTCCTATTTTATCGCCGTGGCTCACATAAACAAGGATTGCACATGAGGTCAGCGTTACTTCAGCACCAAATGTATTGGTGTGTGTTCGAAGTTTCATGGATATATGTTACTCGACAGTATCACATTATGCGAAAGTTACTTTCGCCATTAATCTTTCGCACCAGTGCATGTGCTCAAACTTCCTGAAAGATTAAAACTGTGCCTCAGTCCGAGGCTTGAACCAGGGACCTTATCTTTCGCAGCAATTCCCTCGCCGACTTCTTTCTCGCGTTTCACTTAATAGGCCTACACGAAGTCAGAGCTGCTGAACAAAATATCGATATATAACCGACATTTTCCTAGAAAATATCGATATAAAACGGCGACGTTTCCTTTACAGTTATATCGTTGCATCGATAGTGAAACGGCAATGTAGTTTTATTTTATATTACACTTTCTTCGCAGTTTTCGATAAATATTTGAAATCGTTGTTTTGTAGTTGTAGTAGAACACAATTTTACTTTCACTGCATGAAGAAGTCTTACTACTTATTGAGATTTCATCAGGAGTAGTCTTTCTCTTTGACTGTGTGAAGGAAGTATAGGTGGCACAAAGAAGTCCGATTGCAATGTGGGTGGCGGTGTGAATGCAATAACAAGATGCCCGTTGTCAAGAAATAGCACACCACTTGCGTTAAAAACAGTTTTTAACGCAACTAGTATGCTATTTCTTCACATTGGCATTCTTCAAAAACAATTGCAGAAACTGTGAATAAAAATCTAAATGACAAGATTGGTCTTTGTGGTGGCCAGAGACATGTGAGGGGAAATGCTGACGCAATCGACGCTCGGCGCTACTAAAAGAAACTGCAACGTTTAGCTTCAAAAAAATGGTTCAAATGGCTCTGAGCACTATGGGACTCAACTGCTGAGGTCATTAGTCCCCTAGAACTTAGAACTAGTTAAACCTAACTAACCTAAGGACATCACAAACATCCATGCCCGAAGCAGGATTCGAACCTGCGACCGTAGTGGTCTTGCGGTTCCAGACTGCAGCGCCTTTAACCGCACGGCCACTTTGGCCGGCGTTTAGCTTCTCCATGCAATTTTGACACTATTACTGTAGGTCGCTGGCATTGGCAAAAATGAATAAAAACAGGGCAAGCGACATGAAGTGTTCCGGACGTATCCGATATGTGATGAAAACGAACGACGGAACCATCGGACACCTTTTATTGGGCCACTTACATTCAGTTTCCCTTGTTATCAAAGTGGTTATCGCCAAGCGTTAACATGCATCGTTTTCCTTTCTTTTCTTGCTCTGACGGGAATAAGCAGGCTACTAGCTAGTTGATGTACACAATATCTAATAACAAATCAATACTTATGTATACAGCTCCAAAACTGATAGTATATTTACAATGTGCAGCCGATACTTTTGTTAGCCAGTACATCAACAATATGTGATCAAAAGTATCCGGACACCTGGCTGAAAATGACTTACAAGTTCGTGGCGTCCTCTATCGGTAATGCTGGAATTCAATATGTTGTTGGCCCACACTTAGCCTTGACGACAGCTACAACTGTCGCGGGCATCAGGTGCTGGAAGGTTTCTTGTGGAATGGCAGCCCATTCTTCACGGAGCGCTGCACTGAGGAGAGGTATCGATGTGGGTCGGTGAGGCCTGGCACGAGGTCGGCGTTCCAAGACATCCCAAAGCTGTTCTACAGGATTCAGGTGAGGACTCTGTGCAGGCCAGTCCATTACAGGGATATTACTGTCGTGTAACCACTCCGCCACAGGCCGTGCATTATGGACAGGTGGTCAATCGTGTTGAATGATGCAATCGCCATCCCCGAATTGCTCTTCAACAGTGGGAAGCAAGAAGGTGCTTAAAACATCAATGTACACCTGTGCTGTGATAGTGCCACGCAAAACAACAAGGGGTGCAAGACCCCTCCATGAAAAACCACACCATAACACTACCGCCTCCGAATTTTACTGTTGGCATGCACACGCTGGAAGAGACGTTCACCAGGCATTCACCATACCCACACCCTACCATCGGATCGCCACATTGTTTACCGTGATTCGTCACTCCACACAACGTTTTTCCACTGTTCAATCGCCCAATGTTTACGCTGCTTACACCAAGCGAGGCGTCGTTTGGCATTTACCGGCGTGATGTGTGGCTTATAAGCAGCCGCTCGACCATGAAATCCAAGTTTCCTCACCTCCCGCCAAACTGTCACAGTACTTGCAGAGGATCCTGATGCAGTTTGGCATTCCTGTGTGATGGTCTGTTTAGATGTCTGCCTATTACACATTACGACCCTCTTCAACTATCGGCGGTCTCTGTCGTTCAACAGACGAGGTCGGCTTGTATGCTTTAGTGCTGTAGTGTCCCTTCACGTTTCCACTTCACTATCACACCGGAATCAGTGGACCTAGGGATATTTAGGGTTGTGGAAATTTCGCGTACAGACGTATGACGCAAGTGTTACCGAATCACCTGACCGCGTTCGAAGTCCATGAGTTCTGCTCTCTCACGATGTCTAATGACTGCTGAGGTCGCTGGTATGGAGTACCTGACAGTAGATGGCAGCACAACGCACCTAATATGAAAAAAGTATGTTTTTGGGTGTGTCCTGATACTTTTGATCACATAGTGTAGTCACATGTATTGTAGTATCCGCAAAGCGCAACTTACTCAGTATTTTGCTTTAATTCTTATTTTTATGTTAACTTTGTATAGTTAACTGTTTCTGTCTGCAGGGTCAACGTTGCGTGAGCTAAAATACAGTCGGAATTTCTGATGTGATAGTGTAACTATTGCTACCAACTTATCTAGTAGTGACACCATTTTAAATATCGATATAACGGATGCCCGATATTTTTAAAAACATCAACAGCCCTAGTACCAAGTGTACAAGCTTCAAACGAAGAGGTTCATATTGGGAAAGCATGAGGCTGCAGTCTAGACACAGTATAGGGCAGAATGGCCCTCTGGATCCTTTTCAGAACGACCCCGGTCACGTCTCTTCTTCCGAAGGTCCCTGTCACGATATCTATCACGGTCTCGAGATCTTGATCTTGAACGTTTGTAGCCAGTAACCGTTTCTCCATCGCGGTCACGACTTCGGCTGTGCAAATGGGATCTTCTGCCCCTCCTCCATCTACTGTACAAATAAGGACGCAACTCTCTCGAAACTCGTTTCATGTGCATGAGATTGCAGGAACTACTGCGAGTGCATTCTGCCATTTCATGCTGACTACAACAAGCTTCACGAAAATGTGTCAGGTATCAGTTACGCACACACAGGCGCCCTGCAAGCCAACCGTTATTAAAATCAACAGCAGCTTTCTCTGAAAAAAAAAGGGTTCAAATGGCTCTGAGCACTATGGGACTTAACATCTGAGGTCATCAGTCCCCTAGAACTTAGAACTACTTAAACCTAACTAGCCTAAGGACATCACACACATCCATGCTCGAGGCAGGATTCGAACCTGCGACCGTATCTGTCGCGCGGTTCCAGACTGAAGCGCCTAGGACCGCTCGGCCACTCCGGCCGGCCTTTCTCTGCATCTTTTTCACTCCTGAACTTAATGTAGGGTAAAGTCTTACTAACTGTACCGTCTTCTAAATTGTACAGTTAACGTACCTAGCAAACTATCTGCATGATGATGACGCATGTTGGACAGATTACGTTGTTTCTATTTGTTGTACGTGACCTGTTCAACAGTTCTGGCGTGGAGTTATTCAGAGATATTATGTGCTCTGATAAAGTAAATATTTTATTATTTTATTCACAGCTGCTGTTTTTCGGCGACTGTATTGTGTAGCTCAGAATAAAAATCGGTCGTTAGTTGGACAAATATTTTTATTTTTCTGCACCGGTTTTTGCAAACTGTCATTTGAGAAACCTACAAAATTAGGCACGTTATAAACCATTAGACCTTAGCCACACATTTCTGTAAAGAATAAGAAATGCATTACAGAAACCTAATTAGTATCGGTGTAACAGATGTCAATATCTTCTTCACAGAATCAAAACACCGTGACACTTCCAAAAATGTATACCGCGTGATCAAAAAGTCAATATCAATTTGGAAACTTAATAAACCACGGAATAATGTAGTCCGCAGCTCGTGGTCGTGCGGTAGCGTTCTCGCTTCTCACGTCCGGGTTCCCGGGTTCGATTCCCGGCGGGGTCAGGGATTTTCTCTGCCTCGTGATGACTGGGTGTTGTGTGATGTCCTTAGGTTAGTTAGGTTTAAGTAGTTCTAAGTTCTAGGGGACTGATGACCATAGATGTTAAGTCCCATAGTGCTCAGAGCCATTTGAACCATTTGGAATAATGTAGATAGAGAGGTAAAAATATACACACATGCTTGGAATGACATGGGGTTTTGTTAGAATCACCCCATATTGCTAGACGCGTGAAAGATCTCCCGCTCGTGTCATTTGGTGATGATCGTGTGCTCAGCCACCACTTTCGTCATGCTTGGCCTCCCAGGTCCCCAGACCTTAGTCCCTGCGATTATTGTCTTTGGGGTTACCTGAAGTCGCAAGTGTATCGTGATCGACCGACATCTCTAGGGATGCTGAAAGACAACATCCGACGCCAATGCCTGGCCATAACTCCGGACATGCTTACAGTGCTGTTCACAACATTATTCCTATTGTTGAGGAATGATGGTGGACATATTGAGCGTTTCCTGTAAAGAACATCACCTTTGCTTTGTCTTACTTTGTTATGCTAATTATTGCTGTTCTGATTAGATGAAGCGCCATCTGTCGGACGTTTTTTGATCGTTCCTATTTTTTTGATTCTAATAAAATCCCATGTCATTCCAATCATGTGTGTCAATTTGTACCTCTCTATCTACATTATTCCGTGATTTATTCAGTTTTCAAAATTATACTGACTTTTTGATCACCCGGTATATTGTATGTGATTATTGTAAACAAAGACTGACTGATTGATAATTTACAGTAAATGAATCGCATCTATGTACACGTCAATTTGTTGTGCCACCAGCAAATAACACATATAAAACCTTATAAAAAGTATAGCAAAGATAGATAAGGAGGTTATATACACGGACCAGTTACATTAATGTGACCAGTGCCTATGTTTGACATCGACGTGCAATGACAGTACACACAGTGGGTGGCAGCACTAACAGTGGAGGGTCTATAAAGTGAGTCTGGGGGAAGCGAACAACAGAGCAGTTGACGTAACGCGGAAACAGAGCGATTTGTCTAACGTCAAAAAGGGTATGAGCATTGGCTTTCAGGCCAGTCAGCTTTTGCAGAATATCTCAAAATCGAGAAAGACACTTTTCCTCCTCCAACCTTGCTTAACATGAAAATTTTGGATATAGATGACATGGGCTACAAAACGCGCCTCGTAGAAGAATTTTAAATAAATAAACAATTCTACCTACATTCAAAACATTTGTTAAATTATGAGCTTGCTCTGAAAAATAGACACTGTTGTGATTGTACAGCATTTCCGATAAAATGTGAAATGTCGCCCATTCCTTTCAAGTATTAGAACTATGTGCCACGATTTTTCAGATTTATGTATACAGCTTTTTATGTACTTTAAATTTGCTTTTAATGTACTTCTGTATACCACAGTTGCCTTGGAGCCGAATGGATATAAATTGCCGGTACCACCCCAAAGCACCCCAATATCGATATTTTGTCTAAATCAGCAAAAAATCGAATAATATCATGATGTTTCGGGAAAAAACAAGGTTTTTACCAAAAAGAATGATGAAAGAAGGAAAATCGTCGTTTTTCTAGCATTCTCGCTGTTTCTTTATAAATTTTTAAAATTCTGTTACAGATTTTTTCCTATTAAATTAAGACAATAAAGTGATAATACGATGAATGACCAAGTCCAATGCAATATTTGCAACTAACGTTTTCAACCATCCCTATGAGTAGAACAATTGAAAGGTGCATAGATTGCATTACAGCTACATATCGAGACGATATATATAGGTACACATTTTATTACTTTAATGAAGCTCGTATAGAAAAATGGGAAGAAACAGAAAAACTAAAAAAAATTTTTTTGTGGCTCCTTAAATTTGTGGATTGTCATATAAATGACGAAAATCAATTATATCAACTTCATTATGACGATCTGCCAAAAATATTTAAAATGTTGCATCAATGATTAAACATCAGTTTTAAATGTTGCTTCTTCATTAACCAAAAATTATAGAAGATACACAAAACTGAAGAAAAACTCACTTTCTGTCTCTTCAGAATTTATGTCAAGAATTCTGATTATGAAGTTCTTCGTTTACTTCATTTCTTTGTACCTCAGTTTAACATGTCCATCTTCCAAATACTAAAAATCAATCCACACATGAGTTTCAAGTATCTGACTGGCAAACTAATTTTAAATTCATTATGTCCTGATGGACTGGGCCATCTGTAAAACGTTTGCTTCTAGTCCACTTAATTTTTTGAAGGATTTAGTATTGTCTTCAATAGTCCCTATTTATACAGAAATATTATATAAAATATTTTTCTGTTAATGTACATGTCTTCTATTAAAAACTATGAAAATGGTAATGTGGGGAAATCAGTCAATCACTTTCACTCACTCAAGTACATGAAAGACAAACATCGGCATATATGCAAAGAATGTGATATAATCAAAAAATACAAAAAATAGGAATCTTAGAAATGATAATCTTTAACGTGTGAATACTACAAGAAACATCTAAACCTAGTCTCAAACGAAGAACACACCAAACTACTGCCAACTATGAAAAATGGTGAAGGTAAAACGTATAAGCACATGCATTTACATTTCGATGCTATGCATGAGGTGTCAAATTTTTCTTCCCATGCAAGATTATGTAAGCAAATGCGTCTTTTGGAATTTTATTGTTGAATGTTGCACACAGTTTCATAGTAACTTTTTGAGTTGCCAAGACATTCATCCTTTAAAATATGTTAACGACCTAGATAGGATAATTTTCTATGGAACTGTATGGATTTACAATAACATTGGCCTCCAGTTGTGCAACTCTTTTAAAATAGAGAAATGGATCGTAAGCTTTAGGGATGTTAGCGGGTGGATCTCGATTCCACATTTCTTGAGAAGACATTTCTTCAATTTTTCGACGTTCTGCAGTTTGATATGATGAAACAATGAAGAATCAGGTAACTAATTATTCTTACGATTTGTCCACAAGAAGTGATATGAAATAAGACGAGTCAAACTTCGCAGACTTATAGTTATTTGTGATAGCTAACTCAAAATTCCTCATGTTAGTCAATCTCACAATCTCTATGGTTTGTACTTCAAAGAAAGATATAGGAATTTTCGGATTTTTAAGCCTTTCTTGCTGTAATTCAAATCTATATTCAGATGTATATTTACGAAGAGGTATACGAATTTCCATGCCTTTTACCATAATTTTACTTTCTTTTGAAAGTGTATCTTTTATCTCAACACCAGCAACATTGTGATCAGCCCATCGAAAAATAGCATCATTTGAACCTGAACTCCAAGTAAAACTTACAGTTACAGCTCCTTCCCGCATCACTTCATTAAAAGTTTTAAAAAATCAACGAAGAATGTTCAGCAAATCAAATACTTCTTTTTTCTCACTTTTTATCCTGATACTGTTGAGTACATGACCTTCCATGCTTAATTCACTGGTGAGACGCAAACTCAAATGCAACAAAGTGGATGAAGGAACAAATGGATGCTTCAGTCTAGACAAACTATTATTTATTTATTTGTAGGTCAAAAACTTTGCTAATGAATTATTATTCAAATTTTTATATGAATTTCCAACATATGTTGGATCATCTGTGCCATTGACTTGAACAGTATCGAAGCTGATATATAATTTGGCATCTTTGTTAGGAATATTTAAGTTATTTTTCAGTTTTCCCATTCACTGGGAATGAGTAAAATCGATAGTTCACATATGAAGGAGAACAACCTACTTAATCAAAGACTTTACTGAACCATTTCTAAAATAACTGTCGTAGTAGCACTGCCTAAGTCAATCAAATCGTAATCTTCGTCATTTGTGGTTACTTTTAAGTCCTGAATTTTGTCATGGAATGGTACAAACAGTGTATGATGTGGTTTGGCTCTCAAACTCAGCATTGGGCTTGAATGAAGCAATGTTAGTTTTTTGATGAGAATGCTCACTATGCTCCATGTACATTCCATCGACTAGATTAAAATTTACGCTAATTAACTCGAATGGTACAATTTTTGGAAGGTCATTTTTCTAGATTTTTCAAACTATATTGACTGATGGGAACGACAATTTTTCTCTATCACAGTGCAGCTTATTATGTTCTGATGTAGTGTTTGGAGTAAAAAACGTAGTATAAAAACCAACTAGTGCAACATGATTGTATCTGTCCTTCGTAGGCACAACCAATCTTTTCTTGCGTACTGATGACTTGCCCATCAATTGAAGTAGGTGATGATCTATGGACTGCACAAGCTTCTCATTTACTACTACAAACCAAAGATAAGAATTCCTGAGATAAAAATTAAGTGTGGTAAACTTTTGACTAATTACATTCGATCTGCAGTAGTAGGATCGATTGGGTGAGGAAAAACAACATTCGTGATTGACAACAATATTTTAGCTCCAGGATGGTTGAACTAGGATAGAAATCAGTCAGTTGTATGTATACTCTAAGAGTTCAGAACCTGTGGAGACGGATGAAGTCACGGAAGAAGAGATAGCCACTGCCTTTATTCCGTACAGTGGCGCACTATCGGGGAAAATCGGCCGTATATTAAAGAAACACCGAGTTAAAACCATCTTTTGCCCGCCCAATAAAACATGGTCATTACTGGTAAGTGTGAAAGATGACCTCTGTTTGAGGAAGGCCGGCATATACCAAATTCCCTGTGAGTGTGGGAAGACTTATATCAGACAAACAGTGCGCATTATGGAAGATCGTTGCCGAGAACATCAAAGGCACACTCGACTGAGATATCCAAATAAGTCGACGGTAGCAGAGCACTGTTTGTCCGAGAAATACGAGATGTATTATGAGCGTACCAAGATCCTGTCTCAGACCTCTAAATATTGGGACAGCGCTATAAGGGAGGCTATCGAAATTCGCACCAGGGAAGATCTTATCAACCGAGATTGCGGCTACAATCTCAGCAAGGCTTGGGACCCGGCACTGAATGTAATTAAGAAGACTCTCAGCACGAAGGACGAACTGGCGACCAGGGCGGACGTAGCAAGCACATCGACGCTACGACAGATTCCGACGCCCACGTCTTCGCGACCGCCGGCGCGCGGGCGCGGACGGCAAAGAAAGCGGCCCACGGCGGGAGGGGATTTAAATCGGCCGCCCGCCCTCAGGAGCTCAGTTCGTCAGCGCACCTGTCAATGGCGACATGTCTGATCGCCGAAATATTGTGCCCGTTGGACACTATGAGCCGGCAGTATACCCGTGGACTGTTCGAGAAAATTTCAACAATTTATGAAATGCGCAAAAAATTTGGAAGACAAAAATGATGAAAAACTTGCCACATTTATTGAAAATAACAATTAGATTATACCACTAGACGAGTCTGAAGACAATTCAGTTGTGGTGTTTGAGGACTTCATTCTCGAAAATCAGGATGTTGTTAGAGAATATTTCAATAGAGTCAAACATATTCGCAAATGCCAAAA
The DNA here is from genome assembly GCF_023864345.2 of Schistocerca serialis cubense. Classification (NCBI taxonomy): domain Eukaryota; kingdom Metazoa; phylum Arthropoda; class Insecta; order Orthoptera; family Acrididae; genus Schistocerca; species Schistocerca serialis. Next base: position 95,757,981 of record NC_064647.1, read on the forward strand.
ACGCTAGTGAGATACACCTTTTTGAATATATTGATGAAGGTTATTTTTACCATGCGACTTGAATTTTGATGATTTTAAGGAAATGTGAAATACTGGACTGATGATCAGTTTGGGTTTTGGACGATAGACATGATAAGTAAACACAATGACAGGAAGTGCAGAAGCCAAATTAGAAATTTCTTAAGAACGTGAATGGGACATAAGCATACATTGAATGTAGTCATAAAATATACTAAATATAAAATTTACGTTTTTTATGTAATTAAATGCAGGCAACAATTGAATGATCTAATTGGGAAGTATGACTTTGAAATTGTTAATTTTTTTTAACAATGAACAGAAAGAAAGAATAAGAGTTGAAGGAAGCTTTTCAGTCAAGGAAGAAACATCCAAGAACTGAATATGAGAAATATAAAAAAGATCACCTTGTTGTTGATGCACAAGTAAAACAAGCAATCGAAGGTTTAGGTGATAATATTTTCATAGTTATTAAAGAAAACTGGGAAGCTGAAAAACAAATGGTTCTCTTTAGTCATTCTAAATATTTTGAAGAATTCGATGACATTCCAGCAATAAGTGCGACAAAAGTCCATAGTGTGCCTTTACACTAAGTGAATCAGAGATACAAGATACATTCATAAAAAACCAAGAAAAATCAAAAACATAAAAAGTTAAAAGATAGCAATGAAGAGACATTAAAAAATAAACATAAGTGAAAATTTTTGGGCTAAGGCCTTACTGTATGTTTAAATATGTTAACAATTTGCGAGTTGAATTTGATGGAGATCTGTTAACAATTGGGGGAAAGACATGTGAAGGAATGGATGTGCCGGCCGCGGTGGTCTAGCGGTTCAGGCGCTCAGTCCGGAACCGTGCGACTGCTACGGTCGCAGGTTCGAATCCTGCCTCGGGCATGGATGTGTGTGATGTCCTTAGGTTAGTTAGGTTTAAGTAGTTCTAAGTTCTAGGGGACTGATGACCACAGATGTTAAGTCCCATAGTGCTCAGAGCCATTTGAACCATTTTTTGAATGGATGAACTGATGAATCTTTTGTCCAAAAAACGCATTACTATAGATGATATGGACACAAGATTTTATGGTTCTCATCCATCTAGCTGTGGAGATATTTTATACAGATCAGGAGCATTATATACTGAAAAGCCCCAGGGAAAATAAAATCGACTGATAGCAAAAAATATATGAATCTGATAAAAGAAATCATTAAAGTCTGTTCTTCAAACTTGATACAAAGAAGTAGTTGGCAAGAAAATCTTGACAATTCAGTCAAAGGCCTGAGTGAAGAGCATGATTCTTTATAAAATAATGAGTTTTTCTTCTTTTTTCTTTACTGATATACTGTATTATTTAAATGATTATTAGTGTTGTTATTAAACAAAACTGTTAATTCAAAATCTAAGTCTTCTGGTTGAAAGTTTTGATGTGAAGAATGTTCAAATTTGGTTTAGCCCCCCTTCTTGTGCCAAGTAACCATGAGCTGACATACTAACTTCTTCCATGTTGCCTGTTACGATAGTAACTGATTCGATGGTGTTAGCATAGAAATCTGAATCCTCTATGTTCGTCCACAATACCTGTATAACGTTTATGTAGCATTTGTTTTACCTCAGTCTTCTTTGCTCTACTCCCTCTGCTGATGGGCATGTTTGTGGTTTTATTTTTCTTGTTTCGGCTTACAGTTTCGGCTTACAGTTTCTTCCTTCATAACCGAAAAAGCACTTCCCATACATACAATACATCAGATAGTTGTCGTTACTGAACATCTAACATTGTCAAGGAAAGTATGCTCATTGTCAATATAAAGAGCTGAGCACAGTAAGTAACCAGCTTCATGTAGCGTTAATGTTGGACACAATGTGATTTGAAACATACTCTTTAGAGATCTGAATATGATTTGAAACAACGGCTGGTTTTTAGCATCTATTTACACTGCTAGTGAACATGGTTTGTTAGAATGCGACTTCACACCAGGAAAGATCACTTTGGAAACTACGGGAAAATGTGTCAGACTCAGTTACGTTCATTGGTGGACACAATACTATTCCAAACGGTGCTCCTGAAAGATTCTGGTGTTTCGAAACACTGTGTACTTACAAGACATTAACTTGGAATATAAAACAGTCCAAATACAAGCTTTAACTAAACATGATGAAATCCACTATGGCGACTCTCATGTTCTTCAACCAAAGTATATCTATGAAAGGAGCAGAGCTGCAGTACCTCTCGTGATACACTGACGGGAAAAAAATCGCAAAATCAAAAGAGCAATTAATGTGGAATGATGAGGTTTCGGGAATACATTTGTCTAGGAAACATAATTAAGAGATTAACGTTGCTAGATCAGAGGTTAATGGAAATGTGAAACGCTGGTAATTAATAACCGGTGTAACAACCAGAATGTTGAATACAAGCATGCAAACATGCATGCATTGTGTTGTGTAGGATCAGGATGTCATTTTGTTGGATGGAGTTCCATGCGTGCTGCACTTGGTCGGTAAATGCAGCGACGGTTAGTGCTGGTTATGGACGTCGCTGGGGTTGTCGTCCAACGGTGTCCCACATGTGAGTGACTGCAGACATACCTGGTGATCGAGCAGGCCAGGGAAACATGTCGACACTGTGCATGGCTTGTCGGGTTATAAGAGCGGTATGTGGGCATTGCCCTACTGGAAAACAACCCTTTCAGTGCCGTTCAGAAATGGCAGCACAACAAGTCAAATCACCAGAATGACGTACAAATTTGCAGCCAGGGTGCTTTGGATAACCACGGAGTGCTCCTTCTGTCATAGGAAATCACACCCCAGTCGATAATTCCAAGTGTAGGTCCCATCTGCTAGCCCACAGGCAGGATGGTTGCAAGCGGCCACCTGGCTTTCTTATAATCAGCACACGACCATTACCAACACTGAGACAGAACAACATTTAATCACAACATACTACAGACTTTGTAAGACGTCGTGGTCTCCTGACCTTCATTGCTTACATATTCCGCCCTCACAATCATAATCCGCACATCAAGACGCTTCATTCGAACCCAAACTCGATAAGATAACGTCAATGTTGTATTAATTCATGTAAACGACATGCAAATAACAAGTAACCGCAACGTGGTTGAAGTACTCAAGGCTGGTGTACACACATACATTCCAGACACGACGGCCACACGAGCTTTTAGTTAGAGAGAGGTAGACCACACACCAGGAGGCCGGTCCCTTCAGAGGACGACCCAGCCTATGTCGGTCGGTGACCGCCCGTGGAGTGACAACGTGGGCCCGAGTGAAAAGGGGGAACGACCCCGTGTTCGGCTTAAAAGCAAATTCCGCTACATTGTGTGGGAGCGGCCAGCCTACGCATTCTTTACACATAGCATGCAGTTTTAGAGATTTTCACAGGGACACAGCAAACGCCATGCGCCAATGCTACAGGTTTCCAGATTGGTCACCTTAAACGAAACGTCATTCTCCCATTTTAGAAGAGCAATGCTGGTTGTCAGACGATATTTCTGACGCCTTGAGCGGAAGGAGTAATGGAAGAGACCCAAAGATATACAAATACCCCTTCACGTCTGGCGTGGAAGTGCGCCGTTCCGTTGTCGCTCTCGGAGCGAGGAACAAGTCTCTCCTTAGTACTTCACTGGGACAGCACTTCTGTCGAGAGCGAGTCGAAGTGCTACTCTCTCTATATTGAGTCCTTGCGATTAAGCGTTGTTCACTGTGTTGGCTGACACACTTATTGTGCTGTGTGAACGGAAAGAGATATAGTTAAACGTCTGCGAGCGAATTTTTGAGTGGCATTGTGGTGGACTGGTTATCTAACCGGTGTACCACGCCAATAGTTAGACTAGGGGCGAATGGGAATCCTTGACTTCATCAAGGTGTAGGGAGAGTTTGATTGGCGAAGGTCAATCCAGATAGAACGAGAGTTATTTATCAGCAGCGAGCGGTGCAGACAGCAGTCATCGCAGCTTACGGTATTGTGCGCTACAGCTATTGCGAGCCCCATATTTCCTCCACAACAGCACACTTCACTGCATTTCACACGCGACAGCCTCGACCGTACCTAGCAACATTCTAAAGGATAATTATTCAAGTTGAGTAGGTGCGCCTCTCAGCCATTCTGCCAAGTCAACAACCACTTAAACTTTGTATAGAAACTTCATTAGCGAATACTGTCCATGAGAGGTAACTTCTCATTCCGAAAAGAACCATGATATAACTTTTTCAGTTCATAATTAAAAGTGCCATTGTTACTTCTCAGAATTTTTCCAAAAATAAATAATAAGTTTCGTTAGTTTCATGTTTTTCTTACACTAACTAGCACTAGTCCAGTACCCAAGTATCCCACTAGTTACATAAGAGCCGGCCAGAGTTGCCGTGCGTTTCTAGGCGCTACAGTCTGGAACCGAGCGACGGCTACGTTCGCAGGTTCGAATCCTGCCTCGGGCATGGATGTGTGTGATGTCCTTAGGTTAGTTAGGTTTAATTAGTTCTAAATTATAGGCGACTGATGACCTCAGAAGTTAAGTTGCATAGTGCTCAGAGCCATTTGAGCCAGTTACGTAAGAAATTTTGTGAATTTTTGTGTCATTTTCTTACAGGGAACGACTCCAGAAGATATTTATTGCTGAAAGTTTTTCAGAAATTTCTCTTTAGAACGTTAGGAGCGTCTGTCTGACTTCTGTAGTAGTGTGGGGGTGGAAATTGCATCTTCCAGGAGCCACAGGATAAAGGGTACATCTCAGATCAATCCGTTGGACGGAATAACAGAATCTCAGCTCAACCCCACGCTCACAACTTCCACCCTGCATTGAAGAAGCTCTCGCTCGAAGCTAGTGGAATCCACGCTACAGGCCATCTGGCTCGGAGCTGTCCTTGAAGTAACTGATTTGTAACAGTTCGTTGTGTCACTGTAGTGCCAATGGCTTCTCATACTGCTGCTGCAGATGCAGTATGATGTGCCAGAGCCATGTGGCAAACCCAATGGTCTTCTCTCCTGGCAGTGCCACATGGCTGTCCGGAGCCCGGTCTTCTTGCGACCGTATATTCTCGTGAACACCGCTACCAGCAATCATGTACAGTGGCCACGTTCCTGCCATGTCTTTCTGCAGTGTCGCAGAAGGAACATTCAGCTTCTCGTAGCACTGTTACACGACCTCGCTCAGACTCAGTGACTAATATCGACTCACCACTTCCAATCTCAAAGGTAACTAACACTCACGACTGAGCCTTGGTGCGCCTTTTCTGGCACAACAGCTCTTTGGCCCGAGACTATCGATCATCCGGCTGTGCTAGGATCTTTGCCCTGGTTGTGATCTCGCGGGTGTTTGGCGCTCGTGGCAGTTGGACCAACACCGACTCAAAGGAAGGCCTCTGCGCTTGTTGGTGATGTCACGTCAGCTAGGCACGGCGAACGCCAGGTCTGTCGCAGGCATACTCATAATGGTGGTGTCTCCCTCTCTGACACAGGAAAATGTGAAACTATTGGCGGTAGTTGACCAACACACATTGTTCTGAGAGATTTCTGCAATCAATTAACTGTGCAATTCATTACACTTCTTAACAAATAGTGTACTCCTGAACTGAAATTTCCACCTGTTTTGAGGATTGACATACAAAAACAACTTCATGGTCCAGCAGCAACAGAATTCGTGCTCCTTTACGTTATTTGTAAATGTGAGAAAGTTACGTTTGTACTGGGTTGCTTTTACAAGAAACTGTGAACATATTGGTGCTCTCCTTTATGTATCTTGGTTGACTATGGGGTGAGGAGCACTGAATGTTAATAAAATATTTTGCGATTGTACACGTTGGGCGAGGGGGTGGGGGACAGAAGAAGAGGCAAAAGAGAAAAAAATGGTTCAAATGGCTCTGAGCACTATGGGACTTAACATCTGAGGTCATCAGTCCCCTAGAACTTAGAACTACTTAAACCTAACTAACGTAGGGACATCACACACATGCAACCTGCGAGCGTAGCAGTCTCGCGGTTCCGGACTCAAGCGCTTAGAACCTCACGGCCACCGCGGCCGGCCGGCAAAAGAGAGATACTTGTTTTACCAAATAAAATTTTTTATCTTATAAAGTTTCTCCTTTCAGTTGCAAGAGGAGAATATTTATCTTTTCGAACGTGCATGTTTAAAAACTTTAAGCTCAGCAGTATTTTCGATGTATGAAGCGATTTTGTTTCCTCTTTAGAATTCCTTTCGTTGAAAACGACTGTAATCTAATGACTGGCAACAGGTGGACATGTAAATTAGTTCACATTTCCAGTGACGATGCCAAACGAAAATAAATAAATAAAAAAAAACGAGTTAATTGTAAGGGGGTTAGGGTAAGTTTCAATAACAAAATGGATCAAGTAAATACAGTTACTTGAATGTAAAATTTCCTAAGCTTGCAATGGAGCAAAGCATCTTCTCATATTGATCTACGTTTGTTTCGACAGGATTCAGTAATACAGAACTATGATCTTCATTTGTAGCTTTACTATAGTAAGAAAATCTTTCATCTAAATAAAACAGTAGAATCCAAAACAATACCAAACATTTTCTCCAAAAATAAGGGATTTATAGTGATAAGCACGCCCAGGCGTTTCTGCCTGCAATGCAACAGAACTGGCGTTCACCGTGCCTAGCTGACGTGACGTCACCAACAAGCGCCGAGGCATTTCCTTTGAGTCGGTGTTGGTTGGACTCGCTACGAGCCACAAGAACGTGCTTGCGTGGACGAAAGAGGAAAACACGCGTGTTCGGCCAGCAGTGGCACGGCGGGTCTACCACGCAAGGCGGTCGTGAGTTTGTGGTGGATTTGCCTGAAATCAACTCCGGGCGCTGTTCGTCGCATTGCTTTGGTGCCTGAGAGACCCATCCCTGGAGACCATCTCGAACAACGCTCTCCATCGAAGGTGTAAGTCATTTTGGTGCCTTCGTTTCACTGAACGATTTGCGTTGCAGCAAGTGTACTTGTTGCTTGGCTGCCATAATGTGCGTATTGTTGAAGTAAGAGCAGCCGGCAGAGTGTGTAACCGTATGGAGACCAGCAGTTACTATTTCCTCTTAATAATCCACTAGTTGGATTACTAGTAGGAAGCTGATTAGCTCGAAGGTATGTGTGTTATACCGGAATGACATGGGGTTTTATGAGAAAAAAAAAGCAAAGTTCACAAAATGTCCGACAGATGGCGCTGGACGGCAAAACGTCAGTGACTGCGCATGAAATTCGTGAATAAAAGGAGCTGTAATGAGAGAGAGAATCAGATGCACCAGCAGTCGCAGCATGTTGACGTTACCTGAAAAGACGCTTTTAGTGAAGCTGTATTATCAGAATGGGGAATGTGCTAGTTCAGCGTTACGATCCTATCGCCATAGGAAGGGGATTCGAACGGGTAAAGGTCCGTTGACAAATGCAGCTGTGGCGAGAATGTTTTCGAAGTTTGAAGCCACAGGTTGTTTAGACGATAGACCCCGTAGTGGCCGACCGAGCACAAGGCGTAATGCTGCTGAGACAGTTCAGGAAGAAATGGAGGCTGTAGCGGGTTCGTCTATGCACGGGGAAGTCAGTGCTCGTGCAGTCGCACGTCGCACCGGAATTCCATACACCACTGTTTGGTTGGCACTGAGGCGTACCCTCCGATGCTATCCGTACAAAATCCATCGGCATCACGAACTGTTACCTGGCGATTTAGTGAAGCGGAGGGCATTTGGCGGTGTGGGCGTTTCAAAAGATGGCGGAAGACGACGATTGGTTGAGTAACGTGTTTTGGACCGACGAAGAACATTTCACGCTCAGGGGGTCTGTCAACGCCCACAATTTGGGCTGCCGAAACTCCTAGAACTGTCGTGGTAACTCCACTGCACGACAAGAAAGTCACGGTATGGGTTGGATTTACCACATCTACCGTTATCGGGCCTTTTTTCTTCGGGGAAATGCGTGATTCTGGTTTTGTAACTGCTACCGTGACGGGTGAGAGGTACGCCGATATGTTACAGAATCGCATCATCCCCAGGCTGGCTGATAAACACCTGCTGGAACGTACGATGTTTATGCAGGATGGTGCTCCGCCCCATATTGCTGGACGCGAGAAAGATCCCTTGCGCGCGTCGTTTGGTGATGATGGTCTGCTCAGCCGCCACTTTCGTCATGCTTGGCCTCCCAGGTCCCCAGACCTCAGTCCGTGCGATTGTTGGCTTTGGGGTTACCTGAAGTCGCAAGTGTATCGTGATCGACCGACATCTCTAGGGATGCTGAAAGACAACATCCACGCCAGTGCCTGGCCATAACTCCAGACATGCTTTACAGTGCTGTTCACAACATTATTCGTCGACTACACCTATTGTTGAGGAATGATGGTGGACATATTGAGCATTTCCTGTAAAGAACATCATCTTTGTTTTGTCTTACTTTGTTGTGCTAATTATTGCTATTCTGACCAGATGAAGCACCATCTGTCTGACATTTTTTGATCTTTTGTATTTTTTTGGTTCTAATAAAACCCCATTGTGTGTCAATTTGTACCTCTCTATCTACATTATTCCATGATTTATTCAGTTTTCAAATTTATACTGACTTTTTGATCACCCTGGTTTTTATTTTATTTTTATTTTTATTTTTTTGGACAGTAACCGGAAGTTTATGTATTGTCTGTATGAGATTTTCAGTGTATTTTGATTGCCATCAAATCGACGTACCTTGTATATTGCTGTAAAATTTGGGTCACTTCTATTGAAATCACTTAGTCGCAAGGAAACCTCCCCATCGCACCCCCTCAGATTTAGTTATAAGTTAGCACAGTGGATAGGCCTTGAAAAACTGAACACAGATCAATCGAGAAAACAGGAAGAAGTTGTGTGGAACTATGAAAAAATAATCAAAATATACAAACTGAGTAGTTGATGCGCAAGATATGCAACATCAAGGAGACTGCGAGGTCAGGAGCGCCGTGGTCCCGTGGTAAGCGTGAGTAACTGCTGAACGAGAGCTCCTTCGTTCAAGTCATCCCTCGTGTAAAAAGTTTAATTTTTTATTTTCAGTTTATGTGTCAAACTCTTATGTTTTCATCACTTTTTTGGGAGTGATTATCACATCCACAAGAGAACCTAAATCGGGCAAAGTAGAAGAATCTTTTTACCCATTCGCCAAGTGTACAAGTTAGGTGGGTCGACAACATATTCCTATCATGCCGTCACCAGTGTCGTATAGAACATATCAGACGTGTTTTCCTGGGGAGGAATCGGTTGACCTATGACCTTTCGATCAAATGTTTTCGGTTCCCATTGGAGAGGCGCGACCTTTCGTCTACTCAAAAAAAAAAAAAAAAAAAAGGTTCAAATGGCTCGGAGCACTATGGGACTTAACGTCTTAGGTCATCAGTCCCCTAGAACTTAGAACTACTTAAACCTAACTAACCTAAGGACATCACACACATCCATGCCCAAGGCAGGATTCGAACCTGGGACCGTAGCGGTCGCGCGGTTCCAGACTGTAGCGCCTAGAACCGCTTGGCCACCAGCGGCCGGCTTTCGTCTACTAATCGCACGGTTTTGCGGTGCGGTCGCAAAACACAGACACTAAACTCATTACAGTGAACAGAGACGTCAATGAACGAACGTACAGATCATAACTTTGCGAAAATAAAGAAAGTAAAATTTTCAGTCGAGGAAAGACTAGAACGAATAACCTCTCGTTCCGCAGCTGCTCACGCTAACCACGGGAGCACGGCGCTCCTGACCTCACACTATCCTTGATGCTGCCTATTTTGCCCATGGACTACTCAGTTTGTATATTTTGCCTATTATTTCATAGTTCCACACAACTTCTTCCTGTTTTCTCGATCGATCTGTGTTCAGTTTTTCAAGGCCTATCCATTGTGCCAGCTTGTAACTAAATCTGAGGGGGATGCGATGGGCAGGTTCCCTTGTCAGTTATTAGTAAAGACTCGTATTCTGTAAAGCTGGTCATTTGTCCGTAGTTCCATTATGTACGTGCATTTATTTGAACGCACTCACTCAGAATCAGTAAAAGAGCAATTGATTCTTTATTTATTTGTTGTTTATTGATCTCTTCACTTGTATTAATTGATGTTTGGTTGGTGTTTGCCGTGTCTTCTGCGGTCTGGTTGTGTTCTAGTTTTATGCGAGTTGGGGTGTGTGGGAGCGGCGCCACGTTCTGCTTCGGTGCACACAAGCTGTGACGTGTCGTCTGATGGAAAGTGACTCCCGGTTGGGGCCCGGCGTTTAGGTGTTGTTTTGGACGGCTGGTCTGCTGCTTCAGGCATTTTAAGTTAAGTCACCTTTTGGCAAGGGCAGCCTGGCATCACTGCCCTTTGGTAAATATTTAACGTGTTTCATGTATATTAAATATATATATATATATATAGGTTTTTTATTTGCTGGGGAATGAATTGTATTAAATTGTAACGTGTGCTGCTTGTGTTGTTTGGGTTCTTAGCGTGTCCGTTTCATAAATCATTTTCATATATCAAATTATTGCTCCTTTAAATAACTTATATGTGCCACAGTTCTTTAAATCACTTTCTGATTGTAACTTATTGTTCCTTTAAGTATTGAAATCTCTGTGGCTCATCTCTTTATGTCAGTTTTCGTAATTGTAATTTGCTGCCTTGCTTGAGAAGCAAGCTATCTGTGATATTTTGGTATTGTCTTAAAGATGACCACGTGTTGATTGTCTCATAGCTGTCTTTGAATAAATAGTTATTTTATTGATTTGGTGGTTGTTGTGTTTAAGGAGTGACATTATAGGGGCCTTGACCTTCCATGCTAAGTGTACCCGTCATCCCGACTTCCTCAGTCACAACGACCGTTACAGCATGTATTTAAAGCAAGCCTGATTTGCATCCTCATAGTGGTTCAGTAGTGAGAGCCGCTCTAACGCGACTAGCGCGAAATTTTAATAGACAGCATCTTTCAGATTTACAAACATGCCTACCACTGTTCGTTTGTGTCGCACAGCTCCTTCTTGAGACTTTTTCCGTCAATGTCCATGACTGTCGCCTCTGCGCATGGTTACGCCATCTCCATCCTCCCACAAGCTATTTCCAAGCACGGCACAGTGTTTGCGTCACTACGTGAGTCAAATGAACAAAGTTACGGTTTATGTTTGAACGATCCTCACAGCAAGCGTATCTGAAATTTTTGCACACTAACTTTTTGTTCATTCGGCTTTCAACCTTTTAACACGCGTTTAATTAATTCTACTTCAGTTCCGTTATTAAAGAATAGTTTTGTATTGTTTGATACAGAGTTTCGTGTTGTTTGCTACAAGTTTGTAGAAATAAAACACTAATTTAACAGGCCACAGTTGGTTTCTGCTTCTGCTGTGAAAATTAGCTTTTGCAATTTACATGCTTTCCCACGTCAGCGCCTCAACTGATCTTCAGGTGTACCTTCAGACTGCGTCATGTGGTAGTTTGTCATCATGCGCAGTAGCTACAACTGTTAGCTTCTGGTCTAAAACATTTTCCCATTCCCCTCTATCTTCTGTACTTGGCTTGTAAGCTGTGATGTCCAGTTTTTCTGTGTTCGTGTCACGTATGTGTTAATTTCGCCACCCCTGACCCCTTCCCACATCAATCGAGATTCCTGTCGGGTAACAGGTGCGTTACGGAAGCATCAGGCACTTTGTATGTTGCGATTTCGTTGTTGTTGGCATGCACACTCCACGAGAAACATAGAAGGATCGAGAAAAATGTACAGACTCTTTGATAGCCAATATTAATGGAACACAGCGACATACTGTTACAATTCTTGCATGAAATGAAAGTTATGTGTTCAGAGTGGCCCCCATGTGCAGTCAAAAATGTCGATGCCGCTGGACTGTTGACCGCACTACAGCTGCTAGTTAGTGTTGCCACGCAGAACGCCTCTGATGGTTTCTCGTAGCTAGTACAGTGTAGCTGGCTTCTGTTGATAAACTTCATTTTTCAAGGTCCCTCATAAGTAGAAGCCAAGGGGTTTAAGATCTGGAGGCCGTGGTGGGTACTTAACAGCTCCTCTTCGATCTCTCCATCGTCCAGGTATCGATGTTTGCAGCATGTGAAGATACACCTCACCAGTTACGGTACCTTCAAAGAAGAATGGGTCAATCAAACCGCTCGGTGACGGACCACACAACACTCGAACATCCGGTAGATTAACACGTTTGTCCTCGTGAAAGTGAGGATTTTCAGGAGCCAAGCGCACGCCGTTGTGGCCGTGTGCAGTACCGTTCAGTTTCAGTAGCACATCGTCAGACCAGATAACCACCCCCGCAATACAGTCCATGCTCGCGAAGCGTACCTTTAAACATCTCGCAATACTCAATCCTTCGAACCGCGTCGTCCTCGTTCATAGCGTGCAGCGATCTTGCAATTAGTCCAGTCAAATTGCAGATATACCTTGCAAAAGGTGGGGTAGAAGAGTTTATTTTTTGAACTCGTTCATATGGTTGGAAAGATTAGAAAACCGAGTTTTGCCAACAAAATTTGGCTTGGGAAAACTTTCTGCAGTCAAAAAACTTGGAAAATTTAGGCCTTTTTTCAGTTTCATTTGCTCCTATCGCTTTAACGTCTATTTTCTTTTTTAAAGAGCACAAAATTCTCTATAAATTTGATTCTTGCCATTTTTTTCTACTCCCAATATCTAAGGCGCTACAGCACCTAAAAAAATACCAATTTCTCAAATTTTGAGCATAGTGGCAAGATACCTTATTTTTGAACATTATTTTTTCTGTTTCTGTTTGTGTAGTATAAATACATTATACATCATGTTATATGTTGGAATTTACCACCTCACTTTCAGGTATTCAATTTCTCTGTATGCAACATGAGGACTGCTGTAACCGAACTATTGTGATTGTTACATCACTACCTCAAGTTCACTATGGGGCACCTCTGCCCTGGTATTTGTAAAACTACAAATATAAAAATACATCATTAAGAGACATACACACACACACACACACACACACACACACACACACAAAATAATTTGTCTCAGGAAACTGAACTATTATTAGCTGCAATAGGCAACCTAATTAGGTAGGTAATTATTCTTATGTATAAAAGCCACGCAGTTGACATTAAAAATAAGTAACTTTACTACAATTAAAATGCACTGTCAGTTACTAAAAAATGTTGACAGTTCTGGGTGTGCAATACTTGTAATATCGGACTTCAGCGCACTTGAGACAGATATGAGCATCACTTCCAACGTTTTGATGGGCCAGGTTCCCCAATGTCACCAGAAATACCTAGAGTTACGGATTCAGGGTCTGTACATAGACTTGATCGCAGATTGACCTCTTCTTTAAACAGCGAGTCAGCCTCAGCAAGTTTGTTGATTTCGTCAGCGGTTTCCTCAACATTCTCCATAACATCTTCTTCACTGTCTTCATATAAAAATTTTGGCACGTTTTCACAGTTGACCTCAATACATTTCTTACAAATTGAAGAACATGTCAAACACGCTTTTCTGCAGGAGCACGCTCCGCCACAGTTCAGCTTGCATGAGCATGAAACAATGTGAAGAAGTGCTTGCTTCAGGTGCTGGCTCTTGGCTCGTTATAACGGGTATTGGACAGTGGTCACTGTGATTCCAGCCCCATTTCTCAGGAGGTTCCCAGTTTCCCATCCAACTTTGGACTTGTTGGTAAGTCCGCAACGAGTGATGTGCAGCATCTTGTGTAGGTGGCAACCGTGCAAGATTCAGTTTGCTTTTTGTGGCAAACTTGGCGAATAGCTGGTACCGCAAATGGTCTAGGTGTGGGAACTGCTGACACATCCACTATACAATGCGATAGTAACCTGTTCTCCTGCTGTTATTATTTCTACACGGGTAGCATGTGGTTTATTGAACGTGCAAAGGGCTGAGGTTAGGTGTTCATTTTACGCAACAATATTGCAGCACTTAATTTTTCCTTGACCAAAAAAAAGCAGATGTTGTATCACATTTGCTAAAGGCGTAAGTGGACAGAATATATTCACTGTCAAACTTGTAAGCTGCAGTGGAAAAACCGCTTGTCTTCTGCATTTCTTCTTCCTGGCTTTAAGAAAAATAAGTTTTCAATGCCTTGCCCCAAACCGGTCATGAGCACAAGTAGGCCAACATCTTCTCCTACAATGACAACACTTCCAAAATCTTTGGTTCTTGAAATGGCAGATGTTACAATCATAACGTCAGCATCTTCTTGTGCCTGGAGCAATTCAATGCTACACTCCAGAAATTCCTTTTGAAGAAGTGTGATTAAACGCATCTTGTTTCGTTCGTTGTACAAGAACTTGTCCTGAGGGACTTGGTTCACCATCTATGATTCAACCACAACGTCGACCGAAGAATGTTTTTTGGATCTACGAATCCTCTCAGCACTCTTTGTGCTACATTTGTCTCCCTCACATGGATACCCATCAAATACAATAGCAAATTGAGATCCAAAATGACGTTGCAGGTAAGAAACATAGCTTTGGGCTATTGATTTGAAGCAAACATTTCGAGTCCAAGTCACTTTGTGGATAAGGTACCCTCCATCAATGACAAAAAATTTACTCGCTCCACCTGACTTCGCATCTTCCACTGGAACGAAGGCCAAAGAATAAATACGCTTTTGTCCGCTAAAGAACAATTCCTACATACTTTTTCTTATAACTGATCATTAACGTCAATCAACTGTAGAAAATGTACGGCACCTGCATGCAATCGTATTACATATTGTAACACAAATAAACTTCACGCAATCCGACGTGAATGTGTTCGTAGTTACTGAATATGATGCTGTTTGTCATGGCCCTGCAGCACAGTGAGATGGTAAATTCCAATGAATAACATGATGAGTAATATGTAATACTACACAAATAGAAACTGAAATAACAGTGTTCAAAAATTAGGTAATTTGCCACTTGGCTCGAAATTTGAAAAAAAATGGTATTTTTTCGCGTGCTGTTGCGCCTTAGATACTGGGAGTAGAAAAAATTGGTAAGAATCAAATTTGTAGAGAATTTTGTGCTCTTTAAAAAAGAAAATAGACGTCAAAGCGATAGGAGCCAATGAAACTGAAATATTTTGAAAAAACTGAAAAAAGTCCGAAATTTTCGAAGTTTTTTGATTGCAGAAAGTTTTCCCAAGAGAAATTTTGTTGGCAAAACTTCGTTTTCTAACCTTTCCGACAATATGAACGAGTTAAAAAAATAAAATCTTCTACCCCACCTTTTGCAAGGTACAGGCTTTTTTTCTGACAGTTTCACTGGACTAAATGTATACTTTCCACTTCAGACTTCATCGTAGGCTTGATCGGTTTATCCCGCCTTCGCTTGCACCCTGCCTCGCAGATTTTTGAGGTGACTTAGTAAGATGTTGCAACACAGCAGCGCTGGAAGCTGGACTTGTTGATGTTTTTGGTCGGGCAGATCTTTCCTTCGGAGCATCCTGAACGTACCGCCGGCTTAAAATTTATCCCGAATCCAATAAATTGTTGTACGCGTACGCGTACGCGTACACATTACGCCAGTGCCGTTGTACCTCCATCATGTTTCGTACTTCTAATACTATTTGAATACGGCCTTGCGTTGCTCAAACGGCTATCTTACTTCATACATTGCTGTACTGCCATCTCCTTGATAACACGTGCCAAGACCTGTTGAGAAAACTATGGACTACGCTACCGCGCAGAATTGCAACGATATGTCATTTTGTTCCAAAGAGTATTTATATTTTTCTGGACCCCTCTGTATACCGTAGCATAGTAAATACCAAAAACTACCTTCAAACATGTTGTAATAAGAACTTTCGATGGATACTATGAAAATGTAAAAAGCTTTTCGTGTACAAAAACAATACAGTTTTTAATCGTTACAGTGTCTCAAGATTATTCACGAAAGGTTGTAATTTTAAATGTAAAAAGAGAATAATTGACGCTCTGATTATACAGTACCTAAGTAAGAGCCAGCTAGTGGCAGTAAGTTTGTACACGCCTATCTTTGCCTCCCTGTCATCTAGGTGGATACCCGATCCACGATGTATGTAAGATCTCACAAAACATAAATAGACGTACAAACGTGCATTTTACTGCGTTTGGTGCGTTTTAACAGTAAAAAGAGCATACGCGCACAAGGTGCTTTTGAAGTGTGTGTGGTTTTACTGACGACAGACATGTGTATATGTACTGTGTTTTATCCACATAATGCCAACATGGCGTGAGGTACTAACTCACAATCTCACAATAGAACATGTTTAATAACAAAATTTTTCTAAGGGTATGCAGATGTACAGTTTCCAGTTCCGTATTTGTAACGTCGAAATTTTTTTTCATAAATACTTTTTTCGTAAATTATGATCGGAGATATTTTCAGTGTACACACATGAAAAAAAGTTTTGCCTCACCTCGGTTCCGAGAGTTCCGGAAATTCTACAGAAAATTGGAATAGAGATCAACATCATTTCTGCCCTTTTTATTGCTCATGAAAACCACACATTGCATGTTGTACCACCATACAAAATATAGCATCAACGCGAGAAATGCATGCTTGAACGTGAATGCAGCCAAGCCTGGAGGTGGCGGTGTTGTATTTGACCACGAACGCCACCTGTGCAGCGTCCTCAGTACATTCCAAGTGGTCGGAACAGTGTTTTGTGTAGCTGTGAGTGTGTCATGTCGGAGCCAGGTGACTTAGAACATGGTCGTATTGTTAGTGGTCACATGGGGGTGCTTCCATAACCAAGGCAGCTGAAGTGTCCGGCTTTTCAAGAGGCACCGTATCGGAGATTTATACCGTACGGGGGAAGCAGACAAATGTCACCCGCTAAGTCACAACCCATACGAAAGCGTGTGTTGGGTGATTATAACAGTCACTGAAGAGGATTATGACGAAAAATACACTACTGGCCATTAAAATTGCTACACCACGAAGATGACGTGCTGCAGACGCGAAATTTAACCGACAGGAAGAAGATGCTGTCATATGCAAATGATTAGCTTTTCACAACATTCACACAAGGTTGGCGCCGGTGGCGATCCCTGCAACGTGCTGACATGAGGAAAGTTTCCAACCGATTTCTCATACACAAACAGCAGTTGACCGGCGTTGCCTGGTGAAACGCTGTTGTGATGCCTCGTGTAAGGAGAAGAAATGCGTACCACCACGTTTCTGAATTTGATAAAGGTCGGATTGTAGCCAATCGCGATTGCGGTTTATCGTATCGCGACATTGCTGCTCACGTTGGTCGAGATCCAATGACTGTTAGCAGAATATGGAATCGGTGGGTTCAGGAGGGTAATACCGAACGCCGTGCTGGATCCCAGCGCCCTCGTATCACTAGCAGTCGAGATGACAGGCATCTTATCCGAATGGTTGTAACGGTTCGTGCAGCAAAGCCTCGATCCCTGAGTCAACAGATGGGGACGTTTGCAACACAACAACCGTCTGCATGAACAGTTCGACGACGTTTGCAGCAGCATGGACTATCAGCTCGGAGACAATGGCTGCGGTTACCCTTGACGCTGCATGGTGTACTCGACGACGAACCTGGGTGCACGAATGGCAAAACATCATTTTTTCGTATGAATCCAGGTTGTGGTTACAGCAGCATGATGGTCGCATCCGTGTTTCGCGACATCGCGGTGAACGCACACTGGAAGCGTGTATTCGTCATCCCATATTGGCGTATCACCCGGCGTGATGGTATGGGGTGTCATTGGTTACATGTCTCGGTCACCTATTGTTCGCATTCACGGCACTTTGAACGGTGGACGTTACATTTCAGATGTGTTACGGTGCGTGGCAGTACCCTTCATTCGATGCCTGCGAAACCCTACTTTTCAGCAGGATAATGCACGACCGCATGTTGCAGGTCCTGTACGGGCCTTTCTGGATACAGAAAATGTGACTGCTGCCCTGGCCAGCACATTCTCCAGATCTCTTACCAACTGAAAACGTCTGGTCAATGGTGGCCGAGCAACTGGCTCGTCACAATATGCCAGTCACTACTCATGATGAACTGTGGTATCGTGCTGAAGCTGCATGGGCAGCTGTACCCGTACACGCCATCCAAGCTCTGTTTGAGTCAATGCCCAGGCGTGTCAAGGCCGTTTTTACGGCCAGAGGTGGTTATTCTGGGTAATGATTTCTCAGGATGTATGCACCCAAATCGCGTGAAAATGTAATGACTTGTCAGTTATAGTATAATGTATTTGTCCAATGAATACCCGTTTATCATCTGCATTTCTTCTTGGTGTAGCAGTTGTAATTGCCAGTAGTGTAATATAATGATCGGGGACGCCCATTTCTGCTAGCACACTTCTTTCCAGCGAACGCAGTCTAAAGCCTTGCTATAAAAATAAAATGGTTATTGAATTCTCTGCATTTTTCCATTAGCTGTCTGACATTGAGAATCTGCTGTCGCGTTCCTTTACTGTGTACAGGCCTAGCTTGCTGTGGTTGTATTTCTTTATATAAGTAGATTCTCGGATATCCATAGATGACATTTATAAGAATCTTCCCAGCATGTGAAATCAACGAAATGGTTCTGTACTTCTCACAACATAGTGGGTTTCCTTTCTTATGAAACGGAATCATTACGACATGAAGCAGTCCTCTATCCATATTCCGTTATTCCATATGCTGTTTCATATTTCATGCCTGATTTTCAAATCAAGATCTCCAGATGATTTGATCATTTTTGCAGTAAGAAGGTCAGGTCCCGGTGCTTTGTTATTTTTCGCTTTAGCTGTGGCATTTCGGACTCCTTCTTTTAAGAAGATACACTGAGGCATCAAAAAAAATGTTACATCGAACCGTATTGAAATATAGAGATATGTAAACAGGCAGAATACGGCGCAGTTGTTACATAGGATACTGCTGCCACAATGGTAGGATGTCAAGATTTAAGTGAGTTTGAAAGTGGTGTTATAGTCGGCGCACGAGCGATGGGACACAGCATCTCCGAAGTGGGGATTTTCCGGTACGACCACTTCCCGAATTTACCGTGAATATCAGGAGTCAGGTAAAACATGAAATCTCCGACGTCGCTGCGGCTGGAAAAAGATCCTGCAAGAACAGGACCAACGACGACTGAGGAGAATCGTTCAAAGTGACAAAGGTGCATCCCTTCTACAAATTGCTGCAGATTTCAATGCTGGGCCAATAACAAGTGTCAGCGTTCGAACCATTCAACGAAACATCTTCGATATCAGCTTTCAGAGCCGAAGGCCCACTCGGGTACTCTTGATGACTGTGCGACAAAAAGCTTTACGCCTCGTCTTGGCGCGTCAACACCGACATTGGACTGTTGACGATTGGAAACATGTTGCCTGGTCGGATGAGTCTCGTTTCAAATTATATCGAGCGCATGGACGTGTACGGGTAAGGAGCCAAACTCATGAATCCATGGACCCTGCATGTCAGCAGGGGACTATTCAAGGTGGTGGAGATTCCGTCTGTCCCGTTACAGCGTAAAGATCATTCTACACACATGTGCCACTATTAGATGTAGAATTATTATCACAGAGAAATACAATGTTCACCTGAATCATTCTTTTGCTGACACACTGTCTACAAACGCAAATCTTTCCTTCACCTACATTTAATTTACAAATATCTGAATGCGTCTAGCACTTTACCGCGGTAGCGGGTATATTTTAAATATCGCTAGCTTATCTTGTGGAAATTAATGTTAATTGCAGACGTTACAACGTATGTATTTTCAGTACAGATCTTGTATCTCCTGCGTACTGCACATTCTGCATACATTTTAATTCTTATTTTCTTAATAGTGAAAGGTTATTTTCCGCAACTCCATTCGACACTTTAGCTCCCAATACTCTGATATGTCTTGCGATAATATGGAGTCATCGAATAACTATATCGATATTGATACCATAGATATCAAACCAGAAGTAGCGACATTGATATCAGAAATATCCGAACGTACCCAATTTATAGTAGTGTGCTTTGGCGCGCGGTACTTATACAGCTCTTTGTTGTGCGTCGGGGATGGAAAAATTTTGCGTATTTGGCTCGTGTAGTACTTTTTCAAGGGGTGCCATGTGCTACAGTTTTCGAGAACCGGGACTGCATATTTCGCTGGAGTGTGATGTCAACAAAGGCGCACGTTATTGGAATTTTTTCATTAAATTGGAAATATTCTGTTACGTCGTTCGAGAAACAATTTGTTTTCATTTTACCTTTTTACGGTTTTTTTGGTTGAAACTTAATTGATTTTTTAAAATTCTTTAACTCCTCTAACCAATCTCGAACCCTGTTGCAATAGGGAAAGGGGACGAGATGCAACAGCTCATTAATAAACAAGGGCTCATTTGTTTCCAGCTGGTAAGCTACGAAGACCTCCTCTGTAAACAGTGGTAAAGGACAAGTTGGTTGTTTTGAGAAATTGCGCAGTAAAATTTCAGTAAAATCTCATAAAGAAGATATTTCAAGTAAATGCAGTTTGATTCCTTGTTCAGGTAAGTCATTTTGTTTCAAATATATTTACAGTAACGATGTATTATTAAAATGGTAAATTCCGTCCAAAATTTCATTCTTCAAAATTCGAGAAGTTGGTCAATAGGTACTTTACGTTGTTTACTTGGAAACAGTGCACTTAACGTGAATTAGCTTTGATTTACCAGTGTTCACTTGCTGGGCGAATTTTCGAAGATTTACCGTGAAACCCCTCAAAAATAAAAATTCAAAAGATCAAAATTCTCTCTGTTTCTGAAACTAAGATTTGAGCTAATAATTTTTGCAACAACAAAGTATAATATCATCAAAAATCAATCTAATATTCAACACAATATTAAATTAATTTTAGTAAGCACCTTACTACAGAACATAAACAATGTCATAATGGCACTAAACGTTTCTGCTGTCACCTTGTCACGGAAATTCGAGTAAACTGTAGCAAGGGATACAACTAGAGTTGCGCTCTACCAAAACTACGGTAGTAAATGGTAGTACTACCGGTAGTATTGGTACCATTGATAGGGAAAGAAACATAAGTGAATGTATGAGATACTAGGAGCCTATGACTTTTCTTTGTTGTTTATTTGTTTGTTTCGTACATAATTAGAAAAGCACGTCATTCAGTGTTAGTCAATTGTGTATTTGGTGTCCTTAAAAACACAAATTGCAGTTTATAAGTATAAAAATTAAATTAGATGATCACACAACATCTGCGGTTTTATCTAACCAAAGCAACTACTTTCGATGCGAGTACAGTTTACATGGAGATTCATAAAAAATCAATATAGCTGTTGCCGTTATTTTGTAGTCAATAGAACGGTCTTCATAAAGATCAAAGACAAGAGTTTCCTGTTATTATTAACAAGCGAAAAGTGGTTTATGAATAACAGAAACACGTTTCATTTAAGCTACGAAATATAGAACCGATATTGATATGGTTTACGTTTAATTGCGAAAACAGCATTTTATAGCGCTAGATGATAAATCTCTATCTTATTATTTTTGCTTGAACATACCTCTGTTTCACGTTACAAATCAACAGTTTTCTAATACTATCTCAACTAAACATTAACAATTTCAATTTTGTCATAAATACAGTTTACTTTTAACTAACAAAGAGAAGAATAACTATGTAGGACAAAAATGTTCCATTGGTTACATGGCCCTTTGTATATCGTCACTCAGTTTCTAGACGGTTCACCACTTCCTGTTTGTCGGGGAGTGTAGTAAGACACATTGGTTACATGGCCCTTTGTATATTGTCACTCAGTTTCTAGACGGTTCACCACTTCCGGTTTTTCGGGCGTGTAGTAAGACACTGATTGCATGATGTAACGAAAGCGATCGAAATAAGGCAACGCCTACTATGTATGCAACACACCGAACATACAGGTAATCCAGTTATAATCTTGACTAACCAAGGCTAGTAGGAAAACTATTGTAGTCTAATATTTGTTACGATATTTTACAGTATCAAACGGTAGTTTTACAAATCTAGACATAATTTAACGTTGTTCACCTGTTTAGGAAAAACGTTTGAAGCGCATTTGCTTTCAGGAACATATTCAAGATCTTTGCCTGAGTCGAAGTTATCCACACCACCCTCAGACTCATAAAAATTCTCTCTGAAAACCACTTTCATGGCAAGGACACCAAATACGTTACTACTCTACTACTGGGAGCCATGTTTCTGGCATTTACCACTGTGTACATGCACACATACCGACAAAGTTGCTATCGGCGAGAATGTGTAATTTGAGAAAGGGCTGTCATCTCTCGGTTTACCCGGAAACTATGTACTGTTATGAGTGAAGCACATCACTTACCTACTTTTACGTTTAATAGCTGAGTTTCTCTTCGAGAGTCGCTTACCATTCTTTGCAGCCGACATTTCCGTGCGTGAGATGGTCGAAATACGCTCAGACTTCAACAAAGATAAATTCCGATTACAAAGAAGACAGGTGCTGGCCGGTGGGGAGTTACTGAACCATCAGGTTAATAAGTCATGGTTGCAAAATACTGACAGTAATTTTGCGTGGAAGGCTGGGATAACTGGTAGAACCCAACTTCGGCGAACAACAGTCTGGGCTCCAGAGGCATGTAGCGACACGCGACACAATACTATTTCCACGACCTACGTTAAAAAAATTGTAAAAGTCAAACTCAAATTTATACACTACTGGCCATTAAAATTGCTACACCACGAACATGACGTGCTACAGACGCGAAATTTAACCGACAGGAAGAAGATGCTGAGACATGCAAATGATTGACGTTTCAAAGCATTCACACAAGGTTGGCGCTGGTGGCGACACCCACAACGTGCTGACATGAGGAAAGTTCCCAACCGATTTCTCGTACACAAACAGCAGCTGACCAGCGTTGCCTGGTGAAACATTGTTGCAACGCCTAGTCTAAGGAGGAGAAATGCGTACCCTGACGTCTCCGACTTTCATAAAGGTCAGATTGTAGCCTATCGAGATTACGGTTTATCGTATCGCGACACTGCTGCTCGCGTTGGTCGAGATCCAATGACTGTTAGCAGAATATGGAATCAGTGGTTTCAGCAGAAGTAATACGGAACGCCGTGCTGGATCCCAGCGGCCTCGTATCACTAGCAGTCGAGATGACACACATCTTACCCGCATGGCTGTAACGGATCGTGCAGCCATGTCTCGATCACTGAGTCAACAGATGGGGACGTTTGCAAGACAACAACCACCTGCACGAACAGTTCGACGACGTTTGCAGCAGCATGGGCTATCAGCTCGGAGATCGTGGCTGCGGTTACCCTTGACGCCGCATCACAGACAGGAGCGCCTGCTATGGTGTACTCAATGACGAACCTGGGTGCAGGAATGGCAAAACGTTATTTTTTCGGATGAATCCAGGTTACAGGTTCTGTTTACAGCATCATGATGGTCGCATCCGTGTTTGCGACATCGCGGTGAACGCACGCTGGAAGCGTGTATTCATCATCGCTATACTGGCATATCACCTGGCGTGATGGTATGGGGTGCCATTGGTTACACGTCTCGGTCACCTCTTGTTCGCACTGACGGCTCTTTGAACGGTGGACGTTACATTTCAGATGTGTTACGACCCGTGGCTCTGCCCTTCATTTTATCGCTGCAAAACCCTATATTTCAGCAGGATAATGCACGACCGCATGTTGCAGGTCCTGTACGGGCCTTACTGGATACAGAAAATGCTGCCCTGGCCAGCACATTCTCCAGATCTCTCACTAACTGAAAACGTCTGGTCAATGGTGGCCGAGCAACTGGCTCGTCACAATACGCCAGTCACTACTCGTGATGAGCTGTGGTATCGTGTTGAAGCTGCATAGGCAGCTGTACCTGTACACGCCATCCAAGCTCTGTTTGAGTCAATGCCCAGTCGTATCAAGGCCGTCATTACGGCCAGAGGTGGTTGTTCCGAGTACTGATTTCTCAGGAGCTATGCACGCAAATTGCGTGAAAATGTATTCACATATCAGTTCTAGTATAATATCTTTGTCCAATGAATACCCGTTTATCATCTGCATTTCTTCTTGGTGTAGCAATTTTAATGGCCAGTAGTGTAGTATTTCAGTATTTACAAACATCCAAATAGTCCAGGAAAATTTGCGCAAAAATGGAGAAGCTGATCAATAACTTTAAGGGCTGTTTACGCCAGCAAGCATCCCAAATAAGAATTAAATGAGTGTGCGACGGTGGCTGGCTTTTGATAAACCGCTGAGGGACGAAAAATCACGAAATGTTTGGACTTTTTTCCACGTTTTCGCTTGTAGATCGAAAACGATACACCGTACAGAAAATTCTCAAAATATCTAAATGACCAAGCGTAAAATATCGCATAGAATGAGCTACTTAAAAGATAGAAATGGTTCAACCGTTTAGCCGCAATCGATAGTCAAAGATAGGAAATTTTACCAGCTTGGCGGAAAAATGAGTTATGCTCATGTTCCAATGTCTGTAACTAAAAAACGGCTAGTTGTAATGATGCAGAGCATTAAATTGTTCGTAAAAAGAATTCTTCAGTTTCTAAATTCGCTCACTCCCTCTGCAAAGATACAAATAATAACGTGAAAATGTTCGAAGCGCAAAATTTCTCCTTAGACGTTTTTGTGAAGTCAAGTTAGTTTTGAAGGTTACATCATCCTCATTCGTCCAAATACTGAAATTTAACGGCAATGGAGCTAGGTGCTTATCCACCAAGCTAGTTTGCTTTATTTATGTAGGTGATTTATAGTGAACCATGAACCATGGACCTTGCCGTTGGTGGGGAGGCTTGCATGCCTCAGCGATACAGATGGCCGAACCGTAGGTGCAACCACAACGGAGGGGTATCTGTTGAGAGGCCAGACAAACGTGTGGTTCCTGAAGAGGGGCAGCAGCCTTTTCAGTGGTTGCAGGGGCAACAGTCTGGATGATTGACTGATCTCGCCTTGTAACAATAACCAAAACGGCCTTGCTGTGCTGGTACTGCGAACGGCTGAAAGCAAGGGGAAACTACAGCCGTAATTTTTCCCGAGGGCATGCAGCTTTACTGTATGGTTAAATGATGATGGCGTCCTCTTGGGTAAAATATTCCTGAGGTAAAATAGTCCCCCATTCGGATCTCCGGGCGGGGACTACTCAAGAGGACGTTGTTATCACGAGAAAGAAAACTGGCGTTCTACGGATCGGAGCGTGGAATGTCAGATCCCTTAATCGAGCAGGTAGGTTAGAAAATTTAAAAAGGGAAATGGATAGGTTAAAGTTAGATATAGCGGGAATTAGTGAAGTTCGGTGGCAGGAGGAACAAGACTTTTGGTCAGGTGAATACAGGGTTATAAATACAAAATCAAATAGAGGTAACGCAGAAATAGGTTTAATAATGAATAAAAAAAATAGGCGTGCGGGTAAGCTACTACAAACAGCATAGTGAACGCATTGTTGTGGCCAAGATAGACACGAAGCCCACGCCTACTACAGTAGTACAAGTTTATATGCCAACTAGCTCTGCAGATGATGAAGAAATTGATGAAATGTATGATGAAATAAAAGAAATTATTCAGATAGTGAAGGGAGACGAAAATTTAATAGTCGTGGGTGACTGGAATTCGAGTGTAGGAAAAGGGGGAGAAGGAAACATAGCAGGTGAATATGGATTGGGGCTAAGAAACGAAATAGGAAGCCGTCTGGTAGAATTTTGCACAGAGCATAACTTAATCATAGCTAACACTTGGTTCAAGAATCATAAAAGAAGGTTGTATACATGGAAGAATCCCGGAGATACTAAAAGGTATCAGATAGATTATATAATGGTAAGACAGAGATTTAGGAACCAGGTTTTAAATTTTAAGCTGAGATGGCTAGAGGACAAATGTAAGGATGTAGAGGCTTATCTCACTAGGGGTAAGATAGATACTGCCTACAGGAAAATTAAAGAGACCTTTGGAGAAAAGAGAAACACTTGTATGAATATCAAGAGCTCAGATGGAAACCCAGTTCTAACCAAAGAAGGGAAAGCAGAAAGATAGAAGGAGTATATAGAGGGTCTATACAAGGGCGATGTACTTGAGGACAATATTATAGAAATGGAAGAGACTGTATATGAAGATGAAATGGGAGATGCGATACTGCGTGAAGAGTTTGACAGAGCACTGAAAGACCTGAGCCGAAACAAGGCCCCGGGAGTAGACAACATTCCATTAGAACTACTGACGACCTTGGGAGAGCCAGTCCTCACAAAACTCTACCATCTGGTGAGGAAGATGTATGAGACAGGCGAAGTACCCTCAGACTTCAAGAAGAATATAATATTTCCAATCCCAAAGAAAGCAGGTGTTGACAGGTGTGAAAATCGCCGAACTATCAGTTTAATAAGTCACAGCTGCAAAATACTAACGCGAATTCTGTACAGACGAATGGAAATCTGGTAGAAGCGGACCTCGGGGAAGATCGGTTTGGATTCCGTATAAATATTGGAACACGTGAGACAATACTGACCTTACGACTTATTTTAGAAGAAAGATTAAGGAAAGACAAACCTACGTTTCTAGCATTTGTAGACTTAGAGAAAGCGTTTGACGATGTTGACTGGAATACTCTCTTTCAAAATCTAAAGGTGGCTGGGGTAAAATACAGGGAGCGAAAGGCTATTTACAATTTGCACAGAAACCAGATGGCAACTACAAGAGTCGAGGGACATGAAAGGGAGGCAGTGGTGGGGAAGGAAGTGAGACAGGGTTGTAGCCTCCCCAATGTTATTCAATATGTATATTGAGCAAGCAGTAAAGGAAATAAAAGAAAAATTCGGAGTAGGTATTAAAATCCATGGAGAAGAAATAAATACTTTGAGGTTCGCCGATGACATTGTAATTCTGTCAGAGACAGCAAAGGACTTGGAAGAGCAGTTGAACGGAATGGACATTGTCTTGAAAGGAGGATATAAGATGAACATCAACAAAAGCAAAACGAGGATAATGGAATGTAGTCGAATTAAGTCGGGTGATGCTGAGGGAATTAGATTAGGAAATGAGACACTTAAATTAGGAAAGGAGTTTTGCTATTTGGGGAGCAAAATAACTGATGATGGTCGAAGTAGAGAGGATATAAAATGTAGACTGGCAATGGCAAGGAAACCGTTTCTGAAGAAGAGAAATTTGTTAACATCGAGTATAGATTTAAGTGTCAGGAAGTCGTTTCTGAAAGTATTTGTATGGAGTGTAGCCATGTATGGAAGTGAAACATGGACGATAAATAGTTTGGACAGGAGGAGAATAGAAGCTTTCGAAATGTGGTGCTACAGAAGAATGCTGAAGATTAGATTGGTAGATCACATAACTAATCAGGAGGTATTGAATAGAATTGGGGAGGAGGTTGTGGCACAACTTTAGAAGAAGGGACCGGTTGGTAGGACATGTTGTGAGGCATCAAGGGTCATAAATTTAGCATTGGAGGGCAGCGTGAAGGGTAAAAATCGTAGAGGGAGACCAAGAGATGATTACACTAAGCAGATTCAGAAGGATGTAAGTTGCAGTAGGTACTGGGAGATGTAGAAACTTGCACAGGATAGGGTAGCATGGAGAGCTGCATCAAACCAGTCTCAGGACTGAAGACAACAACAACAACATAGTGTTTTGTGTTAATTACATTTGTTTATGGTAATCTACACGCATGATCTAATGAAAGGGAAAAAAGTTCGAAAAATATTCAAGCGAAAAACATTAAGGGAGAGCACTTCTTGAACGATATGAACGGTGGACCATACCCTGTCACATTTGATACAATTTTCCTTCAAATCCTTTTCCATACGAAGTCGCGACAACAATTCGAGTCGTACTGCGCCTATGAGCTAGTGCCATATCAATTAACTCTTTCTGATGACGACGAAATAATGCTCAAGACACGAAAATCAGCCCTCATTAAACTATTCACACCAGTTAATGTTAAACTGTCCACCATGTTAAATGAACACTCAGAGCGTCTGACTACCATACAGCGGGCCCGGATTCGATACCTGGGCGGGTCGGACGTGTTCTCCACTCGGGGAAGACTAGTCGCCCTGTTTGGCGTTACGTGAAAAGACTTGCAACTCGGCGGCCGTATTGTTTCTTCATGCTCTCAGTGGCTCTGACACCACCTTTTTTGACAGGTCAAAATCTAATTTACAACCACATTTTAAAAGAACGTGAACCTCCAACATTTCGGTTCGCACTTCGTGGATCCCAACACCACATGTGATGACGCTGAGGCAGGAGTCAAGTTCACTGTGTATTTGTATAGGGGTGTCAGCTTCAGCTCATTGAATGAAATTCGTCTGCAACCGTTCCGGAGAGCTTTATCGAAAAATAATGTCAGTTTTTATTTTTACCTTTGCAAAAGAATGAGTCAATTTGGAAATTTGGGAGCACTTTTTACTTAGAATTTAACGCTTTTCAACATTCATAACTGACATGTTTCATTTTGAGTAGTTGGTTTTGAGTTACAGGCGTTAGAACGTGAGCATAACTCATTTTTCCGCCAAGTCGATGGAAATTGCCGAGCTTTGACGATCGATTGCAGCTAAACGGTGGTCCCGGCGGGGGTTCGAGTCCTCCCTCGGGCATGGTTGTGCGTGTTTGTCCCTAGGATAATTTAGGTTAAGTAGTGCGTAAGCTTAGGGACTGATGACCTTAGCAGTTAAGTCCCATAAGATTTCACTCACATTTGAACATTTTGAGCTAAACAGTGGAACCGATTCTGACTTTTAAGCAGGCAATATTGGAAACCAGACGTACATTCTCAGAAACTTCTTCCTCAAACTAAGGCCGACGTTTGATACTAGTAGACTTCTCTTGGCCAGGAATGCCCTTTTTGCTCCGTCCGTCATTGGTTATTTTGCCGCCTAGGTAGAGGAATTCCGTAACTTAATCTACTTCGTGACCATCAATCCTGATGTTAAGTTTATAGCCGTTCTCAGTTCTGCTACTTCCCATTACCTTTGGCGTTCTTAGATTTTCTCTCAATCCATATTCTTTACTTATTAGACTGTTCATTCCATTCAGCAGATCATGTAATTCTTCTTCACTTTCACTCGGGATAGCAATGCAATCAGCGAATCATCATTGACATCTTTTCGCCTTGAATTTTAATTCCACTCCTGAACCTTTTTTTATTTCCATCATTGCTTTTTCGATGTATAGATTGAAGAGTAGAGGTGAAAAACTGCATCCCTGTCTTACATCCTTTTTAATTCGAGCGCTTCGATCTGGGTCGTTCAGTTATATTATTCCCTCTTGGCTCTTGTACACATTGCATATTACCCGTCTCTCCCTATAGTTTACCACTAGTTTTCTGATAATTTCGAACATCTTGCAAAATTGTACACTGTGTAACGCTTTTTGCAGGTCGACAAATCCTATGAACGTGTCTTGATTTTTTTTTAAATCTTGCTTCCATTATCAACCGCAAAGTCAGAATCGCTTCTCTCGTTCCTTTACCATTCCTAAAGCCAAACAGATCGTCATCTAACACATCCTCAGTTTCCTTTTACATTCTTTTGTACATTGTTCTTGTAAGCAACTTGGATGCATGGGTGTTAAGCTGATTGTGCGATAGCCGCGCGGGATTAGCCGAGCGGTCTTAGGCGCTGCAGTCATGGACTGTGCGGCTGGTCCCGGCGGAGGTTCGAGTCCTCCCTCGGGCATGGGCGTGTGTGTTTGTCCTTAGAATAATAATTTAGGTTAAGTAGTGTGTAAGCTTAGGGACTGATAACCTCAGCAGTTAAGTCCCATAAGATTTCACACACATTTGAACATTTGATTGTGCGATAGTTCTCGAACTTGTCAGCTCTCGCAGTCTTCGGAATTATGTGGATGATATTTTTCCGAAAGTCAGATGGTATGTCGCCAGACTCACACATCCTAAACATCAACGTGAATAGTCGTTTTGTTGCCACTTCCCCCAATGATTTTATAAATGTAGAATGTTATCCATCCCTTCTGCCTTATTTGATTTTAAGCCCTCCAAAGCTCTTTTAAATTCTGATTCTAATACTGGATCCCCTGTCTCTTCTTCTGTCACATCAGACAAATCTTCGCCCTCATACAGGCTTTCAATGTATTCTTTCCACCTATCTGCTCTCTCCTCTGCATATAACACTGGAATTCCCATTGCTCTCTTAATGTTGTCACCTTTGCTTTTAATGTGACCGAATGTTGTTCTGACTTACCTGTATCCTGAGTCTGTCCTTCCTACAATCATTTCTTTTTCGATGTCTTCGCATTTTTGCTGCATCCATTTCGTCTTAGCTTCCCTGCACTTCCTATTTATTTCATTTTTCAGCGACTTGTATTTCTGTATTTCTGAGTTTCCCGGAACATTTTTGTACTTCCTTCTTTCATCGATCAACTGAATTATTTCCTCTGTTACTCATAGTTTCTTCGCAGTTATCTTCCTTGTACCGACGGTTTGATTTACAACCTGTGATTGCCCTTTTGTAGAGATGTCCATTTTTCTTCAACTGTACTACTGAGCTATTCCTTATTGCTGTATCTATAGCCTTATAAAACTTCAAGCGTATCTCATCATTCCTTAATACATCCATATCCCACTTCTTTGGATACTGATTCTTCCTAAGTAATCTCCTGAACTTCAGCCTACTTTTCATCACTGCTACATTGTGATCCGAGTCTGTATCGACTCCTGGGTACGCCTTACAATACAGTATCTGATTTCGGAATCTCTGTCCGACCATGATGTAAACAACTGAAATATTTCCGTATCATTTGGTCTTTTCCAAGTATACCTTCTCCTCTTGTGATTCTTGAATAGAGTATTCGCTATTATTAGCTGAAATTCATTACAGAACTGGCCTTTCTCCTCTCTCATTCCGTGTCGGCAGCCCATATTCTCCTGTAGCCTTTTCTTCTTCCCCTACAACTGCATTCTAGTCCCCCATGACTATTAGATTTTCATCTCCCTTTACGTACTGTATTACCCTTACAATAGCCTCATATACTTTCTCTCTCTCTTCATCTTCTGATTGCCACGTCGGCATGTATACCTGAACTATCGTTGTCGGTGTTGGTCTGCTCTCGATTCTGGAAAGAGCAACCGTATCACAGAACTCTTCGCAGTAACGCCCTCTCTGCCCTACCTTCCTATTCATAAAGAATGCTACTCCTGTTGTACCATTTTCTGCTACCATTGATATTCAGAATGAGATTTTACTCTGCAGCGGAGTGTGCGCTGATATGAAACTTCCTGGCAGTTTAAAACTGTGTGCCCGACCGAGACTCGAACTCGGGACCTTTGCATTTCGCGGGCAAGTGCTCTACCGTCTGAGCTACCGAAGCCCGACTCACGACCGGTCCTCACAGCTTTACTTCTGCCAGCATCTCGTCTCCTACCTTCCAAACTTTACAGAAGCTCTCCTGCGAACCTTGCAGAACTAGCACTCATGAAGGAAAGGATATTGCGGAGACATGGCTTAGCCACAGCCTGGGGGATGTTTCCAGAATGAGATTTTCACTCTGCAGCGGAATGTGCGCTGGTATGAAACTTCCTGGCAGTTTAAAACTGTGTGCCCGACCGAGACTCGAACTCGGGACCTAGGTAGGAGGTAGGAGACGAGATACTAGCAGAAGTAAAGCTGTGAGGACCGGGTGTGAGTCGTGCTTCGGTAGCTCAGATGGTAGATCACTTGCCCGCGGAAGGCAAAGGTCCCGAGTTCGAGTCTCGGTCGGGCACACAGTTTTAATCTGCCAGGAAGTTTCATACCATTGGTATTACTCATCTGACCAGAAATCCTTGTCTCGTTTCCACTTCACTTGACTGACCCCTGCTATATCTAGATTGAGCCTTTGCATTTCCCTTTGCAGATTTTCTAGTTTTCCTACCACGATCAAGCTTCTGACATTCGACGCCCCGACTCGTAGAACGTTATCCTTTCGTTGATTATTCAATCTTTTTCTCATGGTAACCCCCACCGTCCCTTGGGAACCTCTACCGGAGATCCGAATGGGGGATTATTCCGGAATCTTTTGCCAATGGAGAGGTAATAAGCTAAAAAGTTATTCAAATGGTTCAAATTGCTCTAAGCCAGGGATTCCCAAAGTGGTCAATATCGAACCCTTGGGGTCGATATCGGTTTCCTAGGGGTCGACATAAACGATAACTGATTTTGGGGGTCGACGAAGTCTAAAAATAGACCCCTATTAAATTAACACAAGTTCTTATTTAAAACTTTCAAGATAGGCCCCCTTATTCATAATAGTCTGCTAACTTAAAGCATTGCTAATTTTGAGTCTGTCTTCTTCTATTAACCTAAGTCAGATGAAAAATAACACTCTGTAGCAGCTGTTTTAAGTTAGCGGACCATTATGAATAAGGGGGTTGATCTTAAAAGTAGGTAATTTGGCCATGGGGGTCTGAGGTAACAGTTCATTTTGGAAAAGGGGTCACTTGTCCAAAACAGTTTGGGGATCCCTGCTCTAAGCACTATGGGACTTAACAAAATGGTTCAAATGGCTGTGAGCACTATGGGACGTAACTTCTGAGGTCATCAGTCCCCTACAACTTAGAACTACTTAAATCTAAGTAACCTAAGGACATCACACACATCCATGCCCGAGGCAGGATTCGAACCTGCGACCGTAGCAGCCGCGTGGTTCCGGACTGAAGTGTCTAGAACCGCTCGGCCACCGCGGCCGGCCGCTAAAAACTGAAAAAAGTCCAAACATTTTATTGTTCTCCGGCTCTCAAAAGTTTATCGAAGGCAGAAACCGTCACAAATGCATTTAACTCTTATCTGTGCTGCCAGACGTCGATTAAAAGCATTTGTAGCTTGTGAATATTTATTGATCAGCACAGCCAGTTTACCTGGACTATTTGGCTTTTATAAATACTGAAATGTTATAAATTAGATTTTGCCTTTTTACAATCTTTCGTCAAAGGTAAGTCGTGGAATTAATATTGCTTCCTGTGTTACTACATTTCTCTGGAGCGGCTAAAGTCATGACATACTCTTCAACAACGCATTTACACACGTAAGTCAACCAATAAAGTTTGTAGAGTGGAGCTGTCAGTATAGTTTTACTGAACTTTTTTAACTTCCATCAAGTGAAAGTGTTTTTAGGGAAGTTGCCTTCTGGTAACCAATTTTTTATAGTCCCGTCATCACAAAACAGTATTTACCACAAGTATGAAAAAGTGACGAAAAAGTAGTTACTCCATTGAAATTGAATGATAGATTTGCTTCAGTAATGCTATTTGGAACTAAAGCTCATCTTATTTCACTTCACTTATTCTTCCTGGCAGTGTTTCGTATAACAGCAACCGTCGTCTTCTTCAAGGTGGACGTACGCTTTGTGGGGACTGCGACCAGCAAAGTACTCACAACAACTTACAGTGTCGTGTTGCTAGGCAACCGTCGCTCGATATCGATATGCGCGCTCTAGGATGCCCTCGTGAGTCTACCGCTAACACTAGTGTCAGGACATGGTAGCTGTACGAAATTCAGTGATACACCGTTTCCGGACTTCGTTCAAAATATTGTTATTTTATTTGGACCAATCCGTTGCAGCGAAGCAACTGAGATACCTAGTTGACCCTTCCTTAACTAAAATGGTTCAAATGGCTCTGAGCACTATGGGACTTAACATTTGAGGTCATCAGTCCCCTAGAACTTAGAAATTCTTAAACCTAACTAATCAAAGGACATCACACACATCCATGCCCGAAGCAGGATTCGAACCTGCGACCGTAGCAGTCGCTCGGTTCCGGACTGAAGTGCCTAGAACCGCTCGGCCACCGCGGCCGGCCCTTCCTTAAGTGATAAAGCGATTAGTATGTAGCCATCTCGAGTCTTGGCATGTCAGCTGTAACGTCAGAGCACAAAAGCAATCGACTCGATATTTTTCCAGTTTCTGGACTGTGTCACACCTTGGCAAATTTGCTGAATTTGTGTTGTTAATTATCTTCGAGTAACTGTATTCACGTTTGCATTTTGTTTCGTGAACTACCTCGAACTTACGTTCACACTTCTTGTGTACATTCACCAATGTAGACTATGTACATGTGGAGAGAGATGGCAGCGTTCACGGTATAAGGGGTGTAATATTATTGGATTTCAGCTACTTTGCATGTCATTAAAGAAAGGGACAGCCAACGAGCTGTAGTTCGTAAAGATGCCAAGCATCACAGCGCGAGAGTAAAGAGATGAAATATTTTTTTTTAATGTGCGCCTATACCAAGACGCGCGTCCAGCGTTTAAATACTCTAAATAAACACTATGACCCGCTGGACGTACATATTTAAAATCATTGCCGCAGCGCTTGATAGCAAGAAGCTGCGAAACAGAAGAAAGAACAATCTATCTTTTGTTAAGAAATATTCTAGAGACTTCATTATCACCTGTACTTTTGGTCGCCGACATGTTAAGACGTACTGCATAGCATTGCTAAAAGTTGTATTTTTATTTTGTGTAAAAACTATGTGAAACGACGAACAAACATTTCGGTAACTCGGGTGTGGATACAATGTACTTACGCAAGGACATTTAATTTTAAGAAGGAACGGACCTACAAAGCAGCGATTATTCGACTGCGCCATCCACAAAATAAATATCAGATGTAAGTCATACATTTATCGTGTATTTGTCAATGTTTAGAAGTTTAATGCCAATTTGTTTAAAATTATATTAATATTTTACCATGCAGTTATTTTCTTCTTATTCTTTTCTTTCACTAACCAAAAATGATGTTCAAATTGTATATGAGCTTTATTACAGGTACGCTCTTTATCGCCGTGTCTCGAGACCACTAATGCGTTCATTTTCCTATCTCTTAATCTTTCTGTTATGAAATTCCACTAATTTGCTTTAATTTACTTTTTTATATTCAAATAGGTCCCTTAGGTATTTTCATCGAAGATTCTGATTGCGTGAAGGCAATCCGGGTCAAAAGGTCAATTATTCGCGCAACAATTATTCGCGCAATCAATACGTACGTCTCCTGAACACAATCGAGAACCGATGCATCGGTGATCAATTAATAGTGTCTCTCTTTTAAAGTCGTACAGAAAAACGGCCACACAGTATAGCCGTAAGTACGCAATCTAGCGTTAGGTTGCATTTTGTCAGTAAATACTGCCAAACAACAGTTACAGCATCACTATTATTAATAAGCAAATTCCTAACGCCAGAGGGGGAGTCAAATGTAAATGAGAGAGATGGAGAAAAGTAAGTGAGATCCCGCGCTATACCCGTGGGACAGAGCAGATAGTTCAATTTGTGGAAAGGGGCCAAAATGAGTGACTGTCAGTTGCACTCAAACGTACTAGTTTCTTCATTTGACAAACATTACAAGAGTAAAGAGAACATTAAAAATAGAGAAAGCCAAACATTAATTTTAGAACTTAATTCCCAGCTAAATGCGCCGTTCAGTCTCACGCTTCAAGGGCAAAACAACTTTAAATTAAAAACGGCTGAAGGATAATCAGTTAAGACTCAAAAACAAGAATTTGAATTTTAAAAGGCAGAGGGCCTCATCTTAAAACATTTCTCTACATTAGGCTGAAGGCCCAAACAATCTCACGCCTTAAGAACAAAACTACTATAATATAAAATCGGCTAGAAGCCATACATGAACAAACATCAAGGGCAAATAAGACAAGGCAGCACATCAAACGGCGCTCAGAAGTTTCCAAGGGTCGGCCTGAAATTCAGGCACTAACGCTCGCTTAGGTGAGACAGGCAGTCGGCCCAACGATTCTCAATCCGACGGCAACCCAACCGACAGCCAGTCAACGGACCAAGCGACAGGATAACTTCCGCTCCACCCGACCAGCACACAACAGGGAGTTCAATGGAACAACGCAGAAGGTATCGGCGTCCACAACGCATTACAAATTCTGCTGTCAAACTACACGCCGTGCTGGACAGCCACAACACGACGAGGGAAATACACTCCCTGAGTTTACGTCAACGGCCAGGGCAGGTAACCGGAACGTTAACGGCCACAAGGCCGCTGGTGCTCTTAAATTGAAAAATAATCAAATCAAGTTAAATTCCACAGGAGGGCGGCTAGAATTTTGGCAACTTGAAAACACGTGTTGTTGCACGCGGGAATGTCCCAACAGCCCACAACGAAATTCAAACGACACAATGTGAACAGTTGGTGCTGGCTGGTAAAGACTCAACTTTCGTGTCCGGGACCGGTGAGCCGCGGGCCTCGTAGCAATGGGAACAGCCCCTTCTTACACCCGGTTTTTGTTTGTAACAGATCTGAAGATGGCAGTAGCTGAAACTGGTCATAATGGAGCGTTCAAATGGCTCTGAGCACTATGGGACTTAACTTCTGAGGTCATCAGTCGCCTAGAACTTAGAACTACTTAAACCTAACTAACCTAAGGACATCACACACATCCATGCCCGAGGCAGGATTCGAACCTGCGACCGTAGCGGTCACGCGGTTCCAGACTGTAGCGGCTAGAACCGCTCGGCCACATCGGCCGGCTAGTGGAGTGTAAAAGTTTGTGTAATCAAGACAGACCTGTAAAATGAAGTGTCAAAATATGGTCACATTTTCATTGATGGTATACTGTAGGAAGTTATCAGCGCTGGTTCCGGCACAGATAACAATCTCGTCACATCTGGTGGCAGGTTACACATAAATTGATAAAGATCACACAACGGTGTAACCTGAGACTGGATGTGAGACTTGCCGCAAGGTGTGACAAGATCGTCACCGCACCTGAGTCGGCAGTGATAACCTACTCACCATACCGTAGAGACACTCTCGACAGTCAGTGGTTACACAGCACCAAATGAGGCAACGTGGTTCACACTGTGGTCATGGGTACATGAGAGCTTCTTTTTGCCGTTTGTCACAATGCCAAGTCGATCCAAATTGCTGCAAACATTTGACACACCCAACTTGCAGCTGTACAACACTTCACTAGCATGATTTATGTCAATGTTGGAGTGTCATATGGCCGTTTGCTACTAGCCCTATGCCATCTGCAGTGCCCCAAGATTTGTATTTTGTGGCGAGCTTATCATGTCCTTTGAAAAGCTCATAAATTCAATGAAACTGATTGCAGTTTATACATAAGTTGAAGAATGTGTATTGATTGGCGACTCCATGGCCTGTTATGTGCACCACGACCAAACAGTGGATAGAATTGGAAGGAAAATCAGCATTGGCCGTATTTTGTTGTTTTATTGTCAGCAAAATCGATTTTCGGTCACTTAGTGACCATCCTCAGTGCTGTAATATACAATTAAAATTGGTAGGCACTGGTATTAAGCTATAACCACAAGCTTAGAGCGATCACATAAACTGCATTGTATTTTCAAGTATAAAATCCAGAATGTAAACCACAGCAGCTGTTTTGGACTTTCGTTGCATGTACACTGTTGTTGTTGTTGTTGTGGTCTTCAGTCCTGAGACTGGTTTGATGCAGCTCTCCATGCTACTCTATCCTGTGCAAGCTTCTTCATCTCCCAGTACCTACTGCAACCTACATCCTTCTGAATCTGCTTAGTGTATTCATCTCTTGGTCTCCCTCTACGATTTTTACCCTCCACGCTGCCCTCCAATACTAAATTGGTGATCCCTTGATGCCTCAGAACATGTCCTACCAACCGATCCCTTCTTCTGGTCAAGTTGTGCCACAAACTTCTCTTCTCCCCAATCCTATTCAATACTTCCTCATTAGTTACGTGATCTACCCATCTAATCTTCAGCATTCTTCTGTAGCACCACATTTCGAAAGCTTCTATTCTCTTCTTGTCCAAACTATTTATCGTCCATGTTTCACTTCCATACATGGCTACACTCCATACGAATACTTTCAGAAATGACTTCCTGACACTTAAATCAATACTGGATGTTAGCAAATTTCTCTTCTTCAGAAACGCTTTCCTTGCCATTGCCAGCCTACATTTTATATCCTCTCTACTTCGACCATCATCAGTTATTTTGCTCCCCAAATAGCAAAACTCCTTTACTACTTTAAGTGCCTCATTTCCTAATCTAATTCCCTCAGCATCACCCGACTTAATTAGACTACATTCCATTATCCTTGTTTTGCTTTTGTTGATGTTCATCTTATATCCTCCTTTCAAGACACTGTCCAATCCATTCAACTGCTCTTCCAAGTCCTTTGCTGTCTCTGACATAATTACAATGTCATCGGCGAACCTCAAAGTTTTTATTTCTTCTCCATGAATTTTAATACCTACTCCGAATTTTTCTTTTGTTTCCTTTACTGCTTGCTCAATATACAGATTGAACAACATCGGGGAGAGGCTACAACCCTGTCTTACTCCCTTCCCAACCACTGCTTCCCTTTCATGTCCCTCGACTCTTATAACTGCCATCTGGTTTCTGTACAAATTGTAAATAGCCTTTCGCTCCCTGTATTTTACCCCTGCCACCTTTAGAATTTGAAAGAGAGTATCCCAGTCAACATTGTCAAAAGCTTTCTCTAAGTCTACAAATGCCAGAAACGTAGGTTTGCCTTTCCTTAATCTTTCTTCTAAGATAAGTCGTAAGGTCAGTATTGCCTCACGTGTTCCAGTGTTTCTACGGAATCGAAACTGATCTTCCCCGAGGTTGGCTTCTACTAGTTTTTCCATTCGTCTGTAAAGAATTCGTGTTAGTATTTTGCAGCTGTGACTTATTAAGCTGATAGTTCGGTAATTTTCACATCTGTCAACACCTGCTTTCTTTGGGATTGGAATTATTATATTCTTCTTGAAGTCTGAGGGTATTTCGCCTGTTTCATACATCTTGCTCACCAGATGGTAGAGTTTTGTCAGGACTGGCTCTCCCACGGCCGTCAGTAGTTCCAATGGAATATTGTCTACTCCGGGGGCCTTGTTTCGACTCAGGTCTTTCAGTGCTCTGTCAAACTCTTCACGCAGTATCGTATCTCCCATTTCATCTTCATCTACATCCTCTTCCATTTCCATAATATTGTCCTCAAGTACATCGCCCTTGTATAGACCCTCTATATACTCCTTCCACCTTTCTGCTTTCCCTTCTTTGCTTAGAACTGGGTTTCCATCTGAGCTCTTGATATTCATACAAGTCGTTCTCTTATCTCCAAAGGTCTCTTTAATTTTCCTGTAGGCGGCATCTATCTTACCCCTAGTGAGATAGGCCTCCACATCCTTACGTTTGTCCTCTAGCCATCCCTGCTTAGCCATTTTGCACTTCCTGTCGATCTCATTTTTGAGACGTTTGTATTCCTTTTTGCCTGTTTCACTTACTGCATTTTTATATTTTCTCCTTTCATCAATTAAATTCAATATTTCTTCTGTTACCCAAGGATTTCTACTACTAGCCCTCGTCTTTTTACCTACTTGATCCTCTGCTGCCTTCACTACTTCATCCCTCAAAGCTACCCATTCTTCTTCTACTGTATTTATTTCCCCCATTCCTGTCAATTGCTCCCTTATGCTCTCCCTGAACCTCTGTACAACCTCTGGTTCTTTTAGTTTATCCAGGTCCCATCTCCTTAAATTCCCACCTTTTTGCAGTTTCTTCAGTTTTAATCTACAGGTCATAACCGATAGATTGTGGTCAGAGTCCACATCTGCCCCTGGAAATGTCTTACAATTTAAAACCTGGTTCCTAAATCTCTGTCTTACCATTATATAATCTATCTGATACCTTTTAGTATCTCCAGGGTTCTTCCATGTATACAACCTTCTTTCATGTGTACATGAGTACTCCTCTTGAGTAGTCCCCGCCCGGAGATCCGAATGGGGGACTATTTTACCTCCGGAATATTTTACCCAAGAGGACGCCATCATGTACACTATTTGATCAAAATCATCAGAACACCCTTATGTGTGCAAAGTTCACGACTATATGTCATGAAAGGGGGCCCTCCCAGTACAAAAGAAACAATGAAGTACTGTGTTATCAGTAGAAAAATAGTAACCGCAGAAGGGGCCGTCTGGAGAGACCATTGATTTCATAGACTGCTGATAAGATCATGAGTAACGAATTCATCAGGGGCATTTCAACCATTGTAAAGGTGCCAAAGTCGACTCTCTGTGATGTTGGTTGTTAAGTGGAGATAAAAGGAACAATTACAGCTAAACAAAGAGCAGGTAGACCTCATGGACTAGGGACAGAGACTGTCAAGCATTGTGGAGAGCGGTTGTAGAGGGAAAAAATCGGATGAAATCACTGAAAGGAATCACCAGCATATCATTTTAAATAAACAAACGAGTTAAAACATAAATATTTCATGCAATATTTTATTGAATGCCTAACCGAAGATACCTGATAGACACAAACAACTATTCACAGGCATACCGAATACAAAGACCGTACATACAGCCCAAAATGATAGCATCATAGCAATTGTAACTGTTTAGCCTCTTTGGCCAACAGTCACATGTGTCAGTCTGTCAAATACGGTGATAAAACGTCATATTATAAAGATTATAAAAATGGAAGACTGATGACAGCAGCAAACCACAAAACAGATTATAGCATAAGAGTCCTAAATCTACACCACGTTGTAATTCAATACAGTGTACGATGTAGAGATGTAAGCACTAACACTATTAACCAACATTAAAATAAAATAAAAAATATTGTGTAACTTTCACAAATGTTATCAGAGATAGCTGTCTAGCAAAAATGGATCCATCACAATAAAAGACAAAC
Organism: Schistocerca serialis cubense; assembly: GCF_023864345.2. Lineage (NCBI taxonomy): Eukaryota > Metazoa > Arthropoda > Insecta > Orthoptera > Acrididae > Schistocerca > Schistocerca serialis. Next base: position 95,798,603 of record NC_064647.1, read on the forward strand.
TCACGACAGCAGCAATCTGAATTTTATTAAATAATCTCGCTAAAAGGTATCTTCAGTTCTGTAGGCCCACTGGATCGTAAACAATTGCTGGTGTTGGTATGATGTACCCCCTGGCATGTAAATGTCAGTTAACTATCAAAGGGGTAGTGCTGCGGAAGCCAGAGATCTATAAATTCAGGTTACCCAATATTGGCTGCTGTTATGACAGCACACGGGACTATATTCCTCCCAATTTACGTTGGTCAAGCGGCCTGAAGATGGTATAATGGAACACCGAAATTGGTTGAGTAAATAAATTAAATGCAAGAGTGACAGCTGCAGTTGTTTTAATTTTCATTTCATATTGAGCAGCTGAAGTCCCTGTAACCATCCATTACAAGAATGGACATATGAATACACACCAAAGGTGTTCCATTTGCTTCAGGTGGAGATTCTGGGCAGAACGATCCATTTTAGGAATGCTGTTGTCCAGAAACCATTTCCTCACAGATGCTGCTTTATGACATTGTCACACCGAAACAAGTAATCGACTCCGAACTATTGCTCTACTATATGCATTGCAGACTGTATCCTTCAGCATTTAGCGTTTTCTTAAGTGTAGTAAGGCAGCGACATCGTAACCTGAAAATCACCCCCGTACCGTAATACCCTCCTCCTTCACAGTTAACTGTTGGTACTACACAGAATGACAGGTAATATTCTCCAGACATTCGTCAAACCCAGATTCGCGCGCCTGATTCTCACCTGATGCAGCGTGATGCACTACTGCATATCACTCGTTTCCGATCGTCCACTGTCCAATGGTGTCCCTCTTTAGACCACCTCAAGTGCCGCACTGGCTGCAGAAATATGTGGCTTATGAGGATCTGCTGGACCATTGGACCCCATCCTTATTAACTTCATAGGCAGAGTCATATTCACAGCTGGTAGCACTGTGGAACTCACGAGTGATTCCTTCCGCCGATATGCGATTTTTTACAAACACCCTCCGCAGTGCTCAACGGTCCATGTGCTCTTGGTTTAGTTGTGATTGTCCCTTCGCATTACAACTTCAGTCACCCCACCAACAGTCGGCTTGGACAGCTTTAGAAGGATTAAAATGTTCCGAATAAACTATGTGAGCAAAAGTATCCCGATACCCCCCTAAACATTCGTTTTGGTGCATTGTACCTCCACCTACTGCCAGGTACACCATATCAGCGACCTCAGCAGTCATTAGACATCGTGAGAGAGCAGAATGGGGCGCTCCGCCTAACTCACAGACTTCGAACGTGGTCATGTGATTGGGTGTCACTTGTGTCATACGTCTGTACGCGAGATTTCTACACTCCTAACGTCCCTAGGTCCACTGTTTCCGAGGTGATAGTGAAATGGAAACGTGAAGGGACACGTACAGGACAAAAGCGTACAGGTCGACCTCGTCTGTTGACTGACAGAGACCGCCGACAGTTGAATGGGGTCGTAATGTGTAGTAGGCAGACATCTATCCAGACCCATCACACAGGAATTCAAAATTGCCTCACTATGACAGTTAGGCAGGAGGTGAGGAAACTTGGATTTCAAAGTCGAGCGGCTGTTCATAAGCCACACAACACACCGGTAAATGCCAAACGACGCCTAGCTTGGTGTAAGGAGCGTAAACATTGGACGATCGAACAGTGGAAAAACGTTGTGTGGAGTGACGAATCACTGTACATAATGTGGCGATCCGATGGCTGGGTGTGGGTATTGGCAATGCTCAGTGAACGTCATCTGCCAGCGTGTGTAGTACCAGCAGTAAAATTCGGAGGCGGTGGTGTTACGCTGTGTTTTTCATGGAGGGGCCTTGCGCCCCTTGTTCTGCGTGGCACTATCACAGCACAGGCCTACATTGATATTTTAAGCACCTTTTTGCTTCCCACTGTTGAAGAGCAATTCGGGGATGGCGATTGCAACTTTCAAGACGATCGAGCACCTGTTCGTGATGCACGACCTGTGGCGGAGTGGCTGCATGACAATAACATCTCTATAATGGATTGGCCTGCACAGAGTCCTGACCTGTAAGCTATAGAACACCTTTGGGATGTTATGGAACGCCGTGCCAGGCCTCACCGAGCGACATCGATACCTCCCCTCAGTGCAGCACTTCGTGAAGAATGGGCTGCCATTCCCCAGGAAATGTTCCAGCACCTAATTGAACGTATCCCTACGAGAGTGGAAGCTGTCATCAAGGCTAAGGGTGGGCCAACACCATATAGAATTTCAGCATTACCGATGGAGGGTGCCACGAACTTGTAAATCATTTTCAGCCAGATGTCCGGATAGTTTTGATCACATAGTGTGTATTTGTATCCTGGTGACATACGGTGACCTCTCCACGTTGAAAGTCACTGAACTCTCGTGATCGTCTCATTGTGCTGTTACTGCTCCTCTACCGATAACACAGTTCTCCCAGCCTCCCTTTATACCAGCGCGTTAGAGAGTCTATATACGCGTACAGACAGAGAGGGGTCAATTCAAGTTAGAGCATACACAATTTTTACAAGCGGCCACCACTTTTTTTGCCAGAATTCGCGCGGGAAATACTGTTGCCTATTGACTGTCACAAGGCAAGGATTTGACACTGACATTGCAGCAAAAATTCTACCTTGTTATTTACACCACTGGCCATTAAAATTGCTACACCACGAAGATGACGTGCTACAGACGCGAAATTTAACCAACAGGAAGAAGATGCTGTGATATGCAAATGATTAGCTTTTCAGAGCATTCATACAAGGCTGGCGCCGGTGGCGACACCTACAACGTGCTGACATGACGAAAGTTTCCAACCGATTTCTCATACACAAACAGCAGTTGACCGGCGTTGCCTGGTGAAACGCTGTTGTGATGCCTCGTGCAAGGAGGAGAAATGCGTACCACCACGTTTCTGAATTTGATAAAGGTCGGATTGTAGCCAATCGCGATTGCGGTTTATCGTATCGCGACATTGCTGCTCGCGTTGGTTGAGATCAAATGACTGTTAGCAGAATATGGAATCGGTGGGTACAGGAGGGTAATACGGAACGCCATTCTGGATCCCAACGGCCTCGTATCAGTAGCAGTCGAGATGACAGGCATATTATCCGCATGGCTGTAACGGATCGTGCAGCCACGTCTCGATCCCTGAGTCAACAGATGGGGACATTTGCAAGACATTAACCATCTGCACGAACAGTTCGACGACGTTTGCAGCAGCATGGGCTACCAGCTCGGAGAGCATGGTTGCGGTTACTCTTGATGCTGCATCACAGACAGGAGCGCCTGCGATGGTGTGCTCAACGACGAACCTGGGTGCACGAATGGCAAAACGTCATTTTTTCGGATAAATCCAGGTTTTGTTTACAGCATCATGATGGTCGCATCCGTGTTTGGCGACAACGGGGTGAACGCACATAGGAAGCGTGTATTTTTCATCGCCATACTGGCGGATCACCCGGCGTGATGGTATGGGGTGCCATTGGTTACACGTCTCCTTCACCTCTTGTTCGCATTGGAGGCACTTTGAAAAGTGGACGTTACATTTCAGATGTGTTACGACCCGTGGTTCTACCCTTCATTCGATCCCTGCGAAACTCTACATTTCAGCAGGATAATGCACGACCGCGTGTTGCAGACCCTCTACGGGCCTTTCTGGATACAGAAAATGTTCGACTGCTGCCTTGGCCAGCACATTCTCCAAATCTCTCACCAATTGAAAGCGTCTGGTCAACGGTGGCCGAGCAACTGGCTTGTCACAATACGCCAGTCACTACTCATGATGATCTGTGGTATCGTGTTGTACCTGCACACGCCATCCAAGCTCTGTTTGACTCAACGCCCAGGCGTATCAAGGCCGTTATTACGGCCAGAGGTAGTTGTTCTGGATACTGATTTCTCAGGATCTATGCACCCAAATTGCGTGAAAATGTACTCACATGTCAGTTCTAGTATATTTGTCCAATGAATACCCGTTTATCATCTGCATTTCTTCTTGGTGTAGCAATTTTAATGGCCAGTAGTGTAGTATATGTCTACTACACATTTGAAGTGGAGTAAACTAAAGTGCTGCGTCATGCTGTGTATTAGCCTTTTCTTATAAATCTTCCGAAAAAAATAAGCAATGACCATGAAGGAAGTTTCATTTGGATCATTTTATACGCTCTGAAACGATTTCAGAGTTTCCCGCTTTGCAGTTCATGTTTGAAGTTTGTTGTGCCTAGGTTTTATTTATCTTTTAGCAGTCCATACCCCAATCGGCGGAAACGGAACCCCTGTAGGATAACTTTGTTGTGCTTTAGTCCGTCAGTCTGTCTGCCTCTCCGAGTGTTAAAAACTGTTTTTCTCGCGAACGGTTAGACGTATCAAGTTTAAATTTATGTCTAATTCTGAGGTCTATTGCCTCAAAGCGGTGTGTGAAACTCAAGCTTCTAAGTGAATGTAATCAGAAGATACGGCCATTTATGTCAAATATTTTGATAGCCACAAACTCACTTATCAAAACCTATAGGGCGTTGATTTTAAAAGTTACGCTTCGAACTCAAAGCATCAAAACACACGGGCATTTATGTCACATAATTTTATACTCACATACTCACTCATCAGAACCTGTGGAGTCCTTCCCGTTTAGCTAGAATCATGAAATTTGCCAAAAAGCAATGTTTCAGAGTACAAGTAAAGGAAAAAATTCGAAAATTATAAATGTGTTATTTCTAACCATATCGCACAAAAGAATTTTTTTGTCATTCTCGAAATTCTTGGAATACCTGGGACAGATATTTTGCTACCATAGATGTCGATAACAGGCAAAAATTGTCTAAATTCTTGATTCCCAAGATGGATATATCATCTATGTGTACAGGGTGAGTCACCAACTATTGCCACCTACAATAACTCCGAAAGTACGATAGGACCTGAAAGGTTTGTGGGACAAATATTGTAAGGGACAACGGAGACCATCATACGACCTTGATTTTTTGTTTGCTAGGTGGGGTCGCGTCAGAGATCTGAAGGTAAACTTTTTTTTAATTTTTTTTATTTTTAATTTTTTTGAAAGTGGGATGCTATAGTTTGGTACTTATTTTCTGATAGCGGCTATCGACACCATTCCTATGATGTGTAACTGTAAAGTCTCTGAACGTCAACGAAGGACAAAAAGGTGGCATGAACGTCCATTTACATAAGGTGTTCGAAGTGATGGCCATTGGTATCAACGCAGTGCTGAAAGATTCTTATCATGGATTGGGTGGTATTCCTTACCACTTAGACACTTATCGAAGCACATGTTCTGACAATTCTCTCTCGCATATCGTGCAAATAGTGAATATTCGCCGAATACGGCGTATCCATCTAACATGCCACTGACATGTAAACACCATTCGACGGTTTCACAATACAACACTAACAGGAACGGTAAGACCAGCATAGTCGAATCAAGCGAATGTGAGTGATGTATTCCTGCGAAGAACAAGTCGATTTGCTTCTCATTTACGGAGAATACCAACGAAATTCAGTGAGAGCTAGAGACATACACTGAAAGATATCCCCAACGTACTCACCCTACACGTCGTACATTTAAATATGTGTATGATAAATTGAGGACCATTGGATCTTTAACGCATCGGAAACATATCCGGAAAAGGAAAGTTACTAACGAGGAAACGGAAATTGGTGCTCTTGCCACTGTGGTTCAAATGGCCCTTAGCACTATGGGACTTAACTTCTTAGGTCATCAGTCCCCTAGAACTTAGAACTTATTAAACCTAACTAACCTAAGGACATCACACACGTCCATGCCTGAGGCAGGATTCGAACCTGCGACCGTAGCGGTCGCGCGGCTCCTGACTGTAGCGCCTAGAACCGCTCGGCCACCCCAGCCAGCTGCCACTGTGCTTTGAGATCCTTGTGTTAGTTCGCGTCAAATCGCAAGGGAATCTGGCATGAGCCAGAGTAGTGTTGTTCTGCGTCGCCATAAATACTATCCTTACCATATCAGTCTCCACCAAGAATTCCCCCCAGGGCGTCCGCAACTCTTTTGTGGATACGTGTGTGGCGAGCACGGGGCCCCGAGCTATTGCAGCCTTACTTCTTTCCAGGGCTGCATTTCCTTCCCCTTCCCCTCCTTTCCCCTCTTTGTTCCTTCCCCCTCGCCCTCTCTTGGTGTCCTTGCTTATGTTGGCCCCTGCTATCCTCCTGGTTCTGTTGGTTTGCAATTTAGCTTTGTTGCGTAATCACCTCATCCTTTAGGCACTCCCTGGTCCCCCTCTGGGGTTTGACCTCCATTACTAACTTTCTCTTCCGTAGTGTAAGCCATTTGGGGAAGAGCACCTTACCTAGTGTCTCCGACATGTGCCCTCCTAGTTCATTCCACCTTTTCCTTCGCGTCGTTGTCTGATGATAGGGTGCATAGTCAGCACGGTAGCCAGCCCGTGTGGTGGGGTCGCTATGTACCCTTTTGGTTGAGCCCCCTGAACACACACTTCTGATACCTGAGCTGTGACCTCCTCATGCAAGCCTTGGAGTGGTTGCTCGTCACCCTGGAGCATCGGAACTCCCGGCAATGGCCGCTGTGCCAGACGGCCCTTGCTGTGGCTGGGTGGCGCCCGTGAGGGGAGCCCCTAATCGGAGTGGGTGGTATCAGGGCGGACGCTATGCAAATGAAATGCATACGGGTCCAGAACTCTGGCCGTTCTTCTGCGGCCATCTCTCTGTATGGAACTGATTCTTTTAGTGCTGCTTCTTCTGCCCCTTCGGCCTTCCCTTCCATGGCTACCCCCTGGGAAGAGAGTCAGGCCCGTCGGCTAGGGGTGAAACCTTTCCCCCGCTATCTGGTTTGCACCAGGACTGATGGGGATACTTTCACCAATACCAAACCTTTATTCTTTGTGGAACACATTGAAGACAAGTTTGGCGAAGTGGACTCCCTGAGCAAGATGCGGTCGGGTTCGTTGCTGATCAAAACTGCTTCAGCTGCCCAATCTGCGGGCCTTCGTGCCTGTACCCATCTTGGCACAATTCCTGTGTCCGTTACCCCCCACCAATCTCGCAATATGGTACAAGGTGTGATTTTTCACAGGGACCTCATTCTTCAAACTGATGAGGAACTTCGGGACAATCTCGGACGGCGGGGTGTTCACTTTGTTCGGCGTCTTCAGAAGGGTCCTAAGGGCAATCGCATTGATACTGGTGCCTTTATTCTGGCGTTTGAAGGGGATACCCTCCCTGATAAAGTAAAGATTATAGTTTATCGATGTGATGTGAAGCCATACATCCCACCTCCTATGAGATGTTTTCAGTGCTTGCGTTTTGGACACATGTCTTCCTGCTGTTCACAGGCCCCTCTCTGTGGTGACTGTGGACGTCCACTCCATGAGGGGAGTCCCTGTGTTCCCTCTCCTGTGTGTGTTAACTGTCATGGCAATCATTCTCCCCATCCACAAGATTGCCCAGTATATATGAAGGAAAAGAAGATACAGGAGTATAAGTCCTTGATCGTTTAACCTACACAGAGGCTCGTAAGAAGTATACACGTCTTCACCCTGTGTCCTTGACGTCTAGTTATGCCTTAGTTACATCTTCACGCCTTCCTCCCCCTTCCTTACCCCAGTCCCGGACCCCTCTCTTCCACCCCTCCCCTGCGGCTCCCACACCTTCTCCTCTGGGCGCTGCTCCACCTCCCCAGCCGGAGAACTGTCCCACTCCTTCGGCGTTTGCCAGTCAAGGGCGCCCTCCCTGGATGCCCATTCCCAGCACCTTCCAGGCCAAAGGTCTGCTGCCACGCGACGACCGCGAGAACCGCGGTCTGTCGGCCCCCAGGTCGCCCGATCTCTTTCTGTTCCAGATCTTGCTGCAGCTGGCTCCTTTATGCCTCCTCGATCTCAACCAGAAAAGAAGAAGAAACGTAAGTCCCGGGACAAAGAGCGTCTGGTGTAATCAGAGGTCCCATCCCCGGCTTCACCACCAGATTCTGACATGTCGTACATGGATGTCGCCCCCTCCTTGTCAGTGATGGGTGGTGACCTGGCGGTATGGTTGGCTTTAGCCTGTTCAACCCCCATTTAAATAATCCTTCTGTGGTTATCTAATGGAACTGTAATGGATACAATCGTCACCTTCCAGAATTGAAATCCCTTATTTCGTCTTACTCTGCAGCTTGCGTGGTTCTACAGGAATCTCATTTTACCGATGATCACTCACCAACCCTCTGTGGGTTCCATGTTTTCTGTCGAAATCGGGTCGGACCCCTGCAGGCTTCTGGTGGCGTTTCTACGTTGGTCCGTACAGACATTGCTAGCATGTGGATTCCTCTTCAAACTACACTGGAAGCGGTTGCTGTAAGGGTCCACCTGGACTCTGAGGTCACGGTTTGCAATCTTTATCTCCCCCCTGACAGGACTCTTACACCTGCTGCCTTAACCGCCCTTCTTCAGCAACTTCCTCCTCCCTTCCTCCTCGTTGGGGATTTTAATGCTCATCATCCTTTGTGGGGCAGTGCCTTTCCATCTAGACGAGGTCTTCTTATAGACCAATTTATTGCAGACCACGACCTGTGCCTTCTTAATGATGGCTCCCCTACTCATTTCAATGCCGGTCATGGTACCTTTTCTACCATTGATCTTTCTCTTTCTTCTCCCTCTCTCCTCCCTGGTCGCCACACGACGACCTTCGTGATAGTGACCATTTCCCTTCCCGCTCTCCTATGGACGGGTTACCTCATTGGTTTTTCCAACGCGCCAATTGGCCTCTATACACTGCACAGGTCGTGTTTTCTCCCTCTTTGTCGGGTTGTATTGATGACGTCGTACGTGACGTGTCTGACGCCATTGTTCACGCTGCTAGCCTTGCTGTACCGCGCTCATCTTTATCATTTCGTCGCCGGCAAGTCCCGTGGCGGAGTACGGCCATTTCCATCCGTGATTGCCGTCGAGCTTTGCGACACCTTAAGAGGCACCCATCCGTTGCCAGCCTTATTACCTTTAAGCGCCTTCGTGCTAAAGCCCGTTATTTAATCAAACAGAGCAAACGGATATGTTGGGAACGATTTGTTTCTTCCCTCGGTTCTACTGTCCCTATGTCACCGGTATGGGCTACACTTCGCTCCCTCCAAGGTTGCCATTGGCAGTCCACGCTCCCAGGCCTTCACCTCCCAGATGGCCTTTGCACGGACCCGTTGATTCTCGCGGAACATCTTGCGACCCATTTTGCAATAACATCAGCATCAGCCTCCTATCCGGCTGCTTTCCTTCACTGGAAACAGCGTGCTGAAGCTTCCACCTTATGTTTTGCCCCTTGTCTGTCAGAATCTTACAGGCTCCCAGGTAGATGCCATTTTCCTTCACTTACGGAAGGCGTTCGATACAGTTCCGCACTGTCGCCTGATAAGCAAAGTAAGAGCCTACGGAATATCAGACCAGCTGTGTGGGTGGATTGAAGAGTTTTTAGCAAATAGAAAACAGCATGTTGTTCTCAATGGAGAGACGTCTACAGACGTTAAAGTAACCTCTGGCGTGCCACAGCGGAGTGTTATGGGACCACTGATTTTCACAATATATATATATATAAATGACCTAGTAGACAGTGTCGGAAGTTCCATGCGGCTTTTCGCGGATGATGCTGTAGTATACAGAGGTGTTGCAGCATTAGAAAATTGCAGCGAAATGCAGGAAGATCTGCAGCGGATAGGCGCTTGGTGCAGGGAGTTGCAACTGACCCTTAACATAGACAAATGTAACGTATTGCGAATACATAGAAAGAAGGATCCTTTATTGTATGATTATATGATAGCGGAACAAACATTGGTAGCAGTTACTTCTGTAAAATATCTGGGAGTATGCGTGCGGAACGATTTGAAGTGGAATGATCATATAAAATTAATTGTTGGTAAGGCGGGTACCAGGTTGAGATTCATTGGGAGAGTCCTTAGAAAATGTAGTCCATCAACAAAGGAGGTGGCTTACAAATTACTCGTTCGACCTATACTTGAGTATTGCTCATCAGTGTGGGATCTGTACCAGGTCGGATTGGCAGAGGAGATTGAGAAGATCCAAAGAAGAGCGGCGCGTTTCGTCACAGGGTTATTTGGTAAGCGTGATAGCGTTATGGAGATGTTTAGCAAACTCAAGTGGCAGACTCTGCAAGAGAGGCGCTCTGCATCGCGGTGTAGCTTGCTGTCCAGGTTTCGAGAGGGTGCGTTTCTGGATGAGGTATCGAATATATTGCTTCCCCCTACTTGTACCTCCCGAGGAGATCACGAATGTAAAATTAGAGAGATTAGAGCGCGCACGGAGGCTTTGCGGCAGTCGTTCTTCCCGCGAACCATACGCGATTGGAACAGGGAGGTAATGACAGTGGCACGTAAAGTGCCCTCCGCCACACGCCGTTGGGTGGCTTGCGGAGTATAAATGTAGATGTAGATAGATAGAAGGTGTTGCCGAATTCTCGTTAGTAACTTGTAGAGGGAGGTGAGTACATAATATTTTGAATAGGAACCCATGTCCGGAAACGTACCGCTCCCACACCACGACGGTTTCAGTTCAGACGTGCAATACGTCCACATCTGGTGAGAGAACGGGAAAAGTCACAGAGTACCTTCTCCTGGTATGCAATAGGGTAGGCAGAATATGTGTACATCACATGGTCACCTGGTGTCACTTAACATCTGCGTCACTAAGAGACCTATTGAATGACTGCATCTCCGATACATTGAACATTGTTCGGTGCACGTTTTCAGAATACACAGACACTCGCCTTGTGTACGGCGGAGCACGGCGTAACGGAAGAGGTGGTAGTCGGCTGCATCAAGAACGTTTCCCGCGAAGCAGCACGCCATCGCACAAACTTTTTGCCCAAGTTAGCAGCCGCTCCGAGGAAAGTTACCTTCACCGTGAAGAGGCACCAGTGTGGTTTTACATGGCAACGCCGCACGTCCGAACTTGAAGAAGACGTACCGCACCCCATTGAAGAGAACCCGTGAACGAATACTCAAAAAATGGCTCTGAGCACTATGGGAATTAACTTCTGAGGTCATGAGTCCCCTAGAACTTAGAACTACTTAAACCTAACTAACCTAAGGACATCACACACATCCATGCCCGAGGCAGGATTCGAACCTGCGAACGTAGCGGTCGCGCGGTTCCAAACTGTAGCGCCTAGAACCGCTCGGCCACTCCGGCCGGCAACGAGTACTATAGCAGTTGCACGTGCAATGGGTGTTCTTCACAGTAACGTCTGGGACGTTCTGCGCGACCAACAATTACGAGGGTGAGTCAAATGAAAACCTTTAATATTTTTTAAAATATTATTTATTGTGCAGAAGTGGTACAAAGCTGTATCACTTTTCAACATAATCTCCCCCACGATCAATGCAAGTCCTCCAGCGCTTACAAAGTGGATAAATACCTTCAGAAAAAAATTCTTTTGGTAGTCCGCGCAACCACTCATGCACCGCGTGGCGTACCTCTTCATCAGAACGGAACTTCTTTCCTACCATTGCGTCTTTGAGTGGTGGAAACATATGAGAATCACTTGGGGCAAGGTTTGGTGAGTGTGGTGGATGAGGAAGACAGTCAAAATGCAGTTCTGTGATTGTTGCAACTGTTGTACGGGCAGTGTGCGGCCTTGCATTGTCATGTTGCGAAAGGACACGTGCTGACGGCAATCCACGTCGCTTTGGTTTGATTGCAGGCCGCAGATGATTTTTTAGGAGATCTGTGTATAATGCACTGGTGACAGTGGTCCCTCTAGGCATATAATGCTCCAAAACGACGCTTTTTTCGTCACAAGAGAGAGTCAGCATAACCTTCCCCGCTGATGGTTCTGTTCGAAACTTCTCTGGTTTTGGTGATGAGGAATGGCGCCATTCCTTGCTCGCTCTCTTCGTTTCCGGTTGGTGGAAGTGAACCCAGGTTTCGTCCTCAGTTACGATTCTTGCGAGGAAGCCATCACCTTCTCGTTCAAAGCGCCGGAGAAGTTCTTCACAAGCATCAACACGTCGTTCTCTCATTTCAGGAGTCAGCTGTCGTGGCACCCATCTTGCAGACACTTTGTGAAACTGGAGCACATCATGCACAATGTGGTGTGCTGACCCATGACTAATCTGTAAACGTGCTGCAGTGTCATTCAGTGTCACTCGGCGGTTTTCCTTCACTATGGCTTCAACTGCTGCAATGTTCTGTGGAGTCTCAACTCGTTGTGCCTGACCTGGACGAGGAGTATCTTCGACTGAAGTCACACCATTTGCCAACTTCCTACTCCATTCGTAGGCTTATTGCTGTGAAAGACATGCATCACCGTATTGAACCTTCATTCGTCGATGAATTTCACAGCTTCACTACGCACAAACCGAATAACAGAACGCTATTCTTCCCTGGTGCAAGTTGCAAGTGGGGCGGCCATCTTTATACTGATACTGCGACGGTATGTGTGCATCTGCACTATGCTGCCACCTACAGGCCATTCTGCACGCTGTTTGTAGCACACTTACCAACTTAACGTCGCGAAATTTCGATTTGTTATTACAAGTTTAAGGTTTTCATTTGACTCACCCTCGTACATCCTTACTGTTGTGGCGTAGCAAGACAGCCACGCCACTCGGAGGTAGCCGAAAGGCACGCGTTAAGCTCACGCAGATTGGCGTGAGGTCTGGAACAGGACAATATCTTGAAAATTGCAAATAAAGTACGTAGTTGATATAATACTTAACTTTAATCCACAATTGTAGAACATCTCTCGTTACGGTACATGCTTCATAATATTAATTATCAATTGAATATGGCGCCTTGCTAGGTCGTAGCAAATGTAGCTGAAGGCTATGCTAACTATCGTCTCGGCAAATGAGAGCGTATTTGTCAGTGTGGCGTCGCGAGCAAAGTCGGCTGTACAACTGGGGCGAGTGCCAGTACGTCTCTCTAGACCTGCCGTGTGGCGGCACTCGGTCTGCAATCACTGACAGTGGCGACACGCGGGTCCGACGTATACTAATGGACCGCGGCCGATTTAAAGGCTACCACCTAGCAAGCGTGGTGTCTGGCGGTGACACAACGCTTACCACCTAAAGGGTACACGCTATGGCTCCAGCCGATTTTCCACAACGTGCTGCCTACTTCACGTGGTTTCTTCATCGCTGTATGGACACATCCATGTTTCCACGCCGAGTTCTGTTCACAGATGAATGTAAGTTCATTAGGGATTGTGTTCTCAATTTGCGAAACGGCAATGTCTGCGCAGACGAAAACACTCGAACCACGTATGTTGAGGGACTTCACCACCGGTTTGGTATTAACGTATAGGCAGATACTCTCGACGGTCATGTGACTGGGCCATGACTGCTGCGGTCGCAGGTTCGAATCCTACCTCGGGCATGGATGTGTGTGATGTCCTTAGGTTAGTTAGGTTTAATTAGTTCTAAGTTCTAGGCGACTGATGACCTCAGAAGTTAAGTCGCATGGTGCTCAGAGCCATTTGAACCATTTTTGATTGGGCCATACCTCCTTCCACTCAAACCAACGGGCCTTGTATTCCTGCTCATCCTACAAAACGTAGGAAGCTGTGACACTGAATGTCCGCCAGGAAACGCGGTTTCAGGATGAATGCGCACCGCCTTTCTTCTCATGTGCGTTTGAGAAACATCTCAACAGACGATGTGGTGAAAGGTGGAGAGACTGAGCTGGTCCAACCACGTGGCTGCCGCGATCGCTGGATTTAACTCTTACGGACTACTTCTCGTTGGGTCGTATGCAAAGTTTAATTTACTCCACTCCTGTAGAGACAGAGGAAGATCTACTCACACGAGTTCCAGCCGCTCCACTAGAAATAGAAGAGACACCTGGTGGGATGGAGAGTGTCATTTAATTATTTATTTACACGTCAAGTTCCGTAGGACCAAATTGAGGAGCAAATCACCAAGGTCATGGAACGTGTCAGTACATGAAATTACAACATAAAAGTAATAACAGATGAAAATAAATGTTTATGAACCCGAAAAAAGTCAGTCCATAAGTTTAAGTAAACGCAATCAACAATACAATAAGAATCAGCTAAATTTTTCAAGGAACTCCTCGACAGAATAGGAGTGACCCATGAGGAAACACTTCAGTTTCGATTTGAAAGCGCGTGGATTACTGCTAAGACTTTTGAATTCGAGTGGCAGCTTATTGGAAATGGATGCAGCAGTATACTGCACACCTTTTTGCACAAGAGTTAAGGAAGTCCGATCTAAATGCAGGTTTGATTTATACCGAATATTAACCGAGTGAAAGTTGCTTATTCTTGGGAATAAGCTACTATTGGTAACAATAAATGAGAGTAAGGAATATATATACACTCCTGGAAATGGAAAAAAGAACACATTGACACCGGTGTGTCAGACCTACCATACTTGCTCCGGACACTGCGAGAGGGCTGTACAAGTAATGATCACACGCACGGCACAGCGGACACACCAGGAACCGCGGTGTTGGCCGTCGAATGGCGCTAGCTGCGCAGCATTTGTGCACCGCCGCCGTCAGTGTCAGCCAGTTTGCCGTGGCATACGGAGCTCCATCGCAGTCTTTAACACTGGTAGCATGCCGCGACAGCGTGGACGTGAACCGTATGTGCAGTTGACGGACTTTGAGCGAGGGCGTATAGTGGGCATGCGGGAGGCCGGGTGGACGTACCGCCGAATTGCTCAACACGTGGGGCGTGAGGTCTCCACAGTACATCGATGTTGTCGCCAGTGGTCGGCGGAAGGTGCACGTGCCCGTCGACCTGGGACCGGACCGCAGTGACGCACGGATGCACGCCAAGACCGTAGGATCCTACGCAGTGCCGTAGGGGACCGCACCGCCACTTCCCAGCAAATTAGGGACACTGTAGCTTCTTGGGTATCGGCGATGACCATTCGCAACCGTCTCCATGAAGCTGGGCTACGGTCCCGCACACCGTTAGGCCGTCTTCCGCTCACGCCCCAACATCGTGCAGCCCGCCTCCAGTGGTGTCGCGACAGGCGTGAATGGAGGGACGAATGGAGACGTGTCGTCTTCAGCGATGAGAGTCGCTTCTGCCTTGGTGCCAATGATGGTCGTATGCGTGTTTGGCGCCGTGCAGGTGAGCGCCACAATCAGGACTGCATACGACCGAGGCACACAGGGCCAACACCCGGCATCATGGTGTGGGGAGCGATCTCCTACACTGGCCATACACCACTGGTGATCGTCGAGGGGACACTGAATAGTGCACGGTACATCCAAACCGTCATCGAACCCATCGTTCTACCATTCCTAGACCGGCAAGGGAACTTGCTGTTCCAACAGGACAATGCACGTCCGCATGTATCCCGTGCCATCCAACGTGCTCTAGAAGGTGTAAGTCAACTACCCTGGCCAGCAAGATCTCCGGATCTGTCCCCCATTGAGCATGTTTGGGACTGGATGAAGCGTCGTCTTACGCGGTCTGCACGTCCAGCACGAACGCTGGTCCAACTGAGGCGCCAGGTGGAAATGGCATGGCAAGCCGTTCCACAGGACTACATCCAGCATCTCTACGATCGTCTCCATGGGAGAATAGCAGCCTGCATTGCTGCGAAAGGTGGATATACACTGTACTAGTGCCGACATTGTGCATGCTCTGTTGCCTGTGTCGATGTGCCTGTGGTTCTGTCAGTGTGATCATGTGATGTATCTGACCCCAGGAATGTGTCAATAAAGTTTCCCCTTCCTGGGACAATGAATTCACGGTGTTCTTATTTCCATTTCCAGGAGTGTTTAATGAGAGGACAATGTCAGAATACCCAGACAGGGGTCGACAAGAGGTTCTTGAACTTACACCACTTATTGCCCGAACCGCCCGTTTCTGAGCCAAAAATATCCTTTTCGAATGGGAAGAGTTACCCCAAAATATAATACCATACGACTTAAGCGAATGAAAATAAGCAGAGTAGACTAATTTTCGTGTCGGACGATCACTCACTTCTGATACCGTTCGAATAGTGAAAATGACAGTATTAAGTCTTTGAACAAGATCCTGAACGTGGGCTTTCCACGACGGCTTACTATCTATCTGAACACTTAGAAATTTGAACTGTTCTGTTTCACTAATCATATGACCGTTCTGTGAAATTAGAGCGTCAGGTTTTGTTGAATTGTGTGTTAGAAACTGTAAAAAGCTGAATATAACTATGATTTAACTTTTTTTTCTACAAGCTCTGAACTTAGGCCATGTAGCGCACTATTTGAAACCGAGCCAATGTTGCACACAACATCCTTTACTACCAAGCGAGTGTCATCAGCAAACAGAAATATTTTAGGGTTACCCGTAATACTAGAGGGCATATCATTTATGTAAATAAGGAACAGGAGTGTCCCCAACACTGATCCCTGGGGCACCCCCCACTTGACAGTACCTCTCTCAGACGCCACATCGCTGCCGTTATGAACATTGTGAATAATGACTTTTTGCTGCCTGTTGCTAAAGTAAGAGGTCAGCCAATTGTGAGCTACTCCCCGTATTCCGTAATGGTCCAACTTCTGGAGCAATATTTTGTGATCAACACAATCAAATGCTTTAGTTAAATCAAAAAATACGCCAAGCGTTCGAAACTTTTTGTTTAGCCCATCCAGTACCTCACAGAGAGTACCAGAACGTGCTTCGCAGGTACAATGTCTGTAACAACGTTGGTGGTCGCCACATCTAGCCGGGCCGGCCGGTGTGGCCGTGCGGTTAAAGGCGCTTCAGTCTGGAACCGCGTGACCGCTACGGTCGCAGGTTCGAATCCTGCCTCGGGCATGGGTGTGTGTGCTGTCCTTAGGTTAGTTAGGTTTAAGTAGTTCTAAGTTCTAGGGAACTGATGACCACAGATGTTAAGTCCCATAGTGCTCAGAGCCATTTGAACATCTAGCCGGTGCTTCAGTATTGTTCTGTATGTACAGTATGTTGAATTCTTTTTTTGTTAATACAAACAAATGTGCTTAAGTGAGAAATGCATATTTCGTTATGTTTCCTTTCGAATTGTACTGCGTCACACTTAATTCAATTCATCAAGTAGAAGTGGATGAGTTAAACATCTTACCTGAAACAGTCGTAGAACGAAAACGGTACCATTCCGGACACGGTCTCCTATTCAAAATACAGGGTGTATAAAAAAAAATTATCCTATTAAAAAAAATTATAACCATTATGTTATTCGAGATATGTGCGTGAACGACGTACTGTTTAAGAGCAAACTCTCGCGTTTTACATGGTTCCCGCAATGTAGCAGCAGTGTGCGCCCACTTCAGTTCAAGGGAAAATGGTGTCGCGACAACAGAAAGGGTTTTGTGTTCTATTTTTTGCGCAGTGCGGGCCAGTAACAACTGTTTAACGTGACTTTCGTACTAAGTATGGTGTGGATCCTTGTACAGCACAGAGCATTAGACGATGGGATGAACAATTCTGAGAAACAGGTTGTTTGTGTAAAGAAAAATCCCGGAGTGTCTGACACAAGCGTGGAAAGCATCCACCATAATTTGACAAGGAGTTCACAGAAATCCGTTGGCCGTGCAGCTCGACAGCTCAACAGGCCCCCGATGTCCGTCTGGCGCGTGTTGCGTCGACGTTTACCCATGAAACCGTACAAAATTCAGTTACTGCAAGCTCTTCGTGAAGGTGACAAACAACAACGTGTGGAGTTCTGTAATTTAGTTCTTGGAAAAATGTAGGATGACAATTTTCTTCCGCGCTTACTGTTTAGTGACGAGGCAATATTCCATTTATATGGAAAGGTGAACCGTCACATTGTGAGAATATGAGATACGGAACAACCACATGAAGTTGTGCAACATGAGAGGGACTGTCCAAAATTTAATGTGCTTTGTGCAGTTTATTGTGAAAAGGTGTATGGTCCTCTTTTCTTTGCTGAGAACACTGTTACAAGAAGCACATCTCTCGATATGCTTGAGAACTTTCTTTTCCCACAGTTGGAGACTGATCCGAATGACTTCATTTACCAACAGGCTGGCTCACCACCACACTGGCGCCTGGAAGTGCGGGAATTTTTAAATCAAAGGATTACTGAACGATGGATGTATCGCTCTGGACCAAATGATTCAGCCTTACGTTACTGTCATCCAAAGTCACCGGACCTGACTGTATGAGAGGTTTATAAAAGACTCTGTTTATGTGCCTCCGTTACCAACAAAAGTGAATGAAATCAGACATCCCATAAGAGCAGCTGTGGAAGCTGTAATTCAAGACATGCTCGCTACTGTGTGGGGACAATTTGAATACCACATTGCCGTGCATCTGAAGAGGAGCATATTGAACACTAATGAAAAGGTATGAAAAAGAAATTTTTTTTGAGTTTCCCGTTCATCAAAAATTAAAATTGAATAAAAATCTCTCGGTGTACATTCCGCGTCATTCAGGATAAAACTGCAAGCTTTCGACAACTCCATGGTCGTCGTCAAGGCTAAAACTGACTGTCGTGAACTAGCGAGGCTCCCACTTTTAATCTGGCCACACGGCAGTGACACGCTGCAGCAGTTCGTCGAACATTTGAATGGTGTACATCCAAAGATAAAATTTACATTGGAGATAGAGAAGGAAGGGAAGTTACCTTTTATAGACGTGTTGGTGGAGCGAAAGCCGGATGGACGACTGGGCCATTCTGTGTACAGAAAGGCAACCCATACAGACTTATATCTGCATAGCCACAGCTTCCATCATTCGTCTCAGAAGAGAGCTATGCTGAATACTTTAGTACACAGAGCCAGGACTATTTCCGACAAGGACCACCTCGGTCCCGAGATTAAGCATTTGACGACTGATTTCAAGAGGAATGATTATTCTGCCTGTGAAATTAAATCAGTATCGTCCAAGAAATTAAGACACGACGCCGGCCATATACAAGAATAGGAACAACACATAGCGCGGCTTCCTTTTTGCGGTGTTACAACAAGCAAGATAGGCAGAGTCCTAAAGAGGCAAGGAGTAAAACCAGTTTTCCGAAAACCTAGGAAAATTAGGGAAATGTTGAGACCAGTCAAAGACAGTCTCGGCTTAAGAGTACGGGGAATTTATACTATTCCTTGCGAATGCGGCAAGAATTACGTGGGCCAGTCCGTGAGAACCGTTGCCGACCGCTGCATCGAGCACCAGCGCCACCTGAAATACAGGTATTTGGAAAAATCAGCGGTGGCTGAACATAGCCTGCTTAGCAAGCATAAGATTTTATTTGAAGAAACCAGAGTAATAGCCCACGCATCGAATTACTGGGATTCTGTGATCCGGGAAACAGTCGAAATTAGACTTAGCGATAATAACTTCAACAGAGACAACGGGTATGCACTTTGCAACACTTGGAAGAGTGCACTGGATAAAGAAAAATCGCAGAGAAAAACTTCCCGCACTTTACCTCCTGATTCAGGGGATGGCGCTGCAAGCAATGCGGGATAGAAACTACATCTATGGAAGTAGAGGGCACCACTTCACCACGCGCCATATAGCTGTTGCTATGACGCATTCCAGCCAATCAGAAGCCGTCCTTTGCATATAAAAGTGGGAGCCTCGCTGCTTCACGACAGTCAGTTTTAGCTCTGACGATGACCATGGAGTTAGTGGTCGAAAGCTTGGAGTTTTATCCTGAATTGACGCGGCATGTACGTCGCGAAAGACTTCGTAGCCAAAAAATAAAATTAATTGCGTATATACATTAGAAATATAGACGTGCTAAATCGGATGATTCTTTTTGCTGCAACCTGTGTAATGTACCTACTCCCCTGAACAAGTCCTTGCAGTTTGTAATGGGAATTTCCCAACACCCTGGATAAGCTTTCTAGGGCGCGTCCGCCTCCCGTGACGTCTAAACGTCAATCACGTATTACGTAGGGAAGTTCGGGTATTTTTTATCAGATAGTGTTTGTGAGAAGTTCCTGCACGTGGTCTGTCGCTTCCTGTAGATCGTTAGCTGATTACGTCACCCAAACAACGTTTCGTAAGGACGATGCCTTGACCAGAGAAAACGTACAACTATCGAACGGTTGCGAACGCTGCGAGATATCGATAAGGGGTATCAGCGGGTGAGGAAGGTTTCTGGTGTGAGTTCCGCGATACGGCCGGTGCGAATGCGTCAGCGCGCCCCATGGAGACCTACCGATTGCCGGCCTTATCACGGGAGATACGCCACTATCCGGCGCCGACTGGCCCGGATGACGATTAGTGGTTTATGACCGATGTGCGAGCGTCAGCGCGAATCAGCCGTGTGACGGCTGCACGCCACTTGCGTCAACAAGCCGTCTGCCAGTTGCGTCTGAAATGATTTGACCCGGTCGAGGAAAAAAGGAACTCTGCAGTTATCAATGTCGGCAGCTGAGGTTCAGCTGCGCTGGAGGAAAGTCTAATTAAATTAACAAAGGCCGAAGCTGGTCCCCCTTGGAATCAGAAAACTGTTGCAGAAACAACGAAAGGAGCACATCAAGTTTAAGCGAACGCAAAACCTCCAAGGTCGCCGATTTTTTACACAAGCTCGAAATTTAGCGCCAATTTCAGTGTGAGATGCTTATAACAGCTTCCACCACGAATCTTTGTCTCGAAACCTCACAGAAAATCCAAAGACACTTTGGTCGTACGTAAAGTACTTTAGCGGCAAGACACAGTCAATACTTTCTGTGCGCGATAGTAATGGAAATGACAGTGCTGCTAAAGCAGAATTATTAACACAGAGGCCGGCCTGTGTGGCCGAGCGGTTCTAGGCGCTTCAGTCTGGAACCGCGCTACGGCTACGGTCGCAGGTTCGAATCCTGCGTCGGGTATGGATGTGTGTGATGCCCTTAGTTTAGTTAGGTTTCAGTAGTTCTAAATTCTAGGGGACTGATGACCTCAGATGTTAAGTCTCATAGTGCTCAGAGCTATTTGAACCATTTGAACTAACACAGCCTTCCGAAATTCCTTCGCGAAAGAATACGAAGTAAATATTCCAGAATTCGAATCAAGAAGAGCTGCCAACATAAGTAATTTTGAAATTAATAACCTCGGAGTAATGAACTAACTTAAATCACGTAATAAAAGCAAATCTTCGGGTCCATGCTGCACTTTCAGAGTATCGTGATACAGTATCACTACACTTCACAAGCTGATTCAATAGCCTCATACTTAACAATCATATACAACCGGTCGTTCGACGAAAGATCCGTACCCAAAGACTGGAAAGTTGCACAGGTCACACCAATGTTCAAGAAAGGCGGTAGGAGTAATCCAGTAAATTAAAGGCTCATATCATTAAAGTCGATATGCAGCAGGATTTTGGAATGTATATTGTATTTGAACATTATCAATTACCTCGAAGAGATAAGAATTTAGAAAAGATCGTTCTTGTGAAACACATCTAGCTCTTTACTCACACAAAGTGTTGAGTGCTGTTGTCAAGGGATTTCAAATTGATTCCGTATCTCTAGATTTCCAGAAGGCTTTTGATACTGTACCTCACAAGCTGCTTGCAATCAAATTGCTTGCGTATGGAACATCGCCTCAGTTATGCGACTGGATTCGTGATTTCTGTCAGAGAGGTTACAGTTCATAGTAACTGACGGAAAGTTATCGAGTAAAACAGAAGTGATTTCTGTCGTTCCTTATTTATATAAACGATTTAGGAGACAATCTGAGCAGACGTCTTGGAATGCTGTCGTTTATCGTGTAATAAATTGATCAGAAAATCAAAAATGATTTAGAGAAGATATCTGTATACTGCGAAATTTGTCAATTGGCCCTAAATAATGAAAAGTGTGGGCTCATCCACATGAGTGCTAAAAGGAATCCATTAAACTTTGATAAAAAAATCAAATCTAAAGGCTATAAATTCAACTAAATACCTAGTAATTACAACTACGAACAACTTAAATTTGCGATCTTGCGGGCACTGGAGCACATGAGATGCTCTTCCCGTCCTAAATTTCTTGTATGTTCCGATTCACTAAGTGGCCTTCATTCATTGCAACATTTGTATCCTGCAGATAAAATAGTCCAGACCATCCAAGATGCTCTCCTCCAACGACTGGGAAAGGAGGTGGTTTTCTGGTGGTTCCTGTGCCCGTCGGCATTGTTGGGAACGAAAGGGCAGATATCGCAGCCAAGGAAGCGTGTCTCGTTCCGCAAGTATTTCAATGTTGAAACACGTATGTATTCATTACCAGCGATGGCGAGGCATGACAGAATCTCTGACCAGAGAGTTATTTATCGTTGCTAGTCTGCACTTGACCGCGCGAGTGTTCAGTTGCGAGTGGCACTCTGTCGGCAGTAGTAGTCTGGTTCAGTTGCGAGTTGCACTCAGTCGGCAGTAGTTGTAGCGAGTAGACGGTTGTACTGAGCGGGCGTCGGCATGCGTCGGCGGCGTGCTCTCCTTGCATCTCTGGTCACGGTTCGGGACGACGTATATTGTTATCGAAGGTAATGAAGCAGCATTGCGCTCAGCTAATAACATGTTAATTGTAATTAATTTGTTCAAGAATTGCCCCAATAATAATTTTCTTATAAAGTAACTGTTTTAAAGAAAAAGATTCATTTCAAGTTAAATAATACTTCCTATGCATTCCCTCCAAGAATTAAAATTAAACATGGGCCAGCATTGCACTGAGCTGTGCCGAAAAATAAGAGCAGATATAGATGCAATGTTACTGAGGTAAGAATTGATCAGGTTTAATTATTTCACAGGGCCGAAGGTCAGCGCTGCTGCCCTTATAAAATTCATCAGGTTTAATTATTTCTGTTCATATGTTACATTCAGTTCATGCTTCATTATTTAATTAATATTATTGTGGGTTTAATGAGCAAGGACAATATTTGGCACCATTCTTTAATAATCATTGACATTTCAAATTAATTGCGGGGAGGTTACACTTTTAGCTCATTATCATTGTCTTTTATTTTTGCGGGGAGGTTGAAGTTTTGTGGGAAGACAACATTTCACTTAACATTGTCTTTCATATTCTTGCTGGGAGGTTACAATTTCACTATTATTGACTTTCTTTATTTTTGTGGGGAGGTTACACTTGGCGACATCCGGACCAGGATCGTATTTCTTTGAGAATCTTTTAAGAAGTAGTCAGATATCTGCTCTTATTTACTTAAATATAATTAGCATTTGGCGCAACGCTTTTACTAATTTTGTGACTTTCTCTCACAGATCATCGGCAATTCGTTGCTCTTTG
Source organism: Schistocerca serialis cubense (assembly GCF_023864345.2). NCBI lineage: Eukaryota > Metazoa > Arthropoda > Insecta > Orthoptera > Acrididae > Schistocerca > Schistocerca serialis. Next base: position 95,821,753 of record NC_064647.1, read on the forward strand.
TTGTATTTCTGTTTGTTGCATTTTGTATTGTCTTTGTTTCATTATTGAATAATTGTGATTTGTGTAAAAATGCCGCGAAAAACTGTTAATAGTACATCGCGAGGTATAATGAGTGAAATAACCGAATTAAACAACTTGACCGGTAGTACTTGCGACACGCAGTGTAATGATGACAATCTTTCAATTACGGACAATCAGTGTGTACCGACCACTAATGTTGATCTTGATCCCAGTGATGAACAGACAAATTCAATTGTGTGGTGTGTTAATTTAACGACAATTGATGACACGGGGCGTTCTGTTGCAATGAGCTCTGCCCAGTTTAACACACCCGGTTTGCAAGATTTACGTGACGAACAGATAAATTTTTCTAATGAAAATGAACAGGATACTCAAAGTAGGACAGATTTATTTGATTCCGAGGTAATGACTAACAGTACACATCCGATTGGGAAACCTTTTCGAGAATCACAGAATGACGAAATGGTTACAGAAAACGTGATAATTGCAGGTACACCATTACACAGTACAAAGAATACAGCTGCTAATATTAGCATGGATCAGGTTATGGCATTATTAGTACAACTTAGTGAAAATTTCACACAAAAACTTAATGAAAAAATAGACAACAATTCCAAACAACAGAATGAAAGGCAAGACAACAATCACAAACAACTTAGTGAAAATCTCAAACAACAGCTTAATGAAAATAACGAAAATCTCAAACAACAGCTCAATGAAAAATTAGACAACATTTTTGAGACAGTTAAATGAGAAATTAGACAACAATTCCAGACAGCTTAGTGAACAGATTACAGCCGTTGCCGCGCAATGTCATGATACTAAAGAACAGTTACGCGAGGAAATTGAGGCTTGTGCTAGGAAAAGTAGCGAAGAAATTAGATCTGTTGCGCAAGAATTAAGAGATATGCAAACAACTACAACAGAATCACTTAGAGTTAGCAGTCGGTAAACAATGCTCTGAAAAGGCTACACAATTACGCGACGAGTTTAAGTTAATGACAGCAGAACTTTCGCGCACAATGGATGCAACGATAGACGCGAAATTCGACCAACAGAACACTCAGATTGACGAACGTTTTAATCACCACCTACAAAACAGTGATACGCGTTTCCGTACATTTATACAGGAACAAAATAAAGTAAAACGTCAAGTCATGGAAACAATTACTGCACAGAGAGAAGGAGACAAACGTAAAATGTTTGCGAAGGCAAAAACATACGTAGACAACAATATTGCTACAGTGTCCAACGAAATTAATACCATCAAACAGTTGAACACAGAATTACGTGATGAGATTTCTGACCTTAAATCAAAAACAGATACACACACAGTAGATTTTCAAACAGTGACCGACAGACTCGAACAATTAGAACTACCACAGGATTCCGATGTCGTCAAAGCTGACGTTAAGAAATGGAACGAAACCACATGTAAATTACAAAAACAGATTAATGCTTCTGACACTAAGAACGATGATCAGGTAAAAATACTGACTGAAAAATGTGATGAATTGGCCAGTCGTATTGATGTTATTGAAAGTAATAATGACAGCAAATCAGACGATACTGCACTGATTTTGTTTAACCGAACACCTGAATTCCAAAATTTACAGCAGACAATCAATGAGATCGATTCGTCTAATATCACATTACGTAGAAAATTGTCAAGTTTACAGCAAGAGGTAACAGAGATAAAAAATATTTCAGTTAATAACACGTCACAGCATACGGCGAATTTCGAACATTTCTCACACTCACACAACCAGTATAATTGAGGTAATCTACAGAGAGTACGTGAGTTAGATTCCGAACAGTCACAGTCAAACAGATTCCCATACAATCCTGAACCCGTTCCGTCATACAGAGATGATAATTTTGATTACAAACATTTTCTATCAGTGAGAAAATTTAAGGTATTTAAAAATGACAGAACACAGATTCACCCTCTGGATTGGATACAACAATTCAGCTTTGCTTTTCCACCGACTTGGCCTGTAACGCACAAACTTGAATTTATTTACAGTTTTTTGGAAGGCGAACCTGCATCTCGTATGAGACCGATCGCAAGACAATATTATTCAGTAGAAGAATTTCAGAATGCTTTTCTGTCAGCGTATTGGTCGAAGACGACACAGCGCGGAATTAAGTATCAATTAATTAGTTTACCAAATTATGAGAACTCAAATTTTTCCACTGTCTAGCAATTTTTTGAGCATATGGTCCAACAAAACCAGTACTTAAGTGAACCTTATAGTGAATCTGCACTTATTCAACTATGTATCTCTAAATCACCACGATCATTACGTGTGTCTCTTTTAACGGGTCAGCAGAAGGAAAACATTTCGGCATTCAGCGATCTGTTACAGCTTTTGGAAGTACAGCAATCGGATTATTCCTTTATAAACAAAAATTTTTCTTATAATAACCAAGGTCAAAAAACGTACAGCAATTACGATCAGCCACCTAATTTCAATAGCAAAGGTAACAGACGCTTTAGGAACAATCACCAGAACTTTAATAACAGACAAAATTTTAATTATCAATATCGTCAAAATTATCAGCAACAGGAACCGCATTTTGGTAACAATAGACGCTTTTCACCACAAGAGCATGAAAGTCAGCCGGTTAGAATACCTAACCAACAATGTAATGCACAAGGTCAACCAGGCTTTAATATTTCGCCGCGTGCACGTATAGTCCCAGCTACAACAAATAGTAACGCACGCCAGCACGGAAATAACTACGTGCAGAAAACACAGTACTTCAATTCCTATCGCAATGCACCGTATAGGAATGACTATCACGACAGACGTAAAAATAATGAGCAAAATTTTCAGCGTACATATAATAACAGTCGGTCTTACCAACAGCAAAATCATCCGGAAGAACATATTCTCATGAATGAACCAGATAGTAGATATCATCCAGCACGTAATACGTCTGGAAGAAATAACAGAACGGTTCAAATAGTGGAAATGCCACAGCATCTTGCAGAAAATAATAACGTCAGATAGAATTTGACTAGATACTGTACAGGTCGCATCTTCCAGTAACACAAGCACTACTTTAGATACGCAGAATGTTGTTCACGAAAATGTAATTACTTTTGACAACATCTGAGACACTCTTTTGCAGGAAAGACCAGTTGTTCAGAAAACCATTTCACATCCTGTCATCGAAATTAAAATTGGTTCATCGAAATTTTCAGCAGTAATCGATTCTGGATCACCTATGTCTGTTATAAATGAAGAAACTTTCAACGAGTGTAACAAAGAGAATACCTATCCTACATTACCATTAGGCAAAACGAAAGTGAAAGGAGCAGTATCGAGTAAAGGAGTAGACGTTAAATTACAGACACATTTATAATTTTTCATTGCAGGTCATACATTTCACTCAAATTTTTGGATTGTTCCTTTATTGACAACAGACGTTATTTTAGGTACGAATTTTCCGGTACAACACGACGCAGTTATTGATTTTCAAAATTCATATTTAATATTGAAGGATGAAAATGTACAATTGGCTTTAGAATTTCAGCACTCATTATCTGCAGAAGAACAAACAATTAATCGTACAGAGGTCATTTCCGTATCACGTAACATAGACTGTAATTTCACTTTGTTCACAGATACGTATGTACACAACCATAATACTGCCGACGAAGCTATGACATTATGCAGATGATTTCTGATAAAATTAAATAGAGCAGTGCAAATACAGACGGCGAACGCACGCAACTACACAAAATTCTTTTACAGCAAGCTCCAGTTTTCGACAACATTCCTAGTACTATGTCCGGCTTTATGTATGAATTTCAAGTTAAACAGCACGACACATTTAAAGCCAAACATTATCCTATTCCGTATATTCATAGAGAGCAAGTTAAGAAAGAATTGCAAGATATGCTCGAGCAAGGAATTATTGAACCGGCAGTTAGTCCGCTACATATTGTTAAGAAAAAAGATGGTTCACTTCGCCTCGTACTTGATTCACGTCACATCAATGACGTAATTGTTAATGAAACAGATCGCCCACAGACACTAGAGGAACTACTACAGAAATTTCACGGTACTGCTATTTATTCTACATTAGATCTGAAATCGGGATTTTGGCAAATTCAGCTCCATCCGAACTGCAGAAAGTACACAGCATTTCTCTGTTTTGGTGACTGTTATCAACTTTGTAAATTACCATTCGGTTTAACTATTTCTTCTGCAGCTTTTATTCGCGGTTTGAACACAATACTTCCGACAGAACTTAAAGACAGAATCACAACATACGTAGACGACATTCTTATTGCTGAAGCTAACTGGACTGAACACAATCTGATTCTTGAACAACTGTTGCAAACTTTTCGTGCACAAGGACTTACAGTTAATCTCAGTAAATCACATTTTGACAAAACTTCTGTAAAATTTCTTGGACATGTAATTTCAGCAGAAGGCATTGCGCCTGATCCGGAAAAACTACAAGCTTTACGTGACATTACTGTTCCTACGACGAAAAAACAACTACGCAGTTTTTTGGGCTTAATTAACTTTTTTCGTAAATTTATTCATTATTCTGCTTTAGACACCCCTAGATTATGCCAATTGACAGGTAAAAAGAGTATTTGGTCCTGGGATAAGCAAGCACATTCTGAATTTATGAACCTGAAACATGCTTTGTTGAATGCACCACTTTTATCGCACCCAGATCTTACTAAAAATTTTTCCATTGCCACCGACAGTTCTAACACCGCTTTAGGCGTACATATTTTCCAGGAAATTGAAGAAGATGGTTCTACAATAATTAAAAACATCGCATTTGCAAGTCGCATTTTGTCACCCGCTGAACGAAATTATTCTGTTACAGAACTAGAAACATTATGTGTTGTTTGGGCTTTTACAAGATTTAGGCATTTTCTTTATGGAAGACATACCACCGTCTACACAGACCATAGAGCAATATAATTTTTACTTGCGGCTAAATTCACTCACGACAGATTAAGCACATGGAGACTTTACTTGCAGGAATTTAATTTTACAATAGTTCCCGGTACACAAAATGTTGTAGCAGACGCACTATCTCGTTCTCTCGGCAACAATCAGCAAGTCATCGCAACCAACTTCTGCAAAGCAAATTTCAGCGTCATGTACATTCAACAAGTTGCATTTGAAAATTTCATTTCGTCGTCATTACAAGACATAGCACAAGAGCAAAGTAAAGACAACGTGTGGAAAGAAATTAAACACCTTTGGCAAGATAAAAAAAATGTTACGATTAGAAACCATTACACTGTACGCAATGACATTCTGTTTCGCCGCTCTTATCCTGACAGCAACAATTGGTTATTATGCATTCCTGACGAGCTTGTTAACAAATTAATCTGGTATACTCATTTAAGTTACGCACATTACGGAGCTAGAAAATGTTTTCTTATACTGAGACAGAACTGTTATTTTGCCAACATGGAGAAACGTATACGACGAGTTTTAGCGTCATGCAAAATCTACCAGAAAGCTAAGTCAGACACGACTTCTCATATTCCTCCATTATATCCCATTGTACCTGTTAAATTGAGACACATGGCCGCTGTAGACATTTTTGGTCCGATTCCCAGAACTAATAGAGGTTTTTGCTACATCTTTGTCGCTGTTGAACTCACTTCAAAATTTGTTACCTTCACTCCGTTACGCAAAGCTACTGCTAAAACTGTTTCGAAAGCATTTGTAAAACATTTTCTATTTCATGTAGGGCATGTGATGAAAGTAATTTCCGACAATGGATCACAGTTTCGATCTGCTATATGGACACGTATGTTACGAGCTAGAAACATTTCTCCGATTTATATATCCAGGTACCATGCTTTTTCGAACCCTTGTGAACGATTAATGAAAGAAATTGGTAAACTGTGTAGAATATACTGACATAAAAGACATATTGATTGGGATACACACATACTCTCATTCCAGGATGTAATTAATTCCATACCAAATGAATCCACTATGCTATCTCCGTCTGTTATACTGAAAAATGTTGAACCACATAACAAAATTAAAGAATTAGTAACCTTTCCTACATCTCGTCGACTACGACACCATGAAATAATTGACATTGCGCTGAACAACATCAAACGTGCCGCAGAGCGCCGGAGAAGACAGCAAGAACAGGTTTGTACACGCCGAGACTTTCACATTGGACAGAAGATATTAGTACGTACACACTATCTATCCAACAGAGTAAAAGGTAGGTGCAGTAAATTTGAACTTCTATACGCAGGTCCATATCGGATTCGCAGCATTCCTCACCCTAATGTTGTACACGTCGAAACTTTGAGAACCAGAAAATCGAAAGGAACCATCACGTGTCGAACGTCAAACCTTTTATTGAATGAAGATACTTTATGATTTATCACACTGTAATGCCATTTACTAATTTTTTTATGACCACTTATGCAATTATATTCACATGAACACCTACTGATGATTATCGTATTTTTCCTTGGCAAGTGCCCGGCAAGGTAAGGTTAGCAGATCGCTCTTCTTGTCGTTACACATCAGACCGTGCATATTTTTCCAGATGAATTTACACATTTTATGACCACTTATGCAATTATATTTATATGACTACTTACTGATGATTGTCGTATTTTTTCTTGGCAAGTGCTCGGCAAGGTAAGGTTAGCAGGTCGCTTTTCTTGTCGTTATATTTTTCATTTTTTTTGTATGTATCATTGTTTTCATGTTTTGTTTGTTTGCACTGTGAAATAGTTAAGATATAACACACACCAGTTGACTTTGACATTTTTGCCCTATGATATCTCAACATAGTGACTGTTTTACATTTTTTGCTGCTGCTTTGTGATATTCTGTGTACATTTTTTTTGCATCTGAACACTGTCCATATTTTTTTTGACATATTACGTTTTCTGTCATGCTATGCTGTATGCTCAATTATGTTACTATAAACCAGTTTTTATCTAATGGGTATATGAATTAAATGCAAGACATTAATCATTGTTCATCATTTTCAGAAAGAAATAACGTGTAAACGAAATAAATTAAACAGAAATGGGAATTTCACCTTCGGAATGAACGAAAGAGAATGCAATACTTCGTGAGGAAGAGTAAATGAATCAGGATTAGAAGCATTAACAAGAATTTACTATACACATCGTAAGACAGCAGTCTTAACTAATTTTTTCTTTCAGAATACGAGGCGATTGACGCAGGCTGTCAGACAGAACTTCACATCTTAGTTTTAGTGATGAAATATGCTAGAAATGAGGAATAGTTGTATAATGAATAATGAAATGATTTTTTTTGCAGATGATAATGAGTGGTGGTGAATAATGATGAAGAATATGCTACTATGAATAATGAAGTTTTTCTTTACAGGTGATGATAATAATGGAGTTATGGTGATATGGATAATGAAGTTTTTCTTTGCAGATGAAAATGATGATGAGTTTATATATTTGCTGTTAGTTAAGAGATGCTATGTAGTTATTTAAGTATTTGTTGCAGTTCGTTTTGGCAGTATGTTTTATATCGTATGGTATGATGACTGAAGGTTTTGGAAAGGACAGCTAGAGAACACATATTTTTATACACATTTCACTACCTGTTAATTCGAAGTTCACTACTTTTCAGCATAGTATGCATTTCTTCTTTCAGCTCAATAATCCATTTTTGTATTTTTTCCAGGAGAAGCTTTTCATGATACTTACTAAACCTGTTACTTATTAAACCTGTATTAGTACTTGCATTATTTTTTACCCAGTTGTGTCTATCATTTATAAATGTGATCACATATACTACCTTGTTTCATAACCTTGCTACAGCTGACTCATAACGAATGACGTTACACATCTTCATTTGCAGCAATAACTGAAAAGCAAACAAAGTAATTACCAGTCCGAAATAATGCTACTAGTTTAAGAGAATTCTGAATAATACTGATCAGCTCTGAATAGTATGTCACTTCAGTAATGATTTCTTAATAATACAAAAAAAAAATGATGCTTTGTAACTGGCCAATGAATGCCACTGTTTATTGTAATAAGATTACCCATGATGCTAATAATTACTATAATTAAGTGAATTATGTTAATACTATGCCATTCGTTAACTTCTGTTTTGAATGATGACTTCTGATGTTTTGTAACTGGCCAATGACTGCCACTGTTTATTGTATTAAGATTACTTATGATGCCCATGATTATTAATTATGTATAAATGCTATGCCAGTAATTAACTCATTTTCAATAACGACTTCTTAATAATACAAAAAAATGATGCTTTGTAACTGGCCAATGAATGCCACTGTTTATTGTAATAAGATTACCCATGATGCCAATAATTACTATATTAAGTTAATTTTATGAACATTATTCTGTAATACTACATACATGGTACAGAAATGTTCAGTAACTGGGCGATGAGTGCCTCCCATTACTAGTGTAATTCTCAATCAAGACTACTATGTGACATAATGTCCTTCATCTTCTGACCTAATTACCAGAAATTACTGCAATATCCATTTGTCCTGTATATCCTCATGATCATGGAGCACTATATTTGGTTTTTGCACTAATTCTACGTTGGTGTACTTTACAAGAACGTGGTGTTGACACGACATGATGTCCACCACCATGAGCGATGAAGATGTTATTATGGTCCCACTGTTTGGTGTACCTAATGTACTACCAAAATGAGTTTGGTGTACCTAATGTACTACCAAAATGATAGCATGGAATATTATTACGAAATTTCAGTGTCTTGGCTACACTGATTAATACTTCAAGGAAAAGAACTTCAGATTGTCTCACTTGGTGTTGTGCTTCTGTAGAAAGATATGGACTTTCAGTGCAGCTGCGTGCAACCTAAAGTGCTACAACCATGACACAATCCTTCCCTTTCCCATCCTAATTCTTGTGACATAGTAGAAAAAACCATTTTGTCATCATGATTTGTATTTATGGCCTATACATTTTTGTGATTTGCAAATATGTTCTGAACTACAGTGCATGTGCACTTTTGTCATTTGTAAACATGATTTCTACTCATTGCATATGCATTTTTGTGATTTGCTCTCAACTACAGTGCATGTGCACTTTTGTCATTTGTGAATAGGCTCTGTACTCATTGTATATACATTCTTTCTTTACTTAATATGTTCTGAACTACAGTGTGTGTGCACTTCTGCCATTTCTTAATATGTTTTGTACTGAACTTCAGTGGCTATGCACTTTTGTCATTTCTCAATATGATTTGTATTCGTTGCCTATACATTTGTGATTTCCTGATGTGTCACTACTTCAGTGAGTGTGCACTTTTGTCATTTATCAATATAATTTGTATATACATTTTTTGTGATTTGCTGATATGTTCTGTACTCATTGTATATATATTTTTTGTCATTGTCTGATATGTTGCATACTCGGTGCATGTGCACTACATTTACTTCATGTTCTATACCTATATACTTATATTTTGTGATTGTAAAGTTAGTCAGTTAAAAAAATTTGTTGCTCATGGCAAGTCCAAATGACTCACCATCGCTGCCAAATTTTTGTCCCCCCAGTGGAGGGTTATGAAACACGTATGTATTCATTACCAGCGATGGCGAGGCATGACAGAATCTCTGACCAGAGAGTTATTTATCGTTGCTAGTCTGCACTTGACCGCGCGAGTGTTCAGTTGCGAGTGGCACTCTGTCGGCAGTAGTAGTCTGGTTCAGTTGCGAGTTGCACTCAGTCGGCAGTAGTTGTAGCGAGTGGACGGTTGTACTGATCGGGCGTCGGCATGCGTCGGCGGCGTGCTCTCCTTGCATCTCTGGTCACGGTTCGGGACGAGGTATATTGTTATCGAAGGTAATGAAGCAGCATTGCGGTCAGCTGATAACATGTTAATTGTAATTAATTTGTTCAAGAATTGCCCCAATAATAATTTTCTTATAAAGTAACTGTTTTAAAGAAAAAGATTCATTTCAAGTTAAATAATACTTCCTATGCATTCCCTCCAAGAATTAAAATTAAACATGGGCCAGCATTGCACTGAGCTGTGCCGAAAAATAAGAGCAGATATAGATGCAATGTTACTGAGATAAGAATTGATCAGGTTTAATTATTTCACAGGGCCGAAGGTCAGCGCTGCTGCCCTTATAAAATTCATCAGGTTTAATTATTTCTGTTCACATGTTACATTCAGTTCATGCTTCATTATTTAATTAATATTATTGTGGGTTTAATGAGCAAGGACAATATTTGGCACCATTCTTTAATAATCATTGACATTTCAAATTAATTGCAGGGAGGTTACACTTTTAGCTCATTATCATTGTCTTTTATTTTTGCGGGGAGGTTGCAGTTTTGTGGGAAGACAACATTTCACTTAACATTGTCTTTCATATTCTTGCTGGGAGGTTACAATTTCACTGTTATTGACTTTCTTTATTTTTGCGGGGAGGTTACAATGTGCCATCACCCTGCACGCACTCACGTCACTATTGAGCTCACCAGTCATGCGTCGCTGGGAGGATGAGTGGCTGGAAATGACTGACAATAACCTTCGTTTAGTTACGCCGACAACGCGTGTGTGGTGTACTTCTTTCTAGCCCTGTAAACGGAACGAGGTTCTCCTCACTTGGCTTCGGATAGGCCACAGTCCTATGACGCATGGCTTCCTGCTTCGACGGGAGGACCCTCCAATGTGTTGTGCTTGTGGCGTCCAGGTCACTGTGCGCCACGTTTTATTCGATTGCCCCCACTTGAGCCACTATAATTTTTAAGGCATGCTACTGCATGCTTTTCTTGCCACAGTTTCTCATTGTCTTCATTGTTGGACATTTTCCTTGTTGCACACTAGTGGCAGTATTTAGACATAATTTATACATCTAAAACTTTACCTGAGTCAATATCAATAACAGATGCAACTCCGTAAGAGATGTGACCCCTATCTACAGACAGAGGTCCTATCTACAGATACAGATCAGTAACATTTGTAGGAAATTCACTGTCACGAATATCTACCGTAGGATCTATTTCTTTTTGAATTATTTCCACCAGTTCCTCCACTGCTTTCTTCATAGAAACTGTGGCAGTATTGCATACAGCATCAGACATTTCTTTATTTATTTTTTCAAACCTTGCACAAGGTGGACGCATGTTCAGAAAACCATACAATAAATTACCTCGTTCTCTGCCCTGCCCAAGGCATCACAAAGCATTTGTTAACCTAAAATTGCTTTGATAGCTATCAGTGTCAGTTTTTTTTTTTGGAGGAGGAAAATGAAAATTCATAGCCACACGAATTACAAATTAATTTAAAATCACAAGCTATTCCCACTCTTCTTTATTCAACAACAATCATTCATTCCGCATTTTTACAGCTAACAGATAAATATGAAAACTTTATAGCCTGGCAGAGAAGTTCTAAATGAAGTCTGAATCCAATGGAATCCATATCAACATCATTCACGCACCTGTGCAATTCTCCTGTCCCAACTTTCGACGCTGAAGCTGTGAGCTTATGTTCTTCATTTCAAGCTGCTTCCACTTTTTTTTATTGGTAGATTGAGTTACTTGAAACCTCCGTTGCCTAAACACAGTTTTTCCACCACCGATTATGCATGAATATTGACTTCCATGTAAAGGTTTGCGAATTCAACCTTCCACTTAGTATTATGTGTTAGTACTGTCAAAACGTAAATAAACCACATACAAGAAAGTTTTCAGGCAAAGATATTGATTGCAGCCAGAGATATAGACGGTCAGCCAAACATATCGAAAGGAAATAGCCTTCACACTGCCAAAATTCCGCTGAAGCAAGCAGTTTCCCAAATGTCGGAAAAGGTGGGAGTGGCTGCCAATGCAGAGTTAATCAGTTTAACAATTTAAAGGCATTTCTAAAGCTACTATCACGATAAAATTCACACACAACATAGATTAAACTGTGTTGATCAAGAAAATAATATTTTTGAAAAATCGGTTTTTTGGATAAAAATCCATTACCTCCCCCCTTAACCACATAGAAAAGTATTGCGTTTTTTTTTTCTGACCAGCGGGCCGCGGCTGACTTACCGGCGGATCTGCCATCTCTTTTAGGAAATACTCAAACGAATGTGGTTAAAGTGTTAAAAGTTCCGTGACTTGTCCAATGTTTTTACCAAGATTTTGGGGAGAGGGTTTAATTTGTTCAAGAGTGACTGGCTAGCCCATATTTTACGTAAGTGGCCAGCCAGTGATAATTTCCTGTGGGATTCTTGGCGCTCTTTTCTCGTTTTCCTTACGTTTTATTTTCTTATACAGCATTTTTCACCTTTTCCCGCTTTCTTTGCGTGTGTGCTTCCATTTTACTAAATTTGTCCACATTTGTTTCTTTTAATGTGTGTCAGAGCGCTGATGACCTCGACGTTGAGCGCCCATAAGACCCAACACACACACACACACACACACACACACACACACACACATGCGCGCGCGCGCGTGCGAGCGAGAGCGAGAGAGAGAGAACACATAGAAAATGTTGTGCGAAAGCCGAACAAAAGACTGCGATGTATTGGCACAATACTTAAGAGATGCAACAGATCTGCTAAAGAGACTGCATACGCTACGCTTGTCAGTCCTCTTTTGGAGTGCTGCTGCCCGGTCTGGGATCTTTACCAGACAGGATTAACGGAGTACATCGAGATAATTTCGTTAAGAGCAACATGTTTTGTATTATCGAGAAATAGGTAGAGCGTGTCACGGACACGATACAGAATTTGTCGTGGACGCCATTAAAACGAAGGCGTTTCTAACTGCGGCGAAATCTTCTCACAAAATTTCAGTCACCAGCTTTCTCTTCCGAATGCCATGCTTTTTGTTGAAGCCGATCTACATAGGGCGAAACGATCATCATAATAAAATAAAGCAAATCAGAGCTCGCGCGGAAAGATATTGGCATCCGTTTTCTCCTCGCGCTGTTAGAGAGTGGAGTAACAGAGAATTATTGTAAAGGTGGTCCGATGAACCCTCTGCCAGTCACTTAAGTGTGACTTGCAGAGTATTAACGTAAACGTAGACGTAAATGTAAAAATAAAATCTCTCAAAAATAAAAGCTTATCTGGTTCTGATAGTGTATCCCATAGAGTACCGTAAACCTGGTATGTTTTGACCGCCGTGGTTACTTTGACCACTCATACATCTATAGCTTTACAGCTTTCTGCTGACTCTCAGTTGGGTGTTTAGCAACACGGTTTGGTGGTAAAGTTCCATCAATATACGCTAGATGGCGCTATGTAGTACCGATTTTCCTGTGCAACACTTGTCGAACATGTTGCCACTTACAGTTGTATACGAAAAAGTGTTTTAAAATCGGGTTGTGCAAAACCCGCCGATATCATTTACCTGGAAAGCAACCTGTGTTTTCAACTATATCATGTTTGTTACTAGGTTAACTTTCGAAACAGTTTCACTGTTAGCTTTCTGTTGACATTTATATATGTGAAGTATATTACGATTTCTGAGGTCATGTTTATGATTTCTCTGGTTTGGGTTTACTTTGATCACTGGCCATTGTTACCCCAGAACACATATTTTATTAAATAGTGTTGATGCCAGTTACATTATGGGACTAAGGACTACCAACATTAACCATCGGTATGTAGACAAGGGCTCATTTATAATGGTTACTGTTCCTACAAATAAGGTAAACAGACGTCAGGCATATATTGATCAAATTGCAAGCAATTGTGGTTGAGACAGTGATTTTGGTATAATATATAATGTCGAATATCACCGAAAACATGTTTATTTGACCACATGTTAGCATATAGATTCGATAAGTTCAGAAGAGAAAACCTTATTTCTAACTACACTGTATGTTTTGAAACAAGGGTTAATATGGCTGAAAAAGAAGTTATTATGCTCAAATAAATTTGGATGAGCATGGCGCTCCGTTCTGGTACCTTAAATTATATTTATAATTTGGATGATGGATCATGTTTGATTTATGCACCATATTAGATTTTTTTCTTTTATGAGGCTTAATAAAGTACTGAAGGAATCTTTAGTTCAGTGTATTTTTGAAATATTGACCAGAAATGGAATGGTAGTTGACAATTGTGATGAAAGTGTAGGTTAGTCAATGTATTCCCAAATCCCTACTAACTTTGACCACATACAGTTTTCTCCATTACTTCCGCTGTGAGTTATAAAATGTGTTGTAGCAATTAGCATGAAAGCCTTTCATACAAGCCACTATGTTCACTATCATGAATAGTACAAAAGTTAAAAAACAGTCCTGATAACCACATTTGAATCTGAAAATTGGTCAAAGTACTCAGTTTAGAGTACTAAAGATCTGTCCCCATATAATACGTCCAGTGTTATCTGAATTGTATAATACATCACTAAGTGAAGGCAGTTTTGCAAAGAGAACAAAATATGCTGTTCTGAAACCCCTAGTTAAGGTCTCAATCACTACAGAACTGTTTCACTGCTGACATCATTCTTCTACATTTTTGAGGTCATAATTCTAAAATAGTATCTCACCTTAGTACAAATAATACCCTCAGCAAACCACAGTTTGGGTTTCAGAAGAGTTTCTCTACTGAAGATGCCATTTACATGTTCATTTACCACATTTTACAAGTATTCATAATAAAATAGCCCCATCTAGTTTTGTCTGCGACTCATCTAAGGCATTTCAATGTCTGAATCACAGTATTCTCCTAGATAACTTGAAGTTTTATGGGACTGATGATGTAGCCATCCAACGAGTAATGTCATCTCCAATAAAACGAAATCAGAAAGTTGTATTTATTAAGCCAATCAATATAGTCCAGGGACGTAATTCTAACTGGATAGAGATCATGCATGGGGTTCCCCAAGGATCAAACTTAGGTCCACTATTGTTCCTCATGTAGGTAAATGATCTTCCATCTAAGATACAACAAGAAGATGACAATAGTGTTGTAATCAATACAAGCATACGTACAGAAACAGAAGAAATGCAGAACACTGTTCTTAAAAGTCTCATTGACTGATTTTCTGCGTATAGTGTCTCCCTCATATTTAAAAAGGCACAACATTTTCAGTTCAGTACACCAATGATATGTGTAACACATGGCGAAGAAATAATAAATAGGGTGGAAACTTCAGAATTCTTGTGTCCATACTGATAAGAATTTAAACTGGAAAAAACACATTTTGAAACTCTTAAAACAACTTAGCTCAGCAACATTCGCACATAGAATCATTGCAAATCTTGTGGAGAGACAAATCAGTCAGTTGACATAATTTGCACATTTACATTCAATAATGTCATATGGAATAATGTACTGGGGTAACTCATCGTTAAGAAACAAAGTCTTCACTGCTCAAAAAATTGCTGTAAGAATAATGTGTGGCGCTCGCCTAGGACCGCCCTGTAGACATCTGTTTAAGGTGTTGGGGATTCTGAGTACTGCTCCACAGTATATTTATACCTTCATAAAGTTTGTTGTAAGTAATCCAGTACAGTTCAAGAAGAACAATGATATACAATACAAGAAACGCGGTACTCCACATTGAGGTTATCTTTAGCATTAAAAGGGATGCACAAAGCTGCATCAGATGTTTCTGATCACTTATCCAGTGATATAAAATGTATGATAGACACCAAAGTATAATTTCGAAACAAAGTAGGAAAGCTTCTACTTGACAACTCGTCGCTTCCGAAACAATTTATTTTACAGTGAAGCGTAGAATGTGGTGGACAGGAAATACCAACTCGCGCCTGTATATTTAAAAAATAAAAAAAAACAACTTAGAAACGTTAAACATGTAGCCATATTTATAAATTAATTTGTGATGTGAGTGTAAAATGATGCATTACACTTCATTACGATTTATCGTAATAACTTAATAACTACACATGAACAAACGAAAAAATTCATTAATGTTCGATCACACTGTTGGCGGCAAGTCGCCGGAAAAGGTACCTTTCATGTTTCGCATCTGGAACTGGCGTTGGGAAACGTTGGCAACGGAAACTAGGACACCACCGTGACAGATGTTTTGGGAGTGGAAAATCTAAACAAAAGAGCCTCACACGGTCGGCTGGTCACTTACCGCAGTTCATATTAAACACGTTCGCCCCGCTGAACAAGATTATCAAGAAAAAGCCGGTAATGGTAAATAGATCAATATTTCAAATGGTACCCATAACAGATGTTTTCTAACTTGATTGGAAACTTCAGCTTATTGAATTGAAGTTTATGTTGGGGAGGGTACTCGACTTGGGTAGTTCGTGCAGCACTGTTGCCATAGTGCAGTCCTAGCCGTGGCACAAATTTTGATTCCGTTGTTCTGCTTCCATTATTACCGCAGATAAAGACGAGACTTAAGGGGATACGGAATCACCTATCCCCGCAATGTTAATATATGCCTACTATAGGGAACATTTTCTCACAAACTACTGGAGACAGAGAGGTAAAAATTTTACTGTATGTGCATTCATATGTTACAACAATACTGAAACAACAGTTTATTGTCAAAGTATTTTCTTACAGAGATATTGTACATTTACTTTTAAGTAAATTTTTTCCATCGCTTTTTACTAGACTATCACCCCTAAGTCTTTTGTAAATCAAGTAATTAAAAAATCGTTGTTTCAGTATGTAATAGGGACCTATGTCACTACGTCATAAAAATTTCAGACTTCTAGGTTGACCAGTACCTGAGATAATGTTCCTAGATGAAGTAAAAAGTAAACTTACGGGAAACGGAGAAAGAAGATTAAAACATTCCTGATCCGTAGCTAATACCCCCTTCACAGTCTTCATAATCATCTTCAAGTCTTCTTTTGGCACCCCTCTGCACCTGTCTTGCTTTTTTCACCAATGTCTTGATTATATTATCAGCATGCCCTAGTCTGTGCTGATCTAAAAAGAACATAGCACGTACCGTACGGGAACCAACACACATACCCAACTTTTGAAGGACCTGGCATTTAGTTATATTTCCAAGGTTGAAGGTTGCCACAGCATCATACACACCAAAATGTAGTGTATTAATTCCGACAAACACTGTTTTTGGGAGACGATGCCATATCACACTATTCAAGCACTCGTTGGGGTTCTGCGTTTTTCCGTGAAGACATTTCATCAGAAGACTTCTGTCAGCCAGATCTCTGAAAATGGGCTTTATTTCTGCCATGATGGCTGATGGTAGACTGTGGTGGTGAATGTATTTCTCTCCTGTTGTTAGTCCCCTATTGTATTTACACCAGCTGTTTTCACCTTTGGGGCACAAACCATGTTGTGGATGCTCATCCGTGGATGCGGTGTGGAAATATAAAGCCCATATAGCTCTCCTCATTTCTTCAAGATTGCCTGTATTTTGCCTGATTGCAAGGCCATAGCAGTTCTGAATGTGGTCTATTATGGAATCAGTCAATCTTCCTCTGCCATCCAAGGTTTTCCCATCATCTAGTTTTTTCCCTTTCATAACTGATTTTAACCTTCTCAGCCTGGCACCCATTCTCTTCTGCACATGTCCTATACATTCAAGTTTGCTTATATTTACACTGTTCCCATATGGTTTGCTTTCCAAAACTTCTTTGAATGCTTTAGAGTCACCATCTCCCAGATATTTGACATAGCGAACATTATACCACTGTGAAGAGCGATGAAAAATTTTCTTCACCCCAGCAACCTCCATGCCACCACTACTACCATAATAATTAGCAATACAGTCATCACTGTGTTCATTTTTCAGCCTGCCTGTGCACCTACAGTATTTAGACATTATTGCAACATCAATAACCTTGCCAGTATCAACACTAGTTGCTGTTACAACACCATTGTTGGAGGTGTGGCCCCTTTTCTGCCACGTGCCATCAAACGCCACTGTGAGGTCACGACTGCCGTCATTTTCTTCCACTGCTTCTTCCACAGCAACCTGCATTGACTTCTGTGCTACATCTTCAACTGCAGATCCTGGTACATAATTGTAAGCTTCAAACTTTGAAGGTGCACTTGGAAGATTTAGAACACCACATAGCATATCACCAGCTGCTTTGCCCTTACCAATTGCTCGCAATCCATAAACTAACCTAATATTTACACTATAAAGTTCAGTTTTCTTGTATCCATTATTTACAGTTACTGAAACCGAACTTGGAAACTTACAGCTGTATTTACAAACACTGCATATTAAATTAAACTGGGCAGCCAGGCCAACATGGGATTCTACTTTCAGAGAAACGTTTCCATGACATTTTTTGCAGCACAAACTGTTTTCAAGAGCTTCACACAATATATTCGTATCAATGAGTTCAAAAACGTCATTCCCTCTATCAAGTAAATTATATTTCTCTTCCAAATCTCTTAGTTTTTTATGAGAAGCACTGTTTTCATTTGGTGTAAGTTCGTTCGGCAAATCAGTAATAAGTGGATTCACATTTTCCAACAGTGATGATGATGAACTGCTTTGCTTTGCTAATGAATCATTATTTCTTTTCTTTTGCCAGTTCACACGCTTTTTAAATACTTTTGCTTTAGCTCTAGGCATTTTCACTGCGAAAAATGAAGCACTAAATACGAAATAACTCAACAACAACTACTTTCTTATATCACACTGTTTACAAAACAGTCCCACCACAAAGTCAAAGAGTAACTTGAGGAAACCAGAGAGAAACATTTTCGGGCAACTAGTGTATAAATAGTCGCTGGAAACCGGGATATTTGAATTCATGTCACTTTAAAGGTACTGCCAAAAAGTTCATGGTCAGCCACGAGAGACGTGTATAACTAAAGCGCAATACCCGATCTCACAAATATATAAAAATAAAATAGTTATAATTGTAGTAGAGCTATGTATGATACGTCATTTTAAAGAGGAAACATGGCAGAATATAATACGCCAATAAAAAAAATTCGATTTTTTAACCCAAAATCCGATTCCGTATCCCCTTAAGGGGCTCTGGAACGCCCTATACTTGCAATGTTAAAATAACGCTTATAAATTACATCTTTCATCACAAAGTATTTGAGGTAGGAAGTTGAACTTTTTACAGATTATTTATTGGAATATGGGCTACAACTTAACACAGGGATTTTACAAAATTTTAGTTCAGTTATTAAAGATGATTTTTTTTCAATTGTAATGAAAATTCACAAAAATTTTTTGCAATTTTTTATTTGTATATTCAAAAATATACAGTTTTTTGGAAAAAGGCTGTATTAAATTATGCAGAAGGTACTGTGTAACATTTACTGAAAGTTTGAAACAAATATGTTTGGAAGATCCTTAGAAAACATGTAATTAGTATGAGAAAATAAAAGTTTTGGGAATCGAGCGACAAAGATTGGATTAACTCTTTAGTGCATTCCAGGTCCACAGGATGGATTATCTTCATCCTCTGCAAACTCCTCCTCCAGCTTCCTCTTGTTCCTCCTCCTGTTTACTCTTGCTTGTATTTCTAGACTCTTTACAGCCCTGTCTGCAGCCCGAAGGCGTTCCTTGTCTAAAGCATGCATCGCTCGTTGTTGTGTTCGTAGATTTTGCTACCATTTTCTTCAGTTGCAGTTACTGCAACACTGTTCCAAAAGGTGGTCATGTATGAACACTTATCACATTTCAGTTGTATTTCACTAGCAAGTCCTACGTGCTTTATTATGGAGAGTTCCAGACCAACTTCACTACAATGAATACATCTTACACGGTTTGAAAAAATTCCTTTGAGAACCGACATATCAAATATTTCATTCACATCCGATTCGCCCATAAAACATTCATAGTTTTCACTCATTGAACCAAGCTTCTTCTGTGAAGTATTTTCTTTCCCACTTTGACTGCTATGGGCAGGTGTGCTTGAGAGGTTAGGTTCACTCAATTGGTTATCGTCTTTATTGTTTACAGTAATAACACATACCTTTGGCTTTCCAACATTTCTCCTTTTCTTAAAAGCCTTCAGAGGATTTCTAATAACTTTACTTTTACTCATTATTATACTTCAACAAAACAGAGACTCAAGAAACAGAATTAATTACGAATATTTTCGAGATAACGACAGAGTAAATAAACATGAAACAATCGACAATCACACCAGCGATATATATTGAACCATCACAGGTTAGCCACAACACATACTTTATCTCACATCACTAAAATGTACCTGATGAACACGGACATTAATAATAACACCATTTGACAGCAGTTTAACAGCGCCACAGTGGGTCATGCCCATGTAGAACACATTTCAAAAAAAAAATTAAAAATAGTTGTAGTCTTCGGAATTGAATAAATTATATATCTATTAAAAGGTAATAGTCTGCAGATTCAGAAAACGCAAAAAAGTAAAAATTGAACTTTTCATGATTTTGAGCCTTTCCGGAGCCCCTTAAATGTCTCAGGAAAAACTGTACTTATAAGATCTATAAGATGACCTATGGGTTGGAAGATGTTTGCAAAATATAAACGAAACAGCTACACCTGCCTAATTGGTTTTCAGGAATCCCTTTTGAAGCAACATTGAAAGATAAGGATATGTATAAGTACAACAAAACATTTCAAAATTCTCTTCGACTCATAATCTGTGCGACAGAAGCACATAACAGAAAAATGTCCAGTCAGCTCCTTTCTTCTTCTTCTTTCCTTGTGTCTTTGTCCCGCATTGGCGCAGGGTGGCCATGGTTAGTCACAAATTTGACATGGTTACTTTAAGACAGCGCAGGTTGCACACGTGCCAAACTTAATGCGGGCCCCGTTTGTGGGCCACGGCTCTGCCTGTCTCCACTTTGCTCGTTCCTTCCAGGACGTACCCGGTACAGCACGACATTTCATTTAGTACTGCGGCGTGGCATCTTTCGCAAAAATTTGGAAGTTTGTGGTAAGTTCCAATGGGACCAAACTGCTAATGTCATCGGTCCATGTACACAAAGCTTTACGCTTCGCCTTGGCCCGTGAACACCGACATTCGACTGTTGATGACTGAAAACATGTAGCCAGCTTTGACTAGTCTCGTTTCAAATTGTATCGAGTGGATGGACGTGTACAGGTATGGTAACCATGAATCCATGGACCCTGCAAGTCTGCAGGGTACTGTTCAAGCTGGTGGAGGCTATGTAATGATGTGAAGCGTGTGCAGTTGGTATGATATGGTACTCCTGATACGTCTAGATACGACAGTGACAGCTGACACGTGTGTAAGGATCCTACCTAATCACCTGCATCCATTCATGTCCATTGTGCATTCTGATGGACTTGGGCAATTCCAGCAGGACAATGCGACACCCCATACGTCCAGAATTGCTACAGGACGGCTCCAGGAACACTTCTGAGTTTATACACCTCCGCTGGCCACCACACTCACCCGACATGAACACTATTGAGCATTTCTGTGATGTCTTGCAACGTGCTGTCCAGAAGAGATTCCACCCTGGAATTTATGGACAGCCCTGCAGGATTCATGGTGTCATTTCCCTCCAGCACTATACAGACATTAACTGAGTCCACGCCATGTCGTGTTGCAACACTTCAGCGTGATCGTGGGGACCCTACACGATATAAGGCAGGTGTACCAGTCTGTTTCGCACTTCAGTGTGTCACCATTACGTAGCAACCTGAGGACGAAAACCCGTGATACAGTCTGCATCTACCCATCTGCTGACAGTCTGTATCATCGAGCGAGGTGGCGCAGTGTTTAGCAGGCTAGACTCACATTCAGGAGGACGACGGTTCAAACTCATGTCCAGCCGTCCTGATTTTTACAGTGATTTCCCTAAATCGATTTCGGCAAATGCCGTAATGGTTCTTTTGTAAGGGCACAGCCGACCTAATTCCCCATCCTTCCCTAACCCAATGGGACCGTTGACCTCACTGTTTTATCTCCTCCCCAAAATCATTCAACCAACTAACGGTCTGTACCACATAAAAATTATATTGTGTCTTCAGTGCTCCACAAACAGTTAAATAATACCGAAAATTTGTTCGGAATTTCCTCATCTTAACACTCCTCGGCGTCAGACAGTGTGGTGTGGTGGCGGGGGAAGTGTTCAGCAGGGCTGAGTGCTATGGTACTCGTGCCAGGGCATGGCCCATGAGCCAAATTCTTGGCCACCCTTGGTTTCATGGGTGTTTGGGTTCCCTTCCTCTCGAGATCCCATTACCCTACAGAATAGAATATGAGTATCCCAACTCTCTCTGTGTAATGTTATTCATGTGGAAGTAAGTGAAAGTTTTCTAAATGTTTGGAAATCGTGAAATGGACGTGGGACGTTAGTATCAGCCCGGTATTCATCTATTGGGGTGTGGGAAACCGCCTAAAAACATTCATGCTGGTCGGCACGCCAACCGTCGTTGTTAATCTACTAGGCAGATTCTATCCAGGGCCGGAGCATCTCCCTGTGACAGGAGCGGCGCTTTAACAAGCACTGTTATCCGGGCAGTTAAGTTAAAACCTCGAAATTTATGTTTCCTTTTATCAAGAAAAGTTTTGAAAAATAAGCCACTGAGGGCTGATTGAGATCAAGTGCTCTTTGTGTGTAGATGCAAAAGGGGAGAAGAGCTTACGACCAAAGCAACAAGAATTTTATTTTCGTAAACATTGTTTATGAGACGTGTATGTCCATATGAATTTTTTTCCGTTAAATGACCATTCCTTCTGGGACACAATATACCGGGTGATCAAAAAGTCAGTATAAATTTGAAAACTGAATAAATCACGGAATAATGTAGATAGAGAGGTACAAATTGACACACATGCTTGGAATGACATGGGGTTTTATTAGAACAAAAAAAAAAAATACAAACGTTCAAAAAATGTCCAACAGATGGCACTTCATCTGGTCAGAATAGCAATAATTAGCATAACAAAGTAAGACAAAGCAAAGACGATGTTCTTTACAGGAAATGCTCAATATGTCCACCATCATTCCTCAACAATAGCTGTAGTCGAGGAATAATGTTGTGAACAGCAATGTAAAGCATGTCCGGAGTTATGGTGAGGCATTGGCGTCGGATGTTGTCTTTCAGCATCCCTAGAGATGTCGGTCGATCACAATACACTTGCGACTTCAGGTAACCCCAAAGCCAATAATCGCACGGACTGAGGTCTGGGGACCTGGGAGGCCAAGCATGACGAAAGTGGCAGCTGAGCACACGATCATCACCAAACGACGCGCGCAAGAGATCTTTCACGTGTCTAGCAATACTTTGTTTTATTTTTGGTTCTAATAAACTCCATGTCATCCCAACCATGTGTGTCAATTTTTACCTCTCTATCTACATTATTCCGTGGTTTATTAAGTTTTCAAATTTATACTGACTTTTTGATCACCCGGTATATACTCACCAGAGATGTGGCCTATACCTCATGATAAGAGGAATCATAACCATGCTTCACTGCAGCTGTACGTTCCAAACAGACTGGAAATAACGTATGTACAGATGAATCATACAAGATGTCTTTGGGAGGGAGGAAGACTGCCCCTTGGGATTAGTACCCTTATGTGTGACTAGGGTCCCCCATCGGGTGGACCGCCAGGCGCAAGTCTTTCGATTTGACGCCACTTTGGCGACTTGCTTGTCGATGGAGGTTAAATGATGATGATTAGGACAACACAACACCCAGTCCCTGCCCTGAGCGGAGAAAATCTGCGACCCAGCCGGTAATCGAACCCGGGCACTTAGGATTGACATTCTGTCGCACTGACCACTCAGCTACCGGGGGCGGACAGTACCCTTATGTACTGGATAGGGATGGCGGTTAACGCTGAAACAATCGGTTTTCAGTTATATCTGTTTTTTATCACGCCAGTTTCACCTTAATGTTGAAACTGCTCAAAATAACCAGCTTATGAAACAGCCGATTTTCGGTCTCTGATGACTAGTATTTCCTGTACCAAGAGTAGAAGCCGAGCAAATGTGGAAAATTCTGAACGCAGTACCAGGATGGGAGAGTACAGTGAGTTAGCCAGACGGTATAGTATGGCACTGCAGATTAACTAGATAGCGGGATTATGCTGCGTGAGATAGGATGGTACTCGTGCGATTTGCTAAATGTTATGTCTGGAGTGTAGTGTTTTACGGCAGTGAATCATGGACAGATAAAAAGAAATAAGAGAGATGTTTAGAAAGTATTGAACTGTGGAGAAGAACGCTTGAACTCAAGTGTACTGACAGAAAAATGATGAAGTAATGCAGGAAATAGGGTACAGAGAAAATAGTTACAAATGATGAAAAAGAGGAAACCATCTTGGCTGGGACATATACTGCGTAGGAATTGACTGCAACAAAGAATTATAGAAGGGATAGTGGAATGAATGAGGTGAAGAGGCAGGAAGAGAATCTGCATCATGGACAACATTAGAAATGGACAAACATACAAACAGACAAAGGAAGATGCTCAGAACAGGATACAAAAGAATAAGACGAATGACGATGGTCGTTGGACTTTGTTCCTCATGTTCGGCTGGTTAATATCTATTGTATTTTTTGGGTGGTTAGTGGGTGAGGGTTCGAGGCAGTGCCATAACGAAGGCATGGTGAGATATGCCCCAGGCTAGGGCGCAGACGAAGGGGCGGAGGGAGGGAGGGGGGGGGAGGAGGAAAAACTGAGCGAAAAAAAGTAAGAAAGAGGATTTAAGTGTTACGGGGAAAGATCTGTGAGTTCTCCGACCTCTCGTTTTGCTACCTGCTGCATACCAGAAAACACCATTCGGCGAGCGCGGGACTGTAAACGAAACCTGTTGTCACAATGTCGTTTCTATATCTCTCTTCTTCCGATTGACACTATAACGTTTTGGGTCTTGTCCAGTCGTCTCGTATAGTGTGCCTAAGGGATGCTGCATTCTCGGAATGCTATACAACAATTTAAGCAAATAACATTAATGCCTGCCCGGTTGGCCGTGCGGTCTAACGCATGGCTTTCCGGGCGGGAAGGAGTACCGGTCCCTGGCACAAATCCGCCCAGCGGACTTGTGTCGAGGTCCGGTGAGCCGGCCAGTCTGTGGATGGTTTTTAGGCGGTTTTCCATCTGCCTCAGCGAATGCGGGCTGGTTCCCCTTACTCCGCGTCAGCTACACTATGTCAGCGATTGCTGCGCAAACAAGTTCTCCATGTACGCGTACACCACCATTACTCTACCACGCAAACATAGGAGCTACACTCGTCTGGTATGAGACGTTTCCTGGGGGGTCCACCAGGGGCCAAACCGCACAATAACCCCGGGTTCGGTGTGGAGTGGAGGAGGGGTGAAGTCGACTGCGGTAGTCGGCTGCGGCTGCGGCGGGGACGGAGCCTCTCCATCGTTTCTAGGTCCCCGGTTAACATAACATAACATAAATAACATTAATAGTTTCATTTCTATAAAGCAGACTGACAATACTTAACTTGGAGATTTACAAGGAGTAGTCGCAAATGATGGGCGACAAAAAAAAATCAAATGTGTGTGAAATCTTACGGGACTTAACTGCTAAGGTCATCAGTCCCTAAGCTTACACACTACTTAACATAAATTATCCTAAGAACATAAGGACAAACACACAACCCATGCCCGAGGGAGGACTCGAACCTCCGCCGGGACCAGCCGCACAGTCCATGACTGCAGCGCCTCACACCACTCGGCTAACCCCGCGCGGCGATGGGCGACATGCAGTCAGTATTGTTCTTGGCGATGCAATGTTCCTGCAAGTTTTGCACACGTCACTGATAACTAATGTCCGCACTGTGCCAATCTGGGCAGCGAAATGACATGTGACGACATTGTTCTCGGCGCACACAGCAGCCACCTACAGATCTGCAGTTTTGTAGGGTCGATCTCTTCATTGTAGGTGAGTGGGTACTGACCCAAATACGCAATTTTACCAAAGACATTCAATTATTACCTTTTTCTGCTGGCTGGGATCTGTGGGAAGACTGAGCCAGAATGCCTCGAAGCATTTGACAGGATAACACGAGGACAGACTTCAAAGTTATTCCTCCGAATTTTTTATGGGAAAACTCTTAAAGCTTTTTTGAATAAAACAAACATTATTATCGTTCTACATATTTATTCTCGTTGTCCACGTACTTGCAACAATCTGTCGCTAGAGGGCTCCTAGTTGTAGTCTGTAACAATACGAAGTGTAACGTAACTTTGTCGGTGCGTGAGGTACAGCGTGCTGTATCCGACTTTCGAATTTGAAGAGTTCGTCTACACACGCAGCACCCTCAACTTCAGCATGATAATGCCCGTCCAAACATAAGCGCTGTTACATCTGCAACAAACCGACGCCTTGGGGTCACTGTCATTGATCATCCTGCACAGAATACCAACTTGGTCCCATACGATATTAATCTGGTTCCAAAACCAAACCTAAGGAACGCAGCTGAGGATTTCACTTTGATAGTGATGAAACGGTGTGAGCAGAGGTGAGGTTTCGGGTTTGTCAACATAGTCAAACAAATTACAGTGTCGGTATCAACAAACTGATCCCTTGTTGAGAGAAATGTGTTCGTTGCTGGGTGTCTATGTTGAGAAACAAATATGTAGGCGAGAGTAATAAAGGTTTTTTAATGTGAATAACTTTTGTTTTATCTAAAAACGATACAGAGTTTTGACATAAAAACACGGAAGTATCACTTTTCAGCACGCCCTTGTAATTTCGTCAGACTTTTGATTTCCTGCCAGTTCTTGTTGTTGTGGTCTTCAGTCCTCAGACTGGTTTGATGCAGCTCTCCATGCTACTCTATCCTGTGCAAGCTTCTTCATCTCCCAGCACCTACAGCAACCTATATCCTTCTGAATCTGCTTAGTGTATTCATCTCTAGGTCACCCTCTACGACTTTTACCCTCCACGCTGCCCTCCAAAACTAAATTGGTGAGCCGCTGATGCCTCAGAACATGTCCTACCAACCGATCCCTTCATCTAGTCAAGTTGTGCCGCAAACTCCTCTTCTCCCCAGTTCAATTCAATACCTCCTCATTAGTTATCTGATATACCTATCTAATCTTCAGCATTCTTCTGTACCACCACATTTCGAAAGCTTCTATTCTCTTCTTGTCCAAACTATTTATCGTCCATGTTTCACTTCCATACATGGCTACACTCCATACAAATACTTTCAGAAACGACTTCCTGACACTTAAATCTATACTCGATGTTAACAAATTTCTCTTCTTCAGAAACGCTTTCCTTGCCATTGTCAGCCTACATTTTATACCCTCTCTACTTCGACCATCATCAGTTATTTTGCTCCCCAAATAGCAAAACTCCTTTACTACTTTAAGTGTCTCATTTCCTAATCTAATTCCCTCAGCATCACCCGACTTAATTCGACTACATTCCATTATCCTCGTTTTGCTTTTGTTGATGTTAATCTTGTATCCTCCTTTCAAAACACTGTCCATTCCGTTCAACTGCTCTTCCAAGTCCTCTGCTGTCTCTGACAGAATTACAATGTCATTGGTGAACCTCAAAGTTTTTATTTCTTCTCACGGATTTCAATACCTACTCCTAATTTTTCTTTTGTTTCCTTCACTGCTTGCTCAATACACAGATTGAATAACATCGGGGAGAGGCTACAGCCCTGTCTCACTCCCTTCCCAACTACTGCTTCCCTTTCATGTCCCTCGACTCTTATAACTGCCATCTGGTTTCTGTACAAATTGTAAATAGCCTTTCCTTCCCTGTATTTTACCCCTGCCACCTTCAGCAGGGTATTCCAGTCAACATTGTCAAAAGCTTTCTCTAAGCCTACAAATGCTAGAAACGTAGGTTTGCCTTTCCTTAATCTTTCTTCTAAGGTAAGTCGTAGGGTCAGTATTGCCTCACGTGTTCCACTGTTAGGTCGTTAATTTTCACATCTGTGAACACCTGCTTTCGTGGGATTCGAATTATTATATTCTTCTTGAAGTCTGAGGGAATTTCGCCTGTCTTATACATCTTGCTCACAAGATGGTAGAGTTTTGTCAGGACTGGCTCTCCCAAGGCTGTCAGTAGTTCTAATGGAATGTTGTCTACTCCTGGGGCCTTGTTTTGACTCAGGTCTTTCAGTTCTCTGTCAAACACTTCACGCAGCATCATATCCCCCATTTCATCTTTATCTACATCCTCTTCCATTTCCATCATATTGTCCCCAAGAACATCGCCCCTGTATAGACCCTCTATATACTCCTTCCACCTTTCTGCTTCCCCTTCATTGCTTAGATCTGGGTTTCCATCTGAGCTCTTGATATTCATACAAGTGGGTTCTCTTTTCTCCAAAGGTCTCTTTAATTTTGCTGTAGGCAGTATCTATCTTACCCCTCGAGAGCTAAGCCTCTACATCCTTACATTTGGCCTCTGCTTAGCCATTTTGCACTTCCTGCCGATCCCATTTTTGAGACGTTTGTATTCCTTTTTGCCTGCTTCACTTACTGCATTTTCGTATTTTCTCCTTTCATCAGTTAAATTCAGGATTTCTACTAGCCCTCGTCTTTTTACCCACTTGATCCTCTGCTGCCCTCACTATTTCATTCCTCAAAGCTACCCATTCTTCTTCTACTGTATTTCTTTACCCCATTCCTGTCAGTTGTTCCCTTATGCTCTCCCCGAAACTCTGTACAACCTCTGGTTCTTTCAGTTTATCAAGGTCCCATCTCCTTTAATTCCCACCTTTTTGCGGTTTCTTCAGTTTTAATCTACAGTTCATAACCAATAGATTGTGGTGAGAATCCACATCGGCCCCTGGAAATGTCTTACAATTTAAAACCTGATTCCTAAATTTCTGTCTTACCATTATATAATCTATCTGAAACCTTTTAGTATCTCCAGGTTTCTTCCATGTACACAACTTTCTTTCATGATTCTTGAACCAAGTGTTAGCTGTAATTAAGTTATGCTCTGTGCAAAATTCTACCAGGCGGCTTCCTCTTTCATTTCTTAGTCCCATATATATATATAACCCACATGGGAAGTATTTTATTTTTTTAAATAAAATCTACACATGTTGAAAATGTTAAAATTTTTACGTGCATTAGTTCAAGAACTAATAAAATCGGTAATATTTTTATACAGAAGGCTGTGGATTGCTGTATTATAAAGGTTAACAGTGTCGGTCTTGTTCAGAAAAGGATGGACACCAGGTAGAGGAAGTTGAAACAAAGTTTGAGAGACAAGAAACTCTCATGGTAAAACCACAAGAGGCAGGCTGACAGACAAAATGATTGATGAACTATAGCAGTATTATGGGATGGCCGTTAGAAATAACACTGAGGATTTGTTGAAAATGAACCAGGCGGTATGGGCTACCTTCTTCCACAGACTGTTAACATTTGCCTTCTCCCCCATATGGGAATTAATCCTGGAGTAAACTGCATCAGAGAACTTGAACAGATGGACAAGGTTCGCATTGATAAAGCAGAGTATGCAGCACAGTTGGACACTAAGGAGTTCAGAAACAAGAAAAGAAGGAAAAACTTGGAAAAAGATTAAGAGGGTGATATACAGTATGTTGCAGGGTGCTTCTGAGTGACTAAAAACAAAAAAAAATTAAGCATATATTAAGTGATTTACAGTCATTTGAAACTTTAGAAGCTGTTATTGAAATTTTACATTTTCCCTAATTCTCAGAAACCACTTCGAGTAGAGTAGAGTAGAGTATAAAGAAGTACACAACATTTTAACTGTGTAGTTAAAAAATTGTATTTCCGAAAGCAATGGCTGAAATGCAAATACTGTAAATCAGTAGTCTCAGAACATACAGTGTAATGTCCTGTGAAAGTTTCATGTCAATGGCTACAGTGGTTCTTGAAATACAGGGAAGCCAAGTCACTAAATTTAACATTGTCAGGATACAGCGTTCCAACGCTCCTTAAGTCGGTCCATTGGGTTAGAAGGAGTTCGGAAACGCACACACACACACACACACACACACACACACACACACACACACACACACAAACACACACACGCACACACGCACACAGTGAGATGTACACATCCATTTTTATAATATGAATGGATTGAATATTCATTCAGTTGTAACAATTTACGAGAAACAAATGAAAACTCTTGTTTATTATACATCACACTCAAGTCAATATGCAGCACCATTACAATAAGGTAAAGACTTTTTTAGCTAGCAAGTTTGTAGAACTTTTGATTTATATACTTCAATGATATATTTTGTTTGTTGTGTTCAATATTGTTCATCCATATCATTCATTAAAATAATACTTTTCTAGAAACCTTCATTTTTAGTAAACCTACTTTCAAAATCGTTAAATATAATAAATTTGCGTGTAAGAAATTGCGGAAACTTAGTTCTGTGGAGTAGAGGGAGAATGGGGGGGGGGGGGGGGAGAGAAGAATCGCACTTTGACATTTCTGCCAGGGGTGCAGAATCGCCTCGGTACCGCCCTGGTTCCAGGTTGAAGTATTGATCGATTATTAGTCCAAGATAATTTAGCGTTTTATTTAGGTGCATTCTTAGGTAAAGGTCACTATTACGAAATGCTCGGGTAGTTTTTTTGTATCATTATTGCATGAAACCTGCACGTGCAAAGTTATATCAAACCTCGAAATAGGTACACGTAATGAAAATTGTAAATTTTATCGTATTACCCAAGAGCATAAGCGATATATCGATTACAAAGATGTACATGTGAAAGAACGATGCGAGGCAGCTATCGCTGATGCATGGTACGTGTTAACAGAGAGTTTACGTTAGGCCGCGCAGTGGTAGGCGGTTCTTGCTCAGGAATACCGCGACGGAGGCTGGCAATGTCTGCTGCGATGATTCGGAGTGGGTGGTCGCTTAGTATTAAGCATCCAGTGTAATAATTCCAGTGTTGCGTATTAATGATTTGTCGAAGAAATAAGATTTGAAGTAAAATTAATTAATAAAATGCTACAAATATTATAATGAAATTCTGATGAGGAAACTTTCTACATATTGTTACATCGATCTACAGTAAGGTAATCATTATTCATGTATTTACGCGCTACTGCGTCTGCTGTAGAGCGAATTTGAATGAGACCATCTTTGTATGTGAGCCGTGTGTCGGCTCTCAACATATATCGCGCTGTTAAGATTGTTCTGAGTCCTTCCATTTAATCGTTAATTGATTCTTTCATAGTTATCGTTATGCTGCGTACGATTCTGTTGAGATTCCGCTCTGGCGGCGTGTCTGGTCTTATCGACCTTAGAGTCGTTCCTGTTAGCCTTGTGTAAGGGAATAAGATCTTTGGGGGAGATGGCCGGTTGGTTGCCTAGCGGTGACGAGTCGGTCGGTCAGTTTTTAAAATCGGGAATTAGAGAATGTCGAACGATGAGACCGCGGCGTGGCGTGCCATTGGAGAGTTGGCTGTTGTTCCGAGAAGCCGCGTGGTCTATTCTGGAGTTGCGAGACGTGTGGGTGGAGTTGACGGGACAAGGCTGTAAGCTCTTGCCGTGAGCACCCGGGGGCCACGGCTGTGGTTCCGAGTCACTACTTGGTGGGAACGGCAACGGATGTCTTTAAATTCTCCGTCTGGAGGCGGGAATGATGGACTACTAAGAATAATGGACTAGTAACTCGCCTAACCTGAGGAGTGGTATTTCGCCACCGTGGGTGCAGAGAAGACGAGGGCTCCGGTGACAGAGCGCGTGGCTGCGTGACTGTGCCCAGATGGGTACGCTGGCGACGTGGACACGGTCGTGTGTGAGGAAACTTTGCATCGGAGTTCACCTGCTGTTTCTCTGATAAACTGCAAGTTAAGTTGGTTAAAGGTTTAGATGTTAATTGAAGAATTTTGGTTTGCGCAACCAGCGTCTTTTCTGCCTTGTGGCCTCTTGCGTTCGGGTTTCCTGTCCCAGTCGCCGGTCTATTTATAGACAGTAATCTTTTCCGCTTCTTATTAGTACTGCCCGGAAGGAAGTGTATTTTTGGGCAGGGATTATTGTTTTAGATTACATTTTTTCTGCCTTGTGACCACCTGCGTTCGGATTTCCTGTCCCTGTCGCCGGTGTAATTATAGACAGTGATCTTTTGACTTCTTATTAGTACTGCCTGCGAGGAAGTGTATTTTTGGGCAGGGATTATGGTTCCTGATTAGATTCCTTCTCCTCCCCTGGCCTCGCGTGAGGTCGATGTAATTGCTGAATGTGTGACGTTGTGGGCCTGTTAGTCCGCTTCTAGCCTGAGCATCCTTCGGGAGACAATTGTGGCCGCCCTTACACACGATCGGCTAATTATTTCTAACCCAGGACATTTTGGTGGCAGGACATGGTATTTAAGTTGCTATTTATTGTATAATGTTAAATGGTTGTATTTTACTCTGATTGTTTTTGGCCACTATTTAAAAAGGTTAAGTTTGCCTTTCATTGGTGGGTTTTTAAAATTATGAGGCTTTAAAATGGTTAGTTATTGTAAAAGGTGAATGATTGTACCTTTACTTTGATTGTTTTCATCTACTTGGCATCCTTTGAAAATGCTAGTTCTGCCTCCCTGTTAGCGAGCCCTTGTAATTTAATATCTTGTTGTGCCAAAGCTTAAAGAAGTTCGCTCCCTACATGTTCGGTAGCGAAATTGTATGCAAATTAGTGGCTTTTGTTCATTACTTGGAAAGTTTTAATTTTGTTATTAAATGCTTTATCAAAGTCTGTTTCAAGTAAAATGGCTTGGGTATTAACGGTAAAGTAAAGTTTTTAATTTCATACAAATTTTGATTTGTTATCAAATGTTTTATTAAAGTCGGTTTGAAGTAAAGTGGCTTGGCCGTTAACTGTAAAGTAAATTGTTTTGAAAAGGCACTCATGTCTACTAGCTTTTTTGGAGCTGTTCCTCGTAAAGTGATAAAGAAATGATTTTTAATGGTTGAAGTAATCAATAAGGAATTTGTAAATTCCAACTCGACAGTAACCAACTAATTTTGGCCCTGTTTCCCAACTGTGGGTTTTCCTTGATTAATTGTAACACCTGTCTCAGTATGCAACCCCAAGCTTTTTATTGTATTTTTTGTAAAGATCATTTGTTTGCGTAAATATAATATTTATGAAATGGCTTGTAAGACATCCTGGTCTGACCTTCATTGCTTACATATTCCGCCCTCACACTCATATTCCGCACATCAAGACGCTTCATTCGAACCCAAATTCGATAAGATAAAGTCAGTGTTGTATGAATTCATGTAAACAATATGCAAATAAACAAGTAAATCGCAAATGCGCACCGAGGTTGAACTACTTGAGTCTGGCGTACACACACACAATCAAAACACGACAGTCACAAAAGCTTTTAGTTCGGGAGAGGCAAATCGCATGCCAGGAGGCCGGTCAATTCAGAGGACGAGTCAACCTATCTACATTGGCGGGCGACTGCCCCTAGAGCAGACAGTGTTTGCCCGAGTGAAAGGGGGAACGGCCCCGTGTTTGGCTTAAAAGCAAATTCCGCTACATTGTGTGGGAGCGCCCAGCCTAAGCATTCTTTACAAACATACCACGCAGTTTCAGAGGTTTTCATAGGGAGACAGCAAACGCCAAATGCCGATGCTACAGATTTCCGGATTGGTCGCCTTACACGAAACGTCATTCTCCCGATTTAGAAGAGCAATGCTGATTGGCAGACGATATTCCTGACGCCTTGAGCTGAAGGAGTAATGGAAGAGACCTAAAGATATACCCCTTCACGTCTGGCATGGAGAGGGGCCATTCCGTTGTTGCTCTTGGAGCGAGAACACATAACGAGAGGGTGTGCGCTCATACGTGTACTCAAAAAGCGAGGAACAAGTCTCTCCTCAGTACTTCACTGGGAGAGCACGTCTATCGAGAGCAATCATAGATAGTGGGAGTCAAGCGACGGCTATATCACGAAAGCCTATTTGAAAGATGCAAAAAGAGAAAGAATTACTGATTTTAAGGACAAAAAGGATAAGAGTTTTTGGAGCCTTAGGAAAAAATGCAACAGAGGTGAAATACAAAACACGTCTTTCATTCAATTGCCAAAGGTTACGAGTTTGAAAACAATTTTATAATTGTACCAAAACTTATGGCTGATATGATAATCAGTGTAGATTTCATTAATGAGCGTAAGGTTCACATCTGCATACCACAAGGCTTCGTAACAATAGATGATGTAATACTAAATTTTATTCAAACTTTGAACGATGAAAAAGAACAAGGAAAAGTGAAGAAATTGCATTTAAGTCAAGAAGGGAATGAAATAGAGGAGGAGAGACACACTAGATATACGTTTGAGGAAAACCTTGACCCACTCCCACCAGAAATAATAGAAGAAATTCATCAAGAGATTAGTAAGAAGTAGAGGGAATAGATGATATTTCGCTTCACAATAAAAAAAAATTTAGAAGACATGTTGAGATCACATGCGGAGGTATTTGCACGAGAGACAGGTAGCATTAAAAATTTTCAATACAAATTTGAGCTCAAAGGTCATAAACCCTTTTGTGTTCCACCTTATTCCATACCATATAGATATCGAGAGCAAGTATTTCTTGAAATCAGAAAAATGTTGGATGATGACATAATTGAACCCACCAAGTCACCATATTATTCACCCTTACACGTTGTAAGTAAGAAGGATGGGAGCATACGTTTGGTACTCGATTCAGGACAAATAAATATAATTATAATTTAGGAAACACATAGACCAGAGAAATTCGAAGAGTTGATTCAGAAGTTTCATGGAGTACAGATTTTTTCATCCATCTATTTGCGTTCAAGTTTTTGGAAAATAGAATTGAAGCCTTCATGTCGAAAATACACAGCCTTTATTGTCTTTGGTCGTTGCTACCAACTCAAACGTTTACCGTTTGGCCTCAAAATTTCGTCAGCTGCCTTTATTCGCGGTCTGAATTCTATACTGAATCTCGACATACTTCAGAAAAATACTTGTTATGTGGACGACGTTCTTGTGGCTGAGGCAACTTGGGCAGAACATAATAATATACTGGGTAATTTCCTACAAATTATGAAAAAACCTGGGGTCACCGTCAACATAACTAAATCGCATTTTGGAAAATCAGAAATTAAATTTTCAAGACATAATGTATCTGCAAAAGGTGTAACGCCAGACGAGAAGATAGACGCTATTCGTAATATTCCTACTCCCTACAACAAGAAAAGTCTAAGGGGATTCTTGGGGTTGATAAATTTTTGTGAAAAGTTTATATGGATAGACACACTTGCAGCACCTAGACTGCGTGCACTGACAGGAAAAACACACCCTGGATATGCGATAAACAAGGAGATGAAGAATTTCATAAGTTGAAGGAGGCATTGAATAATGCTCCAATTTTAGATTTAAGTCAGGAGTTCTGTATAGTAACTGATAGTGCAAAGACGGGCCTAGGGGTGGTACTATTTCAACAAATTAAGGAAAACGGTAAGAAAATACATAAAACAATAGCCTTTGCAAGAACAGTACTAACGAAAGCAGAAAAGAATTATTCTATAACAGAATTAGAAGCTCTAGCCATAGTATGGGCATTTCAAAAGTATCGTCATTTTCTGTTTGGCAGTAAAACACAAGTATACACAGACCATAAAGCATTAGTCTTTAATCTCCTCCAAATTAATCTACAGACATTTGACAAGATGGATGCAAGTACTGCAGGAATATGACTTTTCAATCACATACATACCAGGACCTGAAAATATTCTGGCCGATGCATTGTCTCGTTCACCATAGAGAATGGCAGAGGACCAGAAAATCAACTTTGAAGATGAAGAACGGACTATCCATTATCTAAAAAACGTACCATTCGAAAATTTTATCACAAATGCTTCAAAAAATATATTTGATGAAAAAAACAAAGATCAGATCCTCCTCAAGATTAAACACCAACTTTCCGATAAAACCAACACAGAAATTAGAAAAAATTACATAGTAAAAGATAATATCCTATTTTTCAAACGTAATGATGATACTGTACAATGGTTAGCATGCATCCCTGATGAAGTTATTAAGTAATACATTTGGTATACCCACTTTAGCAGTGGACATTTTGGACCCAAGAAATGATATCTAAAAATGAAACAAACAGTACACTTCCCAAATATGGAGCGACATATTCAATGCATTCTTAAAGTTGTAAAAAATGCATACAGTCAAAACATGTGACATATCAGACCAGACCCCCGATGTTTCCAATTATCCCTGATAAATTAAGACAGATTGCGGCAACCGATATTTATGGTCCAATTCCACGAATAAGGAAAGGCTTCACCTACATATTTGTTGTAATTGAACTAGCACCAAAATACACTACACTTAGACCCGTAAAGAAAGCCACTGGATTTAGAATTAGTAAAGCACTTAAAAAGGACTTTATACAAGAAGTTGGGAGAGTGAATAGAATCATCTCAGATAATCGGCCCCAATACAGATCAGTGCATTGGAAAAACACATTAGACAAATTAAACTCAACTTTATTTCCAAATACAAACCAAGTGAAAATCCGGCCGCACATACCATGAAAGATTTGGGAACACTTTGTAGACTATTTTGTAGAAAGAACCATTGTACTTCCAAGAAGTAATTAATGAAACACCACATAGTACCACAACTTATCCACCAATTACAGTATTAGAGAATATAGATCCACCAGAAAAAATAAAAGAAATCATTAAATTTCCAGTTATTCCCCGAAAGCAACATGGAAAAATCGTCGCTTCTGTCCTACAAAACATTCGCTCAGCAGCAATGAGACGTAAGATCACTCAAGACAAATCTGCCACAAAGAAACGCTTCACACTGGGCCAAAAGGTATTCGTAAAAAATCATTACCTTTCACACAAGTCAAAATAAATGCAGAAAATTTTTTGCAATCTATAAAGGGCCAATGATAATTTCCATAATCGCTCACGAAAGTGCTGTAGAGTTAACGAACCGAAAAACAGGTAAAAGTATTGGCATCTACCTCGTGAGCCACCTAAAAGAATATGAATGAAAGGAATGGTAAAAGAGAAGAAAGGGAAAGAGACAGAGGGGCAATCGCAAATCGTGTACTAAATCAAAAAATAAATTAAGAATCAACAAAATAACACATTAATTAAAAGAAAAAGAGACAGAATACACACTAACAATCTCTTTTACTATCAAGTACACTACATGTGCACAAACAATAAATGGTACACAACAATTAATAGAATGAAAAAGTGGTAGGCTATAAAAATGATAGAT